>NC_140955.1:13975000-14575000 GCF_014529385.1 Adiantum capillus-veneris
GCCGATAGTAGTTTTTCACAATTCCATGTCACAAGAGGGTTCAATAGCAACTTACACATTCAAAACACTATCACGCTTCTTGGGTGGACCGGTGCTGCCCAAAAGTGCAGATAAAGTCATTCTTGTGGACAAAGTGTGTGCTAGAGATTGTTTTGGTTACTGCCCAGGCTATACAGGTGGTCGGGCAGCGTATTACTACACCTACACAGCAATGGCACTAGCTCTTGGTAGACAAAACCCAGATGAACTTTTAGAGTATGGCAAACATCTCATGATTCGTTACAAGGGTGACGTGCCAAAAAACAAAATTGAACCTGCAAAATCTTGATACACTTCAAGTAGCAATTGTATAAGATCATGTATTACATAAATTTTTTACAATGTCATCCACTCAGAGTATCTTTCTCCACTTGTGATTCACATACACCATTGTCTCTCTCCACCTTCGTTGACTTTCACGAGCTCCGGAGTTGTTGTATGCCATTGATCTTTTAGCTTTTTGTTGTTGTAAATGTCTGATGGCTTGTGCTGTTGCTGAATTTGCCAAGACTTCTTTTGCCTGCATTCGATGAATGATTCTACGATAGAACCATTCAAATAGTTCTCTCAAACTGTTAGCCTTGATTCGAGAGCCACCATGTCGTGTGTGCCTGAAATAACCATTTCTCGCCATGTAATGAGACTTTTCCATCCCTTGGGTATTCCATATTGCCGGGTTCCCATACTTCTGTATAAAATATGGCAAATGATTGAAGATGATGTGCTGGATATGAAAACAGATTAGTTAGAATGTTTTACAGTCACATATTTGCACATAAGAGAGAAAGAATACATTATAATACCATGTAGTGAGTAATCTGGGTGTCTGTCCATGCTGTCTTGAATGATTTTTTCAGAAGGTTGAGATTTTCCTTGAACTTGTTCATATCACCTTGTGACCAGTCATCTTTGTCACACATCAAAAATAGGATGTCTATTGATCGCCAAACCTCAGCCTTCGCGTTACGAGTAGTTGGTTCGTGGTCTTTGACTGCAATATGTAGCTTTTTCCAGCTCTGATACTCTACCTTGCTAACATAAGATGTGTTATATATTTTTCCATGTTTTGTTAGCTTTGGATCTCTTGTACCTTGGGGCTTAGATAAAAACCTCCGTGCCTTCACCCCACCGATGGATGGTTTGCATGGGACATCCTTCTCAGCAGTTGATCTCTTTTCATCCCGTTGGATTTTCACATTGCCACCATGAAGCCCCATATCCGACGGTACCATTTCTAAGCACTGCAGGGCTACTTGTCGTTCTGCGGAGTTCTTAATCTTCCAAGCAAACCCGATGTATAAGTAGACCAATTTCTCCACAATTCTACAAAGGGCATGCATTGTACAAATGTGGACATTCACAAGTGGTATTTTCAAAACTGGTCGAAAAGCAGGATCCTCAATGTGACGTGTTGGAGCTTTTCTCCACCACTTTGGGTCCATGACCTTTGCAGGCTCCATGCAGAACAAACACGGTGACTTTGCCATTGCACCCATTCCACAATTATACATGCACTTTAATGTTTTAAGGTCACCTGCAAGATGCCACTGAACTTGAAAGTCTCCCCTTCCATCTAGACGTAGTACCTCTCCCTGGTTAGTCTGTCGATCAATCAGCTCCGGAATATTAGTTCGATGGAACACCCAATATAGAATCTCATGATCTTCTTTCTTTACCTGCAACACAAAATAAATGAGACTTAAGTAGATCTGAACATTTGAGCTTACTTGAGAATATCGCTTACCTCAAACGCACCAAGCCACCATATGTTAGATTCTGATTGAACACTAAAATATAAAGGATCATCACTGGGACACTTTGAGAGGGCTCTATTCATTAAAGTAATAGTAACACGCTCTAGCTTTTTCTCTTTAACAAGCTCACACTCATCCAGTTTTAACACAAAATGTAATAGCCCACGTGACTCTTCAAATGTGATGTTGTAAAACTCCACCATTCTCTTCTGTAGTATCCGCAGGTCCATAAAAATATTGTTGAACTCATCATATGCCATGTTCGCTCCATGGCCACTGTAAGTTGCTTTAATATGAAAGGGCTGTCCAAGATAGTCTCCCTGTGCCTCGTTAAGCTGAAGCCTCTCTTTCCAAACACTTGAGGCTGATGGTAGAAGTTTGGATTTTATACCCTTCCTAACAAAGATGGATGAGACAGACTTTTGGATAGCCGAATATCCTCTTTTGCTTACACCAAGTGAATCAAGTGTGCCTTGTATCTCTTTTGCAGGCACTGAGTTCTCTGAAATAAAGCGGTTCACTACATTTCTTTGTAGAACCTTAAACTTCTTGTCATGTACTATATCTGCTGCCAGGCTTCTACTTATAAGTGGCTTCAATCTCTTTCCTATATTGGCTTTGGGGTCAATGTTTTCCTTGTCAGGATAGATTGAATCTCTACATGAAGACAATGCATAAGTAAATAACAGAAAATTTGCTTCACTAACACTATTTAGGCACATGAAAACAATGCATAACAAGAAAAAACAAAGAGATTACTTAACTAAGACAATGTAGCCAACCAAGAAGCATCACCTTAATGCTCGGATTCTTTTCTTGAGACCTCCTGATGCAACCTGCAATGTTTCAAGATTGCGCAATTTCTTCTTTCGGATACGACCACCCAAGATGGTGTCCTTCATTTGACAACTTCGCACCTTTCCTTTCAGTTCTTGTACCTCTGTTTTATGTTGCAAAATGGTAACCTGATCTGTAGAATGTAAATGTGAAAGGCGAACAATCTCACATTGTTGAGCTTGGAGAATGCTCTTGTAAGTTTCAGCTTCTCTTGTAAGTGATTTACAATAACCCAGAAGGCCCTTTTCTCCATCACCAGCAAAGGTCAATAAGCTTGTAGGATTGACAAACGGTGGAGACGCATTAGTTATTGGATTCTTAGGGTAGAGAGAGCCTCTCGTCCAGATATCTATGTGTTTATCTCCTTGAGCCCTGAGCGTGTCTATGGAGGCGGGAGGTATATGTGTGTTTGTTTTACTGCGCTTAATCAATGGTTGGTACTCATTGTCCAAATCAATGTGAAGGTGATATTTGGCTCGTTTCTGGGTAACATTTGTGCCATTTGAGGAGTGCGCCATTAGCCAAATGTGCATGTTTAATGGAAAGTGAATAGCGGCTGCTGATGCGTCCCTCCATGTTAGCCTCATTCCCTCCGTATTGACGTTGTTCATTCAATGCAACTGAAAAGAGGATTATCCCTCAATCACTACGAACGAATGTTCAGAAGAGTAAGGAATCTACTTAAAGTACACTTTTTGAAGTTTTACTATGAAAGACCCAGCTCTTTTATTTGCCATTTTTTCTAGAGAGAGAGTGCAAAAAATACATTTTCTTAGAAGGCCCTCCAAATGACCTCCGAAATTTCCTAGTAGCAAGTGAAAGACTACAGGAAGTGGTGGTTGGAGCAATAAAACTAAAGCTCCCTCTATTTCAAGGTAGTGATGCCTTGCCTGACATCATGCATTTTTTGGAAACAGGGGAATGCCCATCAGATTTAACAAAGGGACAGAAGCAATGGCTGACGCGGAAGGCCACAAGGTATCGACTCATCAATGATGGTTTGTACTGTAAGGGTAAGGACCAAATACTCAGGAAGGTCCCTCTCTCTCACGAAATCACGGGAGTAATTGCTAGCTGTCACGACGGGGTTTGTGGTGGTCACTTTGCCCTAGACATAACAAGTAGGAAAATCTTGCAGGCAGGCTTCATATGGCCTAGCCTCAACCGTGATGTACACCATTGGTGCAAAACGTGTAAGTTGTGTCAAAAGGCCGGCACTAGGTCACTTATGCCTAAACCATAGACACCTAGTCTCTCATATGGCCCATTTGAAAAATGGGGTATCAATGCCATTGGGCCATTACCTAGGGCCAACTTAGGAAAATTCTACATTATCATGGGGGTCGACTACATGACTAGATGGGCAGAAGCTACAGCCACCACTAGAATCACAGCGATAGAGGTAGCTAAATTTATCTACGAGCACAAATGCTGTAGGTTTGGCACACCTTTAGAGATCATCTCTAATAGAAGGCCAGGTTTCAGAGCAGACTTGGTAGGAGAATTAATGCAGAAACTGGGCATTACAAGGAGGCACTCTTCACCATATTACCCTCAATGTAATGGCCTAGTTGAAAAGGTAAATGGAATGGTTTCTAAAATTATTACCAAGCAGGTAAACAATCATCCTGGAGACTGGGATAAGTATCTACTACCAGCTTTATGGGCCTACAGAACTTCATTTCGTACATCCTTGGGATTCACACCGTATCATCTAGTATTTGGTAAGGAAGCAATCTTGCCCATTGAAGTGCAACTACAAAGTCTCACAGTAATGGCAAGCCAACTTCAACAACCCAACATGCATTTGAGAGATCACATCATCAACTTGGAAAGACTGTAGCTGGACAGAGAAGAAGCAATAAATTATTATGCAGCACAAGCAGAGCATAGACGGCTTAGCTTTAACGAGCATCTCCGGAAAAAAGAATTGAAGAAAGGAATGTTGGTGCTCCGCTACAACAATCGCTTTGACACGCGCAAGGATAAGAAACTCTTGCTCCGATGGGAAGGCCCTTTTATCATCAGGAAAAAGTATGCCAATGGAAGCTACCAGCTTATGGAGGCTGATGGAAAACTTCATAAAACCAGGGTAAATGGTTGGCGACTTAAACCTTATTTTCTTTGATTTGACCAAGCTCCACCAATTGACATTCCAGATGAGGACACACCATCATTCGCCACCTCCGACGATAATGATCAAACAGATGAGCTAGAGACATGAATGCCTCTAGCCAATAGGGGAGGGCTAATGATGGGGGCTTTTCACAAGCCAAGCTCCCATACCCCTCTTCTCTCGTCCCCACCCCATGAAAACCCCTCTTAGGGAGGGAGTGATAAAAGGCATTGGAAAAAGTAAGAAAAAAATAAAGTATGATTATGTAAATATATAAGAAAGGTAAAATAGGCCACCTCATGCATGCGGGGTAGCCCATCCCCACCTTGCCTCCTTTTTCTTCATTGTTGCCCCGCCGGGTGTCCCTTTTCCTCTCCTCCACTCAAAAGGTCAACCCCCTCTCTCTTCCCCTTGTCCTTTCTCCTTTCTCTCTCCCCTCAAGCTACCCCACCTCTCACCAATAATGCATTATAACTCACCAATAATGCACCCTAACTCACATGCAACTTACCCTATCTTCCAAAATAGTATACCCCACCCCCTCTTTCTCTCTCCTATCATATCCCATGACCCAAATACCCCCCTCTCTCTCTAAAGGGTGCCATGTATCTTGTCTTGTAGCTAAATAACCTCCCCCACACTCACACACACTCAGTTTCACTGAAAAAGGTGCCCACAGACCCATCCCCACCCGGTGGTTACCTGATTTTTCTTGGGTTCACACACATCTGCACACAGATTCACCTCTGAACACACTCCCCTCTCTCCCCTCTTGTAATTACTTTATTCTCCATGTCACCTCTCACTTTTTTTCATCAACCTATCTCTCTCTCTTAGTCTCTCTCTCATGAGACTGCTGTTCTGGCACATATACACACAGCCAGACAAGTGGGGCCCACAGTCACATGGCCTATGTAGATAATGATTTCTTCATTTCTAAATTCTAGAATTTCTCCCCCCTCCTCACCTATATAAAGAGGGGTCACCATCACACTAAACACACACACCGTCACCAAAGAGTACACTATGCACTGTGTGTGCCTAGTGCACACACACACACACACACACAACATCACCAAAGAACACACTATGCACTGTGTGTGCCTAGTGCACACACACACACACCCACACCATCACCATCACCGCAATCACCATGCTTGTCTTGAGCATGACCTCTACACCCTTGGCTATGGAAGATGAAGGGCAACTAAATGAAGGATGATGGCCATAACCCTCGTGCGAGTCTTCGCCATCAACTCCCACCTATCCGCCATGTGCTCTACCACTCTCTCCCTTCTCATTCCCCTACCCTATGCTCCCCATTTCATCGCCTTATTCTCTAAATAAAGCTTGAGGTTTTGTGAGTATGTTTTCTTGCAATGTTTTGCCCATGTGACGAGTGCGAAATCGCCACCTAGTCTTGTGTTTGGAGTGAGCTTGTGTATGTGTGAAGGGTGTGCGGATTCATCATCCTTTTGTGGTGCCTAAGTACTAAGCCGCTATACCCCCTCCCTCTCTCTCTCTCTCTCTCTCTCTCTCTCTCTCTCTCTCTCTCTCTCTCTCTCTCTCTCTCTCACT
Source organism: Adiantum capillus-veneris (assembly GCF_014529385.1). Taxonomy (NCBI): domain Eukaryota; kingdom Viridiplantae; phylum Streptophyta; class Polypodiopsida; order Polypodiales; family Pteridaceae; genus Adiantum; species Adiantum capillus-veneris. The sequence goes on from NC_140955.1 coordinate 13,981,325, forward strand.
TGATCTCATTCCCTTTCCTCTTCATCATTACTCCCAAGCATCCATCTCTCTTGGATGAAAACTTTGTTATGGTGGTGTGTTGTTTGCGTCCTAGCCGCTGAAGCTAGGTGGTGCTCCTGTTTGCTTTACCATGACAGGCTCGAGGTGCGCCATTCGGTCCCCGGTGTTTTAGAGGCCGTCGGGGTTCGGGGTTCGCTTTGTTCCCGTCAATGCCAAAAAAGATACAAGAGTAAACGGCACCATATCAGTCCACCAACCAGGCTGAGACCCATGCCGGAGTTTAAGGGTAAGACACATTTCCTTATGAACATTCATGCTGTTGATTGTGCTAAGGATAAAGTGTCAGGAAGATTTCTTAAGGTTGTTGACTCAGGATTTAAATCCAGACTGTTGAAACCTCAAACCAAAAAAAAGAGTTGCAACAGAAAAACTGAATGTCTATGGTAGCCCAATTATGACGAAAATTGAAAGGAAAACGAGATACAATGAGTTGAAACAAAAAATTAAAAATGTATGTACAACTAAAATGGAAAGTAGCGATGGAACGAACGAGAGTGATGGGAGTAAAAAGATAGATGTACCTCCTCACTATTGTAAGTACACCATTCAGGAAAGAAGATTGGTGGTTCAGCAACCAATGAGGGAGCCTAAATCAAACAAGTCCTACGATGGGCCAGAGAACGCCAAGAAAATAGACTTAGTAGAGCCAGGAGAAAATCTGCGACCTGCTTACATTGCCACAGATCTAAGTCGAGAAGAAGATGACTTACTGATCAAAACACTTAAGGAATTTCGAGATGTATTTGCATGGTCTTACAAAGATTTGAAGGGAGTGGATCCTAACATTTGTGAACATTCAATCCCTCTGAAGTCTGATGCAAAGCCAAGCAAACATCGTCCATACACGTATAATGAGACATTCGCCAAAAGGATAAAAGAGGAGATAGACAAACTTTTGGAGGCTGAATTTATTTATGAGATAGAGCACATGGACTGGGTGTCCCCGATAGTGGTGGCACCCAAGAAAAACGGGAAATTACGAGTGTGTGTAAATCTCAAGAAGGTAAACGCAGCCACGATAAGGGACAACTACCCTCTTCCTATCACTGAACACGTCCTGGAACGAGTAGCAGGCAAGCAAGCCTATAGCTTTATGGGCGGATTCTCTGGTTATAACCAATTGGGGGTCAAACTAGAAGATCAATACAAAACAGCATTTGCAACAGAATGGGGCATATATGCGTTTAGGGTAATGCCATTTGGCTTGACCAATGCTCCAGCCACATTTCAGAGAATAATGACACACGCTTTTAAAGAATACTTGCGAAAATTCTTGGATATTTACATGGACGACTTGTGTGCCTATTCTCTATTGAGAGAAGACCATATAGATCATCTGAAAAAGGTATTCGAAAAATGCAGAACGTATAGGATTTGCCTCAACCCAGAAAAATGTGTATTCATGGTACGACAAGGTAAAATCTTAGGCCACATAGTGTCGGCTAATGGAATTACCACTGATGAAGACAAGATAAAGGTGATCATAGAATTGCCAAGACCAAACACTATACGAGAGGTACAATCATTTATGGGGCATTGTGGATACTACCGACGTTTTATCTACATGTACATTGTAATAGCAAAACCCTTGTATAGTCTAATCACGCTCTTCATTTGGACAAATGAATGTGAGGAGTCATTCCAGAAACTGAAAGATGCACTGGTATCTGCACCAATTCTAAAAGCACCAGATTGGTCAAAGATCTTCCATGTACATGTAGATGCTTCAGTATTTGCAATAGGCTATATATTAGCATAACTAGATGAGGGTAAGACGGACTTTCCAATCAGTTATGCTAGTAGACAACTCTACAGCGCAGAAAAGAATTATCTTCTGCAACCTGGTGTTGTTTTCCATTTCCGCTTTTCACTTCTTTAGTTGGGAATCTTCCTCTTGGGTTCTTCTTTCTTCTTCCATCTTTTCTTGTGTACTTCTTGTTACTCTTTCCAGCTTGCATCCTCCAATGGTGTTAATAGAGGCCGGTACTTTCGTTTGTGATCTGTCTTCGATATTCTCCCTTAATACCAGCCAGTTGTTCTGATGAGGGGCAGGTGGCAACTGATCTGCCGTGCCTATGGCATGGTATATTACTCTGGTTAGGACTTCTCCTCTTGCAATGTAATTTGGTCTGTCCTGCCTTAGCTTTGTCATTTCTTCAAACAGATATGACGCGTGATTTATATAGAACTCATGGGTCATTCCCATAGCACATGTCAGTGTGGTTGAGATGCTCCCATGTGGTGTAGTGTATCTTGGCGGTCTTTTGCTGTAGCTCAACAAACACTGACTGTAGATCTGTGTCAGTTCTCTTACTTCCGGGTTTGCTATGAGTTCGAAAGAAGGTAGTTTGGACTTTTGCAAGTAGACTGTGAGGTTTTTCCTTCTTTCCCTCATGTTGGCTCCTTGATCTGACAATTTCAATGCCTCTTCGATGATCTCTTTGGTGATCTGGATCTCCATCACTTCATTATCCATGCCTGCTACTCGGCAAGTTCCATCTTCTTGGATAGTCTCTATTAGGTGTTGTACCCTCTTGAAATCTATTCCTACGGGTGGTAGTGATACAAAGTTCCACAAGACAACTTTTTTGAGCCATGACCTTTGTGGTGATCTTTTCAAGTAATTCGCTGCCTCCTTGGGAATCATCACTATATCCACTAAGTTCCTTTTGTCATCCACATATGAACCTTGATAGATCTGAAAGGCTGTTGCCTATTGCACGTCTGCAGGTATCCAAGTGGCTGCTGGCTTTAGGGAATTGGGTAGAAGTGCATAGGGTACTGCACCTTCCGTTGTCAGGTTCTTGCCTTTTCTTTTTCCCGGAGAAGCCTCCATAGATCCTGTATTCACGATTAACAGTTAATGCACAAACATAGTACTACTCTCCTAAATTGATTATTACTTAATCATGCATCTAGTCGAGCCTTCTTAGTCCCAAGATTAGTTAAGGTAAAATGTTATCAGATAGACAAGCTCTTCCATTGTGCGACTTTGGCGGCTTCAAATTGATGTTGTTGGTGAAGGAGAACAAGTCCAAATGCCTTGAAATTTGGTGTGGTGTATGCTCACACGGCATGTAAGGTCACTCTATAAGCCCAGGCTCAAAATCTGTTCATTTGCAGCTTTTGCTCAATCTATCGCGATAGACTAACCTTTTTTTGACCAAGGTCCTATTTTGCAGTTGTGCCTCTACCAATTGGTTTCCCATACCTTGTACATGATCTGATCCCATTTTCACCTCAAATGAATGTCAAGTGACCCCTTTTTGGATCAACTCCCCATTTTCTTGATTCCTTCCAAAGAGATGTTGGTCTATCTCCTTCATTTTGTGTTGTTTTGGGCTCAAATTTACTGGGTGGTCCTCTTGCATCATGTTGAAGACAACTGATAATTCAAATTTTTGATAAGATGGTTCAGTATCCCTCTGCTTAGTCTATCGCGATAAACTGGTACTTAGTGCCAATTTGTCATTTTTTGGCTCTGTGACCATCTGTCTGCCTTCTCCCAGTTGATGCAAGATTTCTTGACCCCTCACATGAGAATTTTACCTGTCTGCCCTTGAGATGTCCTGTTCTGACTCTGAGTTGTCTGCATGTCTTTCTCAGCTTGCTATATGAGTCCATCTTGTCACCAAATTTGGTGTACTGCCTTCATGTGCTTCCCCAAGTCTAGCTTGTAAAAATTTTAAAAAGTCTTTCCCCCAATAATTGGTGTAGCAAGTCTATCGCGATAGACTAAGTTATTTGGCCAAAAAAGATCCTTCTTGCACTTTGACTTGATATTGGTGTTTAATAAACCTTGTTAGCACCCCTCATGAAGCTAAAGTCAAAATTTCACTTGTCTAAGTGTAAATTCAAGTCTATCGCGATAGACTAGTTCTTGGTCATTTTTACCTTTTTTTTTTTGTGATGTTAGTTGACCACCATGGTTTTAATAGGTCCTCCTAGACACACACATCAAGTTTTAATCAATTTAGCAGAGTGTACTCCCTGTTTGCAGCACTTAGCTGGTCCTGGAGTCGAAGTAGACTGCTTAGGTGATGGTCGCCGTTCCTTTTGGTCATTGTATGATTCCAGCTGTCTTTTATTTCCTTTTGACCTTCCATCCAAGCAGTCAGTTGTTGTTTTGGTGTTTACAACACCAAGAACGACCATTTGGACTTCCTTCTGGTCTGTTGCGGACATTTGCCCTAGTGGAAGAGCTTTTTTCCCGAGTGGACACATTCCATCTCGTAGTTGACCTCTTTTGGATGTACCTTGTTAAAATTGGTGTCATTTTGTCACTTGGTCGGCCCGTTAGAGTATCGTGACGCTTTGTGCGGTTTTCGTACGATAGGGACTTTAGGCTCCGATTTGACGAACTTTTTCATAGTCTAACCCTTCAGTCGGTTTGTCAAGGTTATTGGCTTGCTGTCTATGAATTTTGGCTCATTTCCGATCACCTTGGTTCAGTTGCCCTTTTGCAGGTCCTGTGAAATTAGGGTTTTCTGAGCGGCTTCCTTCGCGCTTCCCGAGGTCATAGGCTCGATCCCTAAGCTATAGGCATTGTGCCTTTCAATTTTGGTTCCATTTGGTGGCCTCTAGGTCTCCCTAACAACCATTCTACCGTATGTGTGCACAGGTTGTGATTGTGATGCCGACGAGGTTTTGCGACTAACTGAAGCAAACAACACTTAGAGTAAGTGTTGACGAGCATACCTCTCATTTCTGATGTCGATCTGGTGACCGTGCACGATGGATGAGCTCCTGGAAGTCTCAACTGCTGTAGGGAGCTCTCTCTCTCTCACTATGGAAAATGACTCAAATGAGAGATTTCTAGCCTAGCCTCTCTATATGTAATCGAGACTCCGACACCAAATTTTCTCATCTTTTACCTGTGGCCATACCTTTTTGCGAGATGCGGTTTAGGCTCGCAAATTTCCTGATTTGGACTTCGGTTGCTCCAGTTTTACCATTTTTGTAGATTTCTCCTGTTGGAGGTCCCTTCATGACGGTGGTCATTTTGCCCGGTCACCTTTGCAGTCCCTATTTTTTCTGTGTCTTCTTTACCTTGCTCTGATCAGGCGTCTCTTCTTCTGTGTTTCCATCTGGATTACGGATTTTTTTCTATAATTTTTACTAGAAAATGGCTAAAATAAAGCAAATAAATCCCAAAATAACCCGAAAATAGCAATTCTAACCTAGAAAAATACCAATGAAACGCAAAACACTTTGTAGCTCACTTTTCTCTCGTCTATGTACAATCTCGCTCATTATCGTCAACCTTAGCCTATTTTTTACTGTTTTTAGATAGTTTTTGGCCAGATTTGACTCTCTTTATAGTCTATACACATCCCTAGGGGCTCATGAATGATGATTTGGTCCCCAATTCAGTTTAATTACGAGGGCATATTCTTTTTTCCCAAAATCACACAATAAAACGCAAAAATGGTTGAAAAATTGCTCACAAACATTGCCCTCTAATATATGACATGAGTCCTCATTTGGAATGCCTTCCCCCCTCCTAGTTGGAGTCCTCCCGGACGACAGGGTATCGTCAAGGGTATGTGCTATGCATGGGTTTGAACTCGTGCTAATGCAGGCCTTGTAATATATCCCTATATGCATGTGCAGTCAATGCATGTAGAAAGAATTTATGCGGTGCAGGAGGAAGGTATAAGCGATTCACCTATTGGCATTTGTCGTTGAAGCTTCCTGTGGTAGCTTGAGTTGGCTGGAAGATTTTCTTTGCAAGGAGTAGTTGTAGATCTGCCGCTCTTTCTTTGATTGTTTTCGACTGGTTTTGATTTGGCATATGTTGTTCCTTTGAAGTCGATATTGTCATAGCTGGTGGAACATTCTCTTTTTTTGCTTTGATGACTTGGGTCTTATAGATCCTTGTAGTTTTTGTTGTTGATTCTGTTTGTTTCCTCGTGCTGTTTGCATGATGTGGCTTGACCTTGACAGTTGTAGATAACTGCTCGTTTGTCATCTTTGGCCATGCTTCTTGTGTTGTTGGCTCGTTTTGAATTGGCAATTTTGGCCGCCATACCAATATAGTTCGTTGCGTATTTGACAGATTGACTATGTTTCTTTGAAGTTTTGCTGGCTTTCGGTGTTTTGTATGTTCTTCTGACTCCTTTTTTATAGGAATTAGGCTATCGTGCCTTACCCAAACTTTGTATTTCCTCTTTTGATGTAATTGGTGTTGAGATGTCGAGCTCTACACCTTGAGCTGGCATCCACTACGGGTCTTGGCCGCTTACGGCATTTACTCACTGGCGCGTTAGGTGACCGACACGGAGGATCTCTGCTAGTGATTCTACAGCTGGACTACACTTATAGTGCCAGCCTAGTACGCTTCTAGCGAGTTCACACTTAGTGATCGCATGTACATATGTGCTACTTTTCAGCTTTAGCACTTAGTCATTTTGTACTCTCTTTTCTGTGAAGAAGAAGAAGAAGCTTTCCATCTCTGTGTGCTTTGTGCTTGTCTTGTGTAGCTCTCTTGCATCCTCATTCTTTACATGGTATTAGAGCCTAGTGCAGGCAAGAGAGGCTAAGAGAGCAAGAGCATCACAATCCCTTCGTTCGCACAAGTTTCTGAACAGGTCTCCAAAGTGCAGTATACAGAGATTTACTGTACAAGTACACTGGTTGTGAAACGCTTGATTGTGGACACTCATTGAGTGTAGAAAGCGTTACAGGAACCACGATAGCAGGTTCAGCAGATTTGCAGGTTTTTGCAGATTGCAGCTATTTTGTCTTAGTGCTTCAAGATGTCCGACGGTTTCAGTCAGATTGTTACTGAGAAGCTTGAGAAAAATAACTACCCTGCATGGAAGTTCAGAATAACAAATTTCCTAAAAGAAAAAGGTTATTGGGACTATGTAGAAGGAGACAATGAAAAGGAACCAGAGATTCCCGAGGCAAATGCTACAGCAGAACAAAGGAAAGCTTTGAGGGACTGGCAACAAGGCCAGAGCAAAGTGATGTATTGGCTGTCTATGAGCATCACAGATGGCATGATGGGCTATCTACAGGATGCTGAAACCCCCGCCATTGCATGGAGAAACTTAGGCAGAGTGTTCGAGGTGAACACCAAGGCCAGGAAGCTTCAACTAAATTCGGAGCTAAATCAGGTTAAGAGGAACAACCTCTCAATCAATGATTATGCCTTGAAGATCAAGAGTATCATTGAGGCTCTTGGATCTATTAAAGTCTCAGTGGAAGACGATGACATTGTCCGTGCATGCTTGGATGGTCTAGGAGATGAGTATGTACATTTTAGGTCTTCCATGAATACAAGAGACGACATCCCCGTGTTCCAAGATTTGATTTCTATGCTTATTCTTGAGGAGAAGAACCTTGACACATCTTCTTCTCATGGCAGAAATAATTCTGAACAGGCTTTCTATTCTAACTCCAACAGAGGTAGAGGTAGAGGTCGTGGTCGACGCCCAAGGGGTTGCAGGGGCCAATTTCTGGAAGGTCAATCAAATCAAAACAATACAGGTGGCAGGGGAAACCAGTCTCAAGGCAGGGGGAGTCAAAGAGGTCGTGGTGCAGGATCAAGCAGGCAGCAACATACTCCAGATAGTAGAGAATGTTGGACTTGTGGTGAAAGAGGTCACATGTCACGTGACTGTCCAAAGGGAAAAGCAAGTAGAAAGAGAGAACAGGGCAACTATGCATCTACTAGCAGAGATGCAGATGACAGCAAAAACGAGCGCATGTTTGTTATGCAACATGTAATGAATACAATGACTGCAGAGAATTCCACCCAAGATGATGTTTGGTATGTGGATTCAGGTGCCTCTAATCACATGACGTCTCGTGGAGAGTGGTTTAGAGATATGCGCAAACCAGATGTGTCAGGCTATGTGCAGACAGGAGATGACACAGCTCACCCCATTGCTCATGTAGGGGACATACCTCTAAATACGAAGAGTGGGAAATCAAAGTACTTAGCAGATGTACTTCATGTCCCAAACATTACAAAGAATCTTGTTTCTGTTGGACAAATGGTTGAGCAGGGTTTGCAGGTTCGCTTCAATCCAAATGGCTGTTATGTAGAAGATTTCCAGAATGGCTGTAAGCTGATCATAGAGGGCAAATGTGTGGGCAGAATGTTTACGCTGAATGTAGACATGCCTGAGGTAAAAGCTGCATTATTTGCACAGGGCACAAGTGTTGTGGCTGATGTTGACATTTGGCACAAACGCATTGGCCATGTCAATGAGCAGAGATTGCGCAGCATGCAATCAAAACAGATTGTAAAAGGTTTGCCCAAATTCAAGGTGGATGGTATGCATAAAGTGTGTGCAGCATGCCAGTTTGGAAAACAGTCAAAGGGCTCATTTCCACATGAGCGCAATGTATGTAAAAAGCCACTTGAGGTGGTGCACACAGATGTTTGGGGTCCAACCGATATTGCAAGTATACATGGTTGCAGGTATTATGTCTCTTTCATTGATGACCATACAAGGAAAGTATGGGTCTACTTCATGCATAACAAAAGTGAAGTGTTTGGTCACTTTCAAGACTTCAAAGTCATGATTGAGAAGGAGAAAGATATGCAAATCAAGACATTGAGGTCAGATGGAGGGGGAGAGTACTTATCCAATGATTTTTCAGATTTTCTGCGAATGCATGGTATACACAGGTAGTTTACATGCAGATATACTCCACAGCAGAATGGGGTCGCAAAAAGGAAAAACAGGCACATTGCAGAGGTTGCACGTGCATTGATGAATGAGAAGAACATGCCTCATCATTTCTGGGCTGAAGCTGTAAATACAGTTGTGTACATTATGAACAGAACACCTACAGCTGCAGTGCATGATGTAACACCTGAGGAAAAGTTTACAGGTACAAAGCCTGATTTGGCACACTTGAAAGTGTTTGGCTGCATAGCTTACGTGCATGTACCAGATGAGTTGCGTAGGAAATTGGATCCTAAAGCAAAGAAATGTATTCTTGTGGGATATTCCCTTGAACAAAAGGGGTACAGGTGCTACAATCCTACTACACGAGAATTACGAGTGAGCAGAGATGTAGTCTTTGATGAGATGAGCAGCTGGTACAGTAATGCACATGGCACTATTGGGGCTGATGTAAAAGATGATGTGGTTGTACAAAATGTGAGGCCACAGTCACAGGTTTTGAGTGGACCACAAGAGTCCTCTTCTCGTGGCTCTGTTGAGAAACCATGGAATGGTAGACTACGTACGCAGGTTACTCCACCAATAGGTACAGGGAATGTATCACGAAAAGGAAAGGAAAAGGTTGATGAACCTCCCTTTATGGTTGATGCATCATCAGGTTTTTCAAATGTAGACATGGATTCAGATGGTTCTGAACAAAGTCTTGATGAGGAATTTGGAATTTCGACTGTCAGGACACCTGGTGTAAGGAAAGTACAAGAAGATGCTAGAGGGCAAAGGAGTGACCCAGGACCGCGCAGATCTAATAGAGTCAGAAATCCAGTTCAGAAATTGACTTATGATGGGTATCTAGCGCATCACCAAGCCTACATGGCTAAGGTGATACAGGATGTGGAGCCCACATGTTTTGAGGATGCAGTTGGAAATGTGCATTGGGATGATGCAATGAATGAAGAGATGGCTGCATTGGAAGCAAATGACACATGGGAGTTGGTGCCATTGCCAAGTGGCAAGAAAGCTATTGGCTGCAAATGAGTGTATAAAACCAAGCATAAGGCTGATGGTAACATTGAGCGTCACAAGGCAAGGCTGGTCGCAAAGGGTTATGCACAGACGTATGGCATAGACTATGAGCTGACCTTTGCTCCAGTGGCAAAGATGACGACAGTGAGAGCTGTCATAGCAGTGGCTGCATCTAGAGGATGGATTATGCATCAAATGGATGTAAAGAATGCCTTCTTGAATGGTGAGTTGCAAGAGGAAGTGTATATGGATCAGCTACCTGGTTATGTCGATCCAGGTTACCCAGATTATGTATGCAGACTTCTCAAAGCTTTGTATGGTTTGAAGCAGGGCTCTAGAGCATGGTATGACAGGATTGCCGAGTATCTTGTCAGTATTGGTTTTAGGAGAGCTCATGCTGATCATTCACTCTATGTACGTGAGAGTGATGTGGGGATTGTGGTCATTACCATATATGTAGATGACCTTATTGTTGTGGGTGACAATGCTATGGAGATTGACCATGTGAAGGGTCTTCTCAAACAGGAGTTTGAAATGAAAGATTTGGGCGAGTTGCGCTACTTTCTTGGCATTGAGGTGATCAGGACTCCAGAGGGTGTATGGCTGTCACAGAGACAATATGCTTTGGACATGTTGTCAAAGTATGGTATGGCTGATTGTAAGCCAATTTCTATTCCCTTGGATGTGAATGCAAAGCTGAGTGCAGAGAAGGGTGATGTTGTTGAGGATGTCAATATGTACAGGAAGATGGTGGGTAGTCTAATCTACTTGACTATCACGAGGCCAGACTTGAGCTACACTGTAGGCTTGGAGAGTCAGTTCATGCAGCTTCCGAGGAAGCCACATTTGGATGGAGTACGACGCACACTTTGGTATGTGCAAGGGACTCTTGACTACGCATTGTTCTATGCAGCAGATGCACCATTAGCATTGTATGGGTATACAGATGCAGATTGGGCAGGTAGCATTGTTGATAGGAGATCTACGAGTGGCTTCATGTTCTCTTTTGGGAGTGCTGCTGTTATTGGAGCAGCAAAAAGCAGCCTATGGTTGCTTTATCGAGCACAGAGGCCGAGTACAGAGGTGCAGCAGTTGCGGCGTGCGAGGTAGCTTGGCTACGCACATTACTTGAGGACTTGGGAGTGCAGCTGGACCAGCATATTTTCATCCATTGTGACAACCTCAGCAGCATGCAGTTGGCTAGGAACCCAGTGTTCCATGCCAGGACCAAACACATAGAGGTCCATTACCACTACGTTCAAGAGCGAGTGTTGGCAGGCGACATCGACTTGGTCTACGTCAGCACAGAGGAGCAGATAGCGGATATCTTTACCAAGGCCCTTGGAGCTGAGAAGCTTCGACGTTTCCGGACTATGCTTGGACTCTGCGACATGCAGAGCTCGAGGGGGAGTGTTGAGATGTCGAGCTCTACACCTTGAGCTGGCATCCACTACGGGTCTTGGCCGCTTACGGCATTTACTCACTGGCGCGTTAGGTGACCGACACGGAGGATCTCTGCCAGTGATTCTACAGCTGGACTACACTTATAGTGCCAGCCTAGTACGCTTCTAGTGAGTTCACACTTAGTGACCGCATGTACATATGTGCTACTTTTCAGCTTTAGCACTTAGTCATTTTGTACTCTCTTTTCTGTGAAGAAGAAGAAGAAGCTTTCCATCTCTGTGTCCTTTGTGCTTGTCTTGTGTAGCTCTCTTGCATCCTCATTCTTTACAATTGGGCCTCGGTCAACTCTGTACGCCGTACCCAAACTTGCTTGGTTCCCTGCATGCTTGCTGATTTTTGATAAGACGTTGTTGGACTTGTAAACTTTGTTTGTTGTTGGGCAGATCTTTGCGGTTGTATTGACTTTTGTTTCCTCCTTGACATGAATTGGTTATATGATAAGAAGGGTTCTGAAAAGTTTTCCTTTCTGAACAGTGCCTCATTAGTATCCAAATCAATGAATACCCTGTTAGCTTTCATCCATGACACTGCTAAGATACACGGCGTTGCTGATCTACTTGGTGGCAGTACATGGAATTTTGTAGTGTACGGGTGTGCCTGCACTGTGATTGGTATTATAATAGACCACAACGTGGTCACCTCATCACCCGATGCTACTTTCAACCTGTGTGTCTCTGGGATCGTCTTCATTGGTCCAAGTTTTTGAAAGAGCTCAAAGCTGATGACACTCATTTTTTCTCCAATGTCAAGCAATGCATAGATTTCAACTTGTTTTGTGCCTGCATAAGCTTTTATGTAAGGACTACACCATGTATCTTCCAAGTCGTCGATGATGCTATCGTCCTGAGCCCTAAGGTCTGTCATGGTCTATTCTAATTCGTCGCTTTGTATATCCGCTTCAATTGTTTGGGATGTTGAAAGAGGATATTCGTCAGTCATCATTGGGGTGACCATGTTTATTGTCCTGAGAAACTGCCTTTGTTTAGCAATCCGTTCCTTTGCTTCTTGTTGTGCCTGGTCTTGAATTCTTTGTTGTTCCTGTCTATAGGTTTTTCCATAATGCAGTTGAAACAACATTTCCGGTGTTAAAGGTAGATGATATTTTTTTAAACGACACCCACTAATCCAGTTCGGCATTTCTTTTCCATCTAGTGTCGAAAGTTTTACTGCTCTGCTGGACGATATTTCTTGGATCAAATAAGGCCCCATTCCCCTTTTCTTTAGCTTTTTGGCATGCTATTTAAGGGTGTATACCAAGACATAGTCTCCCATTTTAAAGTCCTTGTTCTTGACATGTTTGTCAAAAAACTCTTTCTGTTGTCTTTTTTTTGCATATATGGCCGCTACAACATTGAGTCGTAACTCATCTAATTTTTCAAGTTCCTCTAACCGTTCGGAAAGTTCATGCCCCGTCCAGTCCAATTGTTTGGCTACCCTTAGTGTGGGGATCAAAAAGTCAATAGGCAATATTGCATATAACCCATATACCATATTAAATGGTGTAGCATTGAGTGTTGTTTTATATGCAACTCGATAAGCCCACAATGCCGAATAGAGCATTTGATCCCAATCTGTTCTTGTTTCACTAACCAGTTTCGTAAGAACCGTGCACAATATTTTGTTGGTCGCTTCCGCTTGGCCATTGGCTTGTGGATGATAGGGTGCAGATTTGCGATGAATTACCATAAACTCATTTAAGAGATGTTGGATAACTTCATTTACAAAGTGTGTCCCTCTATCACTCACCAGCTCGATTGGAAGGCCATAACGTGTAAACACATATTCATATAAGAATTGTGCCGTGGTTCTAGCGTCTGCTTTCGTTGTGGCTTTTGCTTCCACCCATTTGGTCATGTAGTCCGTGGCCACTATGATATATTGTGCTTGTGAATGATACGCTGGTGGAGTGATAGGACCAACAAAGTCCAATCCCCATTTAGCGAATGCTCGAGCACTCATCATTGTTCTTAAGGGCATTTTGTCTCTTTTAACTGGTACCTTAGTGCGTTGACATTCATCACACCTTTTCACGAATTTTGCTACATCTTGAATCATGGTCGGCCACCATATACCTGCAGCCATAGTCATTTTCATGAGGAACTAACCTCAGCTGGTCATCAGTTCCTCTTTTATACAATTGGTCACTAATGAGGGTATACCTATTCGCTTCGATTTGTAGAGACTTTTGTCTGGTTTTAGACCAATCTCCTGGCAGCTCCTTATTAGTCAAATATTCCACAATAGCATGACTCCATGCGGGTGCTACTGTCACTTGGTATAATGTGGCATAATCCACAGTGGTATTGGATGTGCAAAAGTCGCATTTCTTGATGTAATTTGCTACATCGCCTGCCATTCTTGGCCATTCTTGGCCAATACACTCCAAGTCTTCTTAATTGTTCATACATCATTTGATTTCCTCTATGGAATCCCCCTGTTTGTGTGTGGGCCTCCTCTAGATACGCTTCGTACTCCTCTGGGCCTATACACAACCTTAGAATCATATCGTTTCCATGATGGTACATTCTTCCCGCAAGCATTGTGTAATTTCGTGCTTGTCTAACGTCTTCCACCGTGTGTTTGTCGTCAAGATTCACTCCATATGTCAGCAACGGAATAATTTGCTCTGACCATTTCGGTATCATCTCTATATTAAACAGGTATGCGTCTGGGAGATCATCATCTACCCCGGTAGCATTTTCACCATGTAGTAGTCGAGAAAGGTGGTCTGTTCTTTGATGCGTTTTTCCTTTCTTAACTACTACCGTAAAATCAAACTCCAGTAACACAATGAACCATCTTACAATTCGGCCCATGTTAAAAGGTTTGTTTACTAAGTACAAGAGTGCCCGATGATCCACAAAGAATGTGAATTTGTTCGCGAGTAAGTAATGTCAAAATTTCTTTACCGCATATATCATACCCAATCCTTCTCTTTCAGAAATGGAAAGGATGCTAGAAGGATCTGCTCTAGAAAGATCTCTACGAGGCGATGTAGGCGCCACTTGGAAACCTTCTAGTAGCACTTACACACTGAGAACGAAGAATAGAAACAACCCAGCTTTTGAGTTGGACTGGTTCAAGAGGTACATCCAAGAAAGAAATGCTAGGGACGAACCAGAATTGCTACTAGAAGAGGAGGATCTCCAAACTTTGAGAGATCAGTTGAGGCCAACTTCACGTGATCAGGTAACACCGCCGCCATCTCCAAGGCCAGATACAAGTGAGAGGCAATCTAGCCCACCTGCTGACTCTACTTCGCATTCAGAAAGTTCACATCGTGATGATAGAGTTCACACACCTCCAAGTGAAGAAGAAGAGGAAGAAGAAGAAGAAAGAACAGATGGACACCCAAACACTGGAACCATATCACAAAGTGATAAAGGCAAGCAAAAGGAGGTGGATCAGACTAAAGATAAAGCTTCCCCCTCTCAAGAAATTGAGCTGGAAGCTACTATAGATGAAGATTTGCAGTCAATGGCGACAATACTAAACAGAACAAGACTGCACAGTCAATGGTTAGCTGATCAGAACCGGTCCAACAAGATGAAGTTACAAAAAACCCATGAGGAAGTTCTGAGACTGCAAGAGCAAAGGGAGGACACTCTAAAGCTGATCAGCATCAGAGATGCTGAGATCTTGGGGCTCAAAGGCACAGTAAATCTCCTCAAAGACAATTTACAGGAGTCAGAAGAATTCAATGCCATATGTGAGGATACAATAAACGTATTCCTTGAAGATGTCAGTGACAGAGATGAAAACATCCAAAAGTTGGAAAAAGAAAAGCAAGATGTGCTAGAGACCATCAAAAGTTTGCAAGTTGTCATCGATGACTTACAAATTGAAGTCAAAGATTTGAGAGCAGTAACAGATATACAAGCAAGAGAAATCGAACGAGCTAAAAAGCAAAAAACGTCGCTACCAACAACACCGGTAGTCCACCCAGAAGAAGAAGTGGCTGCACTGAAGAGGGAGCTGGAGTTGGAAAGCAAACAGCGTTTAATGATAGCCGAAAGTGCGCTTAGAGCAGAAGATCAACTACAAAGACAAATTTCAGATTTACAAAGTGAACAACAACAAGGACCAGCTCCTGACAGTGAAATGGAAAGCTTTGTTTCCAAATCACTCAGGGAAGAAAATGAAAACCTGCACATAACAATTAGAGGAGTCTGCCGCTCAAAAGGAAATGGAATTTCAAGCTTTACAAATCAATAGTAGAACAATGGCCGCGCAAATTGCAAGTCTACAAACTGCAAGGCAACACCAAGGACAGGTACGAGTGCACCTGGAGCAACCAACAATGCATTTGGCTGGACTCGCCGAAGTATATGGGGGTCAAGATGAGTACGAGGAAGAAACAGATGAACAGGATGCCCCAGATACACAAACTGATCAAACTGGCTCCACAGACCAAGAAACAGAAGAAGATTCAGTCACGAGATTGGAAGAGCAGAGGCTGGCCGAGCAGATGGAGAAAAAATCAGAAATGATATGGTACAAGGCGATGCAACTAGAAAAGGAGTTGCTACAAGGGCTCTCCAGATCAGGGAAAATAGCAGCAGAGCTACGGAGTGAATGGAATGCCCCTATGTTACCCTATGCTCTGCTGAAATACGAAACTCTAACACATCAAAGGCAGCTCGAAAACGAAGCACAAGTGCCAATGTTTGAAGGAGAAGCACAGGATCGGGAACAGCAAAATAGAATAGTAAATAGCCAGCCAAAGTGGAGGCGTCAATGGCTCTTGGATCATCCTAATAACCTAATCCACTTAGTCAACGCACCGCACGAGCTGAGGAATGACAGAACTTTTTTCCCAACTCCACGGACATACACCTACAACCAACATAAAGCACTACAAAGCAGAAATCCGACATGGCTAAATTATCCAGTATTGCCAGGGCCAGCAGAGGGAGAGAGAATATCCGGTTCTTACATGGTGAAAACCCTTCAGGGCGCCATCGCAGAATTCGGAGGCTCTCCCGACCTATCCTGCAAAATGCTATGTAAAATAGCTCTAGCATTTTTGGCATGTCTCATAGTCTTCTCAGAAAGCTGGACATCAGAGTATATGAATACTGAAAGAAGCATCTCAGAGTTGTCATACGATCTAAGTGGGCCACCGACAGAACCAGTATTGTATGCCTACTTCAAACGGCTAATGTTTCTGCCAAGCTACCATCTCCAAACCTTTGAAGAAGCATTTTACACAGGCTTCTTCATGTACAAGTCAAAAAAATTTGGCCCATTAATGGCAAGCGAGTCTATGCGATATGATGCGTTTCTACATCAAATCAACCAAGAAAGACGACAACGACAATGAAGACAAAGACGATCATGTCGTGGTAGACATGAATTAGGAGGGGGGGAGTGTTGGAGCCCCATTGGTCCAACTGTTGTAATGAGCCCATCTTGTAAAGCATATCAAATTCCCATTTTATGTCAAAGACGTCTTATCATTTTGATCCATTCGTCTGGGTTATGTAAAGATTAATCAGTTAGTCAGGACTCAGATTTGTTCCCACTTTGTAATAATGAGTAAGAGAACCCCATGTACATTTTTGAGCTAAGGTGACTAAAGTATAAAAGTCACCTTAGAACCATTTTTGAATAACATTTGAATATTAATCCTATGTCGTACGAGTCTGAGAGAGAGAGAGAGAGAGAGAGAGAGAGAGAGAGTAAGTGTGTCTTATCCTCTTCGCTACGCGCTTCTCCCTCACCGGATTCACAACGTGACCACACCATCGCGGTAGTCTCTCCGAGAGCTACGCGCCCACGCTACGGATTCATCGTTTCGAGTTGATCGCGATCGCTCCTTCCTCGAGCTTGTTTCGCTTGTAAGTAGCACAAACGGTGTCTGTTTTCAATAATCAAGTGCTTTATGGAATGAGAAAGAGATTAGCTACACATAGATACTCATAAACTTAAGTTTCGCCCACTTTTGGATTATGACCTGTTAGTCTATCGCGACTGTATTTGAGATAACTAGGGTTCAAATCTAGTGAGATTAGACTTATAGGTAAGTATATCCTAGTGAGAGGATGGTGCCTAGTAAGTTTGATGCAATTCCGAGTTCATTGGAGGTGTAAACTATGTTGTGAGCGTTTAGGGATAGAGTGGGTTGCATTCTACCAGGGTTAGTGATTGATGCATCATAAAAGTGCGTATGTGTAGATTGGTCTCAGCCTGACAAGCTAAGGAGATTGCCTACGTGCACCTACGGGTTAGTCGTGTCATCGGATGATAAGTATGTTGTCTGTGTCGTGCTCGTGAGTATGAACAGGGGAGTAGTTTTGCCCTAAAACATAGGCCATCATCCGACGCCAAATGTTGGGGTTTCCATCCTTGCAATAGCGCCAATGACCAACAAAATTGTCAATGAGAAGGGATGAGCTACTCGGCTAGGACATGGAAACACTCACACGGTTAGTGAGCTAATCGTGGCAAAATAAATGGTTAACTCTAAGAGGTGATCTTCTCGACCTATGGAGGAGCTAAGCCATAATGAAGTTAAATCTCCATATCCACTTCTCTTCACCTCTAATCAACCCAATCACACATACTACGATTGCAAGACGCACACAACACTAATTGTGAGGTCCCTGTCCCTTATCAAGAGGAGCAGAGCACCTTTGATAGGTCTCCAATCCTGAGAAAGAAAAACCAACGGACATTGCCTTAGCTACTACGTAGCCACGGACATGAACCATTAGTGAAGGATTGGTCATATCTCGCTATGGCAGAGCGTGACCACCATAATCCTATCTAAAAACTATCTATAATCAATTATGCCTAAAGCTATAAATATTAGAGTGACCAACCTGTGCGCTCTTTTCCCCGTGTTTCCGAAGCACAGCCGCCAAGGTTTGTCTCTTTTAAAATTTATGACTATAAAAAAATAGTTTCTAGCATTGGAAAGTTACACGACTCATCGGGTCCACCTGTCCATAGAATGATACCATGAGGGTATCATTCTCCCACTTTCCACACCACACTCACCCTTCTTTTGTTACCTAATTACTACCACACTGTTTAAACATACATGGGTGGATGCATGAGTAGGTGGACTTACTACCTGTGTCCCAGACACACTAGCACGCCGGTAGCTACCTCCCAAATCTAAAGGTGGAGGAAAAATTTTGAGTGAATTTAATAATGATATTTTAAAAAACGTGACAGAGACCACGATCGAAGGTTGTTACGCCTTTTTGTTACTCTCTCTCTCTCTCTCTCTCTCTCTCTCTCTCTCTCTCTCTCTCTCTCTCTCTCTCTCTCTCTCACACACACACACACACACACACACACACACACACATTGCATGTGAATCTCTAGCTGGTGTTTAGGGCTTAGCTTTGGACAGGGTACCCACTTTGGCATCCTCTTTCCACCTCTCAAAGACTCACAAGATGGTGGAAATCATTCCAGTTGAGGATGTTGTGAGTTTAACAAGTAGCACATGCCTTTGTTGTGACTCAGTCAAGTGCACCTCTTGCAAACAGAGTGTAATCAAGGATTATGAAGCAAACCAAAAGTGCGCATATCGTGAGAGAATCAAAGAAAGGGAAGCAAGAATTAAACAGGTTGATATTAATGAATTTCAGCACTGCAAAATTATTGCACGGGTGATCAAGTTTTTCAAGCACTGCACAGAGGGTCTTGACAACAAGGCAAAGGAGGAAATCATCAGGAGCATTCTCAAGCATCGAGCATTGAGAGACCTGAAAATTCAATCTATAGGAGGTGAGGTTTCCAATGATGAGCAGAGGGTATTGATAAATGGAATGCACAACACTCTCAAGGTAATCAAGAGACCAAAAAGCTCGGCAGAGTTGTTTATTAAACGGGAGAGTATCATGATGGTTATGAATTCCACAAGCATAAAACCAAATATAGCAGTTGCATCGAGGCTTCTTGGTATCCATTGAAGGAACTTCTATGTAGCTAGATCGTGATTGAAACATAATCATACAGAACTGCCATTGCATTTGTGTGGGCGACAACCATACACAAATAATGTAATTACAGAGGAAGTGAAGGCCACAGTGGTGAGCTTCTGGACTCACAATACTCGCATATCTCCCAACAAAAGGGATGTGTGTCGAAAGCGTATTGCACGCATTCGATAAACACCCAGTGCATCTTCTTGAGCAACCCCAGGTTTGTTTTGACTTCTTGAGTAACTACAAGCTTATTTTTATTGACGATTATGACACTGGTTTGGTTGTACTTCAGTTGACTGTTGTACAATTTGCTTATTGTTGCACATTGCTTTAGACCTAGTAACTACCACTGCCAAATAGGTAGCTTACTATACATGACTGGTAGCTACCACTGTGATCCTTATAATTACCACTGTCAGACTTTGGTAGCGTCCTTGTTGTCCTCGGTAAAGGTAGCTACTAGTCTGATAGGGGTTGCTACCAATCTGCCATGGTGTTCTTGGTAAATTCGATGGCTACCACGTTCAACCTACTATTTTACAGTCTCATAGTCATGATAAGGTAGCCACAAGTCTGATAGTGCTTTCTACCAGATTGCCATGGTAGTATTGGTGTACTGGTAGCTATTATTGTCAACTTTGTAGCTATCAGTATCCTAGTGCTAGCTAGAGCTATCACTCTGAGAGTAATAGCTTCCAGTCTACCATGCAATCCTGGTGGAAGCTACTGTCTGCCATGGCAATCTTGGTGGAAGCTACCAGTTTGCCATGGCAATCTTGGTGGATTGGTAGCTATCACTGTCAACATGGTAGCTATCAATGTCAACCTGGTAGCTACCCTTAGGTAGTCTGATAACAACCATCTTTACAGTGCTACTCATGGTAAAGGTAGCCACAAGTCTTAGAGTGCTTCGTGCTATTAGACTCGGGCTCTTGTAACTTTTCTCCTTCCACTCATCACAAAATATTAGTTACTATTCTGAGAGTAATAGCTTCCACTCTGCCATGCAATCCTGATGGAAGCTACCAATCTGCCATGGCAATCTTGGTGGAAGCTACCAGTTTGCAATGGCAATCCTGGTGGATTGGTAGCTTTCTTTGTCAACCTGGTAGCTGTCACTGTCAACCTGGTAGCTACCATTGTTAACCTGGTAGCTACCCTTAGGTAGTCTGATAACAACCAGGCCTTAGAGTGCTTTCTACTATTAGACTCAGGCTCCTGTAACTTTTCTCCTTCCACTGATCACAAAAGTATTAGTTACCATTCTTATACTAGCTCCCACTAGATTGATCTCAGTTTTGCATGTCAACAATAAGTTATGATTTTGCCAATAAGTGTACTGAATATCATTATTTAATGCAGGTAGAATTCTTTCTTGCCTTCAAACAGAGTCACCCAGAGGTACAAATTCACCAAAGGACATTCGAAAAGCTGAAACCTTATTTTGTACGCAAGCTTCGAGATCGCTACAGCTGTTGTTGCATCACTCATATTCAAATGTCATTCTTGAGGGATGTTGTAAACCATATAAGGTAGATTTTTTATGGTGTTCATGGGAAAGAGTGTAGTTGTCAATGTGATATTTGTGGTGCAGATTTGAAATGTATTGCTCAAACAAATCAGTGCCCTAGCCTTACAAAGATTTGGCAGTCAGTTTTATGCTCGAAGGCTAGCGGGTCAAATTTTTTTGCACTGAAGTGTTTGATTGGCGAATGCTCTTCATGTGGCCCTTCAAAGAAGCTACCAATTTGCCTAATTGAAGAGTTAAATGGTGCACACATGGTAACAGTTCAGATTTTTGAAGACCTTGAAGTTGGCAAAACAGATTCGGGGAAAAAGAAGAAAAGAAAAGTTCTTTCTCACAAGGAGATGCAGTGCGGGCAGCTTTTCATATTGTTCAAGGATCATCTGAGTAAGTTTATAAAGCACAATTTTGTTTACAGATGGCAGGCCGAGCAGTTTAAAGATTGTCTACGTATCTTCCCTTGAAGATGTGGTAGTGTCAGTGGTGGATTTCGCTGAAAATTACACTTTCAAAGAAGAGAATGAGATCCAATCGATGCATTGGTTTTCTAGCCAGGTGAGAATCTTCATTCACATTACATATGTGAGGATTGCATGTAGTGTCCAAAAATACTATTATTTCTATATATCTGATGATAAAAGCCATGAAACTCTTTTTGTCCAACATTGCTTTATGCTCCATTATGGTTGGTTGAAAGAGCTAGGCATATCTCTCAAAGAACATTGGGTCTGGTCAAATGGAGCAGCCTCGCAGTTCAAAGCAAAGAGGCCTTTTTATTTTGTTGCTTGATATGGAACTCTGACAAGTTTGTAAATGACACATCACTTTTCAGGTTCAAGTCATGGGAAGGGCGAACATGATGGTGCAGGTGCTGTTATTAAGAGGCATCTCACTTAGGAGCAGCTAAAGCCAGACTGTGTGAGATTATAATGTGCAGAAGATGTGGTGCCATTTTTTAGAGAAACCATGTCCAATGGTGCTACAGCCACGTATTCTTCGTAGGTACGACCAGTTACTCGACTGTTTTGGGAGGTCAAAGTAGGTGATGTGGATAGAAGCAACGTCGGGATTGTAAATCTGTGCCTAATGCACGTGGGTTACATTGTGTCAGCGGCTACTCCTTAACAAATGGAAAACTTCTTAGGTACCGGCAATTCTCATGCTTTTGTAGTGCTTGTTTGCAAGGTAACTGGAGGAGCTATTCGAACAAATCACACGTTTCTGCATGGAATTATGTTACCCTGGAACCTACAGATGATGTCAAACATGATGATGAGATTGAAGAGTTTGCATATGAAGGAGATATGAAGGACACCATGATGGTTCTATGTCTTGAAATGTACAACAGAAAAGACTCAAACTAAAGCTTTGCTAAGAGATGCATGGGGGACTGTTTGCAATGCCAACTCATTTGTTGTGAAAGAAGTTTGGCACAAACAAGCAAAAGAAAATCCCTATGAGTTCAAGCTATTAAATTATGAGCCTGAAGCCACCTTGCAATCCCACCTTGTACGAGCTATTAAGTTCCCAATGCAGAAAGTGGGACATACAAGAAAATTCTTACTTTCCTCAGAAACATATGAGGCTAATTACAATAGCACTCCTTTTGATGTATAGCATTCCTAGTTCTAATCTGAGCTGCATTTGATGGCCCTTCATCAACATCTTTTCTTCTTTTTTTTTCTTTGTGGGAATCTCCGTAATCTCTGTGCTGAGCATCACCCTGTTTTGCAATTGCTCGAATCGTGTCTAAAATGCCTATGTGATATCCTGAGGCAAATAGCATGAACAGACATAGAAAAATTAAACAAGTGTAGCTAAGTAGCTGCAAGGGTAGCTACTATGCAGACCGGTAGCTTCCCTTAACATTTCCTAGTATCAGAAGCTGTGTTAAGTACTTGTAATTGTGCAACTGTGGAGGTGCAGTGATGAACAATGCGAAAACGTAAACAAGTGTACAAGTTAACAAAAATCTACTTTACTACATTGAGCATTGGAAGCTGCTTTACTACATTGTGTCATCATTACAAGTGAGAAGAATACTCCATAAGTCAATAAATGGTTGACTGTTTACATCGCTTATCATGGTTACATATCAGGATAATATATCTATCCAACACCTTGAATTCTGTTCTTCACAATAAGAAATTAAGAAAAAGTTTTCAAGCTAGATGTAGGGTCAGCATGACAATAGAAGCTACCAGGCAAGCACTAATAAGCTACCAGTACTACCAAGTACTAGTAGCTACCTTGCCCCCTGCCATCATGGTAGCTATAGATGCTATCATGGTAGCTACCAATGTTATCTTGGTAGCTACCTTGTCACTTGCAGGACTTCCTTGGCAGAATGGCAGCTCATGGCAGAATGGCAGCTACCAATGCAATCCTGGTAGCCACCTTGTCACTTGCAGGACTTCCTTGGCAAAGTGGCAGCTCATGGAAGAATGGCAGCTACCAATGCAATCATGGTAGCCACCTTGTCAATTGCAGGACTTCCTTGGTAGAATGGCAGTTCATGACAGAATGGTAGCTACCACTATTATATTGATAGCTACCAGGGTTGACAGTGAGAACTTCCTTGTCACCAGCAGGAGTTCCATGGTAAAACAATACTTGTAATTGTGCAATTGTGGAGGTGCAGTGATGAACAATGCAAAAACGTAAACAAGTGTACAAGTTAACAAAAAGCTGCTTTACTACATTGAGCATTGGTAGCTGCTTTACTACATTGTGTCATCATTACAAGTGAGCAAAATACTCCATAAGTTAGTAAATGGTTGACTGTTTACATTGCTTATCATGGTTACATGTCAGTATAATATATCTAGCCGTAATACTCTAGACGCCACTGTTTTGAGATCCTAACGCTCAGGTTATCGATCGGTCTCGGCAGTGCACAGTCCTCGGCATACTTGAGGCGATCTTTTGCACAAAGCCAAGCCGTGAGCCAAGATCTTACAGTTGTTGTAAGATATCCTTGAATCTCATTGGGAGTCTGACTTTCCATATTCTTCACAATGCAGAAAGTGCCCGGAGGATTCCACAGCTGCTTGTACTGTGTGTCATCCACTAGAATTATGGAAGTAGCAGTGTACTGACCTCTTTTCTCCCAGAAGTCACTTAACTTCTTGTAAAGTACAGGCTTTCCACCAGTTATCTTGATTCTAGCATCTCTTACACAATCCTGTTGTGCAAGCACTCAACAGGTTTTCTGCTTTAGTCTTAATGCAACAGGTCCACACAAATACATCAAAGTGCACAAGGCACCAGTCCAAGAATGCAGGTGCATCCCTTTTATACCCAGCAGACACCCCTCCTATGTCTACAATTTCTAGATCATTCCAGTAGGCAGGCTTCCGTGAACGGTGCCTCTTGTCTAATGAAGTCAGCAGGACACCATTAATATCAAGGATTAGAGCTGGCTTACTCTCAAACAATATGTTCCCAGGATCCTCCCATGGATGAGAAACTGTCCCATCATCATTCCTAACATAATTTGCAACACCACCTGCACCTCCTCCATCCTCCCTTTGCCGAGACACCGTCCCATCATCGTGCCTTACATATTCTGTACCACCTGCACCAACCTGCATCCACAGATGCATCACCATCTTCCTGAGGTGGTTCAGACTTTTCATTGGTAATCTTCGTGTCCTCACCTGCACCAACTGCCCCACCTGTACAACTTGCTTCACCAACTACATCCACAGATGCACCTACATCCACAGATGCATCACCATCTTCCCAAGGTGATTCAGACTTTTCAATGATAACGTCTGTGTCTTCACCTGCACCATCTGCATCCACAGATGCGTCACCATCTTCCTGAGGTGGTTCAGACTTATCAATTGTAATTTCCGTGTCATCACCTGCACCACCTACACCAACTGTACAACTTGCATCACCACCTGCATCCACAAATGCATCACCATTTTCCCTTCCTGGTTCAGACTTTTTCATGATAATCTCCGTGTCCTCACCTGTACTAAGGACAAAAAACTCCATGTTTTTATCCTCTTGGTCATCAATGCTGCTAGCACATAGGACTTGGCCCTCAACTCTAAATGAACCATTTACATCAGGAGGGTCTTCCATAGTAGACTGTGCTATCATACTTATTATGTGATCAAGATTGTCAATGTTGCTAGTGGCAGCATCTGAACATAAAATCAAGAATGAGATAAACAATAATGATGGACAGGACCAAAAAAAAAATTGATTTTGGCTTTCTTAATTCATAGGAAATGGAGAATTGTTACAAAGCCAAAACGGCGACAGGATTTAGGAAAAGAGCCAAAAATGGGGATAGGCTACAAAGCAAAAATATCGAGACTATGTTTGGAGTCTTTTTCTGACTCTAGTTGTTGTAGCACCTTTTCTTCCAGATTCCATGTTACTATTTTCCATTCTCTATGGCTAATTGGTCCTTTGATGTCTTTGTTTGCCCTTCTGCATCCTCTATAGGCTTTTTGGCAGCTCCATCTGCAAGAGAGAAGAAACAATCAACAAGAATGAACCTTGAATAATATTATCTACCTTTAGGAAAAAGAAAAACCAGAAATAACACCTGTCATCTTTCTCTTTCTTTCCCTTTGCATCATTTGTATGGTCTGCAGGATGGAGGGACTAGTGTCTCTAGATGACACTTCATTGTCCTTCATTGATGAAGGAGCATTTTCTGCTTGATCTCCATTGGAGGGACTGGTGTCTCTAGCTGACACTTCATTGTCCTTCATTGATGAAGGAGAATTTTCTGCTTGATCTCTATTCTCAGGACTATACTTCTCTAACCCACCTTCCTTCTCATTTGTAGTCTCTATCTCAGCCTCTGCAGTCATGAAAAGTATTAAGAAATTAAGAATTTGTTGTTTCAAGTTACATGTAGCTACAGCATGACAGTGGAAGCTACCAGGCATGATAGTGGAAGCTACCAGGCAAGCACTGATAGCTACCAACAGTATCCTGGTAGCTACCAACGCCATCGTGGTAGCTGGCTGACTAAGAGCTACCAAGATGACATAGGGTCCACCAATGCTATCCTAGTAGTAAGCAATCTAACACTAGTGGTTAACAAAATAAAAGCCTGGCAACAACCGTTATCTAAAACATCTTCCTTCTCAGCATGTACCAACACCTTGAATTTTGTTCTTCACAATAAGAAATTAAGAACAAGTTTTCAAGTTACATGCAGGTTCAGCATGACAATAGAAGCTACCAAGAAAGCACTAATAAGCTACCAATACTACCAAATGCTATCCTAGTAGCTACATTGCCCCCTGCCATCATGGTAGCTATAGATGCTATCATGGTAGCTACCAATGTTATCTTGGTAGCTACCTTGTCACTTGCAGGACTTCCTTGGTAGAATGGCAGCTCATGGCAGAATGGCAGCTACCAATGCAATTCTGGTAGCCACCTTGTCACTTGCAGGACTTCCTTGGCAAAATGGCAGCTCATGGCAGAATGGCAGCTACCAATGCAATCCTGGTAGCCACCTTGTGAATTGCAGGACTTCCTTGGCAGAATGGCAGCTTATGGCAGAATGGTAGCTACCACTATTATACTCGTAGCTACCAGGGTTGACAATGAGAACTTCCTTGTCACCAGCAGGAGTTCCATGGTGAAACAGTAGCTAATGGAAGAATGGTAGCTACCTTGCCACCAGCAAGACTTCCATGGGAGAATAGTAGCTCATGGAAGAATGGTAGCCATAGCCATACTGGTAGCTAGTTGCACCAGGATTATCATGGCAGCTGCCACTATGAGAGTGGTAGCTACCAGTATTGTACTAGTAGCTACTAGTCTTGTATTCGTAGCTACAATTAGCAGGGTTCCCTTGATAACAGAAACACAAAAACAGATCTCAATGCTACAAAATGCAGCAGGGTGTATACCTAAGGGCACTGATGAGGGTTTGGTGTCTGATTTCACTCCTTGGAAATTGGCATTCGTACTGCCGAGGATCACCAAAGACCGCATGGTATGCGAAATTGGTTGCATGCATCCCATCTCCATGCATGTTTCTTTACTTGCAACAAGATGGCCAAAACAGTACATGTGAAAGGCATGATTACAGGGCAGCAAAAACATGCCAAGTGCATCATCGTCATACATCGTCAACCCACAAGCACTGCAAACTTTGTCCAAAGGCAAGGTGCCCATATCCACAGGTGGAACTTTCAACGGAGGTGCAAACAACAAACTTATACTTCTTTTGACCTGCATGGTCTTCACAAAATCCATCCGTGCCTGTGCACACTCCTCCAATTCCTACGTAAACTCTCTCTCCTTTAGAGCACTATCCACAGCATCAAGTGGTGCCTTCTCCTCAACTACCACTTGCAATGTTTGGAGTGTTAGCGACAACCTGCCGACAGTATTTTTAAGCTGCTCCACCTTCATTGCATCCACAACATCATCGCTACCTTCTGCCTTTAGTAATGCAGCCTCTGCATCTTTCAACTGGCCTCTGAGCTTTTCCACTAGGATGTTGGCACCTTCATTTCGGTGCACATCAGCCTGAAGCAATTCCAGCTTCTTAAAAGCTTCATTATACTCTGACAATGCAAAAGAATGCTTGCTTACAACCATGTTGTAAACAGTATCTAACTCTGTAAGAGACGGTGGACCAAATAAATTATTTTCCTGCACATCATCCACTGTATCGATCCGAGTTTCTTGGGGTGCCTCCAAATGATCTGGAGTCCTCGTCATTCGCAGCGAACTGTTAGGGGCAAAGGAGGAATGGAAAGCTACCCATCGCTGCTTCTTTGCATGTAAGTTGCCTGGATCCATATTTGTGACAATACTTTCTACAAACAAGGCCCAGTCAACCTGTCCCTTCCACTGCTTATATAGAAAGCCTCTAGCAAATCCTTTAGTCACCTCCATACCATAATTGCCAGGAGGTTCTTGATACACGGATATGAACAATACATAAAACCTGTTCCAGAGCTCTGGTTTCACATCTCTACATTTTACTTTGCTGCCCCTCTTCGGCACCTCCTTAAAGCATTTCAACCAATCTTCCTTGGTGAAATCTGCCTCAGTCAGCAGTCGAGCATCCACTCCAGAGTTGGGGAGGTCGTATAATTCATGTGCTTGACGCTTTGTCATGCAAAAAACTGTCTTCCTTTCAAATGGCACATATGGAGTGCACCAACGGCCTTTGCCCTATAAAATACAGGGAAAAACATAAGACCATAGTTGTTTCCATACGGCAAACGCATACGGGTATGGAAGTATGATTGGAGTATGGCTCAACACTTAAGCTTGAAACATACACGGCCATAAATTTACTGAAGACTTAGATAACTTATGCATGGTGAGCATTTATAATATCACAATTTTGCAAAAGTTTTCACATTAAACATCAATTGTTGCATTGAGCAGGAGCGGAAGCAGGCTGGGCATGTGCATGAATAGGTGGTACAACTACCTGTGTCCCAGACAGATAGCTACCATGTAACTACCACCTTCATATTTCTTTGCTAAATGAACTTTTTGATTGGTAGCTGGCTAACATAATGCTACCAACTTGTTATGTTTTTTGCAGAATGCTGAATGCTACAATCTTGATGATCTCTGATGCACTTTCCCTATATTAAATGAGTGTTGCAGGTGGTAGCTACCACACTGATAGAGTATCATTGATTCATGCTTCTTGATAGCACTATGATTTGCAATCCATACGAGTACGGTGCCAACTATGCACAAGACATGAATGCATGTGCAGTGAGCCAACTGAAGTTCAGTCAAAAATGCAATGTGCACAAATATATCTACTTGAATGCATGCATGCCTCTACACAGGTTTTCAATGCAAGCTTGAATGCATACGTGCATGCCTCTACACGGGTTTTCAATGAAAGCTTGAATGCATGTGTGCATGCCTCTACACGGGTTTTCAATGAAAGCTTGAATGCATGCACATTAGCTTATGGAGCTTGAATGCATCTACAAACATCTAGCCTCTAACTTAGGTTTGCTTCAAAGCAAGCTTAAGAGAGCTTACATGGACCTTGGAAACAAGTTACAACAATAAATTATGCAGAGACAGCCAGCAACACTAAGATGCAGTAGTACCTTAGTGCTGGGGTTACAACATCTGCCATTTTTTAGTGTTTCTTTGCTATGGGAGTGTAGGGCTTTGGTGAAGGAGTCAAGACCTTCTTCTTCCTCTTTCCAGCAAGGGAGTCCGAGGGTGGATCAGGTGAGGGAGATGAATGACGAGCCCTCTTCCGCCTCCCAGTAATTGGGAGCTACTTGGCCACCTGAGTTTCCCCCCCTCTGCAACTGCTGACGAGCAGGAGGCGTCATGATTGTGGAGTAAGGTGCCCCCCCCCGCACTACTTTCACACACAAAGTTGAAACTAAAAAGATAATTTTTAAAGTTTTTAAATCCATCTCGCTGCTCAAGCCTTTTGATGAACAATTTTCAAATAAAACCTTATAAAATATTCTCAATGTTTACTCACTAGCTACCAACCAGCCCATCCCCTTGCTACCACCCCCAAAAATGGGTAGCTAGTGTACCACCTATTCATGCATCCACCCACATGTTCCTTTACTTTATTTATGATACTTGTTCATTAAAACAGCCCTTCAAACAATATTACAAATAATAGTCAAAAAAGAAGTCGTCCAATTTTAAACCAACAACCCGTGGATTAGGTTCACTTAAGAATCTCTACTTGCACTATTATGTCCGATCGGTATATACATTATTCATATAAAAAGCCTTGTCATCCTGAGCGTCCCATACCGCTCGACAAGTACTCGTTGTGCTAATCTGGACTTACTCTCGCCATAGCAACAACGATTCCAATCTGGGTGTCATCCTCATTGCACGGCAAAACAAAACTGCAGTATCTAGCTGGGCTAATCTAGGTGTACTCCCACCACAGCATCAGTGGTGCCATCTGGGGCGTCATCTCATGTTAGGCAATTGCCACATAATGCCAGTGCTAATAAGTAGAGAGTCCTGAGAGAAACCATACCGAAGGTTTTGGACAAACATTCTTTCCTATAGCAACCAGTTTAACCAGACATTCTTTCCTATTTGTCAAACATATGCCGAGTTTCTTGGGTAAGCCCCTTGGTTTCGGTCCGTGTTTTCTTTTCATAAGAGGTACCTAATATATTTCTAAAGGCTCGCATATGCAATGAATGCATAACTTGAAATTACTGTACTAACTTGTACCATATTTCTGATAGGTTCAATTGGTGGAGACATAGCATGTTCCGCAAGAGTTCCCACATTACTCGTGCCGGCTTCATGATCATTAGCGCCTTGGGTTCGAACACGCTTTGGAGCCATTCTTTTTATAGTACACTTAGGTTATACACTTAGAACTTTAAATTGGTTAATTTTCCTGGTAATTTCCTTGAAATCTAAGGTCGTTTTTTTTTACATATAAGTAACCTTGTTATTTTTCTTGAATATTACTTTTAGTAAAATTTTCCAAAGAGAGTCTGTAATTTGAATCCTCGCCAATTCGGATTTGCACTTAGTGACTACATTACACCTAATTTGTATATATCAAAATCTTTCCTAATCTTAATTAATCAAAAATTAAGTTTGTAGATTACAAAATTGAAAATGTGGAGATGCATTACTCTTATGTATGACATTTCTACTACAATTCTAACATCAATTTTTACTACTCTATACTTTAATTAAGCCAATTCCTTAGTGTTATTCAATTTACTAATTAATCTAGCTAATAATGAAATTGATCAATGAAAATCTCATTATACCTACTAAGAGTGTAATGAGTACTCTTATGTGTTAGTTCCAATTAACATGCATGAGTTAATATTTATGATGTACTAACTAGAGAGAGTGGGTATACTTAGACAGATCAGGGTAAGAGAGAACACACACACACACACACATCTTTTCTAAAGTTAATTGAATCTTACTAATCCATTAGAGAGATTAGAGTACGAGAGAACATACACACATCCTTGCTAAAGCTAATTGAATCTTACTAATCGACTAGAGAAATTAGAGTAAAAGAGAACACATAGACATCCTTTTCTAAAGCTAATGAAACTTTACTAATCCACTAGAGAAATTAGAGAAAATGAGAACACACACACATCCTTTTCTAAAGCTAATTAAACTTTACTAATCCACTAGAGTGATTAGAGTAAGAGAGAACATGCACACATCCTTTCTAAAGATAATTGAATCTTACTAATCCATTAGAGAGATGTAGAGTAAAAGAGAACACACATACATCCTTTTCTAAGGCTAATTAGACTTTACTAATCCACTACAGAAATTAGAGTAAGAGAGAACACACACACACACATGCTTCTTGAAGCTTATTGAATCTTACCAATCTATTAGAGAGATTAGAGCACGAGAGAATACGCACATCATTTCTAAAGCTAATTAAATGCTTAATTAATGCGTACCTTACTAGTCCACTAGAGTTTTTGCTCTCTTAGTGGTTTGTGGACGCTTTCTCTCTAAGAGAAGTGACAGCACTTCGTGAGTGCTATAGAGGCAATCTCTATGTCTAAACTGTGAGTATGGATGCTCTATTTATAGTAGAAAAGAAAACGTCCCACTTTTTTTCCAAAAAAAATTATTTTAAAAAAATTAAAAAAATTAACTTTTTTTTCTAAAATTCATACTCGCGTTTTTGGTCCCCTTGTGGTACCCATCAGCTTGACCAATTTGTCCTCATCATCAAGAGATAAAGCCACACAGCCCCCCCTCATTAAGATTAGTCAAGACTAACCTCTCCTTTCCATGTGACTGTGTGTCCCACTTTGTCCCCTCCTATGTGAGTTCAGGTGAGTCCATGTGCCTTCATGTGTCATCCATGTGTATTCTTTTGTCTTTATAATTATTTTATTTATTTCCTTAATGATAATTTACTTTATATTTTCAAGTTAAACTTTACAGTCTTAGACTAACTTTACAGTAGTAAGAGAAAATTCTACAATCAATAAATAAGTCTTGCAATAAGTTAGTTAGTGATTCGTATAGCTAAAGATGTTAGAATTTTGTAGCGTAAACTTTAAATTCTAGGTTTTCTCAGCCTACGATTCATAGTTTGAACTTGAATATCTTAAATAATGAGTGATGGTAAAAAAAATTCAAATGCATAATAGAACTTGTGTGAAATTCGAAAGTAGAGACCTTACAATCTCCCCAACTCAGAATTTGAGATGCCCTCATCTCAAAACAGTGAAGGGTAATCCTTAAGAAGGGTTGTCTCATCTTCTTAAGTAGCATCTTCTACAGGGAATCCTTCCATAAGATAAGATGTTGTTTGATAGATCTATTCCTAAGCTTTCTCTCTCGAGTTTCTAGGATAGTATCAGATTGGAGCTGTAAAACATCTTGAGCAGGTAAAATGATTTGCTCATCATCAAGGACATGGTTAGGGTTATGTACGTAAGGTTTTAATACACTTACATGAAATACATCATGCACTTTGACATGGGGAGCTTTAGTTTATAAGCTTGATCACTTACAACCTTCATTATTTTGTAAGGTCCACAATATCAGTAGCTAAGCTTCTTATACCTTCCGAGAGACAGATTTCTCTTTTTGGGCTTTACTCGTAAGAAAACTTTGTCGCCTTCCTTGAAAATACGATCAGATCTTTTCAAGTTTGCGTACTTCTTTTGTCGATCTTGAGCCGCTTGAATATCCCTTCGAATAGCTTTGGTTTGAACTTCCATTTCTTCGAACATTTTCTTTGAGGCTTCTACCCTTATAGTGGGGTCAGAAAAGTTAAGAGGTGATCAAAATTCTTGACCATAAAGAGCATTAAAAGGTGTCATTCCAATACTTCTATGAGTAGAATGTAAACTCTACCAAGGGTAGGTATTGAATCCACTTGCGAGGTTCTCTATTGATGTAGGCTCTGAGGATTTCTTCAATTACTTGATTAACTCTTTCAGTTTGGCTATCAGTTTGAGGATGATAAGCAGTACTTAAACATAACTGGGTTCCAATAGCTTGAAACAATGATACCCAAAACTTTGAAGTAAACTTGGCATCACGATCACTGACAATCCTCTTGGGTAAACCATGAATGTTGAAAACCTCTTTCACAAATAGACGAGCAATATCTAAAGCTGTAAAGGTTGTCTTGAAAACATAACTGGGTTCCAATAGCTTGAATCAATGATACCCAAAACTTTGAAGTAAACTTGGCATCATGATCATTGACAATTGTTTTAGGGCGTAACTACTCCCCTGTTCATGCTCACAAGCACGACACAGACAACATACTTATCAACCGATGACACGACTAACCTGTAGGTGCATGGAGGCAATCTCGTTAGCTTGTCAGGCTGAGACCAATCTACACATACACACTTCTATGATGCATCAATCACTAACCCTTGTAGAATGCAACCCACTCTATCCCTAAATGCTCACAACACCGTTTACACCTCATATGAAATCGGAATCGCATCAAACTTACTAGGCACCATCCTCTCAATAGGATATACTTACCTATAAGTTTAATCTCACCAGATTTGAACCCTAGTTATCTCGATTATAGTTGCGATAGACTCACAGGTCATAATCCAAAAGTGGGAGAAACCTAAGTTTATGAGTATCTATGTGTAGCTAATCTCTTTCTCAGTCCATAAAGCACTTGATTGTTGAAAATAGACACTGTTTGTGCTACTTACAAGCAAAACAAGCTCGAGGAAGGATCGATCACGAACAGCACAAAAATGTGAATGCGTGGCGTGGGCGCGTAGCTCTCGGAGAGGCTACCGCGATGGTGTGGTCACGTCGTGAATCCGGTGAGGGAGAAGCGCGTAGCAAAGAGGATAAGACACACTCTCTCTCTATCTCTCTCTCTCTCTCTCTCTCTCTCTCTCTCTCTCTCTCTCAGACTCGTACGACACAGGATTAATATTCAAATGTTGTTTAAAAAATGGTTCTAAGGTGACTTTTATACTTTAGTCACCTTAGCTCAAAAATGTACATGGGGTTCTCTTCCTCATAATTACAAAGTGGGAATAAATCTGGGTCGTGACTGACTGATTAATCTTTACATAACGCAGACAAGTGGATCAAAATGGTAAGACGTCTTTGACATAAAAATGGGAATTTGATAGGCTTTACAAGGTGGGCTCATTACAACAGTTGGACAAGTTGGGCTCCAACACTCCCCCCTTCCTAATTCATGTCTACCACGACATGATCGTCTTTGTCTTCAGTGTCGATGTCTTCCTTCTTGGTTGATTTGATGTAGAAACGCATCATATCGCATAGACTCGCTTACCATTAATGGGCCAAAAATTTTAGATTTGTACATAAAGAAGCCTGTGTAAAATGCTTCTTCGAATGTTTGGAGATGGTAGCTTGGCAGAAACATTAGCCGTCTGAAGTAGGCATACAACACTGGCTCTGTAGGTGGCCCACTTAGATCATATGACAGCTCTGAGATGCTTCTTTCTGTATTCATGTACTCTAAAGTCCAGCTTTCTGAGAACAATGTGAGACAGGCCAAAAAGGTTCTAGCTATTTTACATAGCATCTTGCAGGATAGGTCGGGAGAGCCTCCGAATTCTGCGATGGCGCCCTGAAGGGTTTTTACCATGTAAGAACCGGATATTCTCTCTCCCTCTGCAGGCCCTGGCAATACTAGATAATTCAGCCATGTAGGTTTTCTGCTTTGTAGTGCTTTATGTTGGCTGTAAGTGTAAGTTCAGGGCTTTGGGAAAAAAGTCCTATCATTCGTCAACTCAGACGATGCGTTGACTAAGTGGATCAGATTATTAGGGTGATCCAAAAGCCATTGACGCCTCCACTTTGGTTGGCTGTCTACTATCCTGTTTTGCTGTTCCCGATCCTGTAATTATCCTTCAAACACTGGCACTTGTTCTTCCTTTGTGAGCTGCCGTTGATGTGTCAGAGTTTCGTATTTCAGCAGAGCATAGGGTAACATAGGGGCATTCCATTCTTCCCGTAGCTCTGCCCTGCTGTCTTGCCTGATCTGGAGAGCCCTTGTAGCATCTCCTTCTCTAGTTGCATGGCCTTGTACCACATCATCTCTGATTGCTTTTCCATTTGTTCGGCCAGCTTCTGCTCTTTAAATTTTATGACTGAATCTTTGTCTTTTATTTGGTCTTTCGATCCAGTTTGATCAGTTTGTGTATCTGGGGCCTCATGATCATCTGATTCTTCCTCGTAGTCATCTTCACCCCCATATATTTCTACCAG
Organism: Adiantum capillus-veneris; assembly: GCF_014529385.1. NCBI lineage: Eukaryota > Viridiplantae > Streptophyta > Polypodiopsida > Polypodiales > Pteridaceae > Adiantum > Adiantum capillus-veneris. The sequence continues at coordinate 14,016,199 of NC_140955.1, forward strand.
TCCAGCCAAATCCATGGCTGCTTGCTCCAGGTGCACTCGTACCTATCCTTGGTGTTGCCTTGCAGTTTGAAGACTTGCAATTTGCGCAGCCATTGTTCTATTATTGATTTGGAGAGCTTGAAATTCCATGTCTTTTTGAGCTGCAGACTCCTCTAACTCTTTTACCCTGATGTGCAAATTTTCATTTTCCTCCCTGAGGGACTTGGAAACAATGCTTTCTATTTCACTGTCATGAGCTGGTCCTTGTTGGTTTTCACTTTGTAAGTCCGAAATTTGCCTTTGTAATTGATCCTCTACTCTCAGCACACTTTTGGCTATCATTAGGTGTTGTTTTATTTCCAACTCCAGCTCTCTCTTCAGTGCAGCCACTTCTTCTTGCGGTTGGACCACCGGTGTTGTTGGTAGCCACGTTTTTTGTTTCTTTGCTCGTTCTATTTCCCTTGCTTGTATATCTGTTACTACTCTCAAATCCTTGACTTCAATTTGTAAGTCATCGATTATGACTTGCAAACTTTTGACTGTCTCCAGGGCATCTTGCTTTTCTTTTTCCAACCTTTGGATGTGTTCATCTCTGTCACTGACATCTTCAAGAAATACATTGATTGTATCTTCACAAATGGCATTGAAATTTTCAGACTCCTGTAAATTTTCCTTGAGGAGGTTTACTCTGCTTTTGAGCCCCAAGATCTCAGCATCTCTGATGTTGATCAGTTTTAGGGTGTCATCTCTTTGCTCCTGCAGCTTCAGAACTTCTTGATGGGTTTTTTCTAACTTCGTTTTGTTGGACTTGTTCTGATCGGCCAACCACTGACTGTGCAGTCTTGTTCGGTTTAGTAGGGTCTCCATTGACTGTAAATCCACATCTATAGTAGCTTCCAGCTCAATTTCTTAAGAGCAGGAAGATTTTTCTCTTGTCTGATCCACCTCTTTTTGCTTGCCTTTATCAATGTGTGATATGGTTCCAGTGTTTGGGTGACCATCTGTTCTTTCTTCTTCTTCTTGATTGGGTGGTGTATGAACCCTCTCATCACGATGTGAGCTTTCTGAATGGGAAGGAGAGTCAGCAGGTGGGGTTGATTGCCTCTCACTTGTCTCTGGCCTTGGAGATGGATGTGGTGTTTCCTGATCTCGTGAAGTTGGCCTCAACTGATCTCTCAAGGTTTGGAGATCCTCCTCTTCTAGTAGCAGTTCTCGTTCATCCATAGCATTCCTTTCTTGGATGTACCTCTCGAACCAGTCCAACTCAAAAGCTGGGTTGTGTTTATTCTTTGTTCTCAATGTATAAGTGCTACTACAAGGTTTCCAAGTGGCGCCTACATCGCCTCGTAGAGATCTCTCGAGAACAAAGCCTTCTAGCATTCTTTCCATTTTTGCTACCTTCTGCAATCTGGTGTTGTTCTCCATTTCCGCTTTCCGCTTCTTTAGTCGCACATCTTCTTCTTCATTTTTTCTTTCTTCTTCCATCTTTTCCTGTGTACTTCTGGTTACTCTTTCCAACCTGCGTCTTCCAATGGTGTTAATAGAGGCCGGTACTCACCTTTGTGATCTGTCTTCGATATTCCCTCTTAACACCAGCCAGTCATTCTGACGAGGAGCAGGTGGCAGCTGATCTGCCATGCCTATGGCCTGGTATATTATTCTGGTGAGGACTTCTCCTCGTGCAATGTAATTTGGCTTGTCCTGCCGTATCTTTGTCACTTCTTCAAACAGATATGATGTGTGATCTATATAGAACTCATGTGTCATTCCCATAGCCCAGGTCAGTGTTGTTGAGATGCTCCCGTGTGGTGTAGTGTATCTAGGTGGTCTCTTGCTATAGCTCAACAAACACTTACTGTAGATCTGTGTCCGTTCTCTTACTTCCGGGTTTGCTATGAGTTCGAAAGAAGAAAGTTTTCTATGAGTTCAAAAGAAGGCAGTTTGGACCTTTGCAGGTAGACTGTGAGGTTCTTCCTTCTTTCTCTCATGTTGGCTCCCTGATCAGACAATTTCAATGCCTCTTTGATGATTTCCTTGGTGATCTGAATCTCCATCATCTCATTATCCATGCCTGCCACCGTGCAAGTTCCATCTTCTTGGATAGTTTCAATTAGGTGTTGTACCCTCTTGAAATCTATCCCCACTGGTGGTAGTGAGACAAAGTTCCACAAGCCAACTTTTTTCAACCATGACCTTTGCGGTGATCTTTTCAGGTAATTTTCTGCCTCCTTGGGTATCATCACTGTATCCACTAAATTTCCTTTGTCATCCACATATGAACCTTGATAGATTTGAAAGGCTGCTACCTGTTGCACGTCTGCACGTATCCAGGTGGCCGCTGGCTTTAGTGAATTGGGTAGAAGTGCATAGGGTATTGCACCTTCCGTTGCCAGGTTCTTGCCTTTTCTTTTTCCCGGAGAAGCATCCATGGATCCTGTATTCACAAATAACGGTTAATGTTCAAACATATTACTTCTCTTCTAAATTGATTACCACTTAATCATGCATCTAGATGAGCCTTCTTAATCCCAAGATGAGTTAAGGTAAAATGTTAGCAGATAGACAAGTTCTTTCATTGTCCGACTCCGACGGCTTCAAATTAATGTGGTTGATGAAGGAGAACAAGTCCAAATGTCTTGAAATTTTGTGTGGTGTATGTGCATAGGACATGTAAGGTCACCCTATAGTTACAAACTGAAAATCAGCTCATTTGTAATTTCTGCCCAGTCTATCGCGATAGACTGGCCATCTTTTGACAAGGGTCATAATTTCCACTTGTGAATCCACCAGTTGGTTTCTCATGTCTTGCACATGATCTGATCCCATTTCCACCTCAAATGAATGTCAAGTGACCCCTCTTTTGATCAACTTCCATTTTTCCACATTCATTCCAAGGAGATGTTGGTCTATCTCCTTCATTTTGTGTTGTTTTGGGCTCAAACTTAGTGGGTAGTCCTCTTGCATCATGCTAAAGCCAACTGTTGATTCCAATTTTTGATAAGATGGCCCTGTATCACTCTGTTGAGTCTATCGTGATAGACTGGGACTTAGTGTCCTTTTGTCATATTTTGTCTCTTTGATCATCTGTCTGCCTTCTCCTAGTTGATGTAAGGTTGCTTGACCTCTCACATGTGAATTTTAACTGTCTACCCTTGAGATGCCCTGTTCTGACTTTGAGTTGCTGTCAAGTCTATCTTGGCTTGCCATATGAGTCCATCTTGTCACCAAATTGGGTGTACTGCCTCCACATGCTTCCCCAAGTCTATCTTGTGAAAATTTTGAAAAGCCTTCCCCCCAAAGATAAAAATAGCAAGTCTATCGCGATAGACTCAGTTATTTGGCCAAGAGAAAGCAATTTTGCACTTTGATTTGATATTTGTGGTCATTATTCCTTTTTAGTACCCCTCATGAAGTCAAAATCAAAACTTTACTTGTCTATGTGTAATAGCAAGTCTATCGCGATAGACTGAGCAGCTAGTAATTTTTACAAGTTTTTTGATGTTAGTTGACCACAATGGTGTTAATAGGCTCTTCTAGACACACACATCAAGTTTTAATCAATTTAGAAGAGTGTACTCCCTGTTTGCAGCACTTAGCTAGTTCTGGCGTCAGAGTAGACCACTTAGGTGATGGTCGCCATTTCTTTTGGTCATTGTATGACTCCGGCTGTCTTTCATTTCCTTTTGACCTTCCGTCAAAGCAGTCGGTTGTTGTTTTGGTGTTTACATCACTAGAAACTACCATTTGGACATCTTTCTGGCCTATTGCTAGCATTTGCCCTAGTGGAAGAGATTTTTTTGAGTGGACACATTCCAACTCGTAGTTGACCTCTTTTGGATGTACCCTGTCAAATTTGGTGTCATTTGGTCACTTGGTCGGCCCGTTAGAGTATCGTGACGCAGTTTCCGTCAGATAGGGACTTTAGGCTCCGTTTTGAAGAACTTTTTCATGGTCTAACCATTCAGTTGGTTTGTCGAGGTCATTGGCTTGCTGCCTATGAGTTTTGGCTCATTTTTTATCACTTTGGTTCAGCTGCCCTTCTGCAGGTCCTGTGAAATTAGGGTTTTCTGGGCGGCTTCCTTCCCTCTTCCCGAGGTCATAGGCTCTCTCTCTCTATGTAGGGAGCTCTCTCTCTCTCACTCACAATGGAAAATGACTCAAATGAGAGATTTCTAGCCTAGCCTCTCTAGATGTAATCGAGACTCCGACACAAAATTTTCCCATCTTTTACCTGTGGCCGTAACTTTTTACGAGATGCGGTTTAGGCTCGCAAATTTCCTGATTTGGACCTCGGTTGCTCCAGTTCTACAATTTTTGCAGATTTCTCCTGTTGGAGATCCCGTCATGACGATGGTCATTTTTGCCATGTCACCTTTGCAGTCCCTTTTTTTTTTGTGTCTTCTTTACCTTGCTCTGATCAGGCGTCTCTTCTGTTGTGTTTCCATCTGGATTATGGATTTTTTTTCTATATTTTTTGCTAGAAAATGGCTAAAATAAAGCAAATAAATCCCAAAATAACCCGAAAATAGCAATTCTAACCTATAAAAATACCAATGAAAAGCAAAACACTTTGTAGCTCACTTTTCTCTCGTCTATGTACATTCTCACTCTTAATCGTCAACCTTGGCCTATTTTTTGCTGTTTTTCGACGTTTTTTTGCCAGATTTGACTCTCTTTATAGTATATACACATCCCTAGGGGCTCATATATAATCATTTGGTCCCCAATTCTTATTAATTATGAGGGCATATTCTTTTTTCCAAAATCACACAATAAAACGCAAAAATGGTTGAAAAATTAATCACAAACATTGCCCTCTAATATATGACTTGAGTCCGCATTTGGAATGCCTCCCCCCTCCTAGTTGGAGTGCTCCCGGACGACAGGGTATCATCAAGGGTATGTGTTGTGCATGGGCTTGAACTCGTGCTAATGCAGGCCTTGTAATGTAGCCCTATATGCATGTACAGTCAATGCATTTAGAAAAAATTTATGCGGTGTAAGAGGAAGGTATAAGCGATTCGCTTGTTGGCATTTGTTGTTGAGGTGTCCTGTTGTAGCCTGAGTTGGCTGGCAGATTTTCTTTGCAAGAAGAAGTTATAAATCTTTCGCTCTTTGTTTGATTGTTTTCCACGGTTTTTGAATTGGCATATGTGTCTCCTTTGAAGTCGATATTGTTGTATATTTTGTTACATGTTCTTGTGGAACATTCTTTCTTTTCCATTGGAGGACTTTGGTCGTATAGATCCTTGTAGTTGTTGTTGTGGATTCTGTTTGTTTCCTCATGCTGGTTGCATGATTTGGCTTGGCATTTACAGTTGTAGACAACTGTTCGGTGGTCTTCTTTGGCATCCATACTGGTGTTGTTGGCACGTTCTAAATTGGTAATTTTGGCCACCATACCAATATAGTCCGTTGCGTATTCGACTGGTTGACAATTGTTCTTTGAAGCTTTGCTGGCTTTTGGTGTTTTCTCTGTTCTTCTGTCCACTTTATTACAGGAATTAGGCTGTCTTGCTTGATCCAAACTTTATATTTCCGCCCTTGATGAAATTGTGCCTCGGCTAGATCTGTACGTCCTACCCAAACTTGCCTGGTTCCCTGCATGATAGTTGATTTTTGATAATATGTTTCTTGACATGTAAACTTTGTTTGTTGTTGGTCAATGCCTTGCGGATGTATTGACTCTTGTCTCCACCTTGGCATGTATTGGTCATATGATAAGAAGGGTTCTGAAAAGTTTTCATTTCTGAACAGTGCTTCATTCGTATCCAAATCAATGAACACCCTGTTAGCTTTCATCCATGACACTGCTAAGATACACGGCATTGCTGATCTACTTGGCGACAGTACATGGAACTTGGTAGTGTACGGGTGTGCCTGCACTGTAATTGGTAATATAATAGACCACAACGTGGTCACCTCATCACTCGATGCTACTTTCAACCTGTGTGTCTCTGGGATCTTCCTCATTGGTCCAAGTTTCTGAAAGAGCTCAAAGCTCATGACACTCATTTTTGCTCCAGTGTCAAGCAATGCATAGATTTCAATTTGTTATGTGCCTGCATAAGCTTTTATGTAAGGACTACACCATGTATCTTCCAAGTTGTCAATGGTGCTTTCGTCCTGAGCCATAAATTCTGTTTTTGTCTTTGCTAATTCTTCGCTTTGTATATCCACTTCGATTGTTCGGCATGTCGAAAGAGGATATTCGTCAGTCATCATTGGTGTGACCATGTTTATTGTCCTGAGAAACTGCTTTCGCTTAACAATGCGTTCCTCTGCTTCTTGTTGTGCCTGGTCCTTAATTCTTTGCTGTTCCTGTCTATAGGCTTTGCCATAATGCAATTGAAACAACATTTTCGGTGTTAAAGGTAGATGATATTTTTTCAAACGACACCCACTAATCCAGTTCGGCATTTATTTTCCATCTAGAGTCGAAAATTTTACTGCTCCGCTGGACAATTGTTCTTGGACCAAATAAGGCCCCATTCCCTTTTCTTTAGCTTCTTGGCATGCTGTTTAAGGGTGTATACTAAGACATAGTCGCCCGTTTTAAAGTCCTTGTTCTTGACATGTTTGTCAAAAAACTCTTTCTGTTGTCTTTTTTTTTGCATATATGGCTGCTACAGCATTGAGTCGTAACTCATCTAATTTTTCAAGGTCCGCTAACCGTTCTAAAAGCTCATGCCCTGTCCATTCCAATTGTGTGGCTACCCTTAGTGTGGGAATCAAAAATTCAATAGGCAATATTACATTTAACCCATATACCATATTAAATGGTGTAGCATTGAGTGTTGTTTTATATGCAATTTGATAAGCCCACAATGCCGAATATAGCATTTGATCCCAGTCCGTTCTTGTTTCACTAACCAGTTTTGTAAGAACTGTGCACAATATTTTGTTGGTCGCTTCTGCTTGACCATTGGCTTGTGGATGGTAGGGTGCAGATTTGCGATGAATTACCATAAACTCATTTAAGAGATGTTGGATAACTTCATTTACAAAGTGTGTCCCTCTATCACTCACCAGCTCGATTAGAAGGCCATAACGTGTAAACACATTTTCATATAAGAATTTTGCCGTGGTTCTAGCGTTTGCTTTTGTTGTGGCTTTTGCTTCCACCCATTTGGTCATGTAATCCGTGGCCACTATGATATATTGTGCTTGTGAACGATACGCTGGTGGAGCAATAGGACCAACAAAGTCCAATCCCCATTTAGCGAATGCTCGAGCACTCATCATTGTTCTTAAAGGCATTTCGTCTCTTTTAATTGGTACCTTAGTGCGTTGACATTCATCACACCTTTTCACGAATTGTGCTGCATCTTGAATCATGGTCGGCCACCATATGCCTGCAACCATAATGATTTTTACGGTTCTCTCCGCTGAAAAATGACCTCCTGCTATGCCTGCATGAGCTTGTTCCAATAATGGAAAGTAGTCATTTTCATGAGTAACTAACCTCAGTTGGTCATCAGTTCCTCTTTTATACCATTGGTCACTAATGAGGGTATACCTATTTGCTTCAATTTGTAAAGCCTTTTGTCTGGCTTTAGACCAATCTCCTGGAAACTCCTTATTAGTCAAATATTCCACAATAGCATGACTCCATGCGGGTGCTACTGTCACTTGGTATAATGTGGCATAATCCACAGTGGTATTGGATGTGCAAAAGTTGCATTTCTTGATGTAGTTAGCTACATCGCCTGCCATTCTTGGCCAATACACTCCAAGTCTTCTTAATTGTTCATAGGTCATTTGATTTCCTCGATGGAATCCCCCTGTTTTTGTATGGGCCTTCTCTAGATACGCGTCGTACTCTTCTGGGCCTATACAACCTTAGAATCCCATCTTTTCCATGATGGTACATTCTTCCCGCAAGCATTGTGTAATTTCGTGCTTGTCTAACGTCTTCCACCGTGTGTTTGTCGTCAAGATTCATTCCATATGTCAGCAACGGAATAATTTGCTCTGACCATTTCGGTACCATCTCTATATTAAACAGGTATGCGTCTGGGAGATCATCATCTACCCCAGTAGCTTTTTTGCCATGTAGTAATCGAGAAAGGTGGTCTGCTCTTTGATGAGTTTTTCCTTTCTTAACTACTACCGTAATTTATGTTTATTTGTTGCTAGAAACTTCATCCAGGAGGCATGCGGTGGAACAAGCCAAGATAATCGAGTCAACCTTCTCACTAGTTGTCTCAATACCGAGGACGTTATTTCTATCTTACAATCACCTGGAGGTAAGCACATTAAGGATGCAGTCACCAAGGACCTTATGCGTAAATTAAGAAATGTGGTTAATGATGATGACGTTCAACAAGCTTGTGATGAGGCTGGAATCAGCACCAAAGCCTATCAGGCTATTTTTCAACTCCTAAAGGATGCCCTCAAAGAACATGGCATTGTGGAAAACCTATTTCCCGTTCCTCACAAGGTCAAGCTCGCAAAGAAGGCCACAAACGAAGATGTGTTCTCCCGCATTGGGACATACCTACACATTGAGGACACAATGCCAACTTCCCTTTATGCTTCGTGCGCAACAAAGACAAGGGGAAAAGGTAAGAAACAATCCATAAGACCTTCGAATAAGGGTTTTCCTTACACAATGTGGAACAATATTTTCGTGGATCTTAGAAGGCTTCAAGAAGCCATGCTTAGATTTTACGAGTTACCTGAAGAAGGTGACACGCTTTACTTTTTTCTTTGGTATTATTCTTTTCATAGAAGCTGAAGTTTAAGGTCTTAGCACTATTTATTTTGTAGTGCTTGGCACAAAAGTCGCATTTGTGCTGAAACTCAATGAGTGTCAAATAGTGAAAGGCCGAAGGTTAGAGAGGCTAAGTGTCACTCTAATGAACGAGGCCCTTCTGCAAACCAAGCGAAGGGATTCAGTCGAGCCATATCCCACCCTATCTTTTAGCGTGCAACCAGAGAAAGACATTTGGTGGTTGGGTGCTATTGAGGTGCCCAAAGAGACCAATGGAGTACTTTCGTGGATTTTTGAGAGAACTCCATGGATCACAAAAGTAATACACTCCCAAATTGCAGGTCAGAAGTTGGAGATTGAGGGCTTTGGTAGTTATGATGTGGAGTGGCACTTAGGTGGGGATTTGAAGACCATAAAGTGTTTGCTTGGCTGCAAAAAAGGGGCTTCTTCTCTCATGCCTTGTCCATTTTGCACTCGAGGGTACAAACCTAATGGACAAAAATCACATAAGAGCACTGCAAAGGCCAGTTACATGCTTCCATGGCAAGGGCATGGAGAACAAGGGTTAGATTGTCATGATGTCGGAGATGAAGGTAGAGAATGGGAAGCGTCTATTCTGAGATGTCCCATGCTCAATGCCCCAGACCCTGATCAAAAGGACCACACTTGGAATCCAATCTTTCGATTTTCTCTATCAAATGTACATTTTTGTACATTACACGCATTCATGCGTATTTTTGATAGGCTATTGAAGCTCCACATTGACTATGCTTTCACAATGAAACCGTTGGAAAAGTCTCAGGAAGCGATCGAAAGAGTGGAGGTACTCTTGAATTCCATTGGCTGTCACAGTGGAAATGTGTCTATAGTTGCTGCAAAGAACACAGGGGAGGCCCATGAAATTGCTCAACAAGTGTCAATGAGTGGACAAAAAGCTAGACACTTTTTGAAGAAAGTTTCCCAAGGAAAGCCAAGTCGATATGATGCTCAAAGCAGCTCCAACCAGCAGGCAGGTAACCTTTGGGAGCTTTGGAAGGAGTTATGCAAAGCTACTGAGGCGGTCCGAGGCGGGCAACAAGAAGAGTGGCCTCTAGACACCCTTCACGGCTCCCGTGCTGCTCAATGGGGCTGGGGCACAACACAACACAAACCAAAACAACAAACCCACAGCCAAATCCCAACTACACAAGGGGCACCACCTAGTTTAAGAGCGAACTAGGACGCAAAAGAGGAGAATCGTTGGAGCAACCCACAAACAAGCAAGGAATTTACACTAACCCTAACACCAATGGAACACTCTCACACACTAAAACACGAGAGAGAGAGAGAGAGAGAGAGAGAGAGAGAGAGAGAGAGAGAGAGAGAGAGATGGTGCTCGGGCTGCTTTGAAGTGTATCGTTAATGATCAAGCAAACATAAATATATATGTGTAAGAAAGGGAGAGAGGGGGGAAGGGGGTGCTTGTTGCACTAATGCCTTCTTACAAATCTGTCATGACAAATCAAAGTGAGATTAGTATTTGTTCAACATAGCTTGCGTAAATTTCACCACAACACATCACAATGAAAAGCCACCCCAATCACTGTCTTAAGGCCAGGGGAGTCCTCTCCACCCTGTCGCCCTCTTACAGTATGTGGGATTTATGGCTAGATTGATGACAACACCAGAGACAAGCTATCAAGAACTTAACAAAAAACACCAAGATACTTACGCATCATTGTTGCCCATTACTTCACATTGGAAGGGAGACAAAGTATCCAAGCTTAGTCCAAATCCACCCTCCTTGATTCAGCAAATGTTGGGCTTACACTAGTAGGAGAAATGATAGATTTCCTACTCTCAATTGAATGATCACTCTCTCTCTTACAATGGCATAGAGTTCCCTTGCTAATCCCCTATTACAACACATGCACATGCATAAGACAATGAGCTTCCACTCAAGAGCTCCTTCTAGAGAGGTTGAGCTTGGCTTCTCAAGCTATAGCATAGTGCTCTTGCTTATGGCTCCCCCCTTTTGTGCTAGCTACACCCTCCTTTTATAGCAATTTTGAAGGCTAGGGTTACTCCTCTAACCATGGTTGGGTTAGATTTTCAGCAATTTATCTAATTTCTTTTGCTTGGAATTATCAAGAAGTTGGTGGAGAAAGAGAGAGGAGAGAAATGGAGGTGATAGGACTTTTCATAGTGGGTTAGTGTTAGTAGAGTTAGTATTAATTTACAAATGGAATTGGATATTTACAATGGGAGTATCCATGTAGGATACAAATAAGGAAGAAAAACTCTTAAGAGGTAAGAAAAGGTGGATTTCTTACAAGGTTGATGCTCCAAGTGTCTTGAGTAGGGCCGATTTTGACGCTTGTTGACGGTCCACTAGCTTTGACAGTACATTTTTTCTCCACTCTTGACCTTCCTTGAGAGACAAGGTAATTGAAGCTGAGTAATCAACCACCATGATGTTGTCTTTTAAGAGAAGAGGCTGAATTTTGTGGTTTTTTTGAAAGATATGGGTAACTTGGAGGAGGAAAAATGAGACTAGGTGGTCAATTTTGGAATGGAATTGTGTGTGGGAGGTATGAGTTCACCATGGTTTCTCTTATTCTTTAAGGTTGAGGAGAAGGTGAGTAGTGTGCAGAGAAGAGTGGTGAGAGAGATGGGGATGATGAGTGGAGAAGTGTGTGTGAAAGAGGAAAATGATAAAGTGGAAGAGAGAGTGTGGCTGCATAGCATGGGAAAACTGGGGTCCACTAAAAAAATCATAGCTCATAGCTCGTAGCTCAAAAAAATATGAAAAAATTTGAGGCGAAAGTTCAGCCCACGAGCTACAACTTTTGTTTGTATCACCTTTTCAAATTCGGAGAGAAAGTGAACTTTAAAAATTCAGCAAAACCGACCGTTTTTTTCCACTGCAAAGGTCCTTGTGGGGTCCTTCTTTGGATGATTCTTTTGAATACCTCCAAGAGTGAGCCCTCCATAGTGCATGTATGCATGCCACCTACCCTTGACCTTATTTGGTAGGTCTATAATTGAAGATATTGTTGAGATCATGATATAAGTGAATAGTACAACTAAGAAAATCAAATATTGAGGGTCTAAAAAATATGTACATGTCAAATATAAATAATATAAGTGGAAAAATTATAAAGGGATCAAAAGAAATCTCTCTCATTATGAGGCTACCATAAAAACATAAATATTTTTGGTGTTCTAATTTTTTGGAAAAAAAACAAAATAGATGTAGGAAGGGAAAAATCAAAATAGTGAAAAAATATACACATAAATAAAACTAGTTTTTTTGGATTTTCGTTGGGGTGGAGTTACACCAAATATAAGAGAAGCTTACATGAAAATATTTCTATATGGAATAAAGAATATGAAAAATGGTAAGAAAAATTGTGGTAATGGTGAGGCAATGTACAGAGCATAAATAACACACACCTAGGTAGAAATATTTAAATAAATACCAAAATAATTATGAAAAAATCTTTTATTTAGGCCCTATATATAAAGAAATATTTACATACGCATGGGCCATAATATACTTATATATATATATATATATATATATATATATATATATATATATATATATATATATATATATATTTGGCTCAACTAGCCCAATGACTAGCTAATTGAGGTTTTTTAAGAAGATATAGGAAAAGTTCTGTGACTCACGCACGCCTATGTACAGTGAAATGGTAGGGATAGCCACAGTGTTTGGGTGATTTTGGTAGGGTGAGGTAGCTCACTGTGGTAATTACAAAGAGCCGAAAAAACGGCTATCACTACTACTGACAATGATTCAAATGGCGAGCTTGCAAACAAGCACAAGCAAGTTTGGGCCCATTTTGATAAAATGGTCAAGCTTATGAGCCTTAACAGCACAACAGAATAACAACGGCAATCATTTCCAGAAGCTTTGGCGGATTTTACCAAGGTCTTCACCCTTTCTTGGGGTGAAAATAACATCACACATTACATGGTAAGTCATTCATGGTGTATTCATTACAAAGGATTGTTTTTATTTACTAATGTGGATCGTTTGCTCATGTGAACAGCATATCTTGTTTGCGCATGGTGCATTTTTAATGCACAAGTATGGATCGCTTGAAATTTTTAGCACTCAAGGCATGGAGAAGTCCCATTATCGAGCAAGGGGAGTGTACTTCAAAAATACTCGACATGGTGGTGGAATGGTGCAATCCAATTATTTGGAGGAGATGTTCAACTGGTTTTTTCGCAAAACATTTGCTCATAAGCTCACAATGGAGCGTGCGCGACAATCCAAGATTGCTATTGAAGTGCGCAAATGGAGTCGTCAAGAGCATAGCAACAAGTGGCAAATGTCGCAAGGTCCCACCAAGCATGCTGCATGGCGGCGATGCAGAGTGCGACAAGGATCAAAGTGGATACTGCGCGAGTCACTAAACGTGAACGCAGGGTCCAACTCTTAGCGACATGTTTATTTAAAAAATAATACTTCTTTTAAAAAAATTAGTGTGAACAGGGCCCTTTTTAAATGGGCCCTTATAAATATTGCATGCTCTCATAAATCACTCATTTCTTAAGAACAGGTGAGCTCTTACCAACGAAATGGCGCGCACCAAACAAACCACAAAAGAGCATCCGCCTGCCAACAAAAACACCCTCCAAGGATGTGAGAAGCCGTCATGGCTTAAAGGCACAAGAAAACAGCCACGAACACCTGGCCGTTCCAGGAACTCTTCTGGTAGTGGGCATGGTGGTAGGGCACGAGAGTCATCAAGGACTGTTGAATCTCCACCTCCTCAAGATATAACACCTAGAAAGAGAATGAAGCAACGTGCCCAGCGCTGGAGAGAAGCAGAGGGCCAGCAAACATCAGAGTCCGATAGGGAGCAGCCGTCGCGTCCCCAATCACAAGTAGGACCATCCAGGACTCGGGTGGTCAATACAGACACCGAGTCAGAGAGTGAGCCACCATGGCTGCGAGAAAAAATACCGCGCACACATCGGGTGGCCGTTGGGGGGGAGACATTGCCTCAAGGCAAGGGAGCTCTCCCCACACGACAAGATCGGCAACCAAGGGAAGAGGAAGAATCAGAACAGGCTGAAGAACCAGCCCCTAAGCATGTAAACAGACGCAAGTCTAAGTTTTTCAAGAAGCCTTCACGCCGCCCGCCAACAAATGTGCAAGTGCCCCCAAGACAACCGTAGCGGCGTCGAAAAATAGCAAGGGCATTTGCAGAAATCCGCCACTACCAGAAGACGACGGAGCTCTTGATTCGACGCGCCCCCTTTGCTCGCACTGTGAAGGAAGTGCTTCAAAGCTATGGAAATCAGTATAGAATGCAAGCAATAGCGCTAGAGGCTATTCAAGAAGCTGCAGAGGCCCACATCATTTCAGTGTTGGAAGATACCAACCTATGTGCCATTCATGCAAAGCGAGTGACAATACAGCCAAAAGATATGCAGCTTGCACGACGATTGCGACGAGACTTCGAGCATTAGCCGAAGTTACCCCTCTTTTTGTATTGCACACCCTTATCTTTGTAATGATTTGACTTTCCAATGACAATATGATCAACAGTTGTGTCTACTCTGTCTATTATCTTTGTAATTTCAAGTTCTGTATGTAATTGTAGTCAATTTCAGTAAATTTGTGCATTTTAAGTACCCGTGGGGGTAGATAAGCCTACAAGGGGCAGAAAAAGGCTTGGCCACAAGGGCGCGCAAATGGCCCATCCATCAGTTTTGGATGGGCCATTTGCGCGCCCTTGTGGCCAGGCCTTTTTCTGCCCCTTGTAGGCTTATCTACCCCCAAGGGTACTTAAAATAACCAAATTTACTAAAACCTATTGGTTTTGCATCAATATTTTATATGGATCCTTATAGACACCTTTTTTTGGTCATTTCAAGCTTTGAATTCCCTATAGGATATCAAAACAAATAACATATTGTGAAACCAAGTGTCCAATGTAATTTGACTTTTTGGTGCAAGGGTGTAGTAGGTAGAGCTAAAGCAAGTGATAGTTTGCGGGAAACTTCATTTCATAATTGATTTGAGCTTTTCTAGTGTCCTTGAGTGTGAACATATACTAGAATTGCCATAAAAAGGTTGCATTTAAATGAATGATGCAAAACCAATCCATTGCAATAAATTTGTGCTTTTTAAGTACCCTAGGGGGTAGATTGGCCTATAAGGGGCAAAAAAATGCCTGGCCACAAGGGCGCGCAAATGGCCCATCCAAAACTGATGGATGGGCCATTTGCGCGCCCTTGTGGCCAGGCCTTTTTCTGCCCCTTGTAGGCTTATCTACCCCCAAGGGTACTTAAAATAACCAAATTTACTAAAACCTATTGGTTTTGCATCAATATTTTATATGGATCCTTATGGACACCTTTTTTTGGTCATTTCAAGCTTTGAATTCCTTATAGGATATCAAAACAAATAACATATTGTGAAACCAAGTGTCCAATGTAATTTGACTTTTTGGTGCAAGGGTGTAGTAGGTAGAGCTAAAGCAAGTGATAGTTTGCTGGAAACTTCATTTCATAATTGATTTGAGCTTTTCTAGTGTCCTTGAGTGTGAACATATACTAGAATTGCCATAAAAAGGTTGCATTTAAATGAATGATGCAAAACCAATCCATTGCAATAAATTTGTGCTTTTTAAGTACCCTAGGGGGTAGATTGGCCTATAAGGGGCAAAAAAATGCCTGGCCACAAGGGCGCGCAAATGGCCCATCCAAAACTGATGGATGGGCCATTTGTGCGCCCTTGTGGCCAAGCATTTTTTGCCCCTTATAGGCTAATCTAACCCCCTAGGGTACTTAAAAATCACAATTATACTCAAATTGACTGCAATTACATACCTTGAAATAACAAAGTCAAAAAACAATTCATATCACCAATTGAAACAATTTTCAAGATTGACAAATCAGATTGAAAAGAATTTGCAATATAGAGAGACAATTTCAAATATTTTTTATTCCTTCTAGCACGGTGATTTTACATCATGTATTTGAGGAGTTCATAATTTTTTTGACCATTTCCTGGCGCCTATTTTGCGCGTAAGGCAACTCCCCAGTCAAGAGGGACTGTGCTATGGCATTTGGGTCAGTTGAGCCAATGGAAGCATGTATCCCTATCTGGGCAAGCACTTTACCACGAAAGCCAGTGCCAAACGCTGTGCATACAAGGGATCTACCCACTAGGAACACTTGATGCGCAGTTTGAGCAATGGTACTCAAACACAAAAACTTGCTCAAAGCTTTTAATGACCAAGTCATAAAATGGGCTTGGAGAGTAAATTCATTATGGATAATGGCCACATCGCCAAGGGGGAGTTGTCCGAGGTAATGCGCAAGGGAAGCTTGAGGTCCAAAGCCCGTCCGCTTGCCACCCGTCCTTGCAGCAAAATCATCAACCTCCACAACATCCTGTCATAAACTGATGAAGGTTGAGAAAAAAGACACAAAGGATAAAATAGTAACATGAAAATTAGGATACAGTTTACCTCCTGCTCCTTGTCATCCTCCTCCCTATTGCCCTTTGCATCCAAGTCAATGGTCCCATGCACCACAGATACAAGCTTTGGATCATCAGATGGGAGGTTGCATAATGGCATAGGCATCCTAGCAGCCTCAACCTTGGCTTGCGTGGCTTGGAAATCTTCATCAGCCACGTGCAACTGCTCTGCTTCCAGGACCTCCGCACATACAACTGCAATAGTGTCAACAACAGAGTCCCCATCTGGCAAGAGCTTGCTTTCTAGGGCATCTGGCGTATTGTCTAAGGGACATTTACTGCTGTTGCATAGCACGCTCAAGCATTCATCCATGCGCAGGCCAAATGCTTTTTCCAAATCATGCAGGAACACAAACTCCTCCCCATCCACTAACACTGAGGAGAAGCGGCTAATTTCTACCTCTGGGATAGCCACATCCGTCAGTGTTAGTGGCACTGGAGTGTCACTAGGGCCAGCCGCAACTATGGATTTCTCAACCACTTCCTCAAGACCCCTAGGGTACTCGAGCTGGTGTGCTTTTCCTTCCGCTGCAGGGTTCATGGGGATAACCTGCTGCTCCTTGGTGTCCTTGATAAAGGACCCAACTTGAAGGTGTGGTAAGCGGAGCTCCTCCAAATCAGGTTCCTCGCTCACCAAGAAGATAAATAAATGTTGCGAGCCGAGAAAGGTACTCCACCCCCAACTTGCGCTTCTTGAGCGCTGACACCCCAGGGGCTTGCTCGTCCAAGTAATGGCCTGCATTGGTTGCAATTTCTTGGAATCGTTGCAACCGCTTGGCGAATGGGCGATCACCTTTGTGTATATAGCGCAAAAGATCGCAAGGCACCCAGATCCCTACATGTGGGGGGATAGATACAGAATATTTTATGATGTGCTCCTCCATGAATGCAGAAATCTCCTCAAATGCATCCATGTGAAGGGTAACTGTGGCGTTAAGGTCAGGGAGACGAGTAAAAAAGGTGTGGAGGTCCAACTTCCCTTTGTATTTGGTGTCCTCGAGGAAGAGGATGAAGCGTGACAAAGGGGTGGATGTGGGTACAGATGCAGAGGCTGTGGCAGCATCCATGTTTAGCCTGGGGTGTGGATAGAGAGTGGAGGAGCTCAGGAGTTACAAAAGTGAAAATAGTGAATGAGTTAGGTGGCCCCCCTTTTATAATGTACCCTTTTTTTAAGACATTAAAAAAAAAGGCACTTTCACCAAAAAATGATTTCTCATCCCAATGCAAAAAATTATATTCAAAGGCATGATTTGCCGAAGCAAATCATGTTGATTATAGCGGGGATCAATATGAAAATTGCAAGAGTTACAAAGTTATAAGATCGATAGCATAGTTCCATCTATCCCCCAGTCCTCCTCGATCTTCAATTTGTCTTCCATTCTCTTCCCAATCTGCGGACATTCATTACAATAAGCATCTAATGATCGACAAACCATGATGTATTGAAAATGTGGTGGAAGGATTCTCACCTTGTGACCTTGTAAACAAAATTGTGCTTGTTGAAGGGCCTCAAAACCCATAATAACCAAATATTCTCGAACATTACTGAGAGTCCAATGCTTGTTCACTTGGACTGCCTCCAAAGCATCGTTGGGCATCTTCACTGCAATGTCAAAGCTTGCAATAGCGCCGTCTACACTCTGTAAGGGAGTCCACACTCCAAGCTTGCACATCCAACGATCATAGTGAAATCGTATGTACAAGGAGGTGCGGGATTTCAAATAGCGCATTCCAATACCTGAAGCTCCAACCTTACAACGGTACCGGTCCCCGTTGTGCATGCCCTCCACAAAACCCCAGTCCTCTTCTAAAAGCCTTCCTAATTCCTCGTAATGCGCATCTTTACATACAAGCATTGTGGTAGTCTCCACAAATCCAAACTCTTTAAAAATGTGCACAAAACAATGAATAGGCAAACACCAGCTCAAGCCCACAGACCTAGAATCTTTAGAGTATTTCAAAGAGTTTTGGACGTACATCCATTATCATATTTTGCTTGAAAGATGCTATCGACCACAAATCTGGGACCGGCCACTCCATACTTAATAAGGAAGTTACTTTGATGGGTTCAAGCATTCCAAATGCTTGTGTAGAAGTAGGGACAATATAGGAGTGAGAATAGAAGAAAATCCTTCTTTGAACCAGTTTGGTTGGGCAAAGATGCGGGAACATTATTGCTCCAATATCCGCATGTATAGCATTGAATGTGCCGGAGAGACTATGTAGTGGCTGCTCCTCCACCAACGTGGATGGAAATATGACTATAAATGCATGACAAATGTTAAGTATGAATCCATAATAACATTACACTGTGATTTCACACCTAGCTTTGTATTCTCAAAACATGTACTTACAATGTGTTGGAAATCGAGGTGGTTGTTGCAAGTGCATGGTTGACATTGAGAAAACATGTTGCACAATGGCTATGGTCCCCTTGTCTTTGCGGTTCTTGAAGCCAAGGAGCTTTCCTTTCCAATGAAGATCCAAGTTTGCACGATTCCGCACACGATGAGGGCCAACAGCAAATGGTTGCATGTATACCCAAGCACCTTTGGTGAACTCTTGTGGCACCCACTCATCATCTACACCTCTAGTGTTGTGGCATGCAAGTGTTGCGACCTCATCCTTTGGTCGCCTTTGCGAAGTAGAGTTGGCCATGGTTGAGCAAAGCAAACTAGGAGGAGGACAAGAATCTTGCTTGTTGCTACAATGTAGGTGTGATAAAGTGATATGAGAAAATGGTCAACCCTTGTGGCAATGGGAGGAGAAGGTGGACAACCCTTGCTTGGTGTGGCACTGGGAGGAGAAGGTGGATAAGCTTTGCTTGGTGTGGCAATGGAAGGTGGTAGGGGAGGAGAGAGGAGCTTCCTTGCTGCAGCAATGGAGATGGTGTAAAGAGAGAGAGTGTTGGAGTAGAGGATGAGTGTGATGGTTGCAACCAAGGAGGGGTTGGAAAAGGGGTTCTAGAGAGAAAATCCCTTTTTGCCTAATAACTAATTTTGGGGAAGCTCTGGATAGCAAAAAAAGATTTTTTTAAAGTTTTTTAAAAATTTTGAATTTTAGGGTTTTTGGATGCACGTTTTGACTTTTTGAGATCAAAAAATGCTTTTTTGACCATAAAATAGTTTTAGGGGGGTTTTCAGAAGATGAAATTTGAGTTTTGAAATTTTTGAAAAATTTCAAATTTTTGGGATTTTTTCAAAACCGGATCAAAAAGGAGGGAAGTTGGAGGTTCCATATGGCCCACCCACCCCCCCCCCCCCACCCCACCTTCTCACTAGGTAAGAGCCCATTTAAAAAGTGTAAGACTACTTTGTCCCCCTACATTTTTGAGGGCATAGAATGTGTCCACCACCCTCTTCTCATTGGCTGGCCTCTAATTAACCTTAATCCCAAAGGGCCCCTAGAGGGTTCATATTTTTCCTAATGTCAACCTCCAAAAGTTTGTTTATCTCTTCCTTTATCCTGTTGGCGAATGTATCATTGTACGTGTATGGACGTTGTTTGCTTGGCTTTGCATCAGACTTCAGAGGGATTGAATGTACACAAATGTTAGGATCCACCCCCTTCAGATCTTTGTATGACCAGGCAAATACATCACAAAATTCCTTAAGTGTTTTGGTCAATAAGTCCTCTTCTTCCAGGCTTAGATCTGTGGCAATGTAAGCAGATCGAGGACTTTCTCCCGACTCTGCTAAGTCTATTTTCTTGGCGTTCTCTGGCCCATCGTAGGACTCGTTTGATTTAGGCTCTCTCATTGGTTGTTGAACCACCAATTTTCTTTCTTGAATGGTGTACTTACAATAGTGAGGAGGTACATCTATCTTTTTACTCCCATCACTAACGTTCGTTCCATCGCTACTTTCCATTTCAGTTGTCCATACATTTTTCAATTTTTGTTTCAAATCATTGTATCTCTTTTTCAGTTCAACTTTCGTTATAATTGGATCACCAGAGATATCCAATTTTTCTATTGCAACTCTTTTTTTTGCTTTGCTGGTTTTCTTAGGTTTCAACAGTCTGGACTTAAATCCTGAGTCTTCAGCAACCTTAAGAAATCTTCCTGACACTTTGTCCTTAGCACAATCAACAACATGAATGTTCATAAGGAAATGTGTCTTACCCATGAACTCCGGCATAGGTCTCAGCCTAGTTGGTAGACTGTTATGGTGTCGCCTACTCTTGTATCTTTTTTGGCGTCTCTCACTTTGGTTTGGGAAATTGTAGAAGATGTCATTGTCTTGATCTTGATGGTCGTCTTCCTCTGTATTTTTTGACTTCTCGTCATCCGCATTATCTTTGTTTTCACATTGATCAGAAGAATCATAAAATTCTTCTCCCTCTTGCTCGATTTCTTTAGTGGGGATGTCCACATAGACCACTATCTTCATCTCAAGTTTCATTTCCGTTCTATTGATCCTCGTATTCTCAGTATCTCCATCGTTCTCGTCTTCCTCCACAATTTTGCTCAACATGTAGTATGGTATGATATCGTAACCATTCTCGTCACAAAATTTGGTGGGAGTGACTTCATTGACGCATACATCCAATCTAGCCAAAATTTGATACCATTCTAGGGGTTCGAGCTTCTCTTCAGGAAAAGGTTCTCGTATATAGGCATCTTCTTCCAAGACCCTCTCTAGTGTCCTTTCATTGTGGTCAAATTCACTACATTGAGATGCTCCGCACATCCATATCTCCTTTTTCTTACAGAGCCACGCTGGGACTTCTGATCCACTAATGGTGGCTGAGTCAAATTCTTCCACAGGTGTTCTCGTGACATCATGGTAGCTATGATTTTTCATGTTTACACGTGTAGTGGTTTCAGCATGTCTTAGATACAAATAATCATACCCCCAGTCCTGCACCATCTTGAGTTGCTCATGAACAGCCTACCAAGGATAATTTCATAATTGTTCTTCTTGCCGAAATCTACTATGGCAAATGTATGTTCGTACTCTATGCCACATGAAGATACCACAATTGCCTCAAGCAATCCTATAGGCCTTTCTATGTGCCCATCCGCCAATTACAATTTCATTCTAGTTGTTCGTATTGCTGGTTTTCCCCATTTTTCCCATAGCATTTTGGTCGCAATGGCAATGCCAGCTCCGCTATCAAGTATGGCCTTAGTCTCTATGTCGTTATACTCAACTGGTAGAGTAGTGTTGCCGTCTTCACCCTCACAATACTCTCCGACCTTGTTGAGTGGCACTGGTCTAGTGTTGACTTTCTTCGGTTCTGTGTCATTAAGCTCAGTTTCGAAGAACTTAAGAGGCGTCCTTATACCAAATTTTTCAAGAAATTTGCCCACTTCCGTCCACATGCTTGGCCTAATTTTTAACAATTCTGCCAATGTGATTGTACACTTGACCGGAGTGGTCAACAAGTCTGTCAAGATTTTAGTGTCCAATTGATTTGACCCTCCTATTCTTTGAGAAGGTACTCTTCGAATTTCTGACCTTGCCTCGTAGTCTCCCATGTATGGCGGAAAAGTTCTGAGTGATGCCGGTCTGCTATCTTTGGATGCAACTGAACGATTATCTCCTTGAAATGATTTAGCATCTAAATCCCATGGAGGCTTATTCAAGTTCAACTCTGAGAAAGGCGCTGACTCGACTGTTTTTGTCTCATATTTTTCTTGAGCTTTTCTCATCGTTTCCCATAGCTCTTCATGCCAATTTTCTTCCACAATAGGTGTATATGGTGGAAAATCTTTTAGTGATTCATCAGTGCTATTAGGCACGATTCTTGCATCCTCTACATCAGGCAAGGATTTAACGTTTTCTATCTTGTCAGGTACCCTTTGTTCAGTTTTGAGAGGTGTTTCATTTTTTGGAGGTTTGATTATTCTATCTCTCACTTCCATAGGTGGAGGCTCTAGTAAAGCTTGTGCAGTTTCAATCAGCTGCTTGCACATCTCTAGTCTCTATTTTTCTATCTCTGGATATGGATATGTCATCCACCTTTGCTCTAGAGTCTGTCTGTTATTCAATCTTGCTTCATATGCTTGCAAGATTGCATCTAAGGGTTCATTGACCTTATCTACCAATACAGACGCTCCAGAGCTTACGCTTCTTGGTCCCTCCGTTGATTTTAGAGAGTCGTACTCTCTTTGTTGTTTAAGTTTCTCTCGAGCTATTGTTAGCTCAGCTTCTACATCTTTCGGTTTTCGCTCACGTCTAGATTTCATTTTCGCTCTTCGCTCTTTCCAAGGATTATCACGACTGACGCTAGACTTGTCAGTCTTGATTTCTTCTTGATTTTCATCATTACTCTTGGGTTGATTGTCATTTTTCCTTGTTTGGGCTCTCATCAAGACCTTAACAGGAATCGGAGTTTTGTTTTCTGACCCTCCACTGGAAGGCACTGCTCCCAGCATATTCAAAGTAGTTTTTGCTCCTTTGTTTAGGTTCTTAGGGCAATCAGGGATCAAATGAGTAATTCCACACTCGGTGCAATATGCGTTGACCCTAATGATTTCATTATGAGGACAGTCCCTCAGCCAATGGTCTCCACCACACTTGTAGCATGGTCCCTTAGACTGTTGAGGTGCTCCTTGAGCTCCTCTTTGTTAATGTGCAAACCTCTGCCCGCTCATGCCTCCATTGGCTATGAACAATAGTGTTCTTTCATCCAAGCTATATCTTCCTTCCCCCGCTGCCTGTGTAGCAGTTGGTGGTCCTGTATTTTCTATCATGCTCCATGGTTCTGGTGTGGAGGGTTCTTTCGATGGATAATAGACAGAGTTTGCCACATATCCATTGGGCTCATCGTAGTAAGCATGCATAGGCACCAAAGCCTTCTCATCCGATTCAGTTATTGTTGGTGTGTATCTTATGCCGACTGATCGTAATCCTGGTAGGGGTGGTTGTTGTCCCAACACTGGTTGTGGTCTTTCTACACCTACAGGTCCTGGTAGGTTGCATGTTTGATATCTAGGCATCGGTGGGACTTGAGGGGATGTCGCTGAGTTTGCGGAGCATAGGGTCGTTCTCTCACATATCCCTTGTTATAATAACATTCCTCCGTCCCATGATTTGTCCATTTTTGTTCAATCACACACCATTTTGGCTGTTTAGCTTGTGGTTTGGAATACAAGTTAATATTTTTAAGCACTTCCTCTACAAGCTGCTCTTGGCTCACCGCTACTTCTCCTTTCGGTGTTGTCTTAGCAGACTTGCTTCCACTTTGTTGTGAGGAGGAATCATCGTCAAGATCCTTAAACCCCCCCTCTTTGTAGACCACATAGTTGTCCACAAGGTATAGAGCCTCCTTGGTTAACTCATTCAACGTCGTGCTCCTTTTCATATGTAAGTCCTTCTAGAGATCTGCATTCCTTAGTCCTTGGATAAATATAAGCATAAGTCTGGACTGAGTTGGCAGTTCTTCCATGGGGCAGAACTTAACATATCTTTTTAATCGGAGGGTTGCCTTTCGCACAGACTCTCCATCTTTCTGTTTGAATTTATGGATTTGTGAGACTGTATTATGAGCTATTCCCCTTTGTGAGAACTCCTCGATAAACTCGTCAAACACTTCCTCCATAGACTCAAAGTCTCTTCGCTCCACTGAGTCAAACCAAGTAGCAGCATCATCCTCTAAGGTTAAACCAAATCCTGCAAATTGTGTAGGGAATTCTAGCACCTCTTCAGCTCTAATTACACGCACAAAGGCTGCTACATGATCTCTCGGATCCCTGCTTCCCGTGTATTTCCTGTTTACCCATTTTTGCACTTGAGAAGGTCTAATTCTACGATGGTCTACAAATCTCATCATGGGATCTCCACGTCCTAGTCGATATACCTCCTCTGGTCTTCTGTAGTGGCCAGGTTTCTCTCCCAATGGTGCTCCTAAGCCATAATTTCTAACAGTTCTTGCAAGAGATGGTTCATCTCTCCGAACTCGTTCTAGGGGTGGTCTTCCAGGCTCTGTTGACCCCTGAGTCTTTGG
This sequence comes from Adiantum capillus-veneris, assembly GCF_014529385.1. Classification (NCBI taxonomy): domain Eukaryota; kingdom Viridiplantae; phylum Streptophyta; class Polypodiopsida; order Polypodiales; family Pteridaceae; genus Adiantum; species Adiantum capillus-veneris. The sequence continues at coordinate 14,040,357 of NC_140955.1, forward strand.
CTTACTCTCTCCTTGATACTGTGCATAGAGTGGTGGTTCTTGTAAATCCCTTAGCCCTCGTGCGGTTTGATAACCCTCTTGGGTTCGGTCTTGTTCTAATATAGCACCCTGTCGAAGCCATGCCTGCAATGATGGCTGAGTAGCTAGTTGGTCGTGGTAGTTGAACGTTGGTTGTCGGGTAGAATGTGAGGTAGCGTCATACTCTTCTGAAAATGGATTTGTCGACTTGCTAGGGGTGTAGTTGGCTCTTGGTACTTCGTTGGGGCCATAGGTTGATGCTCCCAGAACTGTTGCCTTTTCAACCTCCTCTAGGAGAATACGCTTGTATTCTTGCCCGTACCTGTCAACAAAAACAATATCCTTCCCCATAGCAGTTTCATAAGAGAATAAGTAAAGAACCTTGTCTTTGCTTAATTCGTTTGGGTAGGGTTCCTTGCATCGAAAGTAAGAGACTATTCCCTCGCTTTCATGCTTGTAAATCCCCACATTCTCATTATAGGTTGGTACCCTGGTTGTTTTCTTATCATACATAAAAAGCGCTCCAGGTCGATCAATGTTAGGAGGCAGTTCTTGGGTTTCTGAAACCATTTTCCCTTTTGCCACGTTGTCTCCATATCTATTGTAATCCTCAAGGTTACTAACTATCAGATAATGATTCCTCTTTTCGTCTCGAAATCCATCTCCATCATCATAGACTCAAATTCCGGTCTTTCTTCAATACAAATACACTTGCGCCTCGATAGTCAGAATAAACTAAGGCTCCCCTCGAGTTTGTTCCTTCCAAGAAGATTATAGTGAACTTGGTTTCGTTTAACGGATGTAGGGAGGTGCTTCCCCCTAGCATTGGTCCTTCACCGTTGAAACCTTCTGGCTGTTGACTCCCCATCATGAAGAAGGACTTCTCTGATGAAGTGTCAGTATCACTACCTTCTTCAATGATCGGTGCTAATGGGTCTGGTCTCGTCTGAGTTACACTCTCTTCGGTGGACGTGGTGCTTACTTGACTTTTGACACTGTTAGCTCCTGATTTAACAAAGGCTCCCAATATTAAATACATAAGAATGAAAGCTGGGTTGCAAACTTAAAGCTTACCTGGACTCCTTCTTCCTGTGTGGCTATGTGATGATCTCCTTCTGGGATCTACACAAGTATGGTGAGTCTGTTCACAAGGTTTTTCCTTGAACCACGAAAAATCTTTCAAGTATGTACAGCAACCACTTAGTCAGTCTTCTGGTGGTCCAATTTCAAATATGAAATGATGGTTGGGATCTATGTGGAGAGTATGTCCTAGCAGTATAGTCACAACTTGCAAAATATATCCGAATCAGTACTTTCCCAGTCTATCGCGATAGAATGACAACTTGCTCAGCATAAGTCAATTTAAAATTGTGAATTCACCCTTGAGTTCCTTTTACCCTCTATAGCCTATCCCTTTTGGACACTTGGTTTGGGTTTTGGTCCCATTTTAGTATTTTGATCAGAGCCTGATTCTCTATCTGGGCCTTAGATTGACTTTCAGTGATCTAAATGCCTTGAAATTTGGTGTGTATGTTGTATAGGCTCTGATAAAGCTCTCCCTAGGGGAAATTTGGAAGATAAGGTCCTCAGCAGTAGTTTCCCTAGTCTATCGCGATAGACTCGGCATGTTCTCCACTGTTGGTATTTTTCTCAAGTTATCTCCACAGCTGGTTCACCCTCTCCCTGTGTAGTGCATTGACAAATTTTTGCACTGTTTGGACATTTGGTCAAAGCCTTCTTGCCCTTGTCTCTGAATTCAGACTCTAAACACCAGTTTTGAAGTTTTGTGGTCAAGATGGTGTTCAATTTCACTCAATGTTTGTAAGTACCCTTGTATTGATGTGTTAAACCCGTGGTATAAAGGTTTTTTTCCTTTTGTTAGTCAATCACCAACTTCATCAATCTATCGCGATAGACTCAGCAGAGAGCAATTGGGATTTGATTTTTTGTCTATTTTTGGACAGTTGTGTTCTCTGTGCCCATATAAGTCTATCCCTCAAGTTTTATGAAGTTTGGACTTATTTTGACCTTGGACTCAAGAACTTCACAAATTTCACTTTTCTATGGCAATTCACAACTCAAATGCACTAAAGTGATGCAAATTTGATGACACTTCATCTTAAACTTGTGAATATCATTCGTACCACATGACACAGTCAGTTTCCCTAGGCTAATGGTTATATCTTCTTGGCCTCTTTAGGTTCACTTAGTGTTTCCTTATGACAATCACCTGTTTCTTTTTGTTGGTTTTGGTCGCAATTTTTATGTTTTCTCAAGTGTTGGATCATAAATTCCAATGTCTACTCTTTTCACCCCCTTCAAGGGTATATGGTGTGGGTTTTGCTTTCAAGGCAAGCAAACAACCTTATTGTTTCTTCTTTTTGTTTGTTTTGTGTTTTTACAGCGTTTTTCTACTCTATTTCTACACAAGTATAACAAGCACTCAAAACCAAAAACCATAACTCCACATTATCCTACTTAACTAAATCTAACTAGTCACAGACCCTCGGCAAGACACAGGCTTCCTGGCTATCCACTAGACCTCAGGATACTCTATCCTGGATCTTGTTCTAAAAGTTTAAGCCCTCTCTAGTCGAAACTAAAGTAAGCTAACCATCACACGAGTGACGTAGATCTCCCTACTTAAGGTCTTGTGTCCCCGGAAGCGGCGCCAATGTTTTAGGGCGTAACTACTCCCCTGTTCATGCTCACAAGCACGAGACAGACAACATACTTATCATCCGATGACACGACTAACCCGTAGGTGCACGGAGGCAATCTCGTTAGCTTGTCAGGCTGAGACCAATCTACACATACACACTTCTATGATGCATCAATCACTAACCCTTGTAGAATGCAACCCACTCTATCCCTAAATGCTCACAACACCGTTTACACCTCATATGAACTCGGAATCGCATCAAACTTACTAGGCACCATCCTCTCAATAGGATATACTTACCTATAAGTTTAATCTCACCAGATTTGAACCCTAGTTATCTCGATTACAGTCGCGATAGACTCACAGGTCATAATCCAAAAAGTGGGCGAAACCTAAGTTTATGAGTATCTATGTGTAGCTAATCTCTTTCTCAGTCCATAAAGCACTTGATTGTTGAAAACAGACACTGTTTGTGCTACTTACAAGCAAAACAAGATCGAGGAAGGATCGATCGCGAACAACACGAAAATGTGAATGCGTGGCGTGGGTGCGTAGCTCTCGGAGAGGCTACCGCGATGGTGTGGTCACGTCATGAATCCGGTGAGGGAGAAGCGCGTAGCGAAGAGGATAAGACTCTCTCTCTCTCTCTCTCTCTCTCTCTCTCTCTCTCTCTCTCTCTCTCTCTCTCTCTCTCTCTCTCTCTCTCTCTCTCTCTCTCTGAATAGTGACTTCTTGACCTTGGTTGTCCACAAAGTAACATTTCCTTGGGCACAATGGATATTGGAATTATGCCTGGCTAACCAATCCATTCCAAGAATTCCGTCATAGATTCTTATGGGTAAGGTTCAAAAAGTAGCAGAAGTAGAGTATTCTCCCAACTTGAAATCTATTTTTCCCACAGTGTACTGAGATAACACCTCCTTTCCATTGGCTAATTCAACTCTCATCTTTCTTGCAGGGTGTTGACAAATTCCTAACCTCCTTAAACATTTATGTGACAAGAAAGAATGAGTACTACCACAATGTGATTTGCAGGTGTTTGAATGACAACATATTGTTGTCTTGCTCTTGGGTTATGAATTGCACCATGTAGAGTTGCTCTTTCCTCTTGTTCTTCTCCCAATGTTGGTTCTCCTATGATAGCATTGACTCTGGCAGCCATTCCATGCCCTCGACCTCGTCCTCCATTTCTTCCTCCACGATTTATTATTTGACCTCGCCCTCTGGCTTGATTAGGTATATTTGTTGCAGAGACTCGCCTAGGACATACATTCTTGAAATGTCCTAGCTCGTTGCATTCATAGCATCTAGGATCTACATTTTGAGCTCCATTTGTTGAAGCTGCAACTATCGGATGAGTTTGGTGAACTAGGTGAACTTGCCTTTGGTTCCACATCATAGGTCGTCCTTCCAGCATTCCTTATATTTCCATTTCGTACCCTTTGAGAGTTTGACATATCTTTAGCTAAGGGTTTAGCTCTTAAAAGAGAATCTTGCAAATTTACAGGACGCATGGCTTCTAGATGAGTATTTAAAGGAGCATTTAGCCCTTGACAGAAACGGGCTACTTGTTGATATGCGGTCGTTGGTGGAGCATAGCGCCTAAGAGTTACAAATTTGGAGTAGTATTCTTCCATTCTAAGATGAAACTGACATAAGTTGAAGAATTCATTCATCTTAAGGGATTCGTGTGCAGGTGGAAGATAACGTCCTTTGACAGCATACTTAATGTCTTCCCAAGTTTGAGTGTTTTGAGCTACTTGATTATCTTTGCAGTGTTTTTTCCACCAAAGCTTGGCATCCCCGTGAGACGAAACATAGCCAACATTGCTTGGTTATCAGAAGTAGTACCAGCAGCAGCAAAATAATCCTCCATCTCTTTGAGCCACACTTTTGCATCGCGCTCAACTAGAGTTCCTTCCCCCTTGAAAGAGGGAAGTTGAGCTTGCTTGAGAAGTAGCTTTTTCTCTTGCAGAGATGTATACACCACACTCTGTACCATATAGATTAAGTGAAACTTTATTTGATACTCTAACTTTAATCCACTTTAGGACAAGACTTGATCAGACAATAGTACAAACAAAAGACAATATTAATCCAAACTTTATTTATATACACATTATTTGCTACCAAGGTTGGTAGTCTTTAGGTACAAGGCTTGTAATGTCTCTATATTTTGAGTTTAGTGATTACAAAAGGATAGGCTAAAGGATCAAAATAAGAAGTTTCCTTTGACCCTTGAAAGCTAGGAGATACACATATGGGTCGAATCCTACCACCATGGATAACTTTTGTAACTTGGTTATAGACCCATTGAGTCTGAGATATCTTTTCTCCTCCCAAGGTAATGGTAGCATCCGGATTCTTAGTACCAATGAAAAGATAAACTTCGATGACTTTTAATTCCTCTGCCCATCGAAGTTTCTTGAGGTTTGTATCCATGCACCATGTCTTGTCAGCATCGACGGTATCGATTCCTCCGGATGGACTCCAGTTGATACCCCATCCTCTATGCACCCTTGGGATAGGTGGTGCTAACACCCTATCCAAAATCTTCATCACCCTTTTTTGAAACTCATAATTTGGTGATTGGCATGCAGTTTTAAACATGATGATGAACACCTGGAATTTTTGGTAGGCTGAATGAACATTTTCCTGTACCAGGAAAGTTCAATCATCAAAACCATATAAAAACTCAAATACATTTTTTCTAGGTTCTTCTATTATTTCAAACATTCGCATCCTTCAACATCCAAACATCAATCTAAAAATCTCCCCAAGCTTTAACCTAGGCTCTGATACCAGTGTGAGGTCCCTACTCCTTATCGAGAGGAGCAGAGCACCTTTGATAGGTCTCCAATCCTGAGAAAGAAAAACCAACGGACATTGCCTTAGCTACTACGTAGCCACGGGCATGAAACGTTAATGAAGGATTGGTCCTATCTCACTATGGCAGAGCGTGACCACCATAACCCTATCTAAAAACTATCTATAATCAATTATACCTAAAGGTATAAATCTTAGAGTGACCAACCTGTGCGCTCTTTTCCCCATGTTTTAGAAGCATAGCTACCAAGGTTTGTCTCTTTTAAGATTTATGACTATGAAAAAAAAAACAATTTCTAGCGTTGGAAAATTACTCTACTCATCAGGTCCACCTGTCCATAGAATGATACCATGAGGGTATCATTCTCCCACTTTCCACATCGCACTCACCCTTTTTTTGCTACCTAATTACTACCACACTGTTTAAACATACATGTTCCTTTACTTTATTTATGATACTTGTTTGTTAAAATAGCCCTTCAAACAATATTAAAAATAATAGTCAAACAATAATTCGTTCAATTTTAAACCAACAACCCTTGGATTAAGTTCACTTAAGAATCTCTACTTGCACTATTATGTCCGATCGGTATATACATTATTCATAAAAACCCTTGTCATCCTAAGCGTCCCATACCACTCGACAAGTACTCGTTGTGTTAATTTGGACGTACTCCTGCCACAGCAACAATGATGCTAATCTGGGCGTCATCCTCACGCCACGGCAAAAACAAAATTGCAGTATCTAGCTGGGCTAATCTATGTGTACTCCCACCACAGCATCAGTGGTGCCATCTGGGGCGTCATCTCATGCCTCGGCAATTGCCACATAATGTAAGTGCTAATAATTAGAGAGTCTTGAGAGAAACCATACCAAAGGTTCTATTAGCAATCGTTCCTTGACGATCGTTGGCCATGCCACCGGCCCAAAGTTGGCCGAATGTAATACATTGCGTGCTTTGGCCGAAATCGTATAAGTTTTGGCTTGCAGCCAAATTGTCTCAAGAAACCAGTGATATGCATCCCTTATCAATGTATCTGTGAGCCCTGATAATTTATATTCACCTTTAACTTTCAAGCCCAAACTCTAGTTCTGCCTCTGCAATAGGAATAACATGCGATGCTCACACAACACCATCACTTGGCAAACAAAGCACCTTGAAATCCTTTCAATTGTCAATTGAATCTGCTGGTTGTTGATCTGCACCACATCACCAATAGCCAACTGCTCAATCAATGTTGTGGCCTGCGGGTGAACAGGAATACCTTGCCAATCCAGGTTGGCAAAGACATGCAAGTGTAAATCCTGCAACCAAGCGTCCACCCTGCGAAGAGCTAGTTACTGCACTGGAGTAAACAAAATGCATTGCAGCAAGGAAGCTGTCATGGTAACGAAGATACACAGAAGAACAGAGAAATGATGCAGGAACCTTGCGAGCGTGATGCAAAAAACGGAAGGAGAGTATAAGGTATCGACTGCATGCACTAAACCACTTACAAAGAGTTCTCAAAATAGGGCGTGCCATAGTGTCACAATCATCATTGCCCTTTTCCCGCTTTTCAAGATTGCATGCAAAAGAATTCCCAATCATGATTAAGGTGGCTTCCGGCTCTTATACCACAGCAAAGGGACACTGAATCGAGGTAGGTGAAAAATAATGGCATAGTCAAAATCCATTCACTGGCACAAAAATCATCTCCCCTTGCAAGTCAGCCAAATAAAAAGAAGTGGACCCGCACGCTTTAAAAATCCAAAATGGCCCAGACCACCGTAATTTTAGCTTCCCGAGCATCTTCCCAAGGCGAGAATTAAATACAAGGACTAACTATCCCCATAAAAATTATCGTGCTTTAGGGCGATCCAACCATTTCTTCTGCCTGGACTGTTGATCTTGCAACACCGCAAAACTGTGCAACCGCTCTTCATCTAATTTCTGCAAAACATCCAAACGATAAATAATAGAATCTTTCGGAAGAAGCTTATCCGCAATCAGCATCCGCAAACTCGGAACCACATGCTCCATTGGGATAATTGCCTCCATACCAAATGCTAACTTGAAAGGAGTCAATCATGTTGCCACTTTATATGATGTCCAATAAGCCCATAATGTGGAAAGAAGTTTCACATCCCAATCCGTTCTATGCATATTCACTAACTTTGTTAGAATACGAACCAATTGCTTATTAGTTGATTCCGCATGCCCATTCGCCTGAGGGTAATATGGATAAGATTTTCTATGCAATACAAAGTAAAATCGTAGTATTCTCTCCATCACCTTATTCAAGAAATGGCTACCGTGATCACTAACCAGCTCAATAGGACAGCCATATCTAGAAAAAACATCCTTATATAAGCACCTAGCAACAGAAATCGCAGTATTATCTTTCAAAGGCCATGCTTCGCCCATTTAGTCGCATAATCCGTGGCCGTCGAAACATAATTATTAGCAGTGTCATCTGCTATACTGGTTTAACACTAGAATGGTAACAGGACACTTTTATGTCCTTGGACACTTTTGTGTCCTGTTAAGTGACCATTTTGCTTGAATTATTTGAAGAGTATGAAAATGAATTTCTAGGTGCTATATATCCACAAATTTGCCTTATGAGCTGAAAAAAACTTACATTTTTTTTGGAGTATCGATCTCACCATTAACCTTACTCTTGCACAACATTTTTGAACCTAAACTATGTGAAAAAACGGGTCCTGTTTTTGGCTTTTTTTCATTTTTTGGCAACTATACCACTCTAAACTGCATGTTTGTGAGGTTTAGATGGCTAGAGGTTAGGCCTTCATAGTTCTCAACATGTTTTGATGCTTGTAGGGAGAGCTAAGTGTTAAAATTGAAAGTTATGACCAATTTACAAGAATTGCATAATCCTGTTTTTTGGCCAAAATTAGCACTTTTATGATTTTTTTGGTGGCTTTCTTGATATCCAAATTCAATTTTGATTGTGTAAGTGTGATGTATAACATAAAACTAATCTTCCTTGAGTTTTGGGGGACCTAATATGCTATATAGCATAGTATATGATGATGGTTGAGTTTTTTGATTGCTGAAGAATACGATACATTTTAGAGTAGCAAGTATAAATTTCTCAATATTGCTAGTTTCTTAGGCCAATTGTGTGTATTTTGTAGGTAGTAACCATATCTAATCATGAACTACAAACTTGGCTAGATATTGAGTAGTTTCTATGGGTTTCTAGAGGTCATGATGCTAAACCCAGTTTTTTCATGTTTGCTGTATTTAACACTTTATCATTGCCCCCAAGGTTCCAATTGTAAGAGATCCATTATCCTTTTGACATGCTCCATGTCTCCTTTTGAATCCAAAGGCCCAAAGGGAACTAAGAAAACATGTATATAGTATCTGTATTGAGCGTGACTATAGAAACTTTGATGATAGGTCCACAGAATGGCAAAAATGCAACTTTTTTGTACCTATTTTTTCTGCCCAAAAACAAATTAGTGAGGTAAAAGCAACCATATGTTTTGATCACCAACCCATTGAAGTTAACGGGGCATTTTATCTCATGTCCTACAAAAATCCCCACTCTTATTTATATGCAATCAACCGTAAGAAATTGCTATTTTGGGCAAAATGCACTGGTCCATCAACTTTGGAGGCTTGTAGTGACCAAGAGATGAGAAAAATTACAAGTTTCTCATTTTTTCCATATGTAGTAGTTATTGAACTATAAGATCATGAAAGGATTTTTCAAAATGACTGGATCTACTATGGTTTTGGAATTTTTTTCCAAAACCCTGAAAGGACACTTTTATGTCCTGTTAGGTTACCATTCTAGTGTTAAAAGGTCCAATAAAATCCAATTCCCATTTTTGAAAAGGCTCCAAAGGCAATACTGGCTGAAAAGGCATTTTGGACATTTTAGTAGGTTGTCCCAACCGTGACACACATCACACTGTTGTCAAAATATTCTCGCATCTTGAAACAATGAAGGCCACCATAGGCCTGATTGTAGAACTTTCTTGGTCATGATTAATGCTGCAAAGTGGCCCCCTGCAATGCCGGTATGGACTTCCTCCAAAATAGATCCTTGTTCTTGTGGTAGAACACATCTGAGCAAGACCTTCGCAATCGTGCGATAATACAGCTTCCCCATGACAATCTCAAAATTCCTTCTTCTAATAGCCATGCGTTTCCTTTGATGACTGGACAAGAATGAAGGCATTTCTCCACTATCAAGAAAATGAAACGTCTCCTCATACCAAGTCCATGGAATGCTGGGGATCATCCTAGGTTGTTGTATAATTATAAGATCATCCGTAATAGCTCTTGTTAAAAAGAGAGATGCATCCAAAAATTCATCAGCCACCCCCATCGGCGGCTCACCAGAATCTAGCATGGAAAGGTAATCAGCCACCCCATGTTGAGCTCCTGGACGATGTATGATCTCAAAATCAAATTCCTGCAACAAGAGCACCCATCTAGCCAATCTTCCTGTCAAATTCTGTTGGCACACCAGATATAGAAGAGCCGAATTATCCACATGAAAGAAAAATCGCTGGCCCAACAGATAATGACGGAACTTTTTCACTAATAAATCATCCCTAAACATTCTCTTTCTATCACTGAATAATTCATTTCTACGGATGATAATCTTCTACTGGTGTAATAGACAGGTCAAAACCACCCTTCAATTTGTTCTTGCATCAGCACACTACCAATGGCCCGGTCAGAAGCATCCACAAATACCTGAAAATTCTGGCCCCAATTCGGAGGGATCATAAACGGAGCTTTGGACATCTGAATTTTTAATCTTTGAAAAGCCAAATCACATTCCTACGTCCATTCAAAAACTTTTACATGCGCTGCCTGATTAATAGGGATTTCCAAATGCGCAACAAATCTCAAATGCCTCCAATGCCAACAAGCTTGGCCCAGAAATACTTGACACTATTTCGAATTCACTGGCGGAGGTGCTTCCATAATTGCAGCTATTTTATCCGAATCCATGGAAATGCCATCCTCAGAGATTATATGACCCAATAACCTCCCACTTCGAACTGCATATGCACATTTTAGAGGATTTAAACTGAATTTCACCTCTCGACATTTCATAAAACATAACCGCAATTGCTTCAAATGCTCTAATTGCGCTCCCAAAACACTGAGATCATCCAAAAAAAAAACTCGCATAAAATCCGTCAAATAGGGACGAAAAATCTGAAACATATCCCTTTGAAAAGTTGAGGGCGCATTCCTTAATCCGAACCACATTACTGTGCATGCAAAAACGCCCCATGCTGTAATAAAAGTTGTTTTAGGCTGATCATGCAACACCATTTGAATTTGGTTACATCCACTGAACCCATCTAGAAAAGTATACATCTTGTGCCCTCCCACATCATCCAAAATAGAATCTAGAAATGGAAGAGGAAAAGGATCCGGAACAGTATCTACATTCAACTTTCGATAATCCACACAGATGCAAATTTGCTTGTTTTTCTTTGGTACCACCGCAATGGGAGAAATCCACTCAGGATTATCAATAAGGGTAATAAAACCCACCTGCAAGAGATGATTAATTTCCACCTTAACTTGCTTTGCTACGTTTGGATTCATCCTGTATGAATGCTGCTTCACTGGCACCACATCTGGTTTCAGATTAATTGTATGCTAATAAAACTTTGGATCCAATTCTTTCATATCCGCATACTCCCATGCAAAAACATCCTTAAATTCTATCAACAAATTAATCAAGTCTCCTCGGAAACTTGCCTCAAGCTGTTTAGTAATATAAATGGGTTGAGACTCCGCTTGCTCCCCTAGAAAGACCTTCTCCAATTCATCTTCTTTGACCCTTGTAACTTTTCCCATCTGTGCTTCAAACGCACGTTCTTGCTTAATAATTTCCTCCAATGATTCGGGACTAGGCAAAACTTTTTGTTGCTCCGCTGTCTCTGGTGAAATTCCTAAAACCCCTAAAGATTTCCCCTCCAAAATCATAGAAATGTCTACGAGATATAAAGAAACTAAATCCAGGTTAGCCTTCAAAATTTTCTCCTCTTCATCCTCTTCTAATCCTTCTACCATATTTATTATCTCTGCTATCATAGGCCATGCTGCCTGAACTGGTTGTCTGCATGTTCCCAATATCACCCGAACTTTATTGCAACCCTTTTTAACTGTAAGCATATTTGCCTCCCAATTAATCTTTACCCTAGCTTGACGTAACCATGGCCTCCCCAAAATAACATGATAATCCTGACTGTGATCCTCAATATTTGAGACTACTAAGGAAACAGCAAAAGACAAACCAACTACATCCAGGACAATGCCTCGGAGTAATCCTACCGGTTGTACTCTTCTCTGATCTGCCATGCAAACTACAAATGGTGCACATTCCCAATCACTAGGTCCAAAAAGCTCACATGCTGCTTGAGTAATAGTATTCACTCCCGCGCATCCATCTAACAGTACTTTGTCGATATATGTACCATGATATCTGATTGAAATCTCTAGGATGCAAGTATCTGTGATCCTATTTGCCGGCAACAGGACTGACTCATCTCCCTCACCCTCTACTACCGCAATGTCAACTCCATCATTTCTTTGGACTTCTAACTTAGCAAGGCATTATGAAAATTCGGAACCAATTTCATTTAATGAACCCAAAGGTACTTGTATTGACGAATCGAGAACCTCTTTCCAAACTAAATCCCAATTATCCACTTCCCTAGTATCAACCTTGTTTTTTACTTTCCCCTCTTGTGTTTCCAGACAAGAGGTCGATGGTCTTGATGATTGCAATGGTGGTACTGATTGTGGCATCCACGTCACAGTATTTTTTTGTACATCTTCTTGAGTTGCCCAATCCAGAAGCTTAACCTCTTTTCCTGAACACGTAATTAGTGAAACCACCAGGTCTGACTCCTCCAACCCTTCAATCTGAACCATAGCCACACTCGGTTGCTTTCCAGTAGCACGATCCTATTTCTTCTGATCATATTTCATAGCCTCTGAACACTCGGACAGCCAGTGCCCGTCTCCCAAACAGAAGGCAAGTCTTGGGTCCATTAGGATCTCGGCCACCCTTTCGCGACCGCGACCCCCTCCTTGACCCCGTCCCCCTGCTTGTCCTTGAAAAGGCGCCTCTGATGTATGAGTGTGATCCATCGCCATCATAGGCTCTTGTCCTTGTCCTGACTGTGGTGGGTGCCATGTAGAAGAATCCCGACTCCTACGATCCCGACCATTGAAATAACATTCCACTGTATTATGAGTGTTGGCTATGCAAATCACACACCATTTCCCTGATTCATTGCACACTCTTGAGCGGCATGTCCTGGATTTTGGCACTGAGTACACCACAGTGAATTCAGACTTTTAACCACTGTAGAAGATTTTGATGATCCGGATGGAACACCTTTCCCTTGACGCTAGGATTTTCTCCAAGGTGCCTCCTCCAATTCTTTCCCCAAATCGCTGTTGCCTGAGTCTGAGGAATTTGAGTCTGTAGTCTCTAACTCCGAACTATCATTGCCACTTCCTTGAGACTTACAATGAGATTTCTTTCGATCTTTTTTCTTTGACTTCTTAGGGGATTCCATATCCTCAAAAGCTTCTCCTGCTACAACAACCCTTGCAATTACATTATCCAAAGGAGTAGTTACCTTATCCACTATTGCCATAGCAGTTCTAAGATCCTTATTAAGTCTGTGTAGAAAATAATCATTCAACACCTCCACTGCTGGCCATTGTGCCTGAGGTACCTACTGCAAAATCATCCGGAATTTTGTAGCATAATCCTCCAATGGCAACAACTTTTGAAGCAGCATCCGAAGCTTTTCCAAATGTTGAGGGACCGTCTTTTCCATTTTGAACCGTTGCAAGTACGCTATGGACCCTTCATCATACGTCTAAAAGTGATCATCAGGGTATTCTGACAACCATTTGGCAGCTTTCCCTGAAAGTGTAGATTCAAACACTGATTGTTGATGACGAGGAATCACCGCTTTAGGAGCATTCAATCCATACACTTTATTAAATTGTCGCTAATGTGCATCAGGGTCTTCCTTTGAAAGACCTCAAAAACGGCTATACTTAAAATGAGGTTTAACCATCGTCCCTTGCCCAACTATACCCCCCTCCTGGAAATAGCTGACAAACACTAGGAGGTGGGGACAATGGCAATGAAACCCCAGGATTTCTTACTGGAGATGGTGGTGGAGCAACATGAGTGGGTGAGGATGAAGGCACGGTAGGAGGACATGACCGACTACATGGAGTACGCCGCGCATGCCAAATACGCCTACCATGCACCAGACTTGGCGATGGAGACACATGTTCCTCAGCCTGCGGTGTAGAAAAAAAGAATTCATCTGAACCACCTCTCCTCCAACGTCTCCCCACAATTGGAACCACAGGGTCAGGAGGACCCTGCGACCTAGTGCGCATGCATGTTCACAGCAGGTTTCCCATCGCACATCATGGTTGCCATATGTAATGTCTATTGCCCATAGAGGAGCAAAAAGCATTACGGGAATGAATACCCTCACACTCCCTTACATTATATGAACATCAAAACACATGAAGGCAGAATAGAAGACAAGTCAGAGAAACAAAACACCGTCTTCTTCATTGATATGCAACCGAACACAGAGTACAAGAGAGAAAATATATTGATGACATGAACTTTAGAGATATCCCCGAAGACTGGTATGCCCCCCCATATACAACCACTGCTCCAGTGCAAATTGGGAACGGTGCAAAACCTCGTCCTGTCCCATGATATCCTATGAAGAGTTGTCCCAAAGCCGCATGACTCCTAATCCGCAATGTCCAGACATCCACAAGACCGAATGTGCGGCTTATGCCGTAACAACGGTCAAGATGGAGTGTTTCACAGAGTCCGTTACAAAGAGGATATTGGTATGGTATTAGATCGGTGCCACGAGGAGAGCAGACATCAAGGTAAGGATTGGGTCTTGTTTCATATTTTCAGAAGCGGGTTTTGGTGTTCTTTTGTTGTGCGGGATGTGCACTATTGGTGCAAGGCATGCCATCAGTGCCAAAAAATGGGTGAAAGAAGATTGGTATCCAAACAGCAAGGGGCTATCATAGCACAGGATGCCTTTGAAAAGTGGGGATGCTATTGGTCCATTGCCCAAGTCAGCCAGCAATAGAAAGTATATTGTGGTAGCATAGACTATCTCACCAAGTAGGTTGAGGCTAAAGTGATAAGGGAGGTAAATGATCATAATGTTACTCAGTTTGTTTTTTATTGCATATGCTGCCATTTTGGGGTGCCCTGGGTGCTCATTGCACCAAAACCTGCAACATCCTCAATAGTGCCTACATCCACAAAATCAGGACGTACATCAATGCCTTGCACAAGATTCCAAATTTCCTTTGATAGAAGAAAACGTTGCATCATGTAAGCCCACATTGGGTAATTTTCCCCGTCTAATTTATCCTCAGTAGCAAACATCTTGAACACATATGTGTTGTTGTCAGCCATGGTGAGTGTGTGCACCTGATGTAAAAATTGCCCAAAAAAAGGAGAAATGAAGCGGGAGTAACACGTGCTATATAGCACAACCAGAAGAAGACTGTAAGGGACCTGTTATGAAAAAAATAACACTCATAAATAATTTTCACAAAAGGTAAAAATTTCATGCACAATATTGCCCTTATAGCGGGAACGGAGGTCGAAATGAGCCCTTTTGTCTAGAACTTTCTTCAAGTCTGTAGCAAGCTCAATGTCAGATTGTAGTTTGTAAGCTAGTCCTTTTGGCTTACCTTTTGTTGGTTCCTTTTTCTTCCCTGTTGTAGATTCCTCCATGGTCACTTTTGGTGAAGGTGCCTCCTGTGTTGGTGATGCTCGCAAAGGTGTTGCATCATTCCTCCCTCCACTTCTTGTAGCTCTTTTTGAAGACCCTTCATCACCATTTTCATGCCTATGCTTTTCTTCTAAAATGGTGTTGTTTGTAGTGTAGGCATGCACGGACATTGAATTCACTAGATCACTCCACCCTGTTTCTAGATGTATGCAATCACCTGCTTCATGTAGAATCTCTTTTGTAAGCTTTTCCTTTTTAGCTAATTCTATGACATTTGGCCAAAGTTGACCATGATGATCACTCACCTCTTTGTCACTAAGATGCTCAATTTTTACTCCATAAGTAGATTCCTCAATTGAAGAGGTGGCATAGTAAGTTTCCATATCTTCAATTAAGGTTTGCATTCCCCCCTTGCCAAAGTTAGTTCTCAAGGGTAGACATGTCTCTCTTAAGTGGATTTATGATCCTTAGAAAAGATAACATCTTTTGTCAAAGCATCACTAAAACTATCACAATCCCTTCTTACATGGTATGTACTATCACACAAAATACATCTATTAACAAACCCTTCTTTGGGTTGTTGTCTTTGCCTAAGAAGTGGCCCTGATGGTTGGCCTTTTTCTTCAAGCTTGCAAGATTTACCTTCAAGTCATGCATTCCCTTCACAAGATCATCTAGCATGGACTCGTCGTAGAAGCTATAAAACTAGGCTTTACCATTTTGTCAGAAGTTGAGATAGAAGTACTTGCAGTGTTTACTACCATCTTGTCCCTTCTTCTTTGTCATTTGGTAACCAGTGAGACAGAACCTTCAACCTGATTCTAGTCATTCTTTAGTCCTTGCTCAGCATCTTTGTCTTCAAGAAGAAGCTCCAAATTTTCTTGAAACTCTTTACTGCAGCTTTTAAGAAAAGATTTGTCTTTTTTGCATCTAGTGTGGCCTTTTCTGTCATGGTCAGTTGTGCATAGAGCCATTCAAATTCCCTGAGTAGCTCTGTTATTGATAGTCCTTGCTTTGGCTTGACTACCCATTCTAAGAATTTCCTTTTGGTCACTCTCTTAAATTCCTCCATGAAATATTCCTTCTTTAAAGCTACTTTGAACTCTTTCCAGTTTCTCACATGCCCATCTTTAATTGCCCTAACATGTTCCCTAATTTTTGGAGCAACAACTAGCTCAAAGATTTGAATCATCTCACCTTCTGACACGCGATGCAGCTCCATCTCCTTCACATACTCGTGAAAGGACTTGGTTACATATATGCCATTGAACTAACCCATTATGTTGACTACCGCTTCTATGACTTTGGTTGCTGAAATATCCCTTCTTTCAATGGCATGTTGTTGTTGCATGAAGATTGCAAATGCTTGAAACATTTGCATTGTTGTTGGGTCAAAATGCATACTATGTTGCTCCACATGATCATCCATGGTTACTCAAAAACTCTTGCCCTCTGGCAAATTTGCATCAAGTTCACCAAAATTATGTCAAGAAGTTTGCAATTTTTGCCAAGAAAGCATTGGGCTTCTTGTTGTGAGAATCTGTGAGCTAACTCCAAAACTATGTGAAGGAGTTATGCCATAAATGCCATGAAGTCTAGAGTCTGGTAGGTAGTGCAATAAAAGAAGCCCCATCCTCTCTCTCTTGCACTCACACACACAAAGAAAGAACACAAAAGATAAAATTGAAACAACACAAATATGAAAACGTCAAGGCTTTGGTCAGATTATATCTTGGGTAGGATGAAAGGGTTAATAGATGAGTTAATGGTATTCAACCTTTGTCAACCAAACAAGCTATGAATTGTTCTTAGAAACTAGTTTAGTGCTTACGGTGATACAAATGTTTTGTCTAGTGATTGGGGTTAATTGTGTGTACAAATCATCTTGGTTCATAGCAAGATAACTACACTTATATCAAAAGAAAATTTATAGTCTAGAAGGGGTAGTATGATGGAATCCGGTGAAAGAAATATTTCATTGAGCCTTTTTAGACCAAAGAGAAACATTATAAGTTGTTGAAAGTGTATTTTATAGCTAATCCATACGCTAATTGTGATAGATTGCACAGAGTGGAAGCAATAGAAGTTCACATCATGTGGATTATTCATCTAGGATAACTTTAGTATGTGCAAAATATAGATATGAGAGAAGTGAAGAAAAGAGAAGTTTCCCTCCCAAGTCCTATTCTTGCCCATAGGCAATAAGGATACTACGGGAAGAGATGTACCTATAGCAAGGAGAACCTAGAGTTTGAAGAGAGAACGAATTGCTAAGAGTGAGAGAGATTGGTGAGAGTGTAAAGGTATGGTTACTCACCTTGTGTATTAGCATTGCTCTCCAAGAAGGGTGATTATAGCTTTGGCGAAGTATTGTAGCTTGAATGCCTTCAGTAATTAGAACACAAGAGAGATGGAGATAGATATAGAGATAGAATAGGTGTATAATTCGAATTGGATAATAGCTAGATTAGGGAATATATTTGAAATAAAGATAGAAGTAAGGGTTGGGCTAGAGATGAAAAGCAAAACGTCAAGAAACCAACAAAATCACAAATAAAAACACACCTTGTTTGATAACTCATCAAGATTTATTTGCCAATTTGATGGAGAGATAAGGAGAGGGAAGACTTTCAACCTTGAATGATGCACCAAATCCAAGTCCTTATTTGTTCAGAAATGATCTTACAAGGATTGTTTATAAGATGCCCTCGTCAAGGGGCAAGTGTAGGCTTAGGCTTATGATTATGGCTAAGTACAATTAGTTATTAATCATCTCACTCCCTCATGAATGGTTTTCAAGGAAGAAGAGGTCCCCTTTTATAGGTGAAGGGAGCCCCCAAGGGTTACACAAGAAAGAGAAGAGCCAGTGTGGACACGAACTGACAAGGTTTGAAATAGGCTATCCCTGCATGATGTGGGCAGATTGGGGTCCACCATTTTGATAATATCTCCTCAACCGTGGCTCAAAATAAAAAAAATAAAAAGAGGGACAAAAAATTCATCTCATAAGCTACAGTCCCCATTTTATATACTTTTTTCAATTTGGATTGGAGCCTTGTGCAATAAAATTATCAAAATAGGGTACATTTTTGGAAGCAAAAGCCTTCTTGTGGTCCCCTTATCCTAGACTTCATTTGATTCCAATGGATGTCTCATGCAATATTGAAGCATGACATTGCTCCTTGACAAAGGTTTGTAAGCATCCTTGCAATAATGCATCAAAATAGATGTACTTTTTAAAATCATGCAAGCTAGTGTTCCACTAAGATTTGGTTCCTTCCTAGTAGCTATTAAAAAGAAATATATAAAAAATACATATTGGAAGTTACCCTAGATATATGATCTATCTAGGGTTTGAGATGATAATGAGATAGTAGAAAGAAAGAACCAATTCTTTTTGCCCCAAGTTAAAGAGGTGGAGCTATTGACACTTTTTCCCATAATACTTTATAACGGTAAAGTAAGAATATGTTACCCTTGAGATAAATATTAGGATGAGATAGAAAGCTTATTATTATTCTTAGATATGCATATGAACATTATGGAAAATATGCTTATGTATCTTAAATTTTGCAAGATAGATCTCGTACCATTTTTTCCCACTATATACATGTCATAGCACGACAACGTGTTCTAAGAAAGAGTCTGCCTTGTTTACTCGCAACCATGAGAAATAGGAGATAAAAGCAAAATATGTTATTGGAGATTAAAAAGATCCAAAAACATATTTCCATGGCTATATCAAAGCTATCTTTTCAGAGACTTGTGCATGAAATTTACGATTGAAACAACCTTGAACTTAAATGGTCTCGTAGTGCAATGTGTTGCCTCCATGAAGTGACAGAGGATTTTTGTCGAGCTATTCAAGACAACTATGTTATGATAGATCATGCCCATACATAAACACTTATGCCATGAGATTTGAACTCCCTTTGGCTCATCAGGTGTAGGTACGATAAAACGTTGGTGCCTATGGGTATATCTGACAAAAAGATGGACAACATTTTGAGAATTCTGCCATTAGGAAAGGTCAAGGTGGCTTATATTTCTTCAGATATCCATTAGTATAGCACCCATCTAAATATAGCATGGGAATTTCAAAGACAAGAAGAACTGCAAGAATTGGACTTTCAAGCAGAGTGGGAAGTGCATAATGTTGAGCTCCATGAGCCACAATTGGCAGTGGTGCAGCACGAAGCTAATGTCGACGCCCTAGAGTGTCTTACGCACATTTTGACGTTGCCATTGTGGTATGGGGATGCATCCTCTATTTTGGTTTTGAACCCCATGATATCGACATTTTGGGGGACCTTAACAGGGAGCTGATGGACTCAATTTTTATTTTTATTTTGTGGTTAGTAACTTTTTTGCCATCTTGTGTTGGTTGCAAGTATACTATGCATTTTTCATGATAAAAAATATCTTTTCTCATAGTTTTTTGGTTTCAAACTTTGCATGGAATGTCCAAGGGGAGGTTGTTGTTCTCAACTCCCAACTTTCTATAGTTCTCTCATCCAAATACATCATTGGTGGAGGTAGTTGATCATTGGTTTTAAACCGTCAACATGGAGACAGCAAAGGTTTTTTTTATAGGTTACAATGAGGAGTAAGACTTGTCATTAAATAACAATCTACCTTCTATGTCTATGTTAGAAACATGCATCTCAATTGGCCTTACTTGTTAAAATAGATCCCACGGGTGTGGGTATGTGGGTGCAATCTCGTAAAACTAGCTTATGCAAAGCATCAAAGAGATTTTTTAAAAAAAATATTAGATCCCACTAGAGCCTAGTTGCTTTGGCTGTGGAGCAAAAGTGTTACGTTGCAAGCTTTGTGCATGGCTTCCATAGGAATGTGCAAATGTCAGTGGAGTCCTTTGTTGACTGTCACAAGCTGTTTGTGAAATTGCTATGACACTTAATGACAATTGTTTAAGGTCTGGTTCAAAAGCTAGTAAGTGCTCTAGAGTTGCAAGGTCCCTAAACAACACGACAGGCATTCATGTGTCTGGAGGGTGTTAGTGAATGCAGAGCTCCTATTGGACTGCATGTATGGGGAGAAGTGTAGAAGTGTAAGCTCTTGCTTTTTGTTCATCACTATCCATGACTTATCAATAACTGCTTTAATAATGTATGGGATTGAATAATTTTGTAGGGTAAACATGATTTTGAATGGGAGAAGATCTGAGTCAACATGATTACAATGAGAGTTAGATTACATAGACACAATAACTCCTGGACATGTAGCATAGTACCTTTCACATGTTTCACTTGAAAACAAATTTTTCAGGTATGTCGAGGTCAATCTCACTAAGAAAATCATGTCGCACTTGTCTTAGGGTGACATTACTTCTAACAACACTAACAGTTGTCACTAAAGCAAAGACAAATTTATACATTTATAATGGTGAGTAGCAAAACATAACTAAATATACTCAATCAAAGCATGGGAAGCCACAATTAGCAAATGTAAATATATGCAAACATGAATAATGGAAAGTAGTACACTTGGAGGTCCGTGATGATCTCCTCAAGAGTTGTGGAAGAAAACATGCAATGTTGGGGCTCAATCTATACATGTTGTGTCAAAGCTAAAGTCCATCTATGCTACAAAATCATAAACAAAACATTACCACCTAGAAAGATGTGTCAACATAGAAATGAGAGTTTTATTACCTAAATACAAATAAAAAGAAATCCTATACTAAGGTCTCCTATCTGGATGCCTAGAGGGAAAAAAACCAATGGAAAAATAGTGTCTCTAGTATATGTGTAGTGTCTAGTGCACCATATTCAATATGCACAAGTCAAGGGTCTGGTACAACTAGGAGGGATAAGAGAGGTCTCTCCAAACAATAAAATATGCACCCTCCTAACTCTCAATCTAAAAGTCATTAGCTGGCTAGCACCTAACTCCATATGGATAGTAGAATCTGTATCACAAATAATGGTTCTAAAGGATGACATCAGTCTACATAAAAAATGCTCAAAAGACAGAATCAAAAAATTAAACCTTACTTTTTGGCTTTACCAAGTTTTATTTTTATTTTTATTTTTTAAATTTTATCAAAAGGTTATCTAAATTTTTTTACTTTTCATAATTTTTTGATTCTTTAATAATTTTTGGGTATTTTTTTGAATTTGTTGTTGATTCTATTTGAGTTTTTTCTTTTTTAAGTTTTTTCTTTTTTGTGAAATTTATTGTTTTCTATATGAGTTTTTCTTTTTTTTTAATTTTTATTGATTTGGCCTTGAACAAGTATATACAAGTCGCAATTCAAAATACATGGCATAAGAGTCAGAGTAAGACATCTAAGCCATTAGATGAGTGAGATATTTGTCCCAAAGCTTCAAGTAATATTCTCTGTGATCTAAGAGTCTTAGCTATTCTAGGTACTCCTCAAGCTGGAAGAGTTGAGCATATTTATGTTGTGTCACTCATGCTGGTATAGGGGATCATAATAGTCAAAGTCTATGTATTTTAAGCCTGATGAAGTGAAGGAGACATTGAGCACGATGAGATATGAGTGGAGAAGCTTCTACGTAAAAAATCCTTCTTGGAAATGTGGAACTATTGTGACATCCTTTGATGTCACATGTGCTACATTTGTTCCTTGAACAACCCATCAACTCCATCTTTCACACAACATGCTTTTGTTTGAAAAAAAATTGTATGCATATAGAGTGTCCCATAATTGACACTTGAATTAGAAACCCTTCCTTTGTTTCTCCCAAGCACTCACCTTGCATGAACAGGTACTTAAAGTCCAATTGCTCAACTCTAATAAGAGCGTATACCAAACACACATTTTGCCCACCGGGTTTTTTCCTTTGGTCGTCATCTAGGTTTTAGACCCTAAGCTAGAAATACTCAACACTATTCTCTTGTATATATTCCTTCTACATCAAGTACTCATAATAAGGAAATTACTACCCATATGAATCGTCAACATATCAATCGTTGAAGAATCAGAGCAACAATTCCAGGTCAAGAATGGCATACAAAAACAACTGACAAGCAATGACAAACTCAACAAGAGAGCTATCAAAAACAATCCTAAGAAGCTCACATAGTGTTTCAAAGTTGGTGAAATATTATAGTGCAGTGGAACGCCAGGGCACGATCCATCATAAATTCAATAACCCCCAAAGAGGCTTAGTTTCCAAAAAGGCGGGCAACACCAATATCCATCTTCACTTCCAAAAGTGGAAAAATAAGAATGCACAACAAAATGCAAAATTGCATCAACCGTAGAAGCACCACTCACGTATCAACCAAAATACATCAGATATATAGGGGGAAGTGTCATCGACTACAAAGAAATTTCAAAGCTAGAGACCATCCTTCAATACAAACCCGACGACAACCCTAATATTCAAATTGCACATAGTCATGCCAAGGGATACCATGAGCTAGGAAGGGGGGAGTGTTTGGCCATTTTAGCATATGGGCATTCACCTAGCCAAAAACCACATTCTTGGTATATTTGTACTCTATTATTTTTCTAAGCTAGTGTAGCTATACTATGAGTAAATCCTAATTCCATATTAGAAAATCTATTCTATGCATTGTAACTCTTTTATGATATTTGAAAATGCCCATGGAATTTGGCCACTGGCCATTTAGAAAGCCTTAGGTATAAAAGATAATAACATTAGTATGAAAAGGAGGCTTATCTTTGGAGAGAAAAAAGCTTTGATGTACATATGTTCAAGTGGCCAAGCAGCTCAAATTTTTAATCTACATTTCTCATGACTGGGACATCCAATTTTAATTCCAAAACTTGCATTGTGTAACATGTTCCTCTTACCATGCTCTTTTGTTCAAGTGCAAGCATTTCAAGTTCTATCGTGGTTTGTGACTATACGTCTGTGCGCCTAATCTTTAGTTTTGAGTGCTTCAATCACTGTTTTTTGACGTTTTGACCATAAGAGAGTGTTGTTAGGTCTTATGGGAAATTGTTTGGACTCTTTTGTTGCAATTTTTAGGACATGGTACGTGATGGATTGCGATTTTGGTACCTTGTTACATTGCAACCAAACTTTGTGGACATGCCTCCTTAGACCTGACAAGTTGAGACCGTTTAGTCATTGAAATGGCGTGATGACCTAGAGTGGTGAGAATTGACATGCATATTTTCCAATCAGGGAGTTGGTGATTTGGTCATTGAGGATTGATACCCTCAGAGAGTCTTTGTACCCCATCCGAGCCACTTCCCTGAGTATTGACATTAGTATGTTATTGCCAGATAGCTATGCTATAGACCTCCGTTCGCGGTGACCCATCCACTAACACTAATCACATTAGATCCATTAACTTGTTTACTCTATAATCAATTCATTGATTAATCTATGTGTGGGAAATTTCATGGTGAAAGTCCATTGAGCAACTACCTTCCATATCCAGGTCAAGGGTTGTAGGTTCTTTGCATCAGAATTAGCTCTTGCATCAAGAAATCCCTTGGTAGTGCTAGATTCCTCAAGAATTCTCTCTATTCCCCAAACAATTACCTCTTCAATTTCACCTTCTATGCATACCTGTTAATTTTTTGGCATACTTTCTCATCAAATTGTTTTCACCTGATTGCACTACTCTCTACATTGTTTATGTGTTTAGAAAGCATTCATCAAGAGCTTTTCAGCAAGCCTTCAAGCTCTACAAACTAATCTTGAGAGACTCCTAATTTCACCCTTTCCCAATTTATATGTGTGTGTGTGTGTGTGTGTGTGTGTGTGTGTGTGTGTGTGTGTGTGTGTGTGTGTGTGTGTGTCACATAGAGTCAAGCATATAAGAAATCTCATGGTCATGGTGGCTAGCTTGCTTGGCTATTTTTGTGTGTGTGTGTGTGTGTGTGTGTGTGTGTGTGTGTGTGTGTGTGTGTGTGTGTGTGTGTGTGTGTGTGTGTGTGTGTGTGTGTGTGTGTGTGTGTGTGTGTGTGTGTGTGTGTGTCACATAGAGTCAAGCATATAAGAAATCTCATGGTCATGGTCATGGTGGCTAGCTTGCTTGGCTATTTTTTAGCATGAGGAGGCAAAGGTCTTTGGCTGGCATCTCTCAAACACTATTTTGAGTATAGAGGATGAGGCTTGGCATATGCTTTGTAGGAGGCAGTGAACTGCAGCCCATCGATAAGGCCGATTGCTTACCTCTTTTGGCTCTACATTGGCATCCATGACCATATGGCTGATGTCTAGTGGTGTTAGTCCAGTGAGCATACGAGAAACCTCTTCCAACAACAGCCCCTACTAAGGGTTGATTCCTATAAATAAAAAATTAGAGAAGGGGTCTAAAAGAAAAAGATCTTTCTCTACTATTTCTTAGAGCATTTTCCCACAATCTCCTACCATCCCTCCTCATTGCAAAGGCTTCAGCCTATTGAAATTTCTCCCACCATCAAACAAAGCTAGCAAGTCTCTTAACTTCAAAAAGGTTTGTTTTTTTTTTCAATTTTTCAACTTCAAGGTAACTCAAAGAGCTTCAAAGATTCAGGAGTCCAAATTTCAAAGGCTCCTTTGAGAACTTCAAACAAGGAATTACACTCTCTCTCTCTCTGTATCTCTCTCCCCCCCCCCCCCCCCCCCCCCCCCCCCCCCCCCCCCCGCATTCTTACTCTTCCTCTAAAATCATTCAACTAAAATCTTTGCACCCAAAGGCACCAAACTCAAAATGCATGTCATATTTCTCATTCATGGGGATGATATCATTATAGTGATTTTGTAAAGAGGTATATAGTGACATTGGCACACCGCCAATTAGTAAGACCCCTCTATTTTGCACTATGGGGGACAAAGGGGTTCAAAATCTCAACAAGGAGGGCTTCCACATGTGGAAGACAAAGCTATGAAGATTCCTCATGAAGAAAGAGCTATGGTCTATTGTCAATCCTAGGAAAATGAATCATCCACTTCTGAAGGCACCCTCACTAGATCTCAACTCAAAAGCATATGAAAAATTAGCATCAAGTAACCAACTAAGAAAAGTGGGTATAGATTCCCATAGCTTTTACTGTAGAGCTAATATGGATGGTATGTACAACCAAACTCCATTGTGCCATGAAATATGAAAGCTCTTCATATAAAGTATTTTAGGGTTCATAATTTACTGGATGTATTTATGAAAGCTTACCGTTCAAGAACTAGAGACATCCCACATGTAAAGAATATGAGTACTTTGAGATGCAAAACAATTATGAGAGGAGGAAAGAAAAATTTGTCACCGGGGACGGATAAGACGTTTGTGAGGAGGGCATATGACTATGTGGCCATTGCCAATAAAAATGGCATGGAGTGGTTCGCTTTCTATATTTATTACAACAAACGGAGCAACCAAGCCAATAAATTCACGATCATCAAAATAATAAAAATTGCAAGGAGCTCTTTTTTTTCAAAAGAACAAGTTCCAAATTTTGATTAATTTTATGCTAGATGAAGAGTTTTTATACAACAAACTTAAGATTTTGATTTTTGTAGAAATACTAATATTGCTAGCATTTTTCAAGGTGAGGAACACCCTAAGGCAATCACTTATCAAAAAGCTTCCTATATCAACTAAAAGGGATTATTAAATTTACCCCTATATACATGTTATATTTACACTATGTGCCCATTGAAAAAAAACCCATCCTTTTTAATGTATACATAAAAGTATATATTTTGGAGTATTAACAATCCTCTCCAATTAACGCACGTGATATGATACACATTTTGAAAAGTGACTACCTCGAGGGAGGCACTTATAAAAGCTACAATCCCTTGTAAGGATAGGACTTTTATAGTGTCTCTTCTTCCTCATGTCTATTGGTATTATCTTTTTAATATGGTGGGATCAGTTAATATAGACATTAAGAGTAAAAATACAACTTGAATAAATGTCCATGAGTGGATGAGTAAAGGTGAACAATGCGAGTTGGAGGAGTTTCTTGCTTGATCTCACATTGGTTACTTTGAGGATGTAATCATCATGTGGAGACCAAAAATGAAATCTAGTAGGACAACAAAAAATAAGCGTCACATAGAGTGCATGGCAAGATGATTTCTAAACAAGTATAGAAATTATACTTATATTATGGTTGTCAACGGTAGTTGGTTCATTAGGTGAAGTTACATGCATATACCTTTAATTTGAGCAAAACCGTTAAGTTCAAGCCCCAATCCATTTTGTCAAACCATTGATATCCGTTTTTTGGCTCTTCGTAATTGCCATAGTGAGCTACCTCACCCTACCAAAATCACATAAACACTGTGGCTATTCTTATCTTTTCATTGTACATAGGCGTGTAAGTTAGGGGACTTTTCCCATATCTTCTTAAAACCCTTAGCTAACTAGTCACTAAGCTAGTTGAGCCAAAAAATCAAATAAAAACAAAAGCCAAAGTATATTATGGCCCATTGGTGTGTAAATATTTCATTATATATAGTGCCTAAAAATAGAAAATTTTCATAATTATTTTGGTATTTATTTAAATATTTCTACCTAGGTGTGCGCTACTTTCCTAAGTATGCTATGTACATTTACTCACCATTATCACAATTTTTCTTACCATTTTGCATACTCTTTATTCCATATAGATATATTTTCATGCAAGGTTCTCTTATTATTTTTGTGAATCCACTCCAAGGAAAAACCTCAAAAATACCTTCCACCATCAGTCATTGCCATCAGTCCAACACTTCTTCAAGCTTCACCATCACAAGGATTTTCTCACTTCATTCAACCATCTTACTTCAACCATACACCTCACTCTACCCATTGTAAATATATCATTAATTTTCTAGTGATTATCAACACTAATCACTAACATACTAACACAAAATAGCCATTGACCTAACCATAAAAGACATCTTACCTCAAGACATTTGCATAGTAACTCTCTCTCTCTCTCTCTCTCTCTCTCTCTCTCTCTCTCTCTCTCTCTCTCTCTCTCTCTCTCTGTGTGTCTCTCTCTCCCCTTCCTTCCTTAAAACTCTACTTTCGCCTTATCTACCATCAATAATCCTCTCCTTTGAGCCCATATCCATGACTCAAGCAGACAAAGAAGGCCCGCAATGTTTTGATATTCAAAAAAAAACATAATCCTCATTTGTTAGCTTGTAAATTAAGATTTTCAATAATCTTAATGAGAGGTCTCCAACTTATAAATAGGTCCCTCTCCTACTTGTAAATAACGTCCAATATCTCACATAGCACTCCAACACTCTATGCGTGAGGAGAGACTTAGGCGCAGCAATCACTTTGTGAGCTTCGGTTTTGGTGTGAGAGAAGCTTTCAAGCTACACATTGCAAGTGAAAGAGTGCGAGTTCAAAATCTCAAAACCACTATAGTATATGTTTCTCCATCACCAATAAATTGAGGTCCGGTGCATCAAAGGCGTGATTCGACGTTCAAATCTTTGTCCTTCCACTTGTGCAATATGGTTTGGTGAATTCAAAGTGACTTGTGTATTTGAGGTTTCTATCATTTGATCTTGTTTGAGAAAGTGTTTTAGTGTGTTTTCATTGGCAATTTTGTATCCATTGTAAGAGGGTATTTTGGTGAGAGGTCTCCCACACCCTAAGACAGTGGGTGTGTGTTGGCAATGTTTAGCATTCACTAAGCATTGAGTTAGTTTTGTACAAGCTCTACGATAGCATCATAACAAGCCATCTCCATTTGCAAGTCATAAACAAGGTATTATGCAAGTTTCATTCCTCTCTCTCTCTTCCCTTTGATCTAGCTCTCTCTACTCCATTTGGTGTGTGTCTTGGTGTGAGATTCCTTGCACTTATTTGTGGTGCATCTTCTTGGTTGTGACAAAATCTCTCTTGCGTCCTAGTTCGCATCCCATAACTAGGTGGTGCCCCTATCTTGTTTAAGTTTTGGTTGTGGGTTTGTTGTTGTGTTGTATTTGTGGCTACCCCAGCCCCAATTGAGCAGCACGAGAGACTTGAGGGATGTTTAGAGGTCACCTCTCTTGTTACCCGCCTTAGACCGCCTCAATTTTGGTGCCCCCACTGAGGAGGGACTTGTGTCTATTGTTGTTAAATATTGCATGAATGTTTAGCTTTTAGCATAATCAAGTAGATTGCATGAATCAGGAGAGTTTGTATTATCCTTTCATTCCCATTGCAAGGCAAACGATACACATCATTGTTAGTACTAAGTTGCAATTTCAACCTGTAATTCGTAGAATCTTAGGTCCCCTTAAGTTGATCAAGATAAATGCTTCAGTAAATCCTTTTATTTTGCCTCTCATTAGGTACGACCTTAGTTTGGACGTCTATATTTTTGTTTTGTTTTAAGCACTAGGTCATGCATAGACCATGGATAATGGCCCAAGAATAGAGGTTTTCCCCTTCCATTTCACTCCACACGTTAGAATAAATGTGTAATTAGTAGAAAGATTTATTTTCAACAATGTATGGTGTTCATGTTTGGTGCCCAAAGAGTAGGAGAAATTCTTGCATCACCAAACGCTGTCATCCTGCCTTTTGTTGACTATCATGGATCATTTGATGTGCATATTTTTATTTTGTTGTAGAATAGATTGCAATTTAGAAAACATTATTTTATAAACCCTTTAAAGAAATAAAAACAAAACGTGTTGTCACTTTGAAATTGATTCAATGGAGGCTCAACGCCAAATGTCAAGATATCCTTTCTTTTTTGGAGAGCCTGGCGAGGATGCCAAGCTATTTCTAGCAAATTTCAAAATGGCTTGCCGCATAAAAAGAGTGATAGGAGATGAGGAACACTTAGAAATGTTTGAGGTAGTTCTGAGGAAGGATGCTAGCACTTGGTTTGACTCTCTATCCTCAGAAGGTTAAGGGAAAATATAACAAAGTCGTTGATCATTTCAAGAGATATTTCTTTGACCCCCAAAACACTCAAAAGCTATGGCAAGACATCATTTCTTGCAAACAAAAAGGCTTAGATGACTACTACATGTATAAACAAGAGTTTTTACGTCTTTGGACTGTATAGGTGAGAAATGTTGCTAGCCCTGGTGATGGTGTAGAGTTCCTAAAGAAGGAGAGGTTCATAGCCTATCTCTTTCCCGCACTCACGATAAAAGTTGAGGCGGGTGCACCTGCTACCTTTGATGCAGTTAAACTAGGGCTGTTGAGAAGTATAGAAAACTCAAGTGTCTAAGAGGAGAAGTTCTAATAGAGGGTCCTAGACCAAAGGGGAAATTGCAAGCATCAACATCGAGAGAGATTCATGAGGTAACAGTTGAGGTATTGAAAAGTTAAATGAATCCTTAAGCAACTTGTCAATCCACCTTGCACAAGCTATAGGTCCCAAGGGACAAACAAAAAAAGCAAAGGAGCGAGAGACACAACCTAGACGACTTTTTCAATGTTGGAATTGTGGAGAGTTTGGACATGGTATGTATAATTGTCCTTGGCCCCATGGGGAGCCAGGGAGACCTAACTTGAATTACCAAGTGATGAATGCAGGTGAAGGAACTAGTCAACAACCACGGCTTCTGCAAAGACCAAATGGGGCAAGACCACCTCCACAAGGAGTGGAAGGAGTTGAGACCCCTACTGAGACACCCAGGTTCACGCGTTACAGGCGAGAGGGCTTGTTGTGCTAGGTCAACATCAGCGGCAGCATCATCTTGAATAACGACGGCAAGAAGGTGATCTCGCGCATGCGCGCTGCTTTTTCTCTCAAGTGTTTTGACACTACATACTAAACACCTGGAGTGAAGTGCCAAATGAATTAAAAGACAGAGTCATCAGCATATTGCATGACAAGTTTTTGTGTCAAGTCAGGATGAACGCTTCAATGAAGTCCTGATGAAGGTGCGGATGCACGAATACTACAAGCACAAGCATTCTGAAGTGTAAAAAGCAATAAAGCATGGGTGAAACAGGCCAAATTGGCTGGCTAAAGAAGATTGGAAGAATTCAAAGTGAGCAACGCGCGAGAATCTTGACAAGTAGAAGCAAGAAAAGGAGGCAGCCAAAGCGCGACTAGAGGCAAGGAGCTTGCACCACTTGGGGAGCAACGGGTGGGCATCATTTGAGGCAGATTTTGTAAGTGTTTTTTGCATTTTCCTTAGGTTTGGTAGTTATGAAAATTATACTTTTAAATTCTAACATAACGTATTCTTTGTTTGTTTTGAACAGTGGTCAATGATGACAGGACGTGACCCCACACCGCACGAGTGCGAGTAGGCGGGCAGAAAGGGCTTAAACACCCTTATGTACATTCTCAGTTCTCACTCCGACATGGTTAGTATTTCACTTTACTCTCTTACATTTGTTGTATTTTAATGATAAGCTAAAAAATAGATAGTTTGTAATTATATGTTTATACTTACAGAAAGTCTTATTGTTTTTTTCTACAGAATTCGATAGATATGCCGCTTGGACGCAATGAGATGTCTGATTAGACGACATCAATTTAGTCGTAGTCAGATAGCACTATTTTTTTTGTCATAGCATGTGTAATGAGATGACATGTGTACGTCATCTTTTGTAACTATTGGTCAATGATGTATTTTCTCAATAATGACAATTGTGTTGTAACTATTACATTTTGGTCAAATCTTAACAATCAAGTGATTTTGCCTATGATGTATATAGTTTTGTCATTGTATTACTTTCGTCAATTCACTTTTGTCAAAATGCTTTTGTCAGTTTTGCATCTTTATTCTGGAAACAATGTTCAATATGGTTGATGGGTGGCAAGGCATTCATTGTCCTGCCACCCAAAAAATTTACTCTTGGACGTCGCTATAGGCATCTTTATAAAAGGTTGTGCAGTATCGCTATATGTGTCGTTACATTAGAAATTGTATGCGTGGCTATATGCATCGCTATTTAGAGATGCATATAGCAATGCTAATAGCGATGTTTTCGTTGCGACGCTTTTAGCGACACCGGGGGGATTTAAAAACCCATTGTATTTTCATTGGTACAACAGTCACAAGTGCACATAACCACTTGTAGTGTTAGACCTTAGGCAAGCTAGGGTTGTCTTGAGGTTCTTAGTGACTAAGGTGCTTAAAGTGCTTATTCACTGAGATGCTTGAGTCAAGATGTCAAGCCAAGCCCTACAAAAGAGGGGACAAGCCCATAAGGTAGGGGATGAGAGAGAGAACACACACACACACACACACACACACACACACACACACTCTCTCTCTCAAGGCCTTAAGGATATATGTCAAGCACCTAGCTGAGTTACCCTCATTCAAGCCAAATTTCTATGGGGAGTCTGATGAGAATTGAGTAAGCCATATGCAAGCTTAATTTCTATTGTCCACTTGACCTAGAGAGCCAATAAGAATTTAGCTTTTATTAATTAATCAATCAAGCTCTCTCTCAAAGGGGGGAAATAACACTTGTCATAATGCTACACCCCTTGCTTGAATTGATCTAGGCCTCTCATTGTCTAATCTATGCTATGCTTCTCCATTACTATGCTATGCAATGCTTTAAGAGTAATGATATGTGAGGAGAATACTTCTTTCTCGTATGCTACATCTTCTTCCTCTTCACTTCCCTCACTCCCTGCCATCTCTCTCCACCTTTGAAAGTGTTTGATTTCTTGGGATTGAGGCTGGGGACAAGCTTATGCTTTTGCAAGTAAGTTTAATTGTTGTTTTAGGCATAATATTGGTGCATGAAGGTTTCCATATTCATGGCATCAACAAGGTCTCAAGGAACACAAAGAATGTATTGTACCAAGGCTCTCCTTATGAAACAACATAATACAAAGCCTTTTGGAGGGGGATCGGCTCCAAGTAAATCCGGTCCTCAACTGTTGTCAATTTCTTTAATTCTCTCTCTTCTACAATTATTGTTCATGCCAAGCTAACTAGGTATAATGTTTATGATGCTAACTTCAATCAAGTACTCGCCCTATGTTTCCTATGAATTCTCTTAAGGAAATGTTCATTATTGTCACTTTAATTCCGCTACAATCAATGCTATTAGCCTAATTCCATTACAAGTTTAGCCATTTCACTAGTGCATGCTCAATCTCGATCATCGAATCTATATATCAAATAGACATAGACTTCTTTTCTCACAGTTTGGCAATTCAACTTATGTGTTGCAATACTCAATGCACTCTGTAATGTTTTTTTCTTACTAATACATGCTCAATCTCGATTATATCAAATCTATATATCAAATAGACACACACTTCTTTTCTCACAATTCGGCAATCCAACTTACGTACTGCAATACTCAATGCACTTTCTATTGTTTGCTTTATTCCTTGGTGGTTGATGTGAATCTATGTATGTCCTTGTTCGTATCTCCTTGTTGGGCAATGCATCTTATATATTGCAGTCCAATGTTCTTGTCTGCATAACTGTTCTATACCATGAGGACAACCCTTTCTCCTAGAATTTTCCTCCTCAAATATGTTTTGCACCAGGTTCTATGATCGACAACCAGGACTCCTTCCTCCCTACGACTATGACAATAGGTCTCTCTCTCTCTCTCTCTCTCTCTCTCTCTCTCTCTCTCTCTCTCTCTCTCTCTCTCTCTCTCTCTCTCTCTCTCTCTCTCTCTCTCTCTCTCTCTCTCTCTCAGGTACTATGAACAATAAGAGAAAATTGACTACGCTTGATTTGAAGTAATAAGTACGCATCCATTACTTTTTAAAAAGTTCGCCAATGCCGTGAAATTGGACCATTTTACATACAGCTATAGAGGTAATCAATCATCATAAATGCAATTCTTTTTTTTGAATTCGCCAAATGCACTTGGTACTTGTTTGCTTTATTTATGGATGCTTGATGTTAACCTACGTATGTCCAATTATCCACTTCTATAGAACTTGTATAGCAACGCCCACCAAGCAAGACTAGTTTAAGGGGACCTAAATCCTACAGCTCTTTCCCTATTCAATAATCTCGGCTTTGCATCAACACCTTTTTTTGCTACAACAGAAAGCATCTTGGAGCGCATCGGTCACTTACTAACCTATGTCCCTATTGAGCAACCCATGTGACCCAGTCCCTATTACACACTCTCTTTGTCCACCCTACTTGAAATTGAAAGGCCGAGTTCAACGCTTGTGCTATAGCCTGCGCTATCTTTTTGGGAAACCACCATCTACTCACGCAACCTACTGGAATCTGGATGTCGCTCATAGCACCCCCTTCTTGTGTTTCCCCATAGTCACTCTGCAAGTAGTGTGTTTCTTTCTCTGAAGAAAATCAAACCCGCAAAAATATCGACCAAAAGTTGTCATGAGTAACTCATACCACCACTTAAGAATATCACTTCAAAACAACCGAACTAAGAGAGAGAGAGAGAGAATCCATGTGAACTGGTCCCAAACTCTAGCGCCCCTTTCGATATTTCTTTATATTGTTCCAACAAGGTACAAGCTCTTGGAATCGTATCTGCTTCCGCGAACGGTGGAATGCCAGGATGAGAACTGTGCAAATATATTCATAGGCCCTTGGCCTCTCCCGAGACCAGCTACATGAAAAATGTATATTCTAAAAGCATATGGAGAAAAGCTTGCACCGCTGCCATGTCACCAGCATCAGATTTTGCAAATTGCGGGCTAGGCCGTACAGTGCTTCCATGTCATCATGCTTTACGCAATTTGGCTTTTGACTTGGTCTTTGAATGTTTTATGTCCCTCTGCCACTGATCTGCAAGTTGCTAGGCTTAGAATTTGAATCCTAACCCCCAGTGTCTTCAATAAAGAGTTTTAGGTCCCTCAAGTGGCTCCTATAAGTTGATTAGGTCTTCTTTTGTTGCTAGGTTGATCTTCAATTAGGGAAGTGTCACCAAATTGTGACATGAGTCACTACTACAAGGGCATAAAGAAACCTTGGAAACATCAAAAGCCATCATCTTCATCAAACTCACACTCTCAACCAAGCTTGACAAGCATCAACTCATTTGACAAGAAGACACTCCACAATCGCCACCACTCGGAGATAAGGAAGCCGTCTTGTGCACATATTGCAAAAGACATAAGCATCATTTCCAAGAATGTCACCCACAACCACCTACCAACAAAGGCAGAAACAATATATTAGGTATGACCGTATCAACTTGCTCTTCATGTCCACCAATTGAAGAAGCAAACAATGTGACTAATTCTTTATTCATCCATTTTTCTAAGTATGATCCCTCCCATCTAAGTGCTAATGTATCATCACCCCTTATATGGTATTTAATAGTGGTGTTTCTAAGCACATTGCCTTTGTGAAGAAGGGTGATTCTACAAAGAAAGACACTCTCATGACTAGTCAAGGAATAGCCATGAGGCAACAACTTCAAAAAACAAGGTCAACCTTTCTTTCTACATAAATAAGGGTGATTCTGCGAAGAAGAAGAATGCTCCCATTACTAGTCAAGGAATAACCATGGAGCAAGACCTTTAAGAAACATGGAACCAAGTGATGATATGCCCAAAAGTTCAAGCACAAAAGCAAGAAGCTCAAGCTCCCAATGCGAAGGAAAAGGTGCACAAACACAAGGAGCACCAAGAGAGTGAGATGCTCTAGGAAACCAAAGAAGAATTTCGCCCATTTACTCTAACCCATCTTTTTGTCAAAGCATAGAGCAATGGAGAGAATACGAGAGAGAGAGAGAGAGAGAGAGAGAGAGAGAGAGAGAGAGATTGTGGCAAATGAAT
This sequence comes from Adiantum capillus-veneris, assembly GCF_014529385.1. Classification (NCBI taxonomy): domain Eukaryota; kingdom Viridiplantae; phylum Streptophyta; class Polypodiopsida; order Polypodiales; family Pteridaceae; genus Adiantum; species Adiantum capillus-veneris. Next base: position 14,075,280 of record NC_140955.1, read on the forward strand.
TGATGATTTACAATGGGGGCAAGGTGGTGCTTATATCTCACTTTAGCAAATTGACCTATCCAGAATTTGACAAATAAGTAAAATAAATACCTAAAGCCAAAACAAATATTGGGATCACATTTGTCTATTCAATTGACATTATATAACCTTAACACCCTCTCTACAACTCATAGTGGACATATATAGGAAGCCGAGTTGAGAAAAAAGCTACCATGCACACCCCGATAGTGATGTCTACTACAAGATACACCTCGATTGTGCGACCTTTAACTATTTACCAGAGAAGAATGTCAACTTGAGCATCGTTTGCCTCTTAGAAAATTGAATTGTAGACCATACTATGTCTATCTACTATTGGATACACCTCGCTTATGCATCCTCCGACTTTTTTACCTTAGAAGAATGCCATCTTGAGCATCGTTTCTCTTAGAAAATTAAATTGTTGACCACACTACATCCAAGAATCCCTATTTGTAAACTACCAACAGATCACATCCAAACTTTCCTAGACAATGAACTTTAAAACACAAGTTGTCCATAGTCCGGCCAAAACAATGAATTGGTGCACACATCCATAGTTTTTAGATACGTCTAATAGGTTACTTGGCAAATGTATGTGCCTTGAACTTTGAGACCCACGGGTTCAAACACCAATAACTTGAACACATGGGTCCAAATCATTTGTAGGGGGCATCTTTTGCCCTCTGCTGCTCAGCTAGTTGCGGCAATCAAGTCTTTATCATTGTTATCTATGTCCAACTCGCCTTTGCCTTTGTCCTTTTGTGAGTTCCTAATTTTGCCTTTGCCTTCGCATTCTCGTGCAGCCACACAAAGCGTCTTGTCGCATTTATAAAAACTGCTCTCATACCTCATGGGTACCGAGGCAACTAATTGAGTACTAGTACAATTCTCTTTCCATAGTTAATGGTTAATAATGGTTCAAACTAGTTGGTGGACGCCGCACATTGGCATAGCTTCTTAAAATGTCTCTAGAATAGACACCTCCAACCTTTCAAAAGTTCTCGTTTTCCTTTTTCTTGCTCAATGTTCCCTTATACAAGATGGAATTGGAAGTCGGAGGACCTTGATCTTTCTTACAAAGGGGGCAATTGGATGAATTTGTTAGTGGGACCGGGATCATATTGGAAGAGTCTATATTGGTTGTTGAGGCCTCTCCAACCTTACAAAAGTTCTCGTTTTTTTACTTGCTCAATGATTCATGGAATTGTAAGTCGGAGGCACTTGATCTTCCTTACAAAGGGGGAAATTGGATTTCTTGTGGCCTTTGTCTCTATAGAGGAAACATCTCTCCTCATTCAAAAACAAACTCTGTGTTAATTCTTCTTAGCTTGTAATTTCAGGTTAGGCATGCACTTCTGGGAGATGGTTGTGGAATTTTGCTTTCTAGGACTTTCCGTATTACTATTGGTCGAAGACATGTATAGATTGGAGAAAATATGGGAGATGGAATTGATACCACGAGAAAGTAGCATCTCAAGTGAATGGTCCAATTTGATCCCAATATTTACGTTGGCTTTAGGTATTTATATTACTTATTTGTCACAATATGGGCTTTGCAATTTGCTAAGGTGAGTATATAAGCACCACCTTGCCCCCATATTGCTAAGATTGGTTGGTTCAACTCTCTCTCTCTCTCTCTCTCTCTCTCTCTCACACACACACACACACACACACATGTATTCTCCCCATTGCTTTATGCTTCCGCATCGTCAACTTTGGCATGGTATCAAAACCCTTGGCTCAATAAACTCAAGCAAGGAAGGGAGGGGGGGGGGGGGGGGTCTCGCCATAGTGGAGAATACAAGCCCAAGAAGAGACATTGTTGCGTTTCATTGCCATCAACTTTTTTTTTGGGGAGGAGCTCAACCGTTGATATTTCAAAATGCTGCTTGGTAGTGGCTCTCTCACGACAGCTCTGAACATTGTATTGTTTACATCGGGACATATCTCCAGCTTTGCAACATATGTACCAAGAATGTTTTGATAGGCAACAGATTTGTAGACAATGTTTTGCTATGCAACAAACTTCGGTCAACTATGCAAGTGCATTTTGAGATGTTGGGAGAGTAGTCTAATGGCCAATGAAAGAAGCATTTTGAAATGCTCCTAGATGAAGAGGCCTCAGCAACCAGGAAATTCTCATCCAACATCCCAGTTCTGCTGACAAATTCATCTTTCTTGACAGATTAAATGTGCCCAAACCTGGTTAAGTAAGCATTCCATTAAATCTAACTCATACCTACAGAGGATTAGCCATGAACTCAACTCCAATCCAAAGTTTCAACAATAACGATTATAAGGATAAGGCATCTATTTTGATGGCATCAAAAGAAAATTGCGATGTCATCCTAGGCATGCCTTAGCATTTTTAGATTCATCCAACCCAAGCTTTACTGGAAATGACCTTTCCAAGTTAAGAACAAGTTTTCCACCTACGCAACAACTCGTCTCAATTAGAAAGAAACAGAAGAGTGTTCAATATACTTCACTTTTACAAAAGTATGCTTTCATGGATGGATGAAAGTAAGAATGAGTTTCATGACCAGTGTAAAGATTGCTTTGCAGACTCCACCAGATATGTGGCAAGCCGTCTGCCAGAATCTAAGCACCAAATTCAGTTCTCTACAGTTAGTCAGCAAACTGCTGGGCCAAATGAAAATGTTACTCCCATAGTCATAGACTTGTGACGTCACATGTTCCATATTAACAATCTAACTGGGAACGTTAGCTACATTTGGTAAGAGTGCCTTTGGTTGAGTTCTTTACTAACAAGAGTACACTACTAGCAATGAGGATTCTTTGAGATCACACTTATAAAGCCCATTCTGCCTCCAATTCTTTTTACAAACCTTTGCAGCACTCAAGTTTGTGAGATTTAGACACCACCTATAGGCAAGGAGAGCTTTTCTTAGCTTCAAAGGAAATCAGGCGCACAGAAGAATCCTAGACTTATTAGGCCAATTGATTTGAGAAGGCAAGTTTACAGAAACAAGCTGGCCCCAAATGCAAATATCGAGTCTGATCGTAAGGTAGCCAGATTAAGACTGTAAGGCAACCGATTCAACATGATGGTGAGAAAGCCCAAAATCAACATATTCAAAAAAAAAAAAAGGCAGTGCTATCCTGCACAAATCAAGAAATCCACTCTTCACAAAACGCCTATTCATTGGACCAAGTGTTAGAGAGGACGAGAATTTTTTAACTTCCTTACCGGGGGGGGGGGGGGGGGGGGGGGGGGGGAGAGAGAGAGAGAGAGAGAGAGAGAGAGAGAGAGAGAGAGAGAGAGAGACCTGATACAACAGAAGATGCTTGCTTCCTGAGAGTTGCAACAAGAATGTGCAACAGCTGTGTGGCTACCTGTATCAGCAGTTTTAGGCAAAATGAAAGAGGTTGAAGGTGCTGCTGTCTTAAGACTCCACGCAGGGTTTATAAATGTTACCACAAGTCGTCTTGGAATCTACTGGCAGCAGATCTTGCCAAAGCTATGATATATTAAAAAGCAAAATCTAATCATCTTCTCATAACACGTTTCCCAAAGCAATGAAAAATGCACAGCATACACTCAACAAAATCTTGATTTCCGAACGATACTTTGAAAATTACATCCGCTCTGTTACAAGATAAACTGCATCCACTCGGCAGACCATGGATCATTCACTGCGGTTCAACTCGTGTTTAAACCTGTGATCTCACATCTGAAGTAGTATTGCCATAAGCTTCACCCTGGCCATTTACCTCTCTTTCCATAGGGATCCTCCCTCTCATTTATACACTTTTGGACACCTCGTATGGAGGTTGCAGAACAAGGGTAACACAAAACTACAAGAAGTCCTCACAAAATAGAGGAAGCTTCTTGCTGTGCATTTCAATGGGCCAAATGAGAAATAAAAGGTTGTTTGGAGCCACACTGACTTGGGGCATCATTGAGAAGCCATATGCTGAAAGCATCTCGACGCCTGAAGAAAATTATGATACAGTTCGTCCGTAACAAACAGAAGCGATGTAAAGATTTCTCGACCACTTCTCCTATAACAGGCAAAAGAGCTGGCATCAAATAATTATGTGTGTAACAAATTGAGAGGAAGATTAGCCTAGCCTTAAGGCACAACTAACCTTTACATGTGTACTAGGAAATGCGGACGTCCTCAAAGTCTCCTGAGTTTCATCGGTCACTTTCTTTTTTGGTACACTGAGCACAAAAGCAGCTTGATCTGCTGTGGCAGCAGTCGCTGTAATTCGATAGCCAGAATCCCAGCGCCGATGGATTCCTTCACTTGGATACAAGAAATCCAGCTCCACAACCTTGTAGGAGGAATTTCAAATAATAAACAAGACATGAAATTCAAAAATTTGAAATAAATGAAATGATAAAAGAGACTAGAAGCTACTCGTTATTTAACATATGGAATACCTGCTCTGTGAAGCCGGCATTCCGGGACATCACAACCCCCCACCTGTTTCCAGCAGTTGCCATGGATGTGACATGAAAACCTTCACGCCACTTTTTACTTATCCATTTAAATGGAAAAGAGTCACTCACTTTGTATGATTGCTGAGTGAATGGTGTCCCTAGCAGAGTCAACATTAAGAGAAGTTTTACCTAAATGTAAAATCACATACGATAGATTTGCTTTCCAATTGTGGAAACAACTATGCTATGATTGCAGCCCTTGTATAGAGCCCAGGTCATTGAAACGCACATTGGAGCACCTGTCTACTAGATATCTCACAAAACTTCGCACCAAATAATGAAGCACTTTGAGATTGATACAGAAAACAGGATGCGAACCTTTGGACATGACCACCAGAGCACTCCCGTTGTCACAACCAGCAATTGCACTGATGTAGTATTTCAGCTCCCATTGCTCCATAATCCACTCCTGAATGATTGAAAATGATCAACACGTTCAAATCAATAAGCCAAATAAACTGAAAATGAAACCAACTATAGAACGGTAGAGAGCACCAACCTTGTGAAGAAACAAGTGAGACATCTCAAACACTTGCCCTGTGAACCCTGTGCCAGCATCCATGATGAGAGCCCAGAGATTTGCACATGAGGAAACACTGCTAATAAAAAGACCATCTTCGTAGCCCTTGTGTACATATTGATACATACGAGCATCTGCTACATTGAAATGGTACCTGCTTGACGGCATCACAGCATAAGAGTAAGCCCTCTGTGTATGAACAGAGCTCTGTGTTGGTTTCTTGGTTCTATATCATACAAAATAAGCGAAATGAAACCTTGTGTTGTTCCTTCTAGTTCCACATATACCCATACATCAGTGCCCATGCACAAGATACAAATGTCATGTGAAAATCGCCCCCTGAGCTTGATTTGAGGAAAATTTGCGAAAGGCTACTTACTGCATAAGGCAAAAACTAGGGGATTCCGGTGGGTAAATTCGAGAAAAAGAGAGCAGGTCATTAATTTGAGAATGTTATGCACACTCTCTCTCTCTCTCTCTCTCTCTCTCTCTCTCTCTCTCTCTCTCTCTCTCTCTCTCTCTCTCTCTGCCCCTCCCGCTCGCCTCCCCCCCTGCTGCCCCTCTGCCGCGTCCTGCCGTCTGCACGCTGCCGCACCCACGTTGCACCCCCATCCCCGCCCTGCACCCCCGCCCTGCACCCCCGTCCCTGCTGCCCCTCGCGCCCACGCTGCCCTGCCCTGCTCGTGCGCTGCACCACCGTGGCGCCCTGCTGAGCACACCCCCCCCCCCCCCCCCCCCCCCCGCGCCCGCTGCACATTGCCCTAGCCCCTATTCTCTACGCATAGCATGTGCCATCACTCTCTACGCGTAGTATGTCTCTCCCCCCTCTCCTACGAGTAGATTGTCCCTGCCCTCCCCTTTTTTTCTTTCACGCGTAGGATGTCTATCCTCTACGCGTAGGGATTTTTTTTATTTTTTATTTTTTTCCCCGCCCGCCCCCCTTCCCCCCACTCGATCTACCATACTCCCCCCCCTCTCTCTCTCTCTCTCTCTCTCTCCAATCTGTAACTACCGCTATCTCCCCCGGGCCGTACCGCCTCGCGCTCCACCACTCGCCGAGACCGCCACTAGGGTGGGTGCACACGTGCATCTAGCGACTCCCTTGTGGCCGACTCCTCCATGCACGCCCAACGGCCGCGCTCGCTGCTAGGGTGGGTGCACACGTACATCTAACCCCCTTGCGGACGGCGATCAAGCATGAGGAAGACGAACGATAAAGCCGACCCCCTAGAGAATGCCATTCAAAAATGTAAAGAGGAAATGATGGAGACCATTACCAAAATGAACCGCAGTCTCTGGGGCACAATAAACGTACTCCAAGGATGTGTGTTGATCCGAGAGAGCAAAATAAGCACGCTGGAAGACCGAGTGACGACCCAAGGAAGAGATCGCGTCACTCAAGAAAGAACTCGCCGAAGCCTGATCAAGAAACACACTGGAAGAGGGCAAACTGCAACCCTCAGTAATCGAAGAAATCAACACGATCAAGGAACAAGTATGGGCCATCAAAGAGGGAGAAGAACAGCACAAAGAAATGGAGACTTCTTGGGTGGATGTTCTTACCAAAACCCAACAGAAGGCGGACAAAGCCGAGAAATGGATCAAGGTGGCCAAGAAAGGAAAAGACAAGGAGATAACGCCCACGTCCACACCCAACAACATCATTAACCAGACACTAGAGGAGGAGCAGAGGTGAAGGGTGCGCGCTTTACATGTGAGAATTTGTGGTCTTAAAGACAAAGGCAATGTGGACGAAGAAGTAAAAGAACTCACAGCCTTGATGGGGATTCATGAGCCGACACACACAAGGGCATGGAGAGTGGGCAACATAAAGAAAAATGGAGGCAGTGGAGAAACCTCAAAAGAAAGAGCACTCATCCTCCGTTTTCCCTCCATGGAGGCAAAGAAGTCATTCTTGAAGAAAAGACCAACTCTTAAAGAGACTGGCATCTTTCTCGGGGATTATCTCACCCTCTCGCAGATCGCTCATATGCAGGAAGTAATGTCGGAGATTAGAGCAGCAAGGGGAAAAGGCAAGATCGCTTTTTACCGAGACGGAAAAGTGGTAATACTTGAGCGATGCTCCACATAACGGTGCGAGTCTTATGGGACCACACTCAAAGTAGCTGCCTAGAACTGCAATGGATCTATGCGTCTTGATGTGGGTGCTTTTGAGGACAGCTTTATTGGAAGAGACATCATCTTCTACTCTGAGACACACCAAGCCCCTGGGCAATCCATGCCTCACATCAGTGGATACAGGTGGGAGACAGCCTACAAACAGGAGACACGCTCAGAGCACAAAGGGCGAGGCTCGGGAGGAGTGACAGTGTTATTTAGAGAGGATCTACAACCACTGATACATATAGCCCGTAGGGACGAGCAGGCTAGGTACATGTGGGTGAGACTGAAAGCAGAGACGGGCAGATACCTCTATCTAGCTATTTGTTACTTCCCCCCGAGTACATCATTTTATGCACCACCCAGAGGACAGTCCCCTTTCTCTATTTTGGATGATGACATATGGGAGTTCTCTAGGGACGGTGACATTATCATCCTCGGGGACTTCAATGCTAGGACTTCCCATCACCAGGCAGTGTTTTATGATACTTCAAAGGAGATGCTAAGAGAGATAGATGTGGCAGAAACGGGCCTTTCCAGACTATCACTGAAACCGGCCTGTTCAATCCAAAAAGGGCGGTAGACTTTACTTCAAACCTTGATTTAGCTTTCACCCATTATTAGTCGTCTATTTTACCTGTACTTTCAAGACACAACAAAGGGGAGAGGGATACAAGCTGCTAGATTGCACCTGTATGAGTAGACGGACACCAGATTGGCCCCTAACTTAGGCGCCCCTTTCGGTATTTCTTTATTGTTCAAAAGAGGGAAATAAACGTTGTGGTTCCCTACAAGCTGCCCCGCACAAACTCGGCTGAATTTCCACTGTTCCAGCCCGATTTCGGCAGGATAACTGTACTAGAACCCTTCACAGTCAGTATTCCCACACATTGACTGACCTTCCCGACGCATACGGGCACTTTGCAAAACCTGGCGAGAATCTGCAGCACGCTGAATTCTCTGTTTTCAGCCCTGAAAATGCGCCAGATCACCTGTACAGCGGTCCCCTTGCGTCCCCGAACCTCCTGGGGGTATTAGGGTCCGTTTAGGGCCAAAACCCTAAACCTGCAAAAATACACAGCAGGCTGTAATTTGCTGTTTCGGGCTCCGTTTCGCGTGCCGGTCACATCCTTAGCAAGTCCTCGAGCTCCCGCACTTGTAGGGCTACTTGCCCTTTGAATCGGACGAGATTTCTAGTGTGAAACCGCTCCGAATTCACCTGTACCGGCGGGGGGGATTAGCCGCTAGCTAATCCAGTACCTGTGCAAGAGTCTCTTGCCTCGGCAATCGCGCATGAACCCACACAACTCTACATTGGTCAAATGAAGAGCCCACTAGTGGGGCATAACATACTGCCAAAGGGGAGAGAGAGGGCAGTGCGTAGCGTGCAGGGCATCACTCCTGGCACCGCACTGTGCATAAGAGGGAAAGCAAGCACTCCATAGCTCTTAACTTGTGACCAAAAACTGCAAATGAGCCTCTCCCAGCTTAAAATTCAGCGCCACTTCTTGTTGCATGAGGCAAGTGCACCAGAAGGTGCCACTTGGCACATTTATAAGCATTTTCCCGTCTCGGGGTTGCCGTCTAAAAATATCCCAACCGGTTGCCCAGTTGACTTCACGGCAGAGTAAGAAAATGTTCCCCTTGTCATTCCGGAGGTAATGACGTCAACACATTTTCAAGTCCAAAAAAAGCAGTTCCCTAAATTTTAGGAGATGCTGCCATTGTATCTTTCTAGGTCATCCGACCCTCTTTGTACACTGCGGCCACATCCAGAACTGAAATGTAGCCTCTGTAGCAAAGGATTCCACTTTGGCTAGTCAATGACCCCACTTTGGCTAACCATAGTCTTTGTCCAACCTTAGTGCTCTCTTGCCCTCAGGCCTGGACTCCCTCTGGACAGTTCCACACTAGCTATGCAATGCAGGGCAGTTAGATTTCCCGAGGGGTGTTTCCAAAAAGTGAAAGTAAATAGATAATAAGAAAGAAATAAACAAAAAGGATAGATAGTAGTCACACGTTGGTGACATACCCCCCTGTTGAAATCTCAAACGTTCTCGTTTGCATCTATGTCGTACATGCTTACTATCAACACTGATGTATTCAACACCTGTCGACACATATACGACACATACATGCTCATTGTCAACCCTGGTGTATTCAACACCTTGTTGACTCATGTATTGCCTGCGTCTGAACCCTGTCCCAATGACATAGTGGTAGCTGCACACTCTGCCATTGCTTTGAGTCACTAACTTTCCAATGACAAAATGGTAGCTGCACATTTTGCCACTGTCTTATAGTACACGTTGGATCTCGTAACACTTTCGAGCATACCCAAACCGACAGTTTAAGAATGCAGTTACACATGTACTCTTCAATAGAAGCAATCACTGTATCCTTGACAAACTGACAAGAAATACTCACTTCTATAGCACTAACCAAACTTTTGGACATTCCATAAGAGCAATTGCCAAACTGACAATTTGTACAGCTCTAACATTCATGTAACAGGTATTTCATTTGAGCTCACTTTAAATACCATGTACATCATTTGTTTCAGAAGCCATTGTCACACTGACAATCCATTTAGCTTTGAAACTCAAGGGGTCAAGGTAGGTTGCAAATCGAAGGCTTCCAAGTAAAGTGATAACACAGTTGGTGACTTTGCAAGTTCACCTTGTTCCATCCACTTAGCATCCATTGGTGGATAGTTTCTGAACTTTACCAAGTAACGCCTAGCAACCTTGCCTTTCACTTTCCTTTCTTTGTGTGCCAAAATCTGTTCCGGGACCAAGATCTCGTCAAGTTCCTCGACTTCCGACTGATCTTCAGCTGGCATATCTTCTTGCACATCACCCACATAGGGTCTGAGAAGACTCACATGAAACGCATTGTGAATCTTCCAACTGTCAGGCAATTTCAGCCTATATGCAACATCACTGATTATGTCACATACTTGAAAAGGCCCATAGTAACGCATGCTGAGCTTTGGAAACAGTCTTTCCTTGCCCTTCATCTTCTTTAACCTTGCCTTTTCAAAGCGTAAAAGCACCCAATCACCAAGTGAATATACCACTTCACGACGGTGACGATTACCTCCTTTCTTTTGCTTTGCCTTAGTCCTTTCTAAGGCCACTTTGACCTTCTTATACATTTCATCCATGTCCTGAACATACTTATCTGCTTCCAATATCTTGTCCTTTGTATGCAGTATGGGAGGAACTTTCTTGCCACCTTCAACTATCTCAAAAGGTGCCTTGCCAGTTGATGAATGCACTGTATTATTGTATGCATACTATCCCAATGGCAAATACTGCTCCCACTTTCCTTTATGCTCTGACACATAGCACTTCTACAGATCTAGGACAGTAGAATTTGCCTCTTCTGACTGCCCATCTGTTTGAGGATGAAATGACGAAGAGAATTTGAACGTTGTGCCCATATTCTCAAACAAACCTCTCCAGAACAAACTTGTCATGCGTGGATCACGGTCGCTAACAATCGACTGTCGCATGCCATGATACTTGAAAATATTGCTCATAAACAAGCGTGCCATCTGATCTGGTTTTATCTTCTTCCTGACAGGAATAAAATGAGTCTGTTTGCTGAATCTGCAAATAATGGTCCAAATACCATCGTTTCCTGTCTGCGTTCTCGGAAGATCAAACATAAAATCCATAGCAATACTTTCCCATGGTTTATCTGGAATAGGTAGTGGTTGCAATAACCCTGGTGCCTTTTGCCTGTCAAACTTGACCTTTTGGAATTCTGGCACAAAGGCATCCACATCCCTTCTCAATGTAGGCCAATAGAAGAATGTCTCAACCGTTTTAATTGTAGCATCGATACCACGATGCCCTGCATACGGTGGGACATGACTCTCTTCCATAACTTTGCGTCGCAATGGCTTTGTGACACACAATCTGCCATGCATCATCATGAACCCGTCTTTAAGAAGATAGTGTTCATTACGTTGTCCTTGCATTAGCTGCTCAAAGACCCTTGCAAAATCTTCTTCATGATGATAAGGAATCGACACAACTGAAATTTGTGGCTTCCTTGACAAGGCATCAGCCACAACGTTCTTCTTGCCTTCCACATGCACAATCTGAAAATGGAACATGGACAAGATATTTGCCCATCGCATATGCTTCTCAGATAACTTTGTCTGTGTCAAGAAGTACCGCAAGGTCTGATGATCCGTTTGGACAACGAAATCTGCACCTAGCAGGTAGTGTTTCCAACTTAAGAGAGCATGAATCACAGCCAGTAACTCTTTCTCATAGACCTGCATGGTCATCTCTGGCCCTTGCAAAATTCTGCTCTCATAGGCTACTACCCTACCATCTTGGATTAGCACTGCACCAATGCTACTACCACAGGCATCACACTGGACCACAAATGACTTCCTAAGATCTGCCAACACAATGACTGGATCTAAAGTCATCTTTTCCTTTAAGAGATTAAAAGCTGAAATCTCTTTTTGAGTCCATCTAAAGGTGACTGCCCCTTTTATAACAACTCTTGTACCTGGCCCATTATCTCTTTCTGTTGAGCCGCACTAACCCTGTACGGAGGCTTATTTGGTGGGCTACTGCCTGGCACCAAATCTATCGCATGGTCCTCGGGTCTCTCTGGCGGTAATTGAGACGGTAATGAATTGGAAAAGCTGTCACTATACTGTTGTAAAAACATTGACCTTTCTTTATCTAGCACAGATAAATTTGATTCATCCCACTCTGACACTTCACGTGCAAAAACCAAGTACGCAGAAAGATGCTTTTTCATTACAGAAGTAATAGCAGAAGCTGATACAGTAGGAATAGACTCCCCTTTAAGCTTTACATACAAAATGTGAGTCTTTCCCCTCCTCTGTACAGTGATCTTTTTGTTATAGGCATCCATGATGCCCTGTACACGAAACAACCAAGGAATACCTAACAAACACATCACATCCGTCCAGTGGCATGATATAAAATTCTTCAACATCTACATAGGACTGGATATGTAGACGCAACTTTCCAATGATGGATGTCACAGCCTCTCTATGGCCAGAACATGCCAAACCTGCCTCTGCTGTATACCCCATCTCTTCAGGTCTGATTCCCAACTTTGAAGCCAATTCTGGGGAAATGAAGTTGGCTTTGGCACCTGGATCAAAGAAGATAAGCACTGTTTGATCCCTGACCTTTCCCCATGCTCTACAAAGCTCACTTGCATCTGAATTTGGCTTGTCGCCCACCATATCTGGCACTAGACCAGCCATGGGCTTCTTTCCTTTCTTGTCTTCCTTGTCATCAGAATCAGCTGGCCTTTTCTTTGTAGGACAATTGTAAGCAATGTGGCTAGGCTGCTCACATATAAAGCATTTGTTCTCTGTCCTCAGGACCTTCTTTTGCTCTTCTGACTTGCGAGGAAAACGTCTTTTCCATTTCTTTGCTGGTCCTTTTTCTGATTCAGCCGTAGCTTTGTCTTTCCCTGCGTTGGCTGACTCCTGAGTCCCTTTAGGAGCCTCATTGGGAACGTGCTTCTTGGCTGAATTTTTCTTGCCTGATCCTGCCTTGACGCCAGTGTTAAATTCACAATCTTCTCCCTTGAGCAAACCATTCCCAGTGTTTGCTACCTCGATGAGCTGCGTCAAAGTAGTGACTTTTGTCTTCGTGCAGTATTTTCTCAATCCTTTGGGTAGGCCACAACAGTATTTTTCAATATGTTCTGTCAATGGCACAAACCTATAGGAAGTTACTGGAAGTAGAGCTTTCCAAAACTTCCGATTGTAATCATCCAGATTTCTGCAAGTGGCAGCATTTAGCTGGTGCCATTCTGTCATGACATCTGCTTCGAAATCATCAGATAACCATGTTGCTGCAAAAATCTGCTTGAAGTAAATCCATGTGGACGGAGCTTGCCCTTGAAGCAATAAAGTTGTCCACCATTGTCCCGCATTCCCTATCAAGAAAGTGGCTGCCTTGCGGACCTTTGAAGCCTCTGTAAAGTTTCCCCCTGCATAGGCCTTGTCAAATTGCTGGAGGAATGAGAGACCCTTCTTCCTGTCATCAAGTCCTGTAAAGGTCATGAATGACACACCTTTGCCACCTTCTTTGTACGGAGTTGGCCTCTCCAGCGGCGTTAAATTGTCATATGGAAGTGACTGAAACATGGGAACACTATTAGGGTTCATCTGTGTTCCTTGGCCGCTATTAAGTTGACCTGGAAATGCCATATTTGGCTGCTGATTTGTAATTCCAGCCATACCAAAATTTGCTTGTGGCATTCCAAATTGGCCCTGAGTGCTCTGAAACCCTGGTTGCATACCCATGACACTGTACATGGGGTTAGGCATCATCGTTTGAGCACGCCCAAACACAGTTCCTGGCGTGTAAAACTGATTTCCAGGTGCATGACCAGCCATGCTCTGGAATACGGATCCACCTCCAAATTAGCCAGGGTGTACTGAAGGTGGTGGGAAGACCTGTTGCATAGCCTGTAGGTTGCTTCCCTGCCCATTAGAACCAGCTATAGACTGTTGAAAGGTGGCGGGCTGAACTGGTACAGCTTGAAAGACTGGCATCTCAGCCATCTGTTCTTGCACCTTAGGCATAGGTTGTGGAGACAGCATGTTCTCCGTCAAGTGTACAGGTGTTTCCATTGACTGTGCAGTATGAATCACCTGTGCTCGAGCCTTAACAGGCTTTTGAATATGATCCAGTGACCCAACTTGCTGAGACGGAACAGGAGGTTGCAGAAAGGCTAAAAACCTTGGGTTTTGCATTACTTGTGTGAACATAGCCACAGCAGTAGCCAACTGGGTCCTGAATATATCATCATCTGTCTGTGGTGGTCTTGAGGACTCACCCACTTCATGTGTCTGTTGACCCTGTGAAGAGGAAACCTCTTCAGTCACATCATCTGGTCTGTCAACCATAATTGCAATTCCCTGTGTCTGGTCTATGATTCCCTGTGTCTTCAAGCCCAAAACTGACCAAGGCTCACTTCTATGGGAAAAAGTTCAATCCAAAAACGGCGGTAGACTTTACTTCAAACCTTGATTTAGCTTTCACCCATTAGTAGCCGTCTATTTTTTCTGTACTTTCAAGACACAACAAAGGGGAGAGGGATACAGGCTGCTACATTGCACCTGTATGAGTAGACGGACACCAGATTGGCCCCTAACTTAGGCGCCCCTTTCGGTATTTCTTTATTGTTCAAAAGAGGGAAATAAACGTTGTGGTTCCCTACAAGCTGCCCCGCACAAACTCGGCTGAATTTCCACTGTTCCAGCCTGATTTCGGCAGCATAACTGTACTTGAGCCCTTCACAATCAATATTCCCACGCATTGACTGACCTTCCCGACGTATACGGGCACTTTGCAAAACCTGGCGAGAATCTGCAGCACGCTGAATTCTCTGTTTTCAGCCCTGAAAATGCGCCAGATCACCTGTACAGCGGTCCCCTTGCGTCCCCGAACCTCCTGGGGGTATTAGGGTCCGTTTAGGGCCAAAACCCTAAACCTGCAAAAATACACAGCAGGCTGTAATTTACTGTTTCGGGCTCCGTTTCGCGTGCATGTCGCATCCGTAGCAAGTCCTCGAGCTCCCACACCTGTAGGGCTACTTGCCCTTTGAATCGGATGAGATTTCTGGCGTGAAACCTCTCCGAATTCACCTGTACCTGCGGGGGGGATTAGCTGCTAGCTAATCCAGTACCTGTGCAAGAGGCTCTTGCCTCGGCAATCGCGCATGAACCCACACGACTGTACATTAGTCAAATGAAGAGCCCACTAGAGGGGCATAACATACTGCCAAAGGGGAGAGAGAGGGCAGTGCGTAGGGTGCAGGGCATCACTCCTGGTACCGCACTGTGCATAAGAGGGAAAGCAAGCACTCCATAGCTCTTAACCTGTGACCAAAAACTGCAAATGAGCCTCTCCGAGCTTAAAATTCAGCGCCACTTCTTGTTCCATGAGGCAAGTGCACCAGAAGGTGCCACTTGGCACATTTATAAGCATTTTCCCGTCTCGGGGTTGCCGTCTAAAAATATCCCAACCGGTTGCCCAGTTGACTTCACAGCAGAGTAAGAAAATGTTCCCCTTGTCATTCCGGAGGTAATGACGTCAACACATTTTCGAGTCCCAAAATAGCGGTTCCCTAAATTTTAGGAGATGCTGCCATTGTATCTTTCTAGGTCATCCGACCCTCTTTGTACACTGCGGCCACATCCAGAACTGAAATGTAGCCTCTGTAGCAAAGGAGTCCACTTTGGCTAGTCAATGACCCCACTTTGGCTAACCATAGTCTTTGTCCAACCTTAGTGCTCTCTTGCCCTCAGGCCTGGACTCCCTCTGGACAATTCCACACTAGCTATGCAATGCAGGGCAGTTAGATTTCCCGAGGGGTGTTTCCAAAAAGTGAAAGTAAATAGATAATAAGAAAGAAATCAACAAAAAGGATAGATAGTAGTCACACGCTGGTGACAATCACACGATATGGAATATACTGAGTATGGGCGACACCTGATAGACATGGGCACTGCACATGGATTGGCCATCTTGAACGGCCTACAGAGATTTCCTACTGCGGGAGGTTTTACATGCTTCCCACACAGACATGGAGCCAGCACGGTGGACTATGTCATGGCACAACCGAACCTCATCTATAGTATCCAGGATCTCACAGTTGGGCCCAGACCAGTCGGGGTGGCAGTGGATCATGCTCTGGTGTCAATGACCATCTCCTTCCAGTTCAATGTAGCACACAAGCCACGATAGCAGCCCCTACTCGCTACACATTCACAAGGGAGACGGACTCTGTATACATGGACGGAATCTACAGATGCCCATGCACTGAGGACTCGGGGCGACCTTCTGAGGAGCTAACTACTATACTGACACAGACATTACATGAGGCTGCAGCAGAAGCATACCCACACACCTAGCCTGAGCAGAGCCGCCGATCTGGGAGCATGCCTCAGAACAGCTGGTACGATGAGGAGTGCCGCCAGACTAGAGCCACACTTCAAGGGAGGTGTTGTTGGGAGACGTCACTCACAAACAGTCACAGATGAACTTCCGACGCCTGGTGCGACGGAAGAAGAGGGCTTTTTTTGCTAGACTCGAGCAGGATCTATATCAGCTATTCTTGAGTTAAGACTCGCGTGAGGCGTGGCGGCTCTTTCATGAGCAGTCTCCCCCCCCCCCCCTGCTATTTCCTCAACAGAGACCTGGGGTCAGTACGCATCATCTTTGTACACAGTACCTAGACAGCCGCCCCTCCCCAACCCGCCTGACCCATGCCCACACACGTGTCTTTTTCACTGCTGAGATGGTGAAAAAAGCTATTGACAAGATGAAGACTGGGAGAGCATATGATCATGAGGGCCTAGTCACTGAGCATTTCATGCATGCCAAAGACTTACTAGCAGACTTCTAGCAGTTATGTTTAACCGTGCCATGTGTGAGGGCCTACCGGACACTTGGAGCCTATCTACAATCGTACCTATCTTCAAATCAGGAGACCCCATGGAGCCTGGGAACTATCGCACTATTATGATTGGGCACACACTGGCAAGATTGTATGCATCCATTCTTGAGCAACAGCTGAGTAGATGGGCAGAGAGGGAAGGACTGCGCGCAACTGGGCAAGTAGGGTTTAGGAGAGGCTTCTCTACTCTTGACCATATCTTGACACTCAGGGCCATCATCGAGGAAGGCAGATCTCATGGGAGACGGATCTACTCTAGCTTTGTGGACTTCCGCAAAGCTTTTGACACAGTACCCAGAGCTAGATTGATGCGCAGATTACAGGAAATGAGAGTACCCACAGAGCTCATTTGGGGGATAATGGCATTATACAGATCAGTAGTAGGGCATGTACGCACCCCGGAGGGACTCTCAATACCGGTTCACTCCACTATTGGGGTGAAGCAGGGTTGCACGCTCTCTCCTACTCTTTTCGGTATGTATGTGGATGAGGTTTCTGACTACATTGACAGGGACGGGGATAAAGGTGCACAGTTGGAAGGGACATGGATTCCACTTTTGTTATATGCGGACGATATTGTGTTGATCTCCGAATCCCCAGGGGGAATGCAACGCCAATTGGATGCTTTGCATATGTTTGCCCACGAAAGTGGTTTGTTTGTCAACCTTGGTAAAACCAAGGTTATGGTGTTGAATACCACCTGACAGTGGATCAGGAGATCAACACCTACATTCATATACAGCCAGGAGACTCTGGAGTACACAAACGCTTACACTTACCTTGGAGTGGTTTTTACTGGACCCACATTCTCACTCAGAAGAGCAGCAGAGACCAGACTGACTAGAGCCCACGCAGCATTGGGTAGATTGGAGAGGATGTGTTCGCAGGTTCACTTTCAGGAACCCCGGACGAAGCTCTGGCTCTTTGACACCTTGGTGGCCTCAACATTGCTCTATGGGGCTGAGATATGGGGACCTTCATTGGATCACCACGGGAGGCCAAGTCGCACAGACGGATGGGGAAACATGGAGAAACCTCTCGTCTCTATGATCTCGCAGCTCATTAGAGCCAAGGCATCAGTACCACAGGCCACTATCCGAGCAGAGCTCGCGGCCCCCCCACTAGTGGTAGAGGCGCTCACCAGATCAATCTCCTTCATAAACCGCACATGGGAACTTCCCAGAGACAGATATGCTCGCATAGCACTTGAGTCCTCTCCACAGTTAGCCTTACAAGGAGATACAACATGCTGGTATGGGGAGATGACATCATGGTTTCAGGCGCATGGGCATAGACAGGCTGCCACCATTCCAGTACTGATTGGATGCACCATCTCTCATTCTTACACAGTCGGAGACCACCAGGCTCACCCGCCAAGACCTGACCCAGCTAGACACCAGGAGGACACGGATACAACCAGCACAAGAACTGGACACGAAGATGGCTTTCTACAGAGACCACCTTCTCCAGCTTACGGAAGATGGTTTTGTGATGAGACCTTGATACATGGATACCCACCTGTCTCATGGGATACGGTGTGCTATTGGCCAGTTACGCACATCGTCTCACCAGCTGCGGATTGAAACCGGGAGATACAGCGGAGTACCAGCAGAGGCCAGGACATGCCCCTTGTCTGACATGGAACCTGAGACAGAGCTGCATTATACATGCCGCTGCCCCGTCCACTACGAGATACGAGGCCGCTTCCATTGCTTGTTCAGAGACGGTTTTGGACCTCTCTCAAGAGTAATGGGATACGAAGATCAAAGATGCCTGGGTTTGTTCTTGCTCGAGCTGCACAGACACAGAGACAACCTGATGAATGGCGAGGCTAACCAGTCTCAAAGACGGATTACAGACTTCTTCAGAGCAGACACGGGACAGCCGCAAGAGCCACTCCCACAACAGAGCTTGTCACCAACGTGTGATTACTATCTATCCTTTTTGTTGATTTCTTTCTTATTATCTATTTACTTTCACTTTTTGGAAACACCCCTCGGGAAATCTAACTGCCCTGCATTGCATAGCTAGTGTGGAACTGTCCAGAGTGAGTCCAGGCCTGAGGGCAAGAGAGCACTAAGGTTGGACAAGGACCATGGTTAGCCAAGTGGGGTCATTGACTAGCCAAAGTGGAATCCTTTGCTACAGAGGCTACATTTCAGTTTTGGGTGTGGCTGCAGTGTACAAAGGGGGTCGGATGACCTAGAAAGATACAATGGCAACATATCCTAAAATTTAGGGAACTGCTATTTTGGGACCTAAAAATTGGTTTGCGTCATTAGCTCCGGAATGACAAGAGGAACATTTTATTACTCTGCTGTCAAGTCAACTGACGCACCAGTTGAGATATTTTTAGCCCAGTTGGCCAAAATCAGAAACAGGGCGAGGTGTCACTCTGTGAGCCTTCTGCCACTTCTGGCCAGAGGAGGGGGCGCCTAAAATGAGAGAGGAGGCTGATTTTCAGAATTTGTCACAGGTTTAGAGCTATGGAGTGCTTGCTTTCCCTCTTATGCACAGTGCGGTGCCAGGAGTGATGCCCTTCTTATGCACAGTGCGGTGCCAGGAGTGATGCCCTGCACGCTACGCACTGCCCTCTCTCTCCCCTTTGGCAGTATGTTATGCCCCACTAGTGGGCTCTTCATTTGACCAATGTAGAGTTGTGTGGGTTCATGCGCGATTGCCGAGGCAAGAGACTCTTGCACAGGTACTGGATTAGCTAGCGGCTAATCCCCCCCGCCGGTACAGGTGAATTCGGAGCGGTTTCACACTAGAAATCTCGTCCGATTCAAAGGGCAAGTAGCCCTACAAGTGCGGGAGCTCGAGGACTTGCTAAGGATGTGACCGGCACGCGAAACGGAGCCCGAAACAGCAAATTACAGCCTGCTGTGTATTTTTGCAGGTTTAGGGTTTTGGCCCTAAACGGACCCTAATACCCCCAGGAGGTTCGGGGACGCAAGGGGACCGCTGTACAGGCGATCTGGCGCATTTTCAGGCCTGAAAACAGAGAATTCAGCGTGCTGCAGATTCTCGCCAGGTTTTGCAAAGTGCCCATATGCGTCGGGAAAGTCATTTAATGCGTGGGAATACTAACCGTGAAGGGTTCTAGTACAGTTATGTTGCCGAAATCAGGCCAGAACAGTCAAAATTCAGCCAAGGTTGTGTGGGGCAGCTTCGAAAGAACCACAACGTTTTTTTTCCCTCCTTTAAACAATAAAGAAATACCGAAAGGGGCGCCTAAGTTAGGGGCCAATCTGGTGTCGGTCTTCTCATACAAGTGCATTCTAGCATCTGTATCCCATTCCCCTCTCTTGTGTCACTATAGCGCAGGTATAATAGACGACTAATAATGGGTGAAAGCTAAATCAATGTTTGAAGTAAAGTCTACCGCCCTTTTTGGATTGAACAGGCCGGTTTCATGGTTCCATCGACAGGACTAAATCACTTTTTCCCATAGAAGTGAGCCTTGGTCAGTTTTAGGCTTGAAGACACAGGGAATGATAGACCAGACACAGGGAATTGCAATTATGGCTAACAGACCAGATGATGTGACTGAAGAGGTTTCCTCTTCACAGGGTCAACAGACACATGAAGTGGGTGAGTCCTCAAGACCACCACAGACAGATGACGATATATTAGGGACCCAGTTGGCTACTGCTGTGGCTATGTTCACACAAGTAATGCAGAATCCGAGGTTTTTAGCCTTTCTGCAACCTCCTGTTCCGTCTCAGCAAGTTGGGTCACTGGATCATATTCAAAAGCCTGTTAAGGCTCGAGCACAGGTGATTCATACTGCACAGTCAATGGAAACACCTGTACACTTGACGGAGAACATGCAATCTCCACAACCTGTGCCTAAGGTGCAAGAACAGGTGGCTGAGATGCCAGTCTTTCAAGCTGTACCAGTTCAGCCCGCCACCTTTCAACAGCCTATAGCTGGTTCTAATGGGCAGGGAAGCAACCTACAAGCTATGCAACAGGTCTTCCCACCACCTTCAGTACACCCTGGCTATTTTGGAGGTGGATCCGTATTCCAGAGCATGGTTGGTCATGCACCTGGAAATCAGTTTTACACGCCAGGAACTGTGTTTGGGCGTGGTCAAACGATGATGCCTAACCTCATGTACAGTGTCATGGGTATGCAACCAGGGTTTCAGAGCACTCAGGGCCAATTTGGAATGCCACAAGCAAATTTTGGTATGGCTGGAATTACAAATCAGCAGCCAAATATGGCATTTCCAGGTAAACTTAATAGCGGCCAAGGAACACAGATGAACCCTAATAGTGTTCCCATGTTTCAGTCACTTCCATATGACAATTTAACGCCGCTGGAGAGGCCAACTCCGTACAAAGAAGGTGGCAAAGGTGTGTCATTCATGACCTTTACAGGACTTGATGACAGGAAGAAGGGTCTCTCATTCCTCCAGCAATTTGACAAGGCCTATGCAGGGGGAAACTTTACAGAGGCTTCAAAGGTCCGCAAGGCAGCCACTTTCTTGACAGGGAATGCGGGACAATGGTGGACAACTTTATTGCTTCAAGGGCAAGCTCCGTCCACATGGATTTACTTCAAGCAGATTTTTGCAGCAACATGGTTATCTGATGATTTCGAAGCAGATGTCATGACAGAATGGCACCAGCTAAATGCTGCCACTTGCAGAAATCTGGATGATTACAATCGGAAGTTTTGGAAAGCTCTACTTCCAGTAACTTCCTATAGGTTTGTGCCATTGACAGAACAGATTGAAAAATACTGTTGTGGCCTACCCAAAGGATTGAAAAAATACTGCACGAAGACAAAAGTCACTACTTTGACGCAGCTCATCAAGGTAGCAAACACTGGGAATGGTTTGCTCAAGGGAGAAGATTGTGAATTTAACACTGGCGTCAAGGCAGGATCAGGCAAGAAAAATTCAGCCAAGAAGCACGTTCCCAATGAGGCTCCTGAAGGGACTCAGGAGTCAGCCAACGCAGGGAAAGACAAAGCTACGGCTGAATCAGAAAAAGGACCAGCAAAGAAATGGAAAAGACGTTTTCCTCGCAAGTCAGAAGAGCAAAAGAAGGTCCTGAGGACAGAGAACAAATGCTTTATATGTGAGCAACCTAGCCACATTGCTTACAATTGTCCTACAAAGAAAAGGCCAGCTGATTCTGATGACAAGGAAGACAAGAAAGGAATGAAGCCCATGGCTGGTCTAGTGCCAGATATGGTGGGCGACAAGCCAAATTCAGATGCAAGTGAGCTTTGCAGAGCATGGGGAAAGGTCAGGGATCAAACAGTGCTTATCTTCTTTGATCCAGGTGCCAAAGCCAACTTCATTTCCCCAGAATTGGCTTCAAAGTTGGGAATCAGACCTGAAGAGATGGGGTATACAGCAAAGGCAGGTTTGGCATGTCCTGGCCATACAGAGGCTGTGACACCCATCATTGGAAAGTTGCGTCTACATATCCAGTCCTATGTAGATGCTGAAGAATTTTACATCATGCCACTGGACGGTTGTGATGTGTTGTTAGGTATTCCTTGGTTGTTTCGTGTACAGGGAATCATGGATGCCTACAACAAAAAGATCACTGTACAGAGCAGGGGAAAGACTCATATTCTGGATGTAAAGCTTAAAGGGGAGTCTATTCCTACTGTATCAGCTTCTGCTATTACTTCTGTAATGAAAAAGCATCTTTCTACGTACTTAGTTTTTGCACGTGAAGTGTCAGATTGTGATGAATCAAATTTATTTGTGCTAGATAAAGAAAGGTCAATGTTTTTACAACAGTATAGTGACTGTTTTTCCGATTCATTACCGTCTCAATTACCGCCAGAGAGACCCGAGGACCATGCGATAGATTTGGTGCCAGGCAGTAGCCCACCAAATAAGCCTCCGTACAGGGTTAGTGCGGCTCAGCAGAAAGAGATAATGGGCCAAGTACAGGAGCTGTTAGGAAAGGGGCTGATTCAGCCCAGTTCATCTCCATTCTGTTCTCCAGTGTTGTTCGTGCAGAAAAAGGTTGGCTCATGGAGTATGTGCATCGACTACCGTGCACTGAACAAGAATACCATCAAGAATAGGTTCCCTATACCTAGAATTGATGATATTATGGACAAATTAGGAGCAGCAGCTATGTTTAGCAGGATAGATCTAAAGAGTGGGTACCATCAGATCCGCATTAGATCAGAGGATGTGCACAAGACTGCTTTTAGAACGACGTTTGGCCTTTACGAATTTTTAGTGATGCCCTTTGGTCTCACAAATGCTCCTGCTACGTTCAATAGGATGATGGACATAATTTTCCGTCCACACCAGCAGTTTGTTGGTACATTCTTTGTTGACATGATAGTCTACTGAAGAACGGAGCCAACCTGCAGACCCCGGCCGAGGGGCCTAAACCCTATGTGAAGAATCAAAAGCAACAAAGAAGTTTTACCAACTTGCAAAGTCTTGCCGAGAGGCCTATTTTTAAAGAGGAGTTCCCGCTAACTTATGGGACCCGGCCTGATGGGGCCTAGAGGACATAAAGGAATTAAAACTAAAGCAAGACCAACACACGCACACGCACACACACATGCTAACTTGCGGAAAAGATGATGACGTGGCAATTATACGGACGCCCATGATTTGCGTTGGCAGTGCCACATGGCAAGCTGTACGGATTTCCACATTTCATGCTTGTTGCTAACGTGGTAGATCGTACGGATTTCACACTAGCTGCTGACGTGGCAGAGCAGTACGGATATCTTGCTTTTGCGCTGGTAGCTTTTGGAGAAGATGCTTTTGGACCAGTTGCTTTTGAGTTTGAAAGATTTTCATTGTCACAAGACGGGCACCACGTGCCAATAGAAAAGAAGACTAAATAGACTTTTAGCACTTCAATAACAACTGAACTCAAAGAGAGAGATGACACACGACACGGAGTGGCGGAATTGCACCCCAGAGAGAATTGGTCCCAAACCTTGGCGCCCCTTTCGGTATTTCTTTATATTGCATCAACACAGTACAAGCCAGTACTCCAAAATCTGCACCTTCTCTAGGAAGCATGCCAAAGAATGAGCCCTAACCTCATATTTAAAGGCCCTTGGCCTGAAAAGCAATTATAGAGCCTTCAAAACTTAAAAGCTTCTGGTCCAAAAACAATGCCAAAAAGGTGCCAACGTCATTTACGAAAATCCATACAGCTGCCACGTAAACAGTGAGCGCAAAACGCGAAAATCCGTACAACTTGCCATGTCATCAACAAAAGTAATTTTCAAAAATCTGCCTCGTCATCAACAGTTACGCAATTTCTTGTTTGTGTGTGAATCCTGCTTTATTTCCTTTATGTCACTTGGGGCCCCATCGGACGGGGTCCTCGTAAGTTGGTAGGACTACTTCTTCTGTTACTTGTTCTTCTTAGGGTTTAGGCCCCTTGACCGACCTCTGCAAGTTGGCTCCATTATTTAGGGCTTTGACACGTAAGCAGTTTGTGACATCTCCCCTTCTTGAAGGAGAGTAATTATCCGCGACTACAGCATATCTGCAAAACAACTCAAGTTAGCTCAAAAATTTTCGAGGGACAATCAGTTTGCTCTTTTTGTTAAGGAGTTAGCTTCTCCTTTCGGCTATTTTGATCAAAGAGTTAGCTTCTTCTTTCAACTCTTTTGATCAAGGAGTTAGCTTCTCCTTTCGTCCAGATCAATACTCTTGATATTCCGGCATAGTAAAATTAGCCATCACACCTAGACCGTACTGATCTTCCACTGGTGTCTTGATGCACTAAAATTACATACCCAGGCAATTTCATCCAATTAGCAATATTCAATAGTTGACACATCACAATGCAACACAAATGCTTACATATGCATGTTACAAGACACAACAAATAGCACCGCTGAGCACTCCCTCGAGACAAACGGTCTGCAGTATGAAGCTACTCAACGACTACCTCGTCAAACTCCCCCCCGCAAATAACCTAAAAAGGTCCGGGCCATGAGCGCAGAGGAATGTACAACCAAACACTCCCCAGACCGCAGTCTGTGTCGCTTGGAGGTTCAAGCATACAACCAAACGCTCCCCAGGCATCGGCTTGCGTCGTTCGGAGGTTTTCTGGCATACAACGGAACACTCCCCAGGCATCAGCCTGCATCGTTCTGAGGTTCAAACAATACCAAAACAGTATTTCTCACTTCTCCACCCAGGAGTAAAATCACCCATCATTGAAACCAGTATTAAAACAAGAGTCAAACAATTCAAATCGGCACCAAGATAGGTTTAAAACAAATAACATCCATTTCAAACAAATTCTAAACAAGATTACCAAACAAGTTCTCAAACAGATTCTCAGACAAATTCAAACTTATAAAGCAATCTAGACATTAGCCGAGCTCGAAAAGTCGACTGACTTTCCATCCTCAAACCTGGACCAAAAATTAGGGTTAGGTTCCTTCCATGAGGTCGTAGCCGAGCACAGCATGGTCCATCAGCTCTTGGACAGACAGTGTTTCTTTGGCCCCAAGAGATAGCAATCACACCGAACTTCCAAGGTCATCTGCTCGTGAAGAGAGACATCTACTGAGAGATGTCGAGAAATTTCAAGTTATAACCTGCTAGGGTTTCCATGGCAAGCATTTCAGGATACCCCACTTTGCCAGAAGTTGCACTCCGAAGGAAGATGTTTGAAACCATTTAACTTCGGGCAAAAAAAATTTATTGAAAGCTTGCCAAGTACTTGGACTATGCTGCTTGGTAACTATCAACATCTACATGGTACTGTCTCTGAGAAAAACAAAAGCTCGAAACAAATCTTGGATCCTTCTCTTGCAAGTGATCTTAATGGCTTTTGCCTTGTAAGACATGAGCGGTGAAGACGGGAGCGTGTCCGATGCGCGACGAAGTAAGGGTGGGAGTGACTAATAAGTCCGGGGTCGGAGCACGAAATTCCAAAAGTCTCTGGTTTGCTCTGTCTCCTCTTTTGTGGGACCCGGTAGGACTTCTTCTTCTGTTACTTATTCTTCTTAGGGTTTAGGCCCCTCGGTCGACACCTGCAAGTTGGCTCCATTCTTTAGGGCTTTGACACGTCAGCAATTTGTGACATTCATGTGATTGCTTTTTATGACCAAGGGCCTTTAAATATATGTTCTTTGGCACACTTCAGTGAGAAGGTGCTGAGGGTGGAGTATCGGCATTGTACTGAGTTCAAGTAATATAAAGAAATACCGAAAGGGGCACCAAGGTTTGGGGCCAATACTCTCTTGGGTAGAATTTTGCCACTCCATGCCGTGTGTGCTCTCTCTTTCAGTTCAGTTGTTATTGAAGTCCTAAAAGTTTGTTCAGTCTGTCCTTTTCCATTGGCACGTGGTGCTCGTCTCGTGACAGAAGCCCAGACCGCCGAAGACGACCAAGCCAAATGATAGCTTCATCACAGGCACCCTCAACCTCTTCACCAACCGGCTATACAAGCTTGAGAAAGAGGTTGAAGGATTAACCAAAGAGAAGGAAGCATGGAAGACGAAGAAGGAGAAGTGGGAGGAGAAGAGAGAAGGAGAAACAAGAATGGAAGAAAGAAACGGAAGAGCTTTCGGAGCAAATCGACCTCCTCCGCGCCTCTATCGCATCCCTCACCCCCCAAAGAAGGAGAGATCAAAGCAGAAGCCAAGGAAGCCCTCAAGGGGGAGATCACCAAAGCCCTCAGGGCAAGCATCGACGACAAATTCGGGGCCACCAAGGAAAGATGGGTTGAAGTAGTCAAGAAGAATATCAAAAAGGAGGCGAGAGTGGAAGCCCAAATAGATGAGGCGCTCACACAACCATTGAGGAAGAGAAGATGCAACAAGCCTGCCGCCTCAATGTACGAGTGACTGGCATCAAAGCAGAGGAGGGGTCCACACCCGAGAGCGATGGGAAAGCCCAATGAGTGAAGTTGGCGTACAAAGAAAACGTATAACAAGCTTTGACACTCTAAGCGAGAAATCAATAGCAACACATGAATAGAAACTTCAAAATCACTGAACTTTAATAGAATGAGAGAGAGAGAGAGAGAGAGAGAGTCGACACGGCCTAGCATAGTTTCGTGCTCAGAGATATTGGCCCCAAAGTCAAGTTGTCGTAAATTGCTGATGTGTCAAGCCACTGAAGACCTGAGTCAACTTATAGAAGCAAGTCGAGGGGCCTAAACCCTAAGAATAAGCCGACGAAGAAGGAGAAGTTCCCACCAACTTATGGGACCCCGTCCGATGGGCCCAAGTGACACAAGAGAATACATACACACACACACACACAAACACTTGCGCAAAAAAGTTGTATGGACAATGCTTATTTAGCGCCGACTACTGACGTGACAGCCTGTACAGATTTCCACGTTTCACGCTGACAACCTGTACGGATTTCCGTGATTTGCGCTGGTTGATTTTCAGCGCAAGCTTTTGGGCTAGTTGCTTTTGAGTTTGAAGCTTTTCACTGTAACTGCTTTTGGGTCTAGGGCTTTAAATATGAGGCTAGGGCTCATTCTCTAGAACGCTTCAATAAGAAGGTGCAGAGTGCGAGTACAGACATTGTACCGAGTTCAAGTAAAATAAAAAAAACCGAAAGGGGCGCCAAGGTTTGGGGCCAATACTCTTTGGGAGGAATTCCACCACTCCTTGTCGCGTGTCGTCTCTCTTTAAGTTCAGTAGTTATTGAAGTGCTAAAAGTCTGTTCAGCCTGTTAATTCTATTGGCACGTGGTGCCCGTCTTGTGACACAAGCACCCCTTTCGGTATTTCTTTATCATTGATCATTTTAAAGTACAACTCTCGAGGGACCTCTGCTCTCAGAATCTGCATCCAGATGCTCTGCAGAGTGAGGCCCCAAGGGCTCTTATAAATAGTACGTGGGATGCCCAAAAGCAGAGCCCCCAAAGCAATCAATTCAAAGCACTTTCACCCAAAAGCTCTTGTCACAAACTGCTGACATGTCAAAGCCCTGAAGAAGGGAGCCAACTTGCATATGTGGACCGAGGGGCCTAAACCTAAGAAGAACAAGTAACAGAAGAAGAAGTACTACCAACTTATGGGGACCCCGTCCGATGGGGCCCCAAGTGACATAGAAGAATTAAATAAAGCAAGACCCACACACACACTGAAAGTTTTGCGTGGCAGCTGATGACGTGGTACCTGTACGAAAATTCCAAAAATTGCACTAACATGATGACGTGGTAGATTGTACGGATTTCCGCATTTTGCGCTGATTGCTGTTCGAAATTCCGTGATTTACGCTGGCAACTTTTTGGCATTGCTTTTGGACCAGAAGCTTTTGAGTTTGAAGTCTTTTTATGTAAACTGCTTTTCATAGGCCAAGGGCCTTTAAATATGTGCTAAGGGCTCATTCTCTGGCATGCTTCTTGGAGAAAGTGCAGAGTTTGGAGTACCGGCTTGTAATGTGTTGATGCAATATAAAGAAATACCGAAAGGGGCGCCAAGGTTTGAGACCAATACTCTCTAGGGTGGAATTCCACCACTCCGTGTTGCTTGTCGTCTCTCTCTCTCTCTCTCTCTCTCTCTCTCTCTCTCTCTCTCTCTCTCTCTCTCTCTCTCTCTCTCTCTCTCTCTCTCTCTCTCTCTCTCTCTCTCTCTCTTTGTGAAAAATCAGGGCTGTATATTACTGAGTACAAAATAATCCCCAGTGGATGCCAAAATAGCCTATCACGAGGGGTGTACAAGCTGAATGTAAGGTTGAGAGCCACTATAGTGACAACTCGACTAGAACAATGTCACGGTGGTCTGTATGATGAGTGGAGGAGAAACCACTGAGGAGGTACATAATGCCATGTAATCTGTCCACCTGTAAGCGTGAAGAATAGTGAAGATCGGGCCCAACGCCGAAGAAAGGCAAATCGACGAGCCTCGGCTGCTCTAGATGTACTTGAGGAAGAATCCCACTGCCAAATGATGGTGTGAATAATGTCCAGCCAAATGGCAGTGAGGGTATCCGGTAGGAGCTGTGGAGCCGCACTGAGAATGTGAAGACAACGAGCTCTCCAAACATTCCATAGTGCAATGCTAGTGATGACTGAGAAGATTTCATCACGTGTCTGAAGATCCCCCTGCCAAGCAATCTGTGGTAACATAGCCAAAGTCCCTCGCCGATAACCAGTCGGGGTAAGCATAAGAGCTGGATCTGTGGCTGAGCCCTCGTAGAAAAGATGCGCTCCGGGCATCGGCATCAACCAGGAGACAGATCCCCAAGTGAGAAATCCATGCTGAACACCAGCTCTGCTAAGTAAAAAGCAAACTGCGAGCCACACTACATGAGAAGACGAGCATGACCAAAGACAGTGTGTAGGTGACTCAGGTAGGCACAAAGAACAGCGAGTACATAACGGATCATGACCCATAGAAGCTAACCAAGTCCCAACTGGAAGTCCTGCATGTGCAATCATCCATAGGAAAAAGGAAATACGACGAGCCACATGTAAATCCCAGATAGCTGACCAAAACTGCTGTAGATAGGCATGGGAGAGACCTGAATGTAACCAGAAACGCATACGAGTGGGCTGCTCTGGGTGCTGTCTCATCAATGCGAATCGTCCAATTCTGACTGTGTACTCAAAGAATGATACATGTACACCGGTGGGGTTAGAGTTAGGCCAATGCCACTCTCCTGGGTCCCAATAAAGCTGAGATAGGGCACGACCCTCCCACACCCAAAGCCTCCAAAGTGCAACATCAGCAGAAGCGAAACGAGGGTCAACACAACGACGCTTCCCGCGAGAGCCAACTACTCGTATGGCCTCCCATCGAGCGCCAGGGTAGACAAGGGGCGGAGAGGTGGTAGCATATGTCAATCTAGCATGCATCCCCGGAGAGCAGTCAGGATCAACTGTGAACACCATGGTGTCCAAACGAACTAATAAGAGTGTCCTCTGCGCAAAGAGTCCTTCCCAGCCACAATGTGGAGGCATCTGAACCGTGCCTCGCATGACTGCGTCCCAGTGTGAAAGAATGGCAGAGTCAATCTCAAGCAGTCTGTCTGGTACCCCGCGACCAATGTCATAATGTTTTGCCACAAAATCTGCATCCAACATACGTGTCTCATGAAACAACCGCATAGAGGCAGCAGGGCCAGTGTCCCAAGCAGCCCAATCAATGTGAGTCCTCTCTCCAAGCTGACGGGGTGGATTGACCGAAGAATCAAGAACTGCATCATTCCAAATGAGAGGCTTGCCCTCAATCTCCTCACGGCAAGAGGGAGGTGAGCGTATAATAGCTCGTCGCATGGATACCCAAATCTGAAGGAGCGATCGGATGAAGGGTGAGAGAGTGCTGGTGCTCAAGGGGACATCCGTAAAGAGAAAACGATACCCTGTTTGCCAAGTATGACTATCTCTAGTGCCGAGGCGTGGAGTCGCTGTGGAAAGAGCGGCCTGAAGAAGCATTTTCCAAGGTTCTTGGCCGGGAAAAAGACCCCGAACAATAAGCTTGGTAAGAAGGGCGCGGCTCTGTAATTCTGGATCAATAATGCCAAGTCCACCCTCTGACCTAGGACGAATAACTGTGGACCAGCGAACTCGAGCACGAGTATCAGTAGTCCCATCTGTGCCACTCCATAAAAAGTTCCGCACGAGTCTGCGGAGCTGAGCTATCACACCAGCATGTAGCATCCAACAAGAGGCCGTATACCATAATGTAGCCAGAATGACCTGGTTGGCGACCAATGCACGGCCAGCCAACGACAGATGACGAGAAGACCAATGACATAGCTTCCTGTGAATAGAATGTAGTACGGGTGCAAACTGCTGCTGTGAGGAAACGTCAAATCCAACCTGAAAGCCCAGATATCTGCATGTCTGTCCTGGTTGCAGCCATGTGAAACCATCAGTTACCCCCCAAGTAGGTATGTCATCACTGCCAACCAATAACCCATAGGATTTATGCCAGTTAATGCGTGCACCACTGGCAATGCAAAAAACCTCAAGGGCCTCCCGCATGGCATCAAGAGCTGCGAGCAAATAGCGCAACATCAGCATAGTGTCATCAGCAAACTCCTGATCGATAAGGTCCCGGAGCTGAAGGTACTGGCATGGTCAAGCCACAAAATGCATAACTCTGAGCACGAAGAAAGTCGAACATAGTCTCTCCTACAAACAGATACAGATATGCTGCTAAAGGACATCCCTGACGGACAGATCGAGAGAGCTCAAAACTTCGACTGACATGACCACCAATAGTAATAGCAATGCTGGCAGTCCTAAAGAGAGCGGAAAAGCCTGAGATCCATCTCGAAGGGAAACCCATCCTGGCTAATGATCCTTCGAGAATCTCCCAGTCAACACGGTCATATGCTTTCTCGAAGTCAAGGATGAAAAACGCGAGAGGTTCAGAAGATGATCTGGCCCACTCTACTGCCTCATAAAAAGTGAAGATATTATCCAATATGCATCGATCCATGACAAAGCCTGTCTGAGAAGTATGAATAATATCTGGTAAGAACGGCCGCAAGCGATGGCTGATCAGTAACGCTAATATCTTATAGACCGAAGGTAGTAGGGTAATAGGTCAGTATGAATAATATCCGGTAAGAACGGCCGCAAGCGATGGCTGATCAATAACGCTAATATCTTATAGACCGAAGGTAGTAGGGTAATAGGTCTCCACTGGCGGAGCTAAGTGGTGTCACCCCCTTTCGGAATAAGAGATATGGGACCTGAACAAAGATCCGGATGCATATATCCTGAGGCAAAGATATCCTGACAACCACGAAGCAGTGGTATATGGAATACATCCCAATAGGTCAAAAAGAAAGCTCTAGTGAGGCAATCCTCGCCTAGACAGGAAGATGGATCTAGACTCTCGATAGCAGCATAAAGCTCGTCAAGTGTGAATGGAGCCAACAAGATCTTTGCCATAGTGTCTGTACAACGGCGTCGGGTGTGATGCCAGATCTGCTCACGGGCAAGTAAAACCTCAGTAGTGCATACATCAGTAGTGAACAATGCCTCAAAATAATCTGCAGACATATCAAGGATAACATATCAAGGATAAGATCAAGATGCATATGAAGTGTTCCCTGAGCATCGCACAAAGTCCGGAGGGTGGTGCCAGGAGGGCGCTCTTTATGCGCAGCGAAGAAGTGAAGCTGGAGCTCTTTCTCTCTCTCGCTCTTTCTCTCTTTCTTTTCTTCCCTTGCAGGAAATAGGAATATGCTCACAGAGAAGGTTTGCAGGCTATTAGGGTTTCGGGGAGTTGGGGAATTAGGGTTTCACGTGATTAGGGTTTCACTAAATTAGGGTTTGCAGGCGGGGACTATTAGGGTTAGGGTTTCGCAGAAGTAGGATTGAAGATGTTGTGACGCGCACGTACTTGCAGGCTGTGGCGCGCAGGGTCGGCAGGCTGCAGGCAGTAGATCGCGTCGCGCCAGGCAGGCTGCAGACAAAAACGCCGCGGCAGACTGCAGGCCAGGCAGGAGGAAACGCGTGCAGGCAGTAGATCGCGTCGCGCCAGGCAGGCTGCAGGCAAAAACGCCGCGGCAGATTGCAGGCCAGGCAGGAGAGAACGCGTGTGGCAGGCAGCAGCTAGGGTCGCGCTGGATGCAGCTAGGGTTCTCTCTCTCTCTCTCTCTCTCTCTCTCTCTCTCTCTCTCTCTCTCTCTCTCTCTCTCTCTTCGGTTGTTATTGAAGTGCTAAAAGTCTGTTCAATCTGTTCTGTTCTATTGGCACGTGGTGCCCGTCTTGTGACAGTGGTATCAGAGCATCAAGCGTGTGCTTTTCTAGAAGCATACCGGTCCTTCCAAAGAGGAGACAGAGCAAACCAAAAACGCTAGGGCTGAAAACTGACCTTGCGGGGAAATCTGCTAACGCTAGGAAATCTGTTGTGCTGCTGTGGGAATCTGCTAACGCTAGGGCTGATCTGCTGTCTATTGTCGTCGGAAATCTGCAAGTGCAAAAATGCTGGCTGATCTGGTGCAAAAACGCTAGGCCTTCTGTTGAGAGAAAACGCCAGAGTTGTCGCGGGGTTTGGTCTTGCTGAAAAGTTGCCTGTTGAGCAAGGTGCTCCTGCTGCCTCTTCTGCGAGAAAGTGCTAGCGCTAGGTTTCTATATATACAAACTTAGCAAAACTGCCCTACCTAGTTCCGAACAAAAGTCACTTAATAAATAAGTGAAATATGTCAAAAATAGGGAAAATAGGTTTAATGCACTGGAAAATTCCCCTGATGGATTCTGATGGATTCTGATGGGAATGCTGATGATCATGCTGTGTGCAACCGGAGGATATGCATCTAATTTAAGTGTCTAGTCATGCACGGTCTGCAAATAGGCTCACGAAAGTGCTAGATCACTTCCTATTCTAGACTGACTTGACTGAACTGAACCCTAGTCATGCTGTACTTTGTCCACGGACACATAGGGTTGGATGTGTCACGTCTCTCTCTCTCTCTCTCTCTCTCTCTCTCTCTCTCTCTCTCTCTCTCTCTCTCTCTCTCTCCAATTGTTATTGAAGTGCTAAAAGTCTATTCAATCTGTTATGTTCTATTGGCACATGGTGCCCGTCTT
This sequence comes from Adiantum capillus-veneris, assembly GCF_014529385.1. NCBI lineage: Eukaryota > Viridiplantae > Streptophyta > Polypodiopsida > Polypodiales > Pteridaceae > Adiantum > Adiantum capillus-veneris. The sequence continues at coordinate 14,108,386 of NC_140955.1, forward strand.
GTGACAACGGTATCAGAGCATCAGGCGTGTGCTTTTCATGTGAACTGCTTTTCATAAGCCAACGGCTTTTAAATATGTTCTAAGGACTCATTCTCTGGCATGCTTCCTGGAGAAGGTGCAGAGTCAAGAGTACCGGCTTGTACTGTGTTGATGCAATATAAAGAAATAACGAAAGGGCGGCAAGGTTTGGGGCCAATACTCTCTGGGGGGGAGTTCTGCCACTCTCTCTCTCTCTCTCTCTCTCTCTCTCTCTCTCTCTCTCTCTCTCTCTCTCTCTCTCTCTCTCTCTCTCTCTCTCTCTCTCTCTCTCTCTCTCTCTCTCTCTCTCTCTCTCTCTCTCAGTTCAGTTGTTATTGAAGTGCTAAAAGTTTGTTCAGTCTGTTCTGTTCTATTGGCACGTGGTGCTCGTCTTGTGACAGTGGTACCAGAGCATCAGGCGTGTGCTTTTCTAAAAGCATACCAATCCTTCCGAAGAGGAGACAGAGCAAGATCGCACTTCCATAGCCTATTGGAAATTTGAGCTTCGTGCATTGTATTTGGACCAGAAGCTTTTGAGTTCGAAGGCTTTTCATGTAAACTGCTTTTCATAGGCCAAGGGCCTTAAAATATGTGCTAAGGGCTCATTCTTTGGCATGCTTCCTAGAGAAGGTGCAGAGCCTAGAGTACCAGCTTGTACTGTGTTGATGCAATATAAAGAAATACCAAAAGGGACGTCAAGGTTGTAACCAATACTCTCTCTCTCTCTCTCTCTCTCTCTCTCAATTCAGTTGTCATTAAAGTGCCAAAAGTATGTTTAATCTGTTATGTTCTATTGGCACGGGTGCCCGTCTTGTGACAGCTCTGGTCCCCAAAAGCTAGAGCTATGGATTTTCAAAAGCAACCAACGTAATTTGCAAAAATCCGTACAACTTGTTGCTTGGCATCTGCAACACAAATTGCAGAAATTCCGTACGGCCCTGCCACGTCAGCATCCGTACGATCTACCACGTCATCATGTCAACACAGTTATACATACCTAGATTAACCAAGGATAAGCCTAGATTCACCCTTAAAGGAAAGTGCAAGGTATAGACCCATGGTAGTCAACCACAAGACAATATAACCATCAGCTTTATCATGCATAGTATTGACTAAATACCACGACATCCCCACTAATGTCGTCAATGCCCAATAGTGGATGTAGAACTACGTACTAACATATGCTCCCAAACACCACACACACACATGAGCATGCCTCAACACAATGTCCAACGTACTGAGTTTCTGTCATGACTCCGGATATCAAGGGCAGACTTAGCCATAATGAAGCCTAGCACTAAAAGAAGTATTAAATAGGAAAAATTAGCACAAAAATGAGGTAGTTCATAGGACATACGCACCACAAAAGTTAGAAAGAATTAGCACAAAATCACCTAGTCATAACTCGGACGAAAACTTCACAATGTGAAATCTCCATGTCCGCTATACGACTAAAAAATATACCTAGATGAATCGAGGATAAGCCTAGATTCAACCTTAAAGGAAAGTGCAAGGTATAGACCCATGGTAGTCAACCACAAGACAATATAACTATCGGCTCCATCATGCATAGTATTGACTAAATACCACGACATCCCCACTAACGTCGTCAGTGCCCAATAGTGGGTGTAGATCTACGTACTAACATATGCTCCCAAACACAACACACACCACACGCGCACACACATGAGCATACATCAGCACAAAGTCCAGCGTACTGAGTTTTTGTCACGACTCCGGACTCCGGAGATCAAGGGCAGACTCAGCCATAATGAAGCCTAGCACTAAAAGAAGTATTAAATAGGAAAAATTAGCACAAAAATGAGGTAGTTGATAGGGCATACGCACCACAAAAGCTAGAACGAATTAGCACAAAATCAATTGGTCGTAACTCGGACAAAAACTTCACAATGTGAAATCTACATGTCCGCTATACAACTAAAAAATATACCTAGATGAATCCAGGACAAGCGTAGATTCACCCTTAAAGGAAAGTGCAAGGTATAGACCCATGGTAGTCAACCACAAGACAATATAACCATCAGCTCCATCATGCATAGTATTGACTAAATACCACGACATCTCCACTAACATCGTCAATGCCCAATAGTGGCTGTAGAACTACGTACTAACATATGCTCCCAAACACAACCACACCACACGCGCACACACATGAGCATACATCAACACAAAGTCCAACGTACTGAGTTTCTGTGATGACTCCGGAGATCAAGGGCAAACTCTGCCATAATGAAGCCTAGCACTAAAAGAAGCATTAAATACGAAAAATTAGCACAAAATTGAGGTAGTTGATAGGACATAAGCACTACAAAAGCTAGAAAGAATTAGCACAAAATCAACTGGTTGTAACTCGGACAAAAACTTTGCATGTCTGCTATACCACTAAAAAATATACCTGGATGAATCCAAGATTAGTGCGTTCAATTTCTCTCGTCCACTCGGCCATTTCTCTACCAGATGGTCATGTCACGTCATCACTTTGTGACATACCCCCCTCTTGAAAGAATTGTACATAAATCCAGCACTTGCACAAAGACGACAGTCACTGAACATCAAATCACATTCACATCAAATCACATAGAATCCATCGAGATCTAGGACTATGATTCCTGGTAACGTGTTTAGCAATCGCATCTAGATCCACATCGGACCTCACTGATGTTAGATCAACTAATTCTTACTGCGATCGTGTCCATAGAATCTGAAGACCGAAATATTGTAGTTATTTCGTCTTTCAAACCTGCACTCAAGACATTCACATGAGTGAGCGCACATAAATCAGATTCATTTTCGCGAATTCCCATGTCAAATTACTTCTTTCATAAAATCATCCAGCAAAATATGTCAACTCATCAGTATCCCTGAAATCCAAAGGAAAATTGGTGACTTTATTCCATCTGGGTAACCTGTGACAAAGGAGCCGACTGACTCCCCTCGTGCAGTCCCGTCTGCACCAGATTCAACCTACTGATCTCCGAGAACTCTCGGAATAGTCAAAGATAGACCGAGAGCCTTAAGGTAAAGTTCCAATATCTAAGGAGTATTTGCTAGGTCCTCCTTCTCCATCCGCTTCGCATTCAATGTCGGGTAGTTCTTGACTAAGAACCTGCCGTTCACTTTACCTTTCTCTTTCCTTTCCTTGTGAGCCATTATCTGTTCCGGAACAAGAATCTCCTTGCTCTCTTCTACTTCAGGTTGGCTCCTCATACTCCCTGTCGATTGGCACCTCACCCTTGAAAGGTTTCAAGAGACTCGCATGAAAAGCATTGTGAATCTGGCAACTTCACTCTAAAGGAAAGGGCCATAGTACCGCATTCTTAGCTTTTTAAAAAGCCGCTCCTTTCCCTTTCATTTCCTTAGGCGTGCCTTCTCAAGCCGTAAGAGCACCCAATCATCTTCCTTCAGCTACAAGTCGCGTCGTTGTCTATCAACTGCCTTCTTATGTCATGCTTGAGATTTCTCAAGAGCCTCACGAACCTTGGCAAAAACACTGTTCAAATCTCTCGTATACTGATCCGCTTCAAAAATCTTATCCTGGATCTGGGAAATTCTCTGATCTACCAACCAATTCCCTTTTCCTTTCTTTCCTTGTGCCGTGGGACTTGTGGTTAGCTTTGCTAGTTTCCCCTATCCATTGGCACGTCAGTTTCAATCATCAGAACCCTGAGACGCACTAGCATCTGATCTCCTTTCTCGAGAATCCTCTGATGAATTTCCATCAAGTTCCCTTAGTTCGTCGGAACCTTCAAATGTGCTACCAACTGATTTTTTCAAGAATCTCATGATGAGCTGTCAACCGGTTCCCCTCATTCATTCTTTTGCTGGCAGACTCTTGCCCTCTTGAGGTGGATACTATGATGTCCATAGGATAAGTCAATGAGCCGGCATGCGTTCCAACTCGTTGCTTATCATGTCCCATGAGTCTCTGAATAGAGTCAAACTTTTGGTTCAAAGAATAGTCTCGAATCTCTTTTGGCAAACCAAGGCAAAACTGCTCAATCTGGTCTCTCTAGAAAATAAGTATCCCAAAACTTCGTGCAATAGTCATCAATGTATCTTTCTTAGTCATTCTCAAGTGATACCAAGCCAAGATGACATCTCTTTCATATTCATCTGATATCCAAGTTGACGTAAATTTTCTTGGATTTTAACCACCTCACAGGTGCTCTGTGCGTAACAAAGTAGACCCCATGTCTATGCAGTTCCCTTCAAGTAAGATGTCACCCTTCGCACCTTGGAGCGTTTTTTGAACCGACCTCTAGAGAAGGGGACGTTAAATTGTTGTACAAACTCCACAAAGGGCAAATAATTTTCCCATTGAGTCTTTTGATCCGAAGAATAAGACTTCAACAAATCCAAAACCACTGAAATGGCTATCTCAAATTGCTCATCAATCTGTGGGTGCAACCAAGCCAATGTTCTCCCAGATTGCCCTCTAAAACAAACTAGTAAACTGGGGATCTCTGTTCAAAGCAATGGACTCAAACATGCCATGTAATCGGAAAATTTGTGAGAAAAATAACTTCACCAAGTGATCGGGCTTAATTGTCTTCTTAACCGAAATAGAGTGGGCCTACTTGCTAAATCTGTCAATGACTGTCCAAATCCCATCATGCCCACATTGGGTCTTGGAAAGATAATATAATGAAATCCATAGCAATGCTTTCCTAGGGGCAGGAGGATATAGGTAAAGGTTGAGGAAGTCCTAGTGCCTAATGCATGTTAAACTTGACCTTTTGGCATACTTAGCAATTGCGAACAGACTTGTCCACATTCTTTTTGAGCCTCGGCCAGTAAAAGTAACACTCGACACCCTTCAAGGTGGTATCTATGCCGCAGTGGCTCGAAAAAGATGGACAATGGCACTCTATCAAAACCTTTTCCCTCGAAGGTTGTGTGACACACACCATCGTTTTCCACATCAAATAGCCGTCCCGTATGGAATAGCCTGCAACTAGCTCCCCATGCTAGGTCCAATGAAAGATATCTGCAAAGACAAGATCGATGGCGTACTGATCATTATATCTTCGAAGCTTCGATGATGTATCGCGGAAGTAGTCAGAACCAAGGGCTTTCTAGACACGCATTTGCCACTAAATTCTTCTGTCCCTGAACATGGACTATTTGGAAATGAAACTGTGACAAGATGTTAGCCCACCGCATCTACTTTTTTGAAAACTGCTTCTGCAACAAGAAGTGTTGTAAACTCTGATGATCTGTGAAGACAGTAAAGGCGTGTCCCATCGAATGTTGAATGGACTCTGACTTCTTCTCAAGACAGTAGTCTCGAATTTCTTTGGAAAGTCCACAACAAAACCTCTCAATCTGCTCCTTAAAACTGATCTTCTTGAAAGAAGAGGTTTAGCAAGAAAACATCCCAAAATCTTTCATAGTAAGCATGCAAAGTGTCACCCCTAGTCATCCGAAGGTCGTTCCAATCGGTTCTTACATCTCATTCGTACTCCTCAATAAACCTAGAAGAAATAGAGTTTCTTGAATTTCAACCACTTTGTCGGTGCTTATTTCCTTAACAAAAGAGTGGACCACCAAGTCCATGCATTGCCTTTCAAAAAGGATATTGCCCGTCTAATCTGTATAGCGACCTCCAGAAAATGCTATATCAAACTGTTGAATAAAGGCTAAAGCCTTTAGAGCATCTCTAAACCCTGAAAAGTACTCAAACTTTATTGCTTGTCCTCCCTCTTTGAATTCTTTGGTCTTTTTGTCCTTGTCGTCGAGGAAATCACACTGACTAGCTCTATAAAAGTGCTTCCTTTTCGAATAAAATATATGATATTTTATTTGTTTCTTGCTCTTTCTGTCCTCATCACTCGAATCAAAGGAGATGAGGTGTCCGACTGTCAGAAGAAGATGAGGACGAGCTGGGCAATCCTTCGAAGCATACACTCTTCTTCTATTTTCTGGCATTTTCAAAAGAGGATTTTTGGCCCAAGGAACCGGGGAAATAATTTCCGAAGTTACGTTTCTTCAGTTGCTTTTTCTTTGACCCTAATAGTTGACTGACTCGTTTTTCACAAACCTCATCGAGTTCATCTTTAGTAAACATCTGTGCAACAAGAGGTTGCTTGAGGGCCGACTTAATTGGGGTATGAATGGCTTTTTGCAAATGGGTGTGTGCCGACTCAAAAAATTTACATATTGTGAATCCTTAGCAAACTTGAGCATCTGCTTTGCCCACTCGTCAACCTATTGTTGTCGTTGCATCTCCATTAGCTGATTCATGATCTACTAATCCATTCGAATTTTCCATACCCCCTCCCATTTCAAAAGTATCAGGAGGGTTCGTCCGATTTTTGCAGGATTCATCGTTTAAACCCATGTGTATCGCGGTAAGAGGATCGGATTTCCCGGTAGAAGAGAAATTGGCCATGCTCTGATACCATTGTAACAATCTTGGTCACCTCCAAGACGGGAATCTGATATGACACACGAGAGAATCACTTAAAATACTTCACAACTTTAAAATCACAATTCAATTTGGTCGACACGGCCCAGCGTAGTTCCATGCCCAGAGAGATTGGCCCCAAAGATTGATGCCCCTTTCGGTATTTCTTTTAAATTAATGGCTGATCAAAATACAACTCTTGCGGGTCCTTGGCTCTCAGTCTCTGCGTCAGATGCTCTGAAGAGTGAGGCCCTTACGCCCTTTTTATTATTACAAGGGATTCCAAAAGCACAGCCCCAAAAGCAATTAAACTCAAAAGTAAACTACCTCAAAAGCAATCGGTCCTCAAAAATTGTCAAAAAAGCACCAATGCAAATTGCGGAAATTTGTACAGACTGCCACGTCATCAGCCAGTTTGAAACGTGCAAATCCGTACAAGCTGTCATGTTAGCCAAGCAGCACGTTTTGCAAGATTCCGTGTTGTTGCCACGTGGCACTTCTGCCACAGGGTCAATATGTGTGTGTGCGTGTGTGTGTGTGTGTCTCCAGGCAATGTTGCCCCGTCTTCGTTTTGTGACAACCGAATCCTAACTCAAAAATAGCTGGTATAACTCCTGCTCAAGGCTAGCCAAAAAGGCCCTGTTCTTTCGATGTAGTAAACGTCAGAAGGCAATATGCGACTATCTATGAGTGATGACTCCCAAAGAAACCTCTCCGTGTAGTCGGGCTCTGAAATCTTTGCACTTTCATCATACCAATTGTTCTCGGGCATAGTCCCAGAACCGCATCTCTGCTTGGACTGTGTATGTGGATAAACCTCCCTAGCTGCACCCCGTAGAGTCTCTGTCAGAATATGGGTGAGCTCCTCCACAGGTCGCCCTAGATCCTCTGTGCATAGGCGTCTATAAATCTCATCCATGTAAACAGAGTTTGTCTCCGTAAGTGAAAGTATATCTTGTAGGACCTCCTCCTCGTGTCCTTTGAGCTGTGGTGAACTGGAAGGAGATGTCTAGTGTCAAAAGGGTATGGTCTACTGCTACCCAAATGGACCGGGGTCCAACTGTGAAGTCCTCAATATGGGGAAAAAAGCTCGGTATGGCCATAATATAATCCACTGTGCTAGCCCCGTGACGATGTGGAAAGCAAGTAAACCCGACAGCTGCTAGGAATCTTTGCTAGGAGTCTAGTGTCAAAAGGGTATGGTCTACTGCTTAACCCATGTACAGTGCCCATATCTAGAAAGTATCTTCCATACCCTAGACAATCTGTATCCTGTGAGCATATGTCCAACCCCATGTCTATGGTGTCCAACTCTCTCAACATTTCTTCCAGGGAATCATAGAAGAATGTCTGATGGTTGCGCGTTCGGGTGTTGAAGTTCCCTTGGAGAATGATGTCCCCATCCCTAGAGAACTACTCCCATATGTCATCATCAAGCACAGAGAAAGGTGACACATAGGTTGATGTACTTGGAGCAAAGTAGCATATCGAAATATAGAGAAATCTGCTTGTGTCAGCCTTCAATCTCACCCACATGTACCTGGCATGATCGTCTCCAATCGCCATGTGGAGCGTCGCTCCATAATGACCACCTTTCCTTCTCTTTAGAAGGCTATCTTTTCTTTTTCCCTTGCCGCCCTATTCTTTGGCATAACTTCCAACATGTGGGCAAGTTGTGATAGAGTGAGATCATCGCCAAGGAATATGCCGGTCATCTTTAATGTGGGCCTTTTCTTCAAAAACTCTTTCTTCGCCTCAATAGTGAGAAATCGCAAAATGAGAACACTTTCCTTCGATATCTCTCCAACACCACCAACTCTCCATGCCTTTGTGTGCGTTGGTTTATCTGTTCCCATCAACTCCATGAGCTCCTTTACTTCTTCCTCGACTTTATCTTGATCGTTTAGAAGGGTAACTCTCGTATGTACATCACGCGAGCGTCTCTATTATTCCTCCTCTAGTGTCATGTTGATGATGGTTGGTGTGGGGGTTGATGCCTCCTTCCGTTTTCCTTTTTTAGGAACCTCTATCCACTCCTCCGCTTCATCTGCCACAAACCATTGACTTGACAGTCAACAGTACACACCTTGGCAGACCCGTAGAAATGCAACAGCAAGTGACGTGGCACTGTCGTACGGACCCAACAAATTACGACGCAAAATCTGACGTAAAACACGGACTACTTACGTGGCAAAAGCGTACGGACGGGCAGCTTTTTGGCTACGCAAGCTCTACGCAAAGCATGAGAGAGAGAGAGAGAGAGAGAGAGAGAGAGAGAGAGAGAGAGAGAGAGAGCTTTTGGAGTTGCTTTATTTTGATGCTTTTAAAAGTGACAGCTTTTGGGGCTCTGCTTTTGGGCATCCCTTGTAATCTTTAAATTGGTGGGCAGGGCCTCACAACTCAGAGCATCTAGATGCAGAGTCTGACAGTGAGAACTCTCCCACTCCCTTGTACTTTGAGCACAGATTTTATACAAAAAGAAATACCGAAAGGGTTGTCAATCTTTGGGGCCAATATCTCTAGGCACGGAACTCCGTCGGGCCGTGTCGAATCAATTGTGAATTGTGAATTGTTTTGAAGTGAATCTCTGTTGTGTCACGGTAGATTCTTGACTTGGAGTGGCCAAGTTTGTTACAGTGGAATCACAGGGGGGCCGATTTCTCTTCTACAGGGAAATCCGATCCTTTTCTCACGACACTTATGGATTCAAACAGAGATCAATCGACTTCATCTGCATTTGGGGATGCGGGAAGAGATCAAGAAGAAGATTCTCAAGAGGAGTATGGCCCGCCTCGGCCTACTCAGGCAGAGATTGAAGAGACGAAGCGTCGACAATTGGTTGACGATGCGACAAAGATGATGATCAACATTGCAAAGGATCCCAAATTTGCAAAATTTTTGACGCAAACATCCTTCGATGAAGTGCACTCTCAGTGGCAAAAGGCCACAAAACCACCCCTCAAACCGGCACTCGGAGAAGCCTCCTACTCCGAGGATGTTTACAGAGCAAGAATTAGAAGAGGTGGTTGATACACGGATTACCCAGCCTTTTGACGCAACCAACAAAGCCAAAAAGCACGACAAAAAGCAGAAGAAAGAAACTGACTTCTCGAGTTATTTGGGTTGTCAATATGCTTTTGCCTACGCAAGAAAGAAAAAGAAGCATGTCAGATTTGAAGGAGTATCACGTTCTTCTTTTTCTTCTTCTTCTGACAGTTCTTCTAGCACTTCTGACTCGATCGAAGAAGGCAAGAAAGGGAAAAAGCGAAGCAAAAAGCAAAGCTTCAAAAGGGAAAGAAAAAGGCGAAGACGCCTAAGTTTCGCCCAATTTCTGACAGCTCTACAGAGGACTCATCTTCAAATAGTTCAGACTTTGATGATCACAGATTTTATGCAAAAAAGAAGAATTTTTATAAAGCCAACCAGTACGACTTTCTGGAGAATAAAAGCAAGAAAGTTCGAGAATTTAAAGAAGTTGCACAATCAATTAAATTTGACACTTTTTCAGGATTCCAAGATGCTTCAAGGGCTTTGGCCTTCATACAACAATTTGATATAGCTTTCTCTAGAAGACATTACTCAGAGCACTCCAAGATTCGGAGGGCTACCTCTTACTTCAAGGGAAATGCTCGAACATGGTGGTCCACTCTTCTATTGAAGAAGAAAGCGCCAGTTAAAATGGCTGAAATTTAAAAAAACTTTTGATTTCTTCTTGATTGACTCCGGAGTACAAACGCGACATACGAATTGCTTGGAACCATCTTCGAATGACCAAGAAAGATACCTTGGACACATATTGCAAGAGATTTTGGAGCTCTTTTCTACCCGCTTCTTCATTTAAGAAGATCTCGTTTAAAGAACAGATTGAGCGGCTTACCTTGGGACTTACTAGGGAGCTTACTAGGGAGATCCGAGATCACTGCTTAGAGAAAAAGTCAGATTCTATTCAAGAACTCATGAGTCATGCAAAATGGGGCTTTGCCATACACTCAAGCAATTTGACTTACCCCACAGATGAGATCATGACACAGAAAACAGAACAGACTTCTAAAAATGAAAGTAGAAAGAGGAAGAGCCCCCAAGATCAGAAAGATAAGGATGCACGACCCCGACTCACTCCTCAAGAAAGAGCCAACTACATCAAAGAGGGGAAGTGTTTTGGATGCAGGGAACAAGGACACATCTCCGCGAAGTGCCTTAAAAAGGCACAGAAAGAACAAGATGAAGAAAGGCCAGAGAGTTCAAAAGCAGCTGAGGAACGTGGACGGAAAGGCAAGATGAAAGCAAGACTGGTTCCAGATTGCATGGGTACTGACCCAAGCACGATTGATGAGAGTACAGAACTTTGTCGAGCTTGGGGCAAAGTGAAAGATCAAGAAGCCCTAATTTTCTTTGATGGAGGAGCCAAGGCCAACTTCATTTCACCTGAATTGGCGGCGCGGCTCGAGATTACACCCAGTCGGATGGGACCACTAGCAAAGGCAGTAATAACGGCACCCGACACGGACGTAGCCATTACACCTGTCATTGGCAAACTTCGGTTGCATTGTCAAGGATATTTGGGGCACAAGGACTTCTACATAATGTCCTTGGAAGGTTGTGATGTCCTCTTGGGAATTCCCTGGTACCATAAGAACAACGCCCTGGTCGACTATTGGGCGAGAAAAGCGACTTTGACTACAGAAAAGGGCCGAACCATTGTACTTGATGTGAATTAAGGGCGAGTCTGTCACCATTATATCGACTTCGGTCGTTTCAAAATTAATGAAATCCAGTCTGTCTGTTTACTCGATCTTTTTGAAAGAGTTGAATGATAATCATAGGAAAAATATGTCTGATCTAGAAAAAGAACGCCAAGATTTTCTCCACATTGATGTCAATTGCTTTTCTGAGGGCCTGCCAAGCAAGTCGCCACCAGCTCGTCCTAAGGATCATACCATTGATTTGATACTTGGAAGCACACCACCAAACCAGCTACCTTACCGTGTGAGCCGAGCTCAGAATAAAGAAATTATGAACCAAGTGAAAGACCTCTTGGAAAGGGTCTTATCCAACCGAGTACTTCACCTTACTGCTCTCCGGTCTTGGTTTTGAAGAAAGACAAATCTTGGAGATTGTGTATCGACTATAGAGTTCTCAACAAAATCACCATCAAGAACAGATTTTTCGATTCCCAGGAGCATATATGAATCAAAGACTATCATTTTTGTGCTTCTCTTTGTCCTTTTTCTAGAGCCAGTTGTCTTTTGAACTAATATGTTCTATTGTGTATAAGTATTAGTTTAAAACAGCCACACACACATGCACATAAACCTAATCAAGATAATGAAATATTGTAACAGAGAAAGATGCAGACAAGATTACTGCACACAACATAGCATAAAGAAGGAGAGAGAGAAACTTGCAAATCAATGGCTTAAAGTGATAGCCATCAAGCTCCACGGAACCTCTTTTGCAGTTGGTATTTAGTTTCTTTATTGAAATTAAGCTGGTACAAAAAATTAAAGGCCCCTTTTTACACTTTAGTTCATGGGTGGTTCTTATCACCTATTGCATGATTATTCATAGGATTCTAGACCGACTACAAGGATCCTCTTGTTTCAGCAAGATCGATTTAAAGAGCGGATATCATCAGATTCGAATTGCGCTAGGAGATGTCTGCAAGATAGCTTTTCGGATGACCTTCAGTTTATTCGAGTTTTTGGTGATGCCTTTTGGGCTTACCAATGCTCCGGCGACCTTTAACCGAATGATGGACAAGATTTTCATAGAGTACATATCTTTTTGGGGACACTTTCTTTGATGACATTATTGTCTTATCCAAGGATGAGGCAGAACATAGAGAACATCTGCTACAAGTCTTTAGAAATTACGAGATCACAAGTTGGTGATTAATGCGAAGAAGAGTGAATTTTTGCTACCAAAGATACACTTTTTGGGACACTGTCTCAGCAACAGGAGTACACATGGACCCAGCCAAGATAGAGACTATCCGTGATTGGCCCGATTTGAAGAATGCCCATGAAGTGAGAAGCTTCTTGGGCTTATGTTCTTACTATCGGCGGTTCATCAGAAAGTTTACAGAGGTTGCTTCCCCTTTGCATATCTTGACACAGAAAGGAGTCCCTTTCTCGTGGGACCCACAGAGGTGACTGCCTTTCAATCATTGAAAGAGAAATTGACTACAGGACCAGCTTTGACTTTGTCGGATTTGCAGAAGTCATTTGAAGTTTATTATGATGCTTGTGGTCGTAGTCTAGGTGCGGTCTTAATGCAAGAAGGCCATGTCATTGCCTACGAGAGTCGATTGTTCTCAAGGCCGGAATTGAGAGCACAAATATATGAGAAAGAGCTTTTGGCGGTTATCCATACTCTTACTCAGTGGCGACATTACCTACTCGGAGCCGATTTTACGATCTTCACAGATCACTAGAGTTTACGCTACTTCTTGTCACAAAAGCAGCTATCGGAAAAGCAGATGCGGTGGGCGAACATCTTGTCATAGTTTCACTTCAAGATTGTCCATGTGCAGGGACAGCAAAACTTGTGGCAGATGCTTTGTCTCGGAAGCCGTTGGTTCTGGCTATTTCCGCGATACACCATAGTAGGAGCTTTGAGGATATGGTCGAACAGTATGCCACAGATACAGATTTTGCAGATATTTTCACTCGGATATGGAATGGGGAGGTTGTAGCGGGATATTCCATTCGGGATGGCTACTTGATGAAGAAAACCATGTTGTGCGTTACACAGACGTTAAGGTAAAAGGTACTAACCGAATGCCACTGTCCACCTTTTATGGGTCACCGCGGCATTGCTACCACCTTGAAAGGTGTGGAGAGATACTTCTTTTGGCCGAGACTCGAGAAGGACGTGGACGATTTTGTACGCAGTTGCTTGGTATGCCAAAAGGTCAAGTTTGACAGACATAAAACGCAGGAATTGTTCGCCGATGCCTTTTTGGCAGTATTTGAGAACCAATTGCTTTTGGGGCAGTTTGCTTTAGAGTTTAATTGTTTTTGGGGCTCTGCTTTTGGCATCCCTTGTAAGAATAAAAGGGCCCAAGGGCCTCATTCTTCAGAGCATCTGGACGCAAAGTCTGAGAGCCGAGGACCCACGGGAGTTGTATTTTGATCACGCATTAATATAAAAGAAATACCGAAAAGGGCGCCAATCTTTGGGGCCAATCTCTCTTGGCACAGAACTATGTCAGGCCGTGTCACCCAGATTGAACTGTGATTTTAAAGTTGTGAAGTATTTTAACTAAATTCTCTCGTATTCGTGTCAGATTTCCGTCTTAGAGGTGACCAAGATTGTCACACATTAGCATGGTTATACGCATCCCTTCTCAAGCAGCAACAGAGCAGATGGGCAGAAAGACGAGGTATACGAGCAACACGACAGGCAGGTTTCAAGAGGGGTTTCTCTAATCTTGATCACATCTTGACTCTACGATCCATTACTGAGGAAAGCAGGTCACATGGAAAATGGATCTATTGTAGCTTTGTAGACTTCCGCAAAGCTTTTGATATAATACCCAGAGCTAGACTAACGCTATGACCGCACGTCATGGGAGTATCCTGTCACACGACAGACACCTCGTGCCAATAGGAAAGAACAGACTGAACAGACTTTTAGCACTTCAATAACAACTGAACTGAAAGAGAGAGACGACACAAGACACGGAGTGGGGGAATCCTACCCCAAAGAGTATTGGCCCTAAACCTTGGCGCCCCTTTCGGTATTTCATTATATTTCATCAAGACAGTACAAGCCGGCACTCCAGACTCTGCACCTTCTCCAGGAAGCATGCCAGAGAATGAGCCCTTAGCTCATATTTAAAGGCCCTTGGCCTAAAAAGCAATTTACAATAAAAAGCCTTTTAACTTAAACGCATATGGTCCAAAAGCAAAGCCAAAAAGCTGCCAACGTAAATCACGAAAATCCATACAGCCTGCCACGTCATCAACCAACACAAAACGCGGAAATCCGTACAACCTGCCACATCATCATGTCAGTGCAATTTTTGAAAATCTGCCACGTCATTAATTTTTGCGTGTGTGTGCAGGTCCTACTTTATTTTAATCCTTTGTCACTTGGGGCCCCATCGTATGGGGTCCCCATAAGTCGATAGGACTTTTTCTTCTGTTACTTGTTCTTCTTAGGGTTTAGGCCCCTCGGCCGATAGCTCCGTTCTTCAGTAGGTCGACACGTCAACAGTTTGTTACATCTCCCCTTCTTGAAAGAGAGTAATCGTCCTCGATTACAGCATATCTGCAAAACAACTCAAGTTAGCTCAAAAATTTCCGAGGGACAATCAGTTTGCTCTTTTTATTAAGGAGTTAGCTTCTCCTTTCGGTTGTTTTGATCGAGGCTATTTTGATCAAGGAGTTAGCTTCTCCTTTCGGTTGTTTTGATCAAGGAGTTACCTTCTCCTTTCTGCTCTTTTGATCGAGTTGGCTTCTCCTTTCGTCCAGATCGGAACTCTTGATATTCCGACGTAGTAAAACTAGCCATCACACCCAGACCGTACTGATCTTCCACGAGTGTCTTGATGCACTAAAATTACATACCCAAGCAATCTCATCCAATCAAGAATATCAGTAGTTGGCACATCACAATGCAACACAAATGCTCACATATGCATGTTACAAGACATAGAAACATAAAGTTGCCGATAAACACTCCTCCCACATAACCTAATAAGATCCGGGCCGAGAGATATTCAACGACTCCCTCATCACTCCTCTTGCATAACCTAAAAAGGTCCGGGCCGGGAGATACAGAGGCCTTTTACAACCAAACACCCCCTAGACCGCAACCTGCGTCGTTTGGAGGTGCTGAGAGTAACCACTGCTCAGACTTCTTAATACTCCTCCCGCATAACCATCCAGATCCGGGCCGAGAGTCACAACAACAATACTCTCCTCGTAAATAACCACAAGGGTCCGGGCCATTTGTAAAAACAACACTTTTCAATCATTCGATTCTCACTACTCCACTCGGGAGTAAAATCACCAATCATTGAAACCGGTATTAAAACCAGAGTCAAACATTTCAAATCGATACCAAGACAAGTTCAAAACAAATACAATCCATTTCAAACAAATTTCAAACAGGGTCACCAAACGAGTTCTCAAACAGATTTCAAACTTAAAAAGCAATCTCAACATCAATCGAGCTCGAAAAGTCGACCAACTTTCCATCCTAGAACCTGCACCAAAAATTACGGTTAGGTTCATTCCGTAAGGTCGTAGCCGAGCACAACATGGTCCATCAGCTCTTGGACAAACATTGTTTCTTTAGCGGCGATGGTAGTCCCAAGATAGCGATCGCACTGGACCTCCAAGGTCATCTGATCGTGAAAAGACATCTTCTGAGAGATGTAGAGAAATTTCAAGTTATAATCAGCTAGGGTTTCCATGGCAAGCATTTCAAGATACCCCACTCTACCAGAAGTTGCACTCTGAAGGAAGATATTAGAAACCATATAACTTCGGGCAAAATTTTCTTGAAAGCTTGCCAAGTCCTTGGAGTGTGTTGCTTGGTAGCCATAGACATCAACATCTGCATGGCACTGCCTCTGAGAAAAACAGCAGCTTGAAACAAATCTTGGAACCTTCTCTTGCAAGTGATCTTAATGGCTTATGCCCTGTAAGACATGAGCGGTGAAGACGGGAGCGCGCTCGATGCACGATGAAGTAAGGGTGGGAGTGGCTAATAGGTTCGGGTTGGAGGGCTCAAATAGAAATTCCAATAGCTCTGTCTGCTCTTTTGTAGAAACGGTATGCTTTCAAAAAAGCACACGACTGATGCTCCGATACCACTGTCACACGACGGACACCACGTGCCAATAGAAAAGAACAGACTGAACAGACTTTTAGCACTTCAATAACAAGTGAACTGAAAGAGAGAGATGACACGCGACACGGAGTGGGGGAATTCCACCCTAGAGAATATTGGCCCCAAACCTTGGCGCCCTTTCGTTATTTCATTATATTTCATCAAGACAGTACAAGCCAGTACTCCAAACTCTGCACCTTCTCCAGGAAGCATGCCAGAGAATGAGCCCTAACCTCATTTTTAAAGGCCCTTGGCCTAAAAAGCAATTTACAGTAAAAAGCCTTCAAACTTAAAAACATCTGGTCCAAAAGCAAAGCCAAAAAGCTGCCAACGTAAATCACGAAAATCCATACAACCTGCCACGTCATCAACCAACGCAAAACGCGGAAATCCGTACAGCCCACCACGTCATCATGTCAACGCAATTTTTGGAAATCTGCCACTTCATCAATTTTTACGTGTGTGTGTGCAGGGCCTGCTTTATTTTAATCCTTTGTCACTTGGGGGCCCATCGTACGGGGTCCCCATAAGTCGGTAGGAGTCAGGACTTCTTCTTCTGTTACTTGTTCTTCTTAGGGTTTAGGCCCCTGGACCGGTAGCTCCGTTCTTCAGTAGATCGACACGTCAGCAGTTTGTTACAATCCATAGAGCTCATTTGGGGGATTATGGCTTTATACAGATCAGTTGCAAGAAAGGTACGCACTCTCGAGTTCCGTACAACTGCCACGTCATCAGCTTCTACACAAAAGATTGTGTGTGCATGTGATCCTGCTTTATTTTAATGCCTTTAGGTCACTTGGGCTCCATCGGACGAGGTCCGATAAGTTAGCAAGAACTCCTCTTTAAAAATAGGGCCACTTGGCAAGACTTTGCAAGTTGGTAAAACTTCTTCTGCTTCGTATTCTTAGGGTTTGGACTCCTCGGTTGAGATCTGCAAGTTGGCTCCGTTCTTCAGTGGATTGACACATCAGCAAAAGGGACCATCGGCTGAGGCAGTTCTAGCACCACAAGGACGGGATATCGCCATTACACCGATCATAGGCAAACTTCGGTTGAACAGTAAAGAGGTATTTACGACAAGAGGACTTTTACATCATGCCTTTGGAGGGGTGACGTCCTTTTGGAAATCCCTTGGTTCCACAAAAACAGTGTAGTGGTTGACTACAGGGCGAGGAAAGCGACTTTGAAGAATGAGGAGGATAGAGATATACTACTTGATATAAAATTAAAGGGCAAACCCGTCCCACTTGTATCAGCTTCGGCCATTTCCAAATTAACGAAATCCAGTCTGTTTGTTTACTCGGTCTATTTACATAAGTTAGATGAAAATAAAACGTCAAATTTGTCCGACCTTAAGAAGGAACTACAAGACTTTCTGCAAGCTCAAGCTGATTGTTTTTCTGAAGGCTTACCAGGAGAGCTACCTCCCAAACATCCTCTTGGAGGTCATATCATTGATTTGATTCTCGACAATACGCCACCAAAGCGGCCACCTTACCGAGTTAGTAGACACCAAAACAAGGAAATTACGAACCAAGTGAAACAGCTTCTAGAGAAGGGTCTCAGCCCAATAAATCACCTTACTGTTTGCTAGGGTTGTTAGTCTTGAAGATAGATTTTGGAGAATGTGCATTGACTACAAAGCTCTCATCAAAATCACCATCAAGAACAAGTTTCCAATACCCAGGATCGATGATATACTAGAAAGACTACCGAGTTTGTCACAAACTGATGACGTGTCGAAGCCCTGAAGAATGGAGCCAACTTACAGATGCCGCCCGAGGGACCTAAACCCTAAGAAGAACAAGTAACAGAATAAGAAGTCCTACCAACTTATGGCGACCACGTCCGATGCGGCCCCAAGCGACAAAGGATTAAAATAAAGCAAGACACACACACACAAATCTGGAAATTGCATTGACATGATGACGTGGCAAAACTGTATGGATTTCCGCGTTTCACGTTGACAGTGCTGACGTGACAGATTTCCGCAAAACGCGCTGACAGTGCTGACGTGGCAATTGTATGGAATTCCGTGATTTACGCTGGCAGCTTTTTGGTATTACTTTTGGATCAGAAGCTTTTGAGTTTGAAGGCTTTTCATTTAAACTGCTTTTCATAGGCCAAGGGCCTTTAAATATGTGCTAAGGGCTCATTCTCTGGCATGCTTCCTGGAGAAGGTGCAGAGTCTCGAGTACCAGCTTATACGGTGTTGATGCAATATAAAGAAATATCGAAAGGGGCGCCAAGGTTTGGGGCCAATACTCTCTAGGGTAGAATTCCGCCACTTGGCACTCCGTGTCGTGTGTCGTGTGTCGTCTCTCTTTGAGTTCAGTTGTTATTGAAGTGCTAAAAGTATGTTCAGTCTGTTCTTTTCTATTGGCACGTGGTGCCCGTCTTGTGACAAAGTTCAACAGAATCGACCTGGAAAGTGGCTATCATCAGATCAAGAACGCTCCTGGAGATGTATACAAGGCTGTGTTCAGGACGTCTTTTGGATTGAAGGAGTATTTGGTGAAGCCTTTCATCTCACAAATGCTCTTGCAATGTTCAATAGGATCATAAACAAGATTTGAAGAATATACACGAAGTTAGAAGCTTTGAGACCATCTGCAATTGCAGCCTTCAAGACTCTCAAAGAAAAGTTAACAGCTAGTCCCGCATTGGTATTACCAAACTTGCAAAAACCGTTTGAAGTTTACCGTGATGCCTGTGGTCACACTCTTGGGACAGTCTTAATGCAGGAGAGCCACGTTATAGCTTATAAGAGGAGAATGTTTTTGCGCCCATAGCAGGTTGCAAAGATTTATGAGAAAGAGCTTTTGGCAGTTATCCATGCTCTTACTCAGTGGCGCCATTTTCTACTTAAAGCTGACTTTACAATGTTCACCAACCACCAGAGTTTGCGATACTTCTTGTCTCAGAAATAACTTTTGGACAAACAGATGTAGTGGGCAAACATTTTGTCACAATTTCACTTTCAAACCGTCCATGTTCAGGGACAAAAAAACTTGTTGACAGATGCATTGTCTCGCAAGCCACTAATTTCAGTTATTTTAGCAATTCACTATCAAAGCTTTGAGGATATGGTAGATCAGTACACCACAAATCCAAATTCTATAGACATCTTTAATCGGTTATAGATCGGGGAGGTAGTTGCAGGCTTTTCCCTAAAGAATGGCTACTTGATGCGGAAAACTATGTTGAGTGTTACGCAACCATTGCCGAATAAGGTTTTGACAAAGTGCCACTGTCCACCTTTTTCGGGCCATGACACCATCATGAAAGGTATGGAGCGGTACTTCTACTGGCGGAGGCTCATAAAGGATGTGAACGAGTTTGTTCCCAATTTAATGCCAAAAGGTCAAGTTTGACGAGCATAAGGCACCAAGCCTTCAACAACCTTTACCTATACCTAGCCGACTATGGGGAAGTATAGCAATAAACTTCATTTTTTATCTCCCAAAGACTCAAGTCTTCCCTGTAACAAAACCGACCACTGTAACGGAAATGGGCATCACGTGCCAACAAAAAAGAACAAACGGAACAACTTTAAGCACTTCAAATAACAGCTGAACAGAAAGAGATGCACGACACACAAGACAGGGTGTAGCGAAGTTCCACCCCAAGAGAGCACTCACCCAAACCTTAACGCCCCTTTTGGTATTTCTTTCTATTGCTTGACCTCGGTACAACGTCGATACTCCATCGCACCTCTACCCGAAGAGCGTGCCAGAGAGCCCTTGGCTCATACTCTAAGGCCATTGACCCTTCAAAAGCAGTTTACATGAAAAGCATAAAGTCTAAAAGCATTTGGCCCAAAAGCTGGCGCTGAAATTAGCCAGAGCAAATTACGGAAATCCATACAGGTGCCGCGTCAATAACCAGCAAGAATTGCCTCAATCCGTACAACATGTCAACGCAAATTGTCGGGCGTCCGTAGAGGTGCCACATCATCGTGTCTTACGCAAGAGAGTTGGACAGTGTATGTGTCCTGCTTTATTTTACTGTCTTTAGGTCCCTGGCCCCATCAGACGCGGTCCCATAAGTTGGTGGGAACTTTTTAAAAATTGCCCCACTCGGTGAGATTCTGTCAGTTGGTAAAACTTCTTCTGTTGTTGTTGCTGCTGCTTCTTCTTAGGTGCTGATTCGCAAAGTACAACAGCCAGGGAGCACCTCCTCTGCAATCTGAGCGGTAAAGAGCGCCAAAGAGGGCCCCCAAGGCTCATATTTAAAGGCCCAAAGCCTAAAAGCATCAAATATGAAAGTTGACCCTAAAAAAACACTTTCCTAAAATTTCGGGATTTTCCTAAAAATCAGCCATGAATTGCAGAACGTCCATACAGTTGTGCCACATCATCATATTTTGATGTGCAAAGTCTTCTAAGTGTGTTCTGCTTTATTTTTAATGCCTTTCTATCACTTGGGCCCCATCGGACGGGGTCCCGTAAGTTGGTGAGGACTCTTCTTTAAAGATAGGCCACTCGTCAAGACTTTGTAAGTGTCTTCTTCTTCTTCTTAGGGTTTTGGCCCCTTGGCCAGGATCTAAAGGTTGGGCTTCATTCTTCAGTGGCTTGACACGTAAGCAGTTTGTGACAAGAACTCCGAGCCTCGAGCAGAGGGTAGACAGTAGAAGCGAAGCCGTGAAGCGCCGAAGGTAGACTATAGAGAGGAGAGGCTTGAGCCTTGAGCAATGAGACTTGAGAGCTTGAGCCTTGAGAGACTCTAAAGGGTGGCTTATATAGCCTCCTCCAAAAAAGAGCTGTTGGGCTGCCAGCAGACCATTTGAATGATGCATTGCATCGATGTAGCCATCAGTACATCCACCAAAAAACATCTCCAAGACATCTCTAGTTGCCAAAATTTTCAAAGAATCAACGACAGTCAAAAGAGCATACAAACCATCAGAAAATCAGGGATAAACCTGTGAAACAGCTGTAGCGGCGCAAGATCCCACCATTATCCACACCCAAACTCTGCCTAAGGGGGCAGAAAACACTGCCATACAGCAACAAACAGCACGCTCCCACGTCCAGGATTGTCCAAAAACAAGTTGCGCAGCCTTAGCAAGGAATTGAAACGAAAAGTACCCAGCAAAAAACAGCAACCCACGCACGCAGAGCCGCTTAGAGCACAGAATAGAAGTGTCCTCAAGGGAAAGAGTGATGATGAAAAAGAGTAGATCTCAGCCTGCCAGCAAAGACCCGCTAGAAGGAGACTCCTCTAATCAGTAAAACCTTGTGGGAAAAGAGTAGACGAGAGGATGTCTCTAAAAAGTGGTTAACGACGCAACAGATGGCACATTTGGTGTTCTCAACACTCTCACAGCAAGAGATCTTCAAGGTCTCATCACAACTCTCTTTTGTCTTGAGGGTGACACGGCTCTCACAATATAAATGCCTAATAAAAGGTACTTTTCTTGATTGTGCATGAGCCTTGAGTTGATGCACAAATCATGCGCCACGACATAACTACGAAAGAGCCCCAGCGCCAATTTGTTCTAGGATTTTATGCAAAGAACCAAACTCCCACCAAAGAATTCTAAAGAAGTTGCTCAAGCACAATCTGCCCGAAGGCAAGTATAGTCAAAGCACAATAGCAGAACTTAAGCTTTTTGCACTTACCTTGAAAACATTGTATGCAAACACATATACACAGACGAATCCAGGATAAGCCCAGATTCACCTTTAAAGGACAGTGAACATGGTAGTCATCCACAAGACAATATAACCATCAGCTCCATCATGCATAGTGTTGAATAACTACAACTACATCCCCACTAATGTCATACAAATGTAAAGTCTGCATGTCCGCTATACGATTAAAAAGTATACCCAGATGAATCCAGGATAAGCCCAGATTCACCTTGAAAGTAAAGTGCAATGTATAGACTCATGGTAGTTGTCCATAAGACAATATAACCATCAGCTCCATCATGTATAGTATTGGCTAGCCGCTACTTACTATGACATCCCCACTAACGTCGTCAATGCCTGATAGTGGGTGTAGAACTAGGTACTAATATATGCTCCCATACCCCCACACCACACACACACACGAGCATACATGGATACAAAGATACAACCCAAACCTTCTAAGTTCTTGACGCCATCCATCTATTGAAGAATCAGACGGTACAAGGAGCAGATGCAACAACAAAGGCAGCTAAAATTATATATCCCATCTATGATTTACGAACAGAAGTAAAGAAAGGCATATCCAAAGTCATCAAAGCACACTAATAACCCACCAATATTTCATCCTCAATACTTTGCAACCTACATCAATACCATAAAAAATGAGCGCCCATACATGAAGAGGGCGAAAAAGATACAACAGGTAACTTCAGATAGAATGCCAAGAACACATGCGGATTACACCAAGAGAATCAATACTATCATCTAATAGTCATAAAAACGAGAAATTCAGCACCGTCAACAATTCCAAGTACACAATATTGCATCTTCATTAATAAACGAAGGGCCAAATTTGGAAAAGAAGATGATACTCTTTGAACCCCCTTGGACGTATTGCAATGAGAGTCGAACATTTAATTAAAGAAGCAAATCATATAATACTCCTATTTATGGCCTCAAACTATTCCAGAATCTTTGATAAGTGTTCATAAAGCCGTCTAGGCTTTAACGTTTGTGACATCCAAAGCTTGATGTCTCTTAAACTTGCAGAAAGTAGTGTGATGATAGATTAATAACAATCAGTAAACTTTGGCCTTGTTTCATCTCACGATGCAAATGTGAGTAGTGCTTGGGGACAGGGGACACATAGATGGAAAATAAACTCCTATTAGACGAGACAATATACTAGGCCTTGAAACAAGACGTGACAAGATGAGTGCTTGACAAGTAACTGGACACAAGCAATGCCCTTGCAATCAAGACCCATGTGGAGGCTAAAAATAGAAGCGTAGATCGCACACATCATAACATCCAGGTTATTTACAAATACTCGCATAAAAGCTAAAAAAACAAAAACTTCTGTGTGTGCTCTGCATAAATGTGCCCGCATGCATACATGTATACACGTGTAAATATTATAAAAGGGCAGGGTAAGTACTTCCATAATTTCCTTCTTTTACTAAGACACTTCATTTTTCTTTTAAAGCAAGTTACCTTTGCTTCATTGTTTTCCGAAAGTTATATACAGTTATCCATTGAGTTGCTGGCATGCCAAGACGAATCTTCTTTCTAGGTTGATCGTCTTCAGCTGCCTCCAGTGGCAATCTGCTACGCTTTTGACCGGCCTGTAATACAGATAATGTCTTGATTGCGTAGTGGAGAAATAAACAAGACCACTATTACACTAAGTAGAGGACCCTACGCACCTTCTGGGCACCATCTGTTAATATTGGTCTGATAGCCGGGTTTGGACTAATGACAGCATCAAAGATGCTGATTAATCGAGCATAATCAGGTTCTTCGTCAAACTTCATATTTACTACGGTGTCTAGGAACAACTTGAAAGGAGCAGGGCAAAGACAGCAAAGAGCCTCTGAAGATGTTGCCATTTTCTTCTTGCAAACCTGGAACCCCTTGTTCTCTCCCTGTCAGAGGAATAAAATTTGCCATGACACTTTTTCTTGGTTAACTTTTACAGTCAAGGCCAAACAGTGACAAAAATAGAACCTGAAATCCTTGCCAAGGAAGCCGTCCGCGCAGCAAAAATACTAATGTATATGCCAAAGACTCAAGGTCATCTCTTCGGCTGCCAGTGCGACCAAGATGAGCATGGACACTTGCATATCTCACGGTTCCCCTGCACCAATGCACAAACTACATAAGACTTTCATTCCTCTAAGCACCACACATGACTGCAAAGTCCTCTAAGAATAAAGCGAAGCCAACCTAAAAACGTCTGGCCTTTGGTCATAATCGATGTGTCTTCCAGTTGAAGTATCCCTCCATTTGGACGCTGAAATAACGATCAAAGTTGAGCTTCCAAGGAACATGACCAAACAGTTCATGCAAATTGGGCATCATTTACCAAGTCCGAGGTCTACAAGGAACAGCTTCTTTTCGTCTGGTGAACCAGGATGCCCAAGCAGAAAGTTTTCGGGCTTTACGTCTCCATGAACATAACTGCAAGGTCATGAAACTGAGTTCCAAACCCCCTTGTAGCATATCAGATAAATAAAGCAAGAGGTAAATATACCCCTTTGCATGCATTTTTTCCAAAATTGAGAGAGATTCAACAGCAATGCAGGCTACCATCTCTGTTGACATTCTGCACATAGCAAATAACATATGCCATAATAAAATGTACATTGTAAAACCATTAATGCAAAGAGAGTTTGACACATGCGATTGATTCAACGAGATCGATAATAAAATGTACATTGTAAAACAGTTAATGCAAAGAGAGTTTGACACATACGACTGATTCGACGAGTTCCATACATCCCACAAACTTGGTCCCAGCATGTCCATAACCTGCAGACAATGACATGTTGACCACACTATAGGGACAACCAAACCCATAGTCCTTTGGGAACTTAAACAATAAAACTTACCATTATGTAGAATTCACCTTGACGGCCCTTATAATGCACGTGAGGAACACCATAGCAGCCATTTAGAGCACTATCAAACATCATGGTAAATGACATTTATAAGAAGAATCATCGTCAAACCAGAGGCTATGAACCTTACAGACTAAAAAGCCGTACTTGTAGACTTGCCACTCATAGGGTGGACCACTATTGCAGCCTTTGCTGTTGCGATGCTCAAACTTGAGAGCAACCTGCCCCAGGTAAATTTTCGCGATGTTTGTGAATACTTGCATACTTATAATTGTTTAATGCAAAATTGGACGAACCAAACAATGCATGTGACACAAAATTGAGCAGTTTAAAACACATGCATCGTGAGCATGTCATAGTTCACACAAAATGCAGGCATATCAAAACTATGTATGTGAATGGCCAGGTGTCTACAACTTTTGCTCAGTGGCAGATTATATAAGTAAATGATCACAGGGGTTATGGTAAGAGATAATTTCCCCACCATTACAACCACGTGCAATAAGATGGAGCATTGAATGTTAGTGAGACGCTGACATGGTGGTAGTAGCACTGAGAACAAAATGGAAAAGGATGTTCGGGAAGGGAATAGCCAAAAGCTAGTCACATCATACTATGAACAAGCAACATAGCAGCACCCTAACCAGAAAATATGTATACAATATGCAAGTCTCAATACATGTCAGAAAGCATAAAATATGTCAATTAGGAAAAACAACCCTACCTCGGCTGCATGAGGACCAGACCGCTCTGACACACTTCGTATTCGGCGGCCTACATAGACTTGTCCAAAACCACCTTTTCCAAGCTTTCGATCAAGTCTATACACGGGAGAGTTGCCTACTTGCACCTGCAAATACAGCCTCGAGAGAAGAGGCATCAGAGAGGCAAATGCTACATGATATGCACAGTGTTCCACAAATAAAACTGTAAAAACACCCAGAATGCATGCTAAAATGAATGAAAGATCTGCCTACACATTTGTGCCTGCTCATTGAGTTCAAGTTGATGTTAGATGGAAGGAAAAAAATACCCTTTCTGGTATAGGAGTGGAACTGCCTTCGTCCTCTGCTACAGGTCGTCTGTCAGCATTATTGTTTCCAGCACTCTCTTCTTCCATGTTATGTGATGACCGAGAATGTGCACTTTGGTCTGCAAATGGAACTGAATCTTGGAAGGAACGCAGCCCCTGTTTGAGTCCCAGGAGACCCCAACAGGGCTCAGGAAGCAAGCAGGACGTAAATCCTTGCAGAGCAACGCGAGAAGGCGATCCTCTCAATCATGGATGATTTTAAAACGCGATGAAGGTCACAAAGATTGATCCAGGACGTAATGCGATGGTGAAAGAGGCGAGTATGCCAAGAAGGCAGGGGCAGCTATGTCGCACTCACCTACTTCGATGATGAACAGGGATGGTAGTTTGATGAAGAGGAGGTTGATCTTGCAAAGAAGCACGGACGGGCGATCTATGAGAAGAAAGGGGAAGGATCGCAGCAAAGCAAAGATGGCGATGAGGGGACAGTACCTGACAATGGAGTAACAGGCGATGGAGACGATGAGGAAGACGAGGAAGACGGTGTATATGAGGGTGGTGGCTCTTTTGGTGGTGGTGATGGTGACCGTGATGATGGTTCTTATCCTTGACGAGCCTGTTGGATACCATAGCCAAGGCCAACTCCAAAGCTCAGCAGAGGGTCGGCGATGGCGGAGAATCGTAGAAGGGTTACTGCATTTTACCACCAACACCCAAAGCAGATTGAAGAGGTGAAGGTGTAGGAGCAGTATATAGGCATTTGTGAGCAAAGCACCCATACACGCACATTTTCTTTTCTTTATTTATTTGATGCAACAATTAATCTACATGTCTCGAATCCCATACATACAATTTCCTCTACTTAGGGCTACACATGTTGCTTTACAACGGTGCCCGAAATTGAGATATTGAATGCTCTCGTGGCTCTGCCCCTCCATGTTGTTGAGTGGAATGCTCCATACTTGGTAAGAGGAAGTAGCAAAGCACCCAGCATTCCCTAGCTAATACATGTTTATATGCAATGTACACTCGTGCATGTGCTCTCTTAACAACACTAGGAGCAACTCATTGTCGACCATTCACAATTTTTGAAAGTAGCAAAACTCGTCAACAATCTTTGAAATAAAAACCATTATGCCTTCAAATATTAGTTTGAGAAATCAGAAGGTGATTAGTTATTACTTGTTGTTTGTACAAAGTACGGAGATAGAAAGCCAATTGTTTGTGTATATCAAATGATCCTACATATAGGGGAATAGCCTCTCTCTCTCTCTCTCTCTCTCTCTCTCTCTCTCTCTCTCTCTCTCAATGTGTGTGTGTGTGTGTGGGTGGGTGTGAAGCCAAATAGCTTAAATCTTAATGACTTGTTTAAACAAAATATGCAAATTATCTCATTCCAACACACAAGAAATAATCAAAATGGCAAGTGGCACAACGTAGGGGATCGGAGTTTTTGAGGCCGGTTGGCCCCTCAAAAGCAATTCCTCATTAAGATGCAAGGTATGATTACAAACATGCCAAAAATATTTTTTGTACAGCTCTTGGTTAATCCCTTATAAATAGTGAAGGCTAAATAAACTCACAATTTCACTTGGTTCAAAGCTTTAATTTGCCTCCAAAATATGATAGTCCTAGCCTCACTCTCAAAGGCATGTGATTATGCAATGTGTGTGTGTGTGTGTGTGTGTGAGAGAGAGAGAGAGAGAGAGAGAGAGAGAGATGTCAGAAACTTAAGATAAGCAAATAACCATGATTATTTAGGAGGACATCATCTTCAACATAGAGGAAACCAACATGGCATCCATGGTTGAGACATCAGATGAAGCTAGGCAACTTATAGTCCCACACCGATCCTTTTGGGAGCATGCTTACGTTATTGATTAAAATACCAAGCCGATAAAGATGGGAGAAGGAGGCCATGGTTTCCTCGGCCTTTGGTGGTGGTAGAAGACAAAGGGGATCACTTGGTTGAGTACGAGAACGGCCTTGTTTTTCTCAAGACTCGCTTTTACACCCTACTCAAAGCGACCCTACACTTTCCATCAAGCATCCTATTGTGTCTCCTGAGAAGATCAACAAGCATGATCCATACCATTGGCTCCTACATGGATGCTCGATTTATTTTAAACTCTTACAGGAAAAGATCCCCCCTCCCCCTTAATGGAGAGCCTAATCATAAAACCATAATGATCAATTGTGCACGTGATTCATCCATTAAACCATGCATTAACTTAGTGGTGGAGATTACGTTCGAGTTAAAGTGGTTAGATACCATAATGTTTTATAAATTGAAAATCTATCTTTGTTTTCTTAACTTGTGTGGAAGAGCTTCTCTTGCTCTACACTTATCTTCTCCGTCTCCCTCGGCCTTGGCTCTTGGGGCTATGCAAGCCAAGATGGTATGAGAGCTCTCCAAGCCCTCTTGGCAACCTCGACGAGGACAACTCACGATAAAAACCTCTTGAAAAGTGGAGAAGAAGAAGTTCCACCAGTCCCAAAGTAGCTCACAACGATGATGTTATTGCAATCCTCCTCCTCGAGTGTACAAAATTTGTTAGAAAACAATAATCCTGCCACTACCTTGAGGACAATGATCTCTATCCAAGTGTGGTTGCTTCCTTATAGGAATAAAAACGAGTGAACTCCAACAATCACAACTCTATAAAAGAAGTGTATAAGAGCCCTATGCTTGCAGTTCAACATTGAGACAACCAATTGTTGCTATCAATACATTTAAACTTAATCGTGTTCAACGTAAAAATCAAATGTAAGTGTTCAATCTATTGCATTTTTAACCATGTTAAAAAATATTGTTTTTGCAAGAATGAATAGAACCTGACCCAAGCTATGGCATTTTTAACCATGTTAAAAAAGATTGTTTTTGCAAGAACAAATAGAAAGTGAATTGGGTCAAAGATCAAGAGGATGATGAACCAAATGCTCAACCGCATTATTGTTGTGAATCTTGCTTATCCTACTAAATAATGACCAAGTTGTAAAGCCACTTGCATTATGAATCCACTACCAATAAAGGCTTGTAATATGGCATTCCCTTCGTTATAGTGTACCTACAAAGCACCATACCATGAAAGTTTAGACTCCTTTCTAATCCCCTTGCATCAAAAAAGACATGAGAAATTTGAATTTGTCATGTCATAAAATTTTAATCATCTTGTGAGACTTGTTGATATTACCTCGCCATGATCAGCTGTCCTCTCACCATCTCCAATGTTTTTCCTCATGTTGGTCAAAGAAAACATGGCTCTCAAACATGTGAGTAGCTTGTTGGGTGGCCACCTTTTGGAACACAACCATTTCTAGTTTTTGCACATCGTAGACGCTCGTTATACTATATTTTTTACGTTGAGGATGTCAAGAATATGAAGATAACATGATAAGGTCTACACTTAGTAGGCGTCATCTTGTGCTACCGCATGGCATAGAGCACATCACAACCATTGAATGGTCCTAATAGAATCCCTAGCCATGTGAGAGAGAATTTGTAATGCATGGTCTTTGCGTGTTAGTATTACCAGAGTGCTATTCCAGTCAAGGTACTTCCTGTCAAAACAAAAATGTCTATAAAATGCTTCACATCTAAATGGTCCCATGCTGAAATTTCATCTCCAACAATCCCAGTGACACTTGTATTTTTGGATAGATAACAAAAAATCACATCACAACCAACCATTGTCTTCTATTTGTCTATTCAAAAGCTTCATTTTGCCTTCAATGCAACCCTTGAAAGTAGCATGCCAATTTTGCTCTTGCTTCTAATATCTGATGCTTTGAACAGTCCTATTGCTAATATAAGTGCTTCTTCGATTGCAAAAACACGCTACTTGGTTTATTGGCTAGCAAGATTTATCTGTAGTTCAAGTTGGACATACCAAAATAACGCTCTATTGGCAAAATGTACTCCTCTTCGTAAGGGGGAGTTTTGCATTGCACAAAGAATCTACCAAGGAAAACTCTTATGAGTACCTCCACTGATGCATAACTTTATAACTCTTTACATGCATAGGAGTGAGCTCACCTCCAACAACAAGTGTGGGCTCTCTACCTTGACCTCCAACCTCTATCACCATTGGCATATCAATGGTCATTTTCTCTTCTAAAAGCCCTATGGCCAAAAAAAGGAGAAATGAGGTGCACTCTCATCATTAATGGTCACTTGCGTTACTGTATGCTAATCAAATCCCACTTTCAACATAACCATTGCAGATCGAGGGTCTAGAATTTCATGGGGTGTTGAGCTTGAAGATGCCAATGGGCCGTGATGAGCTTCACCCTTGGAGCACTTGTTTGTCCTTGCTGAGCTTAACTCTGCATTACGGAGAGGTTTGAATCCAGATTCTATCTCTATTGCTCAATCTAAAGTTTGACCCAAAATTACTCTCACTTGGCAATACACCAGACTCTTGTGGTGACATGCATCTTCCAAGTTCTGCTTGTAGAAGCCTCACAGGCAGTTGTGGAGTGTTGCTGAGTTGGGAACTAGAACCTTCATCGGAACCTAGAGGCGGTTTCCACTTTCGCAATGGCTTCTACAACAACGACAACAAGTTCTCTCCAACTAATGTGCATTTGGTTCTCTAATCACCAAAGGGCCCTTAAGATGCAAAGGCAATGGAGTCGTCGTGTTTCTCTGTTTGTCACTGCTCCTACATCAACCACAATAAATTTATATATAGTGGTTCAATAGTAAACTTAACCTATTGAAGAAGGCTTAGGCTAATCTGTGTTACCTATGGAGCCTTTGTTACAGAGCGTGCAGGTGAGAATGTGGATTAACACTAAGTTCGATGTAATCTACCTCATCATCAATAGCCTTGAACTCTATAGGGGTCTCTCCGTCACTACCTCTTGGTCTTCGATCCTCCTCGTCCAAAAAAAGTTCTTCCACTACTTTCTCCTTCCCTTTGAGGGATGATAGATTTTTACCATGTAGTTGAGCGTTATTTTGAGGAAGGCTTCACTTGATAACAGTAAATCAACAACATATCAAGAATCGCATGCATTGACGTTACCTTTGTATGTTGTCTTGTGATTTGTCGTGCCTTGGCATCTCAAAAAACCTTTCACTTATTGGGCAAAAGAGTATCTTTGGGGAAATCAAGGAACAATGGGTAGGCTTCGTATATGTAATGCAACTTGTTGCTTCTCGATATAAATGTAGGCCCTTACGCTTCAAATTTAACCAATCTTTTACAGCTACTATTTTCCCAATCCATTGCAAGCTGTTTCCCCACCTACAGTAATGCAACATCAATTTTGATTAATTCACCTCTTTGTCAAGAATTACTTAGTTTAATGTATGTAAACTGTTAGCAGCAAGCTAACCCATGTAATATTTTTCGGGAGCTTTATTGTAAAAATACTTATTCTTTTGATAAATCGGGAATATTGTAACTCTTATTGACGAGTGAATATTGTAATCTATGAGCCAGAGCTGTAAGCTTCCAGATTGTATCAGTTAATCATTGGTTAGAGCTCCCAAATGATTAAGAAACCTTGGCTAAGGTATAAAAATCAATTTTGTAAAATTATTGAGTTTTTGGATAAGAAATACACTTCTCACTTCTCTCCTTCTCATGTGCTTCTATCTCCCTGTTAGTTATCACATTGCAATGCCGTATGTTGCATTGCAACCACAGGTAAGAGCTCTACGCATTGACGTAAACATATCATGATAAATCATAGATTTTGACGTCACCGACCCGCGTTCTCATTTCATCATAAGTACGAATTTAAGCTAAGGAATCACAAAGTAAGTATAGGTGGGGTATTGGGCATCATTGCTAAGTATATAGATGCATTCTGGGTCAGAAACGACTAGGTCAAAATCTCACTATTGTTAACAATTGCATTTTTTGCAACTCGTAGAATGTGAGATTTGAGTCCATAAGCATGTGCGCTTAGGAATTATATACTTTTCCTAGAAGTTTCAAAGCATTTGGATGTCGTTTGATGTAATAATCATGGTTTGCTTGCCAATTAGCGGCTAACTTTTGATAACTAAGGTCATTTGAGTGTAGCTTGTGTTAGATGCGAGTTGTCTGTTGTTTTAAAGAGATCGATACCCTCTTGTAGCCTCGACGCACTAGTCGAGTTAGCTTCATCCCATGGATTGACAATTATGTTCGTGGTTCTCTCTATGTCTACAATAAGATGAGAGTAAGGTTAGGAAACCTATCCACATTTGGCGCCGCTACCAGGGACGAGTAGACCTAAACTAGAGAAAACAAGAGCGTTTAGTGTAGTTATCCTTTAACTTCCTCTAGGATCACATAGAGTTAAACTTTTTCTTTAAAACCGCATAGCTTAAGAGTGTCATCTTTTCCTGTGTAGAGGTAGCTTGGGAGTAAATTGCACTTGCTAAGTACCTTGTAGGATTGTAAGGTTAGGTTTGGATTTTGAGAATGATTGATGGACAAGATAAGTCTTAAGATCAATGCTCAGGAAACCATAAAAAACAAGAAAACAAGTGTTTGTGGACAACTTCCACAATGCAATTGTAGCAGAACCTGGGAGTAGAGTAAGTAGAATCCGAGGTTGGATCTCAAATCATTGCTCACTCCAAAAGAATCATTTGTGAGTTGTTTATGTGAAGTTACAGAATTTCGGGTCTACGGTTTGAAACGACATAAAAAAACCACTGAAACCGGCTGGAGATTATACTCATAAAAGTTGTATGAATCGGTGAGTAAGCATAAGGATGCATTTGAGGTAAATTTTCAAGAGTTTCCAAAAATTCAGATTATTTACATTGTTTTGAGAATTAAGGCAAAATTAAGTTTTGACTTGACTCGGAGGCTTAAAACATGTCAAAAAAAGAATGAGTATTGAAAAATTTGCAAAAGTTGTCCATTTTAGGCCAAAAGTAAATAATCGCGATCATTTACAGTTGGCTCAAAATTGATCAAGGTTGATACCAGAGACTCTATGTATGATTACAAACATCTTTTGTGAAAGCTCATAGAGTTTGGATCACAAGACATACAAAAAACTTGATAAAAACTCGAATCTGTACTGATTGTCAACAAATTGAGTTTATAAATCTTGTTGACTCAGAGGCTTAGTTTAAAGTGTTTAACATGTGTGTATACTCAGATGATAAAAAATATGCTAAAATTTGGTGGAAATAAATAATCTGGATTATTAACTTTTGTCCAATTTTCAAACATTTCTGGCCAACCAAGCATACCGCAAGTTCCATCATGTTGCATTGAACATTCATATCAAATTTGGTAAGATTTGGATCTTTAAAGTGAAAATTGTGGCCAATTTTGTAAAGACAGTTTGCAGACACAAAACTGTTGACAAATTGAGCAGGGTTTATCCAAACTTGGTGAAACTTTGCTAAGGAGCTTTAGTTGAGTTGCTTTACATGTTTGTATCATCATCTTAGCAAAAAAATGCTAAAAAATCCCATAAGTAAATAATCGTGATTATTTACATCTACCTCAGATTTGAGATTTTTTACACAATTGAGTATCTTACAAGGTCAAGCATATCAAGTAGACTACTCATATCAAATTTGGTGAAATTTGGATCACAAAAGTGAGACTTATGCCAGATTCTTGAAAATTGGGTATGCGGACACTAAGAATTGTTTTG
Organism: Adiantum capillus-veneris; assembly: GCF_014529385.1. NCBI lineage: Eukaryota > Viridiplantae > Streptophyta > Polypodiopsida > Polypodiales > Pteridaceae > Adiantum > Adiantum capillus-veneris. Next base: position 14,141,863 of record NC_140955.1, read on the forward strand.
ATAACTTAGATAAATCTTGTTCAAAGGCAGTGAAACTTGTCCATAGACTACAACAAGGTGTCTATATGGCAAAACAAGTGTAAAAAGTATAAAAACTTAAAAAAGCAAATAATACGATTATTTACTTCTGAGCCCCAGAGACAAGATTTTGGACTTTTGAGCTTGTACAATGTTAAAGCAACATAATACAAGGTCACTGGTCAAGTTTGGGTTCCATCGGATCCAAGTTAGTTCGGTTTCCAGGTTGCAGATTAGTCCTTTAGCTCTTTGTAAGGGTAGAATCTGGAAGTCTCGTTTACTGACTCACTTAGCTTAGATTGAAGAGATATACACATACCAATCACAATAGTTAGCAAAAATTGTACAGTCTTTGAGAGAAAACAACTAACTTGGTTGAAACTGACACAGGAACCAGTTGTAGGCAAAGAATTGAGATCTTGACAGGAGTTGAAGTCAAGTCAAGTGGAAAAAACGGATAACAATCCAATCCGCCAGTAAGTACTCTATCTAGGGCTTAACAAGTCTATATGAACCTTATATCTGGTCGTACACTAGCAAATCAAGGCATACTTGGAGAGACCGCTAGTAGGGTATCCACCGAAGAGAGTGTAAATCAAGGTGATCAATTGGGCACTATCTTTAAAGAAGTCCCAGACACTTATTCCAACTCAACATATGAAATGTCTTCCTATTTGACTCAGTCAGGAACCAGAACAACAATGCGATATAAGCACGTACTCGCCTTTTATAAGACCAATGTCCATGGAGCTCATGTTTACCTGGATCCTATTGAAGAGTATGCCATTCGCATTGATGACCATGACATAGAGTTTGAAGAGGAAATAAGAGCAAACAAACAAGGAAAAATGTATATGGACTCAGTATGTAAAAGTTGAAAATCTTGATGTGATAGACAAATGGAGGTTAGAAGTGAATACAATAATTCTAAATATGGCAGCAAACGAGGTCCACCAACTTTAGAATTCGAGGGATACAATCAAGTTGATATGAAACCTATGAAACGGCTTAGTGCTGATAATCTTAGGAGTGGAGTCTATTGTTGGGAGGATAGGAACGTCAAGGATCTTTCATGGACCTCTCATGCGAAACTAGGGTAATTAGCACCCATGAAGATCATTTATATCTTCAAAATCAAGGACAAGGGTTCAACAAATCTACCATCTTACCTATTTAAGGATTGTTATAACAATAACTTTGTTATGATGAGTCCTGAGGAGGTAGAACATACCAAATACCAAGGGTACTCTATAAGAGATTGGATATTGGGGCAATGACCTGATCCTATTCCAAGAGATCAACTCCACGAGAAATCTTTTGGAAGCAATGTTAAAAAACCCGAACCTACCTCATCACGGAGAAAACCGAGTGACAACATATTGGTTTGAAGGACTCGAGACAAGATCAATTGCTAGAAGAGTTAGAGCTGAGCCAAATAGACGTGTCAGACTAGCGATTTTTAAAAATGGGTCAAAATTACAGTGGATCTACGGATCCACATGACCACCTAGCTAGCTTCAAGCAAGTGCTAAGAGCAGAATGCATATTCGATTTCCACACTCAATTTGAGGGATTTGGAATGACTTTAGAAGGAAAAGGTTTGACATGGTTCCAAAACATTCCACCAAGGGCAATCATGGATTTAAATACGTTAGCTGAAGGATTCGTAGCTACATGTTCCAAAATTGGGATTAAACATAATACGGTAGCTCAAATCTATAGCTTCAAATAGAAACAAGGTGATTTTATTAGGGATTGTGCAAGAAGTATGACGCAATACATTGCAAGATGCCTTGAATTAGAAATATCAGCAGAAGAAAGGCAAGTGTCATTGTTTCTAGAAGGACTGCTCAACAAAGAACTTCATGCTATACTATATAGGAAGAAGCATACGACCCTAGAAGAGTGTGTATCAGATGTTATTGACTTAGGAGACAATTGTGATATTTTCAATGAAGGAGATGTCCCTAAGGATACTCAGAGTGAGAAAACACCATCCACAAAACCAACACAAATGGGAATATTTGTTGAAGCACCATTTACAGCCATAAAAGACATGCTCAAAAGGATAAACAAAATGATGAATAATATGCAGAAAGCTCCTATGAGAGGACCTGGGCAAGGGATACCTCAACAGGGACAACCAATTAGGCCACAAAAACGGTGTACTATTGAGGGTAAATGGACAAACCATGAGACCAATGAGTGCTATTACCGACCAAAGTACGATGGAAATGTTGAATAGGTGCATGAGACCACAAAGACAACCCATGTACAGATAGAAGCCTAATATGGCCACAGCACAAAGACCACCGATGGGTATGGAAAGACCACAACCAGTGTTGGGTCCACAACCTCCATTCCCTAGACATAATGTAGTGCTTGTAAAGTACATGCATTCAGAAGGAGTCATAGATGAACAAGCACTAGTGCATGTTACACCTTATGTTGAGCCTAGTCCATCTACGATAATGGGAGAAGGAGAGTGGTATAATTCACATCCACCATCGATGGAAGTGTATGTGACTTATGCTGCACCACAGCTTACACCGATGTACTTTTGTAGCTGATCAAGGTGTTAGACCTCTAATGGTAAGACCCATGATTAAGCCAAAGACTGAAAACTGCCATAAAATGAATGCCCACAACCTGACAAGAACATTAAGCCAGTTGAAGCTTTTTTTACACAATGTTACAAAAAAGACTTCCCTGAAGACTGTCCAAATAATCCATTAAACAATGGAAAAGCAGTGGTGAATGTAGTCCAAGTGATACCTAGTAGCTCTTCGAAAAGTGAACCTATTGTTCCAATCAAAGTAATCACTAGTGCCCAACCTAGAAAAAGAAACATAACTCCTATGATGAATCAGAGAATACTAAAAATTTATCGCAAAAGACCAAGAAAAGAAGACGTCAAAGATATGAGATGAGAGAACAGAAACAAAAGGAGGAAATTGATGAAAAAGCCAAAAACTATTCTAAGAAAAAGTGAAAGAAACTGGGAGTGAAATGAAGGAAACCACAATAAAATCTGGAGGTAGAGAACATCCATTCAATCATGTACTCTTACCTTGGGATAACTATTAAAAATCAGACCATATTTATAGAATGATTTACAGAAAGCTCTAAGAAGGTGTGGATAACAAGGTTTATCGCAAAAAAATTGTGTAAATTGAAACATGAATTGGAGAACAAGGAGATGAGATACGTCCCTATGAACAAAGTCGGAGAATACTACGAGGGGGAAAAAGGAAACACAACCCTTCTTGTGAGATATAATGATGTAGAAACCATGGCAATACTGGACAGTGGGACTAGCATAGGCATAGCCGCAAAAGCAGTATGGGAATCATGGGGAAAACCAACCATTAGACAAATTCGAATGAAGTTACAATTGGCGGATGGACACATAGAAAAACCCCTAAGACTGCTTGAAAAAGTGATAGTTAGTTTCTGTGGAGTTGATTATCAACATAATTTTGAGATAGTGGACTATACCCACTCTAGAACAACCATATGCTAGGTTAGCTGGAGGTCACTTTTCTAGTGAAACCACCGCTAGAGAAATTTTAATGGCAGGCATATGGTGGCCAACACTTTTTGCATATGCCAAAGAATATGTTTGAAGATGTGATGCATGCCACAACAAGCAAAAATGCCAACAAGGGTAGATAGCATGCCTTTAAGACCAATGATGGGGGCTGGAGCTTTTTCAAAATGGGGCATAAATTTTGTCGGACCAATACAAGCACCTGCTTATAGAACTCGAGCTCAATATATCATTGTAGCTACGGACTATTGTATCGTCTTCGGCCGTTTCAAAATTAATGAATCCAATCTATTTGTTTACTTGATCTTTTTGAAAGAGTTGAATGATGATCATAGGACAAATATATCTTATCTAGAAAAAGAACGCCAAGATATTTTCCACAATCATGCCAATTGCTTTTTTGAGGGCCTGCCAAGCGAGTTGCCAACTGCTCGTCCTGAGGATCATACCATTGATCTCATACGAGGAAGCACACCACCGAACCTTCCACCTTTTGTGTGAGCCGAAGCCTAGAATAAAGAGATTATGAACCAAGTAAAAGACCTCTTGGAAAAGGGTCTTATCCAGCCGAGTACTTCACCTTACTACTCTCCGGTGTTGTTGGTTTTGAAAAAAGATGGATCTTGGAGAATGCGCATTGACTATAGAGCTCTCAACAAAATCACCATCAAGAACAGATTTTTGATTCCTAGGATCGATGATATTCTAGAACGACTACAGGGATCCTCTTGTTTCAGCAAGATTGATTTGAAGAGCGGATATCATTAGATCCGAATCGCACCGGGAGATGTCTACAAGACAACTTTTTGGACGACCTTCGGTTTATTCGGGTTTTTGGTAATGCCTTTTGGGATTACCAATGCTCTTGCGACCTTTAACCAAATGATGGACATGCTTTTTGAAGAGTATAGATCTTTTGTGGGCACTTTCTTTTATGACATTAATGTCTTCTCCAAGGATGAGGAAGAACATAGAGAACATCTCCTATAGGTATTTCACGCATTGCGGGATCACAAGTCAGTGATCAATGCAAAGAAGAGTGAATTTTTCCTACCAGAGATACACTTTTTGGGACACATTGTCTCAGCAGCAAAAGTGCAGATGGACTCGGCCAAGATAGAGACTATCCGTGATTGGCCCGATTTGAAGAATTTCCATGAAGTTAGAAGCTTCTTGGGCTTATGTTCTTACTATCGGCGGTTCATTAGAAAGTTTATGGAGGTTGCTTCCCCTTGCTTATCTTGACACAAAAAGGAGTCCCTTTCTCGTGGGGACCCACAGAGTGACAGCCTTTCAGACATCAAAAGAGAAATTGACTACATGACTAGTTTTGACTTTGTCGGATTTGCAGAAGTCATTTGAAGTATATTGTGATGCTTGTGGTCGTAGTCTAGGTGCGGTCTTAATGCAAGAAGGCCATGTCATTGCCTACAAGAGCCAATTGTTCTCAAGGCCGGAATTGACATCACAGATATATGGGAAAGAGCTTTTGGCGGTTATACATGCCCTTACTCAGTCGCGACATTTCCTACTCGGAGCCGATTTTAGGGTCTTCACAAATCACCAGACTTTACGGTACTTCTTGTCACAGAAGCAGCTATCGGAAAAGCAAATGTGGTGGGCAAACATCTTGTCAGATAAGTCCATGTGCAAGGACAAAAGAATTTGGTGGCAGATGCTTTGTCTCGAAAGCCGTTGGTTATAGCTATTTCCGCTATACACCATAGTAGGAGCTTCAAGGATATGGTCGAACAGTATGCCACAGATACAAATTTTGCAGATATTTTCACTTGGATACGGAATGGGGGGGTTGTAGTGGGATATTCCATTCGGGATGGCTACTTGATGAAGAAAACCGTGCGTTACACAGACGTTAAGGGAGAAGGTTCTAACCGAATGCCACTGTCCACCTTTTACGGGTCACCGCGGCATTGTTACCACCTTGAAAGGTGTGGAGAGATACTTCTTTTGGCCGAGACTCAAGAAGGACGTGGACGATTTTGTACGTAGTTGCTTGGTATGTCAGAGCAAGTCAAGTTTGACAGGCATAAAGCACAGGGATTGTTACAACCTTTACTGATACCCACCCGCCCCTAGGAAAGTATTGCAATGGATTTCATTTTTAATCTCCCAAGAACACAAAGTGGTCACGATGGTATCTGGACTGTTATTGCAAGTAAGCTCATTTCATTCCAATGAAGAAAACGGTCGAGCCGGATCACTTAGCGAGATTGTTTGCCCTAGATCTTCAGATTACATGGCAGGCCTGAGACAATTGTCTTCGACAGAGACCCGAGATTCACAAGTTTGTTTTCGAAGTCTATTTGGGAGAACATTACCACATGGTTGCAGTTCTTGTCATCTTTCCACCCGCAGGCAGATGGGCAATCGAGAATTGAAAATTCAGTCGTACTGGATTTATTAAATTCTTGCATCTCGGATTGTAAGTCGCAACGAGAAAAGTATTTGCCTTTGGTAGAATTTGCCTACCATAAAATGATTCATTGCTCGACGGGGAAGGTGCCATTTGAGATTATTGAAGGTGCTATGAAGGTTCCACCCTTCCTAAGCACGAAAGATTAGATTTTTGAACTCGACGAGTACACACGGGACTTGGACGCGGCTTTTGGCAAGTTCCGGGAGGTTGATTGGGTGCTCTTATGTTTTGAGAAGGCACACCTGAGAAAGAAAAAGGGAAAGGAGCGGCTTTTTCTAAAGCTTAGCATGAGATACTATGGAACTTTCCAGATTTCAGAAAAGATAAATGATGTCTCCCTTAGACTGAAGCTTCTTGATACTTGGAGGATTCACAATGCTTTTCCTGTGAGTCTCATGAAGCTTTTTAAAGGTGATGTGCTCGAGGATGGGGAGCCTGAAGTGAAGGAAAACAAGGAGATACTCGTTCTAGAACAGATTTTGGCCCATAAAGAAAGAAAGGTAAAAGGTAAAATGATAAGGTGGTTCTTGGTTAAATTCAAGAACTATCCCGCATTGGATGCGAAGTGGATGGAGCAGGAGGACCTGGCAGATACCCCTTAGTTTGTGAACCTTTACCTTGAAGCGTTTGGTTTAGCATAGTCTATTCTAAATAGAACCCCAAACTCAGCTTGGGCAGAATTTTGTGCAGTGGGTATGCACAAGAGGGGAGTCGCTCCATTCCTTTGTCAACAGATTGCCCCAATTTTTGATACTAAAGTCACTAATGTCTTTTTTGAGTTTCAGGGATACTGTGAGCTGAAAATATTTTGTTGTATGATTTTATGAAATTGAATTCCCGATAATATGATATTGATTTGTTCTTGACTTGTCTAAGTGCAGGTTGTCGATAGACGAAATGACTCCAGCATTTCAGTCTGAAAGATCTCGATAGACGTGATTGCAATAAGGATTAGTTAATCGGGCATCTATGAGGTCCCGAGTGGATCTAGATGCAATTGCTAAATACGTTGCCGATTAGTGATGGTCTGAGATGCGAATGAATTTTTGAATGTCATTTGTCATGTGATGTCTTGTGATGTGATTGTCAATTGGTACATGTGCTAGATGTGTATTCCTAGTGCATCGATACTAACAATCAGTGTCTGCTAAGACATTTTCTGGCTTCTGATTGTTTTGCAGACGTAACAGAGGGCGATTGCAATGCTTTCAAGAGGGGGGTATGTCACAAATTGGTGACGTGGCTGCCCCACTGTACACACACACACCCCTCCCGATTGGTAGCAAGCTTGGCCGCAATGCCACGTGGCAATTATACGGGATCTCCACGCTTTGTGGTGGGAGAATGAAAAAGCAAGCTAACGGCATAGCTTACGGAATTTCGTGATTTGTGGGCCTACTTTTGTGCAAGGAATTCTACGCAAGGCATATTTTGGGAAGCTTTTGGGCTTTGCTTTATTTAAGCCTTTGTTTTAAAAGATGGTAGCTTTTTGGGGCTCTACTTTTGGCATCCCTTGTAATCAGTAAATAGATGGGCAGGGCTCCCACTCTACAGAGCATCTGGACGCAGAGTCTGAGAGTGAGACCCCTCCCACTCCCTTGTACTTTGAGCACAGATTAATAGAAAAAGAAATATTGAAAGGGGTGCCAGTCTTTGGGGCCAATATCTCTAGGCACATAACTCCACTGGGCCATGTCGAATCCATTATGAACTGTGAACTGTTTTGAAGTGAATCTCTCCTGTGTCGTGGTAGAATCTTGACTTGGAGTGCCCAAGTTTGTTACACTGATGGAATATTTTTTCCCGAGTTATTGTAAAATCTCTCCCTATACGAGGTTGAGATAATAATTTGTGCATTTTATTTACTATGAATAATGCGCTTGTCAAAGCTAGTGTTTTGCTAAATGATTTTATGCATTTGACTCAAATTTTTACATATGACATTTTCTCACATAGAGACATGTGTCGATGGGGCCACCAAGATTAGTTGTGTAAATGCATTAAACCAGCATAAATTCCTTGTTATAGGTGATCGTTGTGATGCTTGTTGTTTTCTTGAGCAAAGCGAAGGTTGAGCAGATCCCACCAAAGGAAATTATGAAAATTGAATAGACAACATGAAATGTTTCATAAGAATAGCTCTCAAAACCCACTTTCCTCAATAGAATGGCATTAATACAATTGCAAACTTAGTCACCACAATTTAGCTCAAACATAAATTGCCTCTAAAATTGACAATTTAAAGGTATTTATTAGCTTTGTGTATGCTCATGTGACAATACGTATTGATAGTATACGTATTACATTAAACTTTCTCTTTAAAACCGCATTGTTTAAGAGTGTTGTCTTTTCCTGTGTAGAGGTAGCTTGAGAGTAAATTGTACTTGCTAAGTACCTTGTAGGATTGTAAGGTTAGGTTTGAATTTTGAGAATGATTGATGGACAAGACAAGTCTTAAGATCAATGCTCAAGAAACCATAAAAAACAAGAAAACAAGTGTTTGTGGACAACTTCCACAACGCAATTGCAGCAGAACCTAGGAGTAGGGTAAGTAGAATCCGAGGTGGGATGTCAAATCATTTCTCACTCCAAATGAATCATTTGTGAGTTGATTATGTGAACTTACAGAATTTCGGGTCTACGGCTTGAAACATCATCAAACAACCACTGAAACCAGTTGGAGATTATGCTCATAAAAGTTGTACAAACCAGTGGGTAAGCATAAGGATGCATTTGAGATAAATTTACAAGAGTTGGCAAAAATTCAGATTATTTATATTTTCTTGAGAATTAAGGCTAAATTAAGTTTTGACTTGACTCAGAGGCTTAAAACATGTCAAAAAAGATTAAGTAAAATTTGCAAAAATCGTTTATTTTAGGCCAAAAGTAAATAATCGTGATTATTTACATTTGGCTCAAAATTAAACAAGATTGACACCAAAGACTCTATGCATGATTACAAACATCTTTTGTGAAGGCTCATAGAGTTTGGATCACAAAACAGACAAAAAACTTGATAAAAACTGAAATATAGACTGATTGTCAAGAAATTGAGTTTGACTTTATAAACCTTGTTCAAATTTTGTGAAACTTGACTCAGAGGCTTAGTTTAAAGTGTTTAACGTGTGTGTATACTCATATGATAAAAAATATGCTAAAATTTGGTAGAAGTAGATAATCACGATTATTTACTTTTGTCCAATTTTTAAACATTTTTGGCCAACCAAGCATACCGTAGGTTCCATCATGTTGCATTGAACATTCATATCCAATTTGGTAAGATTTGCATCTTTAAAGTGAAAATTGTGGCCAGTTTTGTAAAGAAAGTTTGCAGACACAAAACTGTTGACAAATTGAGCAGTGTTTATCCAAACTTGGTGAAACTTTGCTAGGGAGCTTAAGTTGAGTTGCTTTACCTGTTTGTATCATTGTCTTAGCAAAAAAATGCTAAAAAATCCCATAAGTAAATAATCACGATTATTTATATCTGCCTCAAATTTGAGATTTTTTGCACAATTGAGTATACCACAAGGTCAAGCATATCAAGTAGACTACTCATATCAAATTGGTGAAATTTGGATCACAAAAGTGAGACTTAAGCCAGATTCTTGAAAATTGGGTTTGCGGACACTAACAATTGTTTTGATAACTTAGACAAATCTTGTTCAAACGTAGTGAAACTTGTCCAGAGACTACAACAATGTGCCTATATGGCAAAACAAGTATAAAAAGTATAAAAACTTAGAAAAGTAAATAATCGCGATTATTTACTTCTGAGCCCCTGAGACAAGATTTTGGACTTTTGAGCTTCAACAATGTTAGAGCAACATAATACAAAGTCACTGATCAAGTTTGGGTTCCATCGGATCTAAGTTAGTACATGTTAACTCAGTTTCCAGGTTGCAGATTAGTCCTTTAGCTCTTTAAAAGGGTAGAATCTGGTAGTCTCATTTGTTGACTTACTTAGCTCAGATTGAAGAGATACACACATACCAATCACAATAGTTAGCAAAAATTATACAGTCTTTGAGAGAAAATAGCTACCTTGGTTTAAACTGACACAGGAACCAGTTGCAGGCAAAGAATTTAGAGCTTGACATGAGCTGAAGTCAAGTCAAGTGGAAAAAACAGATAACAATCCAATCCGCCAATAGGTACTCTATCTAGGGCTTAACAAGTCTATATGAACCTTAGATCTGGTCGTACACTATCAAATCAAGTCATACTTGGAGAGACCGTTAGTAGGGTATCCACCAAAGAGAGTGCAAATCAAGGTGATCAATTGGGCACTATCATTGAAGAAGTCCCAGACACTTATTCCAACTCAACATATGAAATGTTTTCCTATTCGACTATGTCAGGAACCGGAACAACAATACGATATAAGCACATACTCGCCTTTTATAAGACTAATGTCCATGGAGCTCAGGTTTACCTGGATCCTAATGAAGAGTATGTCATTCGCATTGATGACCATGACATAGATTTTGAAGAGGAAATGAGAGCAAACAAACAAGGAAAAATGTATATGGACTTAGTATGTAAAAGTTGAAAATCTTGATGTGATAGACAAATGGAGGTTAGAAGTGAATACAATAATTCTGAATATGGCAGCAAAAAAAGGTCCACCAACTTTAGAATTCGAGGGATACAATCAAGTTGATATGAAACCTATGAAACGGCTTAGTACTGATAATCGTAGGAGTGGAGTGTATTGTTGGGAGGATAGGAACGTCAAGGATCTTTCATGGACCTCTCATGCGAAACCAGGGCAATTAACACCCATGAAGATCATTTATATCTTCAAGATCAAGGACAAGGGTTCAACAAATCTACCATCTTACCTATTTAAGAAATTGTTATAATAATAACTTTGTTATGATGAGTCCTGAGGAGGTAGAACAGACCAGATACCAAGGGTACTCTATAAGAGATTGGATATTGGGGCAAGGACCTGATCCTATTCCAAGAGAAAAACTCCTCGAGAAATCTTTTGGAAGCAATGTTAAAAAACCCGAACCTACCTCATCATTGAGAAAATCGAGTGACATTAGAGCGAGTGCAGGGCTACATGAGTTATTATTTCCAACATATTGGTTTGAAGGACTCGAGACAAGACTAACTGCAAGAAAGAGTTGGAGCTGAGCCAAATAGACGTGTCAGACTAGCTGATTTTTAAAAATGGGTCAAAATTACAGTGGACCTGGGGATCCACATGACCACCTAGCTAGCTTCAAGCAAGTGCTAAGAGCAGAACGTATATTAGATTTCCACACTCAATTTGAGGGATTTGGAATGACTCTAGAAGGAAAAGGTTTGACATGGTTCCAAAACATTCCACCAAGGGCAATCATGGATTTCAATACGTTAGCTCAAGATTGGTAGCTACATGTTCCAAAATTGGGATCAAACATAATACGGTAGCTCAAATCTATAGCTTCAAACAGAAACAAGGTGATTCTATTAGGGATTGTGCAACAAGTATGAAGCAATACATTGCAAGATGCCTAGGATTAGAAATATCAGCGGAAGAAAGGCCAGTGTCATTGTTTTTAGAAGGACCGCTCAACAAAGAACTTCATGCTATAATGTATAGCAAGAAGCATACGACCCTAGAAGAGTGTGTATCAAGTGTTATTGACTTAGGAGATAATTGTGATATTTTCAATGAAGGAGATGTCCCTAAGGATACTCAGAGTGAGAAAACAACATCCACAAAACCAACACAAATGGAAATATTTGCTGAAGCACCACTTACAACCATAAAAGACATGCTCAAAAGGACGAACAAAATGATGAATAATATATAGAAATCTTCTATGAGAGGACCTGGGCAAGGGATACCTCAACATGGACAACCAATTAGGCCGCAAAAATGGTGTGCTATTGAGGGTAAATGGACAAACCATGAGACCAATGAGTGCTATTACCGACCAAAGTACGATGGAAATGTTCAATAGGTGCCTATGAGATCACAAGGACAACCCATGTACAGATAGAAGCCTAATATGGCCACACCACAAAGACCACCGATGGGAATGGGAAGACCACAACCAGTGTTGGGTTCACAACCTCCATTTCGTAGATAGAATGTATTGCCTGTAAAGTACATACATTTAGAAGGACTCATAGATGAACAAGCAACAGTGTTGTTACACATTGTGTTGAGCCTAGTCCATCTACAATATTGGGAGAAGGAGAGTGGTATTATTCACATCCACCATCAATGGAAGAGTGTGTGACTTATGCTACACCAGAGCTTACACCGATGTACTTGGCTGATCAAGGTGTTAGACCTCCAATGGTAAGACCCATGATTAAGCCAAAGACTGAAAACTGCCATAAAATGAATGCCCACAACCTGACAAGAACATCAAGCTAGTTGAAGCTTTTTGTACATAATGTTGCAAAAAAGGAGGACACTTCCCTGAAGACTGTCCAAATAATCCGTTAAACAAGGGAAAAGGTGTGTCGAATGTAGTGCAAGTGATACCTAGTAGCTCTTCAAAAAGTGAATCTATTGTTCCAATCAAAGCGATTACTAGAGCCCAAGCTAGAAAAAGAAACGTAACTCCTTTGATGAATTAGAGAATAATAAAAATTTATCGCAAAAGACCAAGAAAAGAAGACATCAAAGATATGAGATGAGAAAACAGAAACAAAAGGAGGAAATTAAGAAAACAACGAAAAAACTCTTCTAGGAAAAAGTGAGAGAAACTCAAAGTGAAATCAAGGAAACCACAATAAAATCTGAAGGATCAATTTTGGTAGACAAAATTTTTGAGCCAATCAATGCAGCCTTAGAAGCTTTCCAAGCAGGACTTAAAGCATCCCAAAATATGGAAAACAAATGGAAAAACCATCCTTCTCCAGATATGGAAGCAGCTAAGCTTGAAGCTTATCAAAATTTGGTGAGAATTACTCAAGAAATGTTATTAAAAAAAACCCAAGCTTGAGAGTATAGCAAAACCTGAGAAGCTTGTGGTAGAAACCCCACCTTGAAACTAAAGAGCCAAAACTCATAGAGCCTGATAGTAAAGATGCTTTAGATGGAATTTCATTTGTGGAGGAAGATTGGAGAACAAGGAGATTAGATCCGTCCCTATGAACAAAGTCAGAGAATACTACGAGGGGGAAGAAGGAGACACAACCCTTCTTGTGAGATATAATGATGTAGAAACCATGGCAATACTGGACAGTGGGATTGGCATAAGCATAGCCGCAAAAGCAGTATGGGAATCATGGGGAAAACCAGCCATTAGACAAATTCGAATGAAGTTACAATTGGCGGATGGACACATAGAAAACCCCTAAGACTGCTTGAAAAAGTGATAGTTAGTTCCTGCGGAATTGATTATCAACATACTTTTGTGATAGTGGACTTTGGAACAAAACATAATTATGAAATCATCCTCGGAAGGCCATTCATGCGGCAAGTACAGGTCATTCAAGATTGAGGAAACAATTACCTGTACTTAAAGCAAGTGGGATCAATCACAAGGGTTAATTTGAAAGATCATACTTATAGAAATGTAATGAAAACACCCATTCAAGAATTTGACTTAGTCTCTTCAACTGAATCAAAGCTTTCATCTTGGTTAAACAAAGACACACCTCTTTGGATATGTGGAGCCTCAGAAAACAGGAGTTTAAAACGAGAAGAATGTATCTTAGAAGGGGACTGCACAGATGAAGCATATATACCTGAACCCTTTGTAGAATATTTGTTTGAGCCATTTGAATGGACTCAAATTTTGGCAACAAAGGATGTGTGTGAATACGTGTATGCCTACTCAATTTTGCAGTGAGGATGGTTATGACATAATTCCCATACAAATGATTTCAACCATTCAATTGAAGATGAAGTTCAAGAACCCAAGGACTTACTGAAAGCTCAATGAGTCTTTTCAGACCTCCATTATGATGCTATTGATGAGTTTGAAGAACATTCAACTACATTCGATGATTTTGAATAAGAAAAAGAACATGTAAGGGCCCAACTACTCCTAAAAGGAGGAGAGGAAAAGTTTTTTGACTTTCCAAACCAATAGCCAAGGAGACAGAAGTGGTATAGAGGAAAAAGAGAAACAAAAAACTTGAAATCTAGACCTAAGCGATCAATTTCTAGGAAAACACAGTTTCTGATGCATAGATAGATGCACATGACTGTGTCAAAGACAGAATCATGGGTAGATATCCTTCAGACAACAAGCAAGGAACATGAAGGAAAATGAGAAAGGAAACTCGATCAAAACCTAAGCGCCAGGATAATGAATCATCCATGACACGGGTTGAACGAAAGAAAAAATATCAAGAGTTAAAGAAAACTCTAAAGGAGGTGTATACCACTGAAATGGAAACAACCGAGGAAGAGAATAAAGATATGATGAGTGTTTCATCCCATTATAGGAAATACTCTCCAAGATCAAAAGATCATAGTGGAACAACCTGTAAGGGCACTAAGAAAGCAGGGTGTGTCATATGAAGGACCTGAAAATGCAAAGAAAATAGATTTAGCTAAACCAGGAGATCCAAGAAGGGCACACCATAGGCTATGAAAGTCGAAGGCTGGACCCTGTTGAGCAAGCTCTAGGCATATATGAAAAGGAACTCCTCGCAGTTCTACATGCCTTAGACTCATGGAAGCACTATTTATTGGGGACTCCTTTCATTCTGCGAACGGATCACCAAAGTCTTAAGTACTTCATGACACAAACCAAGATCTTCGACAAACAAATGAGGTGGGCAAATTTCCTTTCACAATTTCATTTTCATATTGTTCACGTTGCTAGCAAGAATAATCAAGTAGCCGGTGCACTTTCAAGACGGTCGAGAGTGAATGCGGTTTCCATAGCAACTCACAATGATCAATGAGTACAAAATGACTAAGTGCTAAAACTGAAAAGTAGCACATATGTACATGCGGTCACTAAGTGTGAACTCGCTAGAAGCGTGCTAGGCTGGCACTATAAGTGTAGTCCAACTATAGAATCACTGGCAGAGATCCCCCGTGTTGGTCACCTAATGTGCCAGTGAGTAAATGTCGTAAGCGGCCAAGACCCGTAGTGGATGCCAGCTCAAGATGTAGAGCTCGACATCTCAACACTCCCCTTCGAGCTCTGCATGTCGCAGAGTCCAAGCATAGTTCGGAAACGTCGAAGCTTCTCAGCTCCGAGGGCCTTGGTAAAGATATCCGCTATCTGCTCCTCTGTGCTGACGTAGACCAAGTCGATGTCGCCCGCCAACACTTTCTCTCGAACGTAGTGGTAATGGACCTCTATGTGCTTGGTCCTGGCATGGAACACTGGGTTCCTAGCCAACTGCATGCTGCTGAGGTTGTCACAATGGATGACAATCTGCTGGTCCACCTGCACTCCCAAGTCCTCAAGTAATGTGTGTAGCCAAGCTACCTCGCACGCCGCAACTGTTGCACCTCTGTACTCGGCCTCTGTGCTCGATAAAGCAACCGTAGGCGGCTTTTTGCTGCTCCAAGTAACAGCAGCACTCCCAAAAGAGAACATGAAGCCACTCGTAGATCTCCTATCAACAATGCTACCTGCCCAGTCTACATCTGTATACCCATACAATGCTAATGTCACATCGGCTGCATAGAACAATGCGTAGTCAAGAGTCCCTTGCACATACCGAAGTGTGCGTCGTACTCCATCCAAATGTGGCTTCCTCGGAAGCTGCATGAACTGACTCTCCAAGCTTACTGTGTAGCTCAAGTCTGGCCTCGTGATAGTCAAGTAGATTAGACTACCCACAATCTTCCTATACATCTTGACATCCTCAACAACATCACCCTTCTCTGCACTCAGCTTTGCATTCACATCCAAGGGAATAGAAATTGGCTTACAATCAGCCATACCATACTTTGACAGCATGTCCAAAGCATAATGTCTCTGTGACAGCCATACACCCTCTGGAGTCCTGATCACCTCAATGCCAAGAAAGTAGCGCAACTCGCCCAAATCTTTCATTTCAAACTCCTGTTTGAGAAGACCCTTCACATGGTCAATCTCCATAGCATTGTCACCCACAATAATAAGGTCATCTACATATATGGTAATGACCACAATCCCCACATCACTCTCACGTACATAGAGTGAATGATCAGCATGAGCTCTCCTAAAACCAATACTGACAAGATATTTGGCAATCCTGTCATACCATGCTCTAGAGCCCTGCTTCAAACCATACAAAGCTTTGAGAAGCCTGCATACATAATCTGGGTAACCTGGATCGACATAACCAGGTGGCTGATCCATATACACTTCCTCTTGCAACTCACCATTCAAGAAGGCATTCTTTACATCCATTTGATGCATAATCCATCCTCTAGATGCAGCCACTGCTATGACAGCTCTCACAGTCATCATCTTTGCCACTGGAGCAAAGGTATCCTCATAGTCTATGCCATACGTCTGTGCATAACCCTTTGCGACCAGCCTTGCCTTGTGACGCTCAATGTTACCATCAGCCTTATGATTGGTTTTATACACCCATTTACAGCCAATAGCTTTCTTGCCGCTTGGCAATGGCACCAACTCCCATGTGTCATTTGCTTCCAATGCAGCCATCTCTTCATTCATTGCATCATCCCAATGCACATTTCCAACTGCATCCTCAGAACATGTGGGCTCCACATCCTGTATCACCTTAGCCATGTAGGCTTGGTGATGCGCTAGATACCCATCATAAGTCAATTTCTGAACTGGATTTCTGACTCTGTTAGATCTGCGTGGTTCTGGGTCACTCCTTTGCCCTCTAGCATCTTCTTGTACTTTCCTTACACCAGGTGTCCTAACAGCCGGAATTCCAAATTCCTCATCAAGACTTTGTTCAGAACCATCTGAATCCATGTCTACATGTGAAAACCTTGATGATGCATCAGCCATAAAGGGAGGTTCATCAACCTTTTCCTTTCCTTTTCGTGATACATTGCCTGTACCTGCTGGTGGAGTAACCTGCGTACGTAGTCTACCATTCCATGGCTTCTCAACAGAGGCACGAGAAGACGACTCTTGTGGTCCACTCAAAACCTGTGACTGTGGCCTCACATTTTGTACAACCACATCATCTTTTACATCAGCCCCAATAGTGCCATGTGCATTACTGTACCAGCTGCTCATCTCATCAAAGACTACATCTCTGCTCACTCGTAATTCTCGTGTAGTAGGATTGTAGCACGTGTACCCCTTTTGTTCAAGGGAATATCCCACAAGAATACATTTCTCTGCTTTAGGATCCAATTTCCTACGCAACTCATCTGGTACATGCACGTAAGATATGCAACCAAACACTTTCAAGTGTGCCAAATCAGGCTTTGTACCTGTAAACTTTTCCTCAGGCGTTACATCATGCACCGCAGCTGTAGGTGTCCTGTTCATAATGTACACAGCTGTATTTACAGCTTCAGCCTAGAAATGATGAGGCATGTTCTTCTCATTCATCAATGCACGTGCAACCTCTGCAATGTGTCTGTTTTTCCTTTCTGCGACCCCATTCTGCTGTGGAGTATATCTACATGTAAACTGCCTGCATATACCATGCATTCGGAGAAAATCTGAAAAATCGTTGGAGAAGTACTCTCCCCCTCCATCTGACCTCAATGTCTTGATTTGCATACCTGTCTCCTTCTCAATCATGACTTTGAAGTCTTGAAAGTGACCAAACACTTCACTTTTGTTACGCATGAAGTAGACCCATACTTTCCTTGTATGGTCATCAATGAAAGAGACATAATACCTGCAACCATGTATACTTGTAGTATCGGTTGGACCCCAAACATCTGTGTGCACCACCTCAAGTGACTTTTTACATACACTGCGCTCATGTGGAAATGAGCCCTTTGACTGTTTTCCAAACTGGCATGCTGCACACACTTTATGCATACCATCCACCTTGAATTTGGGCAAACCTTTTACAATCTGTTTTGATTGCATGCTGCGCAATCTCTGCTCATTGACATGGCCAATGCGTTTGTGCCAAATGTCAACATCAGCCACAACACCTGTGCCATGTGCAAATAATGCAGCTTTTACCTCAGGCATGTCTACATTTAGCGTAAACATTCTGCCTACACATTTGCCCTCTTTGATCAGCTTACAGCCATTCTGGAAATCTTCTATATAACAGCCATTTGGATTGAAGCGAACCTGCAAACCCTGCTCAACCATTTGTCCAACAGAAACAAGATTCTTTGTAATGTTTGGGACATGAAGTACATTTGCTAAGTACTTTGATTTCCCATTCTTCGTATTTAGAGGTATGTCCCCTACATGAGCAATGGGGTGAGCTGTGTCATCTCCTGTCTGCACATAGCCTGACACATCTGGTTTGCGCATATCTCTAAACCACTCTCCACGAGACGTCATGTGATTAGAGGCACCTGAATCCACATACCAAACATCATCTTGGGTGGAATTCTCTGCAGTCATTGTATTCATTACATGCTGCATAACAAACATGCGCTCGTTTTTGTTGTCATCTGCATCTCTGCTAGTAGATGCATAGTTGCCCTGTTCTCTCTTTCCACTTGCTTTTCCCTTTGGACAGTCACGTGACATGTGACCTCTTTCACCACAAGTCCAACATTCTCTGCTATCTGCAGTATGTTGCTGCCTGCTTGATGCTGCACCACGACCTCTTTGACTCTCCCTGCCTTGAGACTGGTTTCCCCTGCCACCTGTATTGTTTTGATTTGATTGACCTTCTTGAAATTGGCCCCTGCAACCCCTTGGGCCTCGACCACGACCTCTACCTCTACCTCTGTTGGAGTTAGAATAGAAGTCCAGTTCAGAATTATTTCTGCCATGAGAAGAAGATGTGTCAAGGTTCTTCTCCTCAAGAATAAGCATAGAAATCAAATCTTGGAACACGGGGATGTCGTCTCTTGTATTCATGGAAGACCTGAAATGTACATACTCATCTCCTAGACCATCCAAGCATGCACGGACACTGTCATCGTCTTCCACTGAGACTTTAATAGATCCAAGAGCCTCGATGATACTCTTGATCTTCAAAGCATAATCATTGATGGAGAGGTTGTTCCTCTTAACCTGATTTAGCTCCGACTTTAGTTGAAGCTTCCTGGCTTTGGTGTTCAGCTCGAACACTCTACCTAAGTTTTTCCATGCAATGGCGGGGGTTTCAGCATCCTGTAGATAGCCCATCATGCTATCTGTGATGCTCATAGAAAGCCAATACATCACTTTGCTCTGGCCTTGTTGCCAGTCCCTCAAAGCTTTCCTTTGTTCTGCTGTAGCATTTGCCTCGGGAATCTCTGGTTCCTTTTCATTGTCTCCTTCTACATAGTCCCAATAACCTTTTCCTTTTAGGAAATTTGTTATTCTGAACTTCCATGCAGGGTAGTTATTTTTCTCAAGATTCTCAGCAACAATCTGACTGAAACCGTTAGACATCTTGAAGCAATAAGACAAAATAGCTACAATCTGCAAAAACCTGCAAATCTGCTGAACCTGCTATCGTGGTACCTGTAACGCTTTCTACACTCAACGAGTGTCCACAATCAAGCGTACATACAACCACTGTACTTGTACAGTAAATCTCTGTGTACTGCACTTTTGGAGACCTGTTCAGATTGCACTTTTGGTCATGGATTGAGAACGAAGGGATTGTGATGCTTTTGCTCTCTTAGCCTCTCTTGCCTGCACCAGGCTCTGATACCATGTAAAGAAAGAGGATGCAAGAGAGCTACACAAGATAAGCACAAAGCACACAGAGATGGAAAGCTTCTTCTTCTTCTCACAGAAAAGAGCGTACAAAATGACTAAGTGCTAAAACTGAAAAGTAGCACATATGTACATGCGGTCACTAAGTGTGAACTCGTTAGAAGCGTACTAGGCTGGCACTATAAGTGTAATCCGACTGTAGAATCACTGGCAGAGATCCTCTGTGTCGGTCACCTAACGCGCCAGTGAGTAAATGTCGTAAGCGGCCAAGACCCGTAGTGGATGCCAGCTCAAGATGTAGAGCTCGACATCTCAACATTCGGCCTATCACCCACAACGGATGGCCAATGTGAAATAGCTAACCTTACGATTCTTGATCTACTAAAAGCGCATGTAACAGAAGTAGATCAAAGATCCCAATGGGAGAAGTACTTACCCTTAGTGGAGTATGCCTACAATAACATTGTACATACTTTCATGGGAAAAGCACACTTTGAGGCAATTGAGGGAAGATAAAAAAAGTCCCCTGCTACTTAAGGTACACAGGAAGATCTTTGCTGCAGACGCGTATAGCCGAGACCTACAAGAATCTTTCCAAAAGATTAAGGATGCTATCTCTATCTGACAGCAAATGCAACTGTTGATAAGCATAGAAGAGCCCAAGCCTTTTAAAAAAATGATTGGGTCTTACTCAAATTTCCCAAGGCTCGATTAAGGCACACGACGGGCAAGAATCCTACGGGACTCCAAAAGTACTATGCTAAGTTAGCAAAAAGGTACTATGGTCCCTTCTAGATTCTTAGGCCAATCAATGACATGGCCTATCAACTCAAGTTTCCCAGCCATTGGCTCATACACAATGCTTTCCATGTGAGTCTTCTAAAGCCTAACAAAGGAGAGCAACCACAAGAACCAACTATTGAAGACTCACCGGAGATCGAGGACCAAGAAGAGGTGCTGCAGTCTGAGTCCATTCTCCGACATGAAGACAAGGTACTAAGAGGCGGTAAGACTATTCGATGATATCCTATTAAGTTTAAGAATTATCCTTTTGAAGATGCTAGATGGAAGCAAGGGAGACAACTAAAGGATAACCTAAACCTTGTCAATGCTTCCCTAGAGTAAGCAAATGTACAAATGTTAAAAATGAAAGTTTTTGTCTTATAAGACTCTCTTTTTCTTTATTGTGCACAAATGTGAAGTAGTATGCATGCTTAGATCAAGTTTGCGGAGGCGACGTCTCCCAAACACCAAGTAGAGCTTGTCCTCTACTATGGAAGATTGATAGGAATAATGCAGACATGCTTGCGGTAGCTTAGGCTCTCAAGCACCAAATGGACTAGTCATCCATTCTGGAACGATGTCGTAGGGTAACATAGGCATCCTCTACCCGCTAGAAAAAGGACTAATGAATGTGCTTTATCTTCTCTACCCCATAGTCGAGGACAACTATGGTTTCAAGAGAGAGGTAATGTCATAATAACTAATATCTAATTCTCCTAAATGATTTTCTCATATTAAACTGATCATTTGATATGGGAAAGTGCTAGGGGAGAAAAAGCTAGAATATTGGTTAAGCTGGCAGACCGGCCATAGTAGGGATCCAAAGGAGGGAAAACAGGGATCCAAAGGGGGGGCCATCTGCAAAAGAGGTATGTGCAACAATGGGCTCCAAAGACCTTAGGGTTGAGCCCATTAAGACTTCCAAAATGCTAAGGTTCCAAAATTCAAAGGTTGTGTCCAATGGTCAAAGGCTTAGGAAATTGGATGCTTTGTGTGTGTCCCAAAAAGTCTTCCCAAGTCCTACAAAGGAGGGAGCGAGCCCAAGAAGTAGGGGATGAGAGAGAAACTCACACACACACACACACACAAGCTCCCTTTACACAAAGGGAATGAGAGACACATGTCAGCTCCCTAGGCCAGATGCCCACAAGGTGTACTCAAATCCTATTGGATGGCCATGGAGGTGGACCAATGAGAATTAGGCTAGATTAAATCTGGTTTAATTAATTTAAAAACACTTAATAAAAGAATCAATAGGAATTAAGCTCTCTAGAAGACTATTGGACAGTCTCCCAAGGGGTCCAATGAGCATTCAACAGCCCAATGGCTTGCCTTATTCCTATTGGCCAGGAGGCAAAGGGGTCCAATGAGAGTTTAGTTGAATTAATTAATTACCTAAAGCTCTCACAAAAGGAGAAAGGGGGACACTTGTCAAAAGACTATCACTTATGCTACTTAACTTTCATTGGCTAAGCTCGGAGAGGTCCAATGAGGTTCTAGCAAGGGCAAATAGCAAGAGGGGTCGACCAAGAGAGAGAGAGAGGGCTGATTTTTCAAAGGCAATTATCCACACACACTCACACAAGCTCATGTGTAGAGTAAGAAGACTCTCTCTCTCTCTTCTCAAGCTTTAATGAAAAGCTTATCACCTACTCAAAATTGTGAGGAGGGAGGCCTACACCCACAACTCTTGGCTTTGTGATGCAAATCCAACCAAGAGCCAAGCTTCAATGCATGCTCATCTCCTCTACCATGCTAATTACAAAGCTTCAATGCATGCTCATCTCCTCTACCATGATAATTACAAAGCTTCAATGCATGCTCATCTCCTCTACCATGCTAATATGAGTAATTATGTGAGGAGATGTACATCTTTCTCGTAAGACTACTCCTTTTTCCTCTGAATCTACTCTCATACCCCGGTAGCTCTCACCATCTTCGAAGGTGTGTGAGGTCTTGGGTCTGAGATCGTGAGGGAATTGATGTTGTGTTTGATAAGTGTTTTTCTTAGTGCTTGAAGTTTCCATCTTCATTACACTAGCTAGTATTGGAGGAACACAAAGAATTGTATTGTAAAATGTCTCTCTTGATGGGAGAAATCATAATACAAAGCCTTTTGGAGGAGGGACTGGCTCCATGCAAATCCGGTCCTCAACTGTTGTCAATTGCTTAATTTCTCTCTCTTTTGAAGTATCGTTTATGCTATCTAACTAGGTGTTATGCTTTTTGTTGCTCTCTCCACCCAAGCACTCTTGTTATTCTCATTAGGAATCTATTCAATGAAATGCTCACTATCTTCATGCTATTTTCCGCTACACACAAGTTACTAGGCCATTAAATGTTACAAATGGAGTCTATGATGGTCCAACAATAGTTAAGAAAATAGAATTAATAGACCCATGTGATGAGTCCAAACCTATTTTCATTGACCAAGACCTTGTGAAGACCGAGGAAGCTATACTTAAAGAGCTCCTCAAGGAATTCAAGGACATATTTGATTGAATATATCATGATATGAAGGGAGTTCCACCTTTTGTAGTGCAACATACAATTCCAATGATTAGGACCGCTAAACAAGTCTAACAATGACCCTACCCAATGAATCCTAAGTATGCAAAGATTGTTTAGGAAGAACTCAAAAAACTTATCATATGTGGATTCATATACCCTATTGAGCACTGTGAATGGGCGTCTCCAGTAGTCATTGTGCCAAAAAAGAATGGGAAACTTATAGTGTCCATGGACCTCAAAAAGGTTAATGCAGCCACTAGGAGAGACCAACATCCATTACCATATTCTAAACATGTTCTTGAAAGAGTAGCACTCAAGGAGGCTTATAGCTTCCTAGATGGGTACTCGGGTTATAATCAAATCACCATTGCACTAGAGGACCAAGCAAAAACTACCTTCATAATGGAATTCGGGGTGTTTGCATTTTGCGTGATGGCTTTTGGCTTAACCAATGTCCTTTCTACGTTCCAACAATTGATAAACACTGCTTTTAGCGAACATTTAAGGGAGTTTTGTGAAGCTTTCCTAAACAACCTTATGTTTATTCTTCCTGAAAAGAACATCTATCATGTCTACGAAAGGTGTTTGAAAAGTGTAGGTCATATCGTATCTCATTGAACCCTTTCAAATGCCGATTTTGAGTCAAGCATGGAGTTATTTTAGGGCACACCGTGTCCAAGAATGGTATCTCCAATGATGCCTAAATTAAAGTAATTCTAGAATTGTCACCACCCACCAACTATAAGGGAGTTCAAATATTCATGGGTCATGTCCGTTATTATCGACTATTATTCTCTTTTTTTGTGGAGATAGTTTGTCCCTTATACAAGTTTCTCATTGAATTTGAATGGACCAAAGGGTGTGACAAGGCCTATGAACTATTGAAGCACGTCCTAGCGAGTACCTCGATTTTAAGGGCACCTGATTGGAATGTTATCTTTCATGTGCATATTGATGCATCGAACTTTAATATTGGATGTGTTCTTACTCAACCAAGAGAGCATAAATTGGACTATCCCATTAGCTTTGTTAGTAGCCAATTGAACGGTGCTGAAAGGAACTACACCACTATAAAGTGAGAAGGTTTAATTATGATTTATGCAGTAAATACATTTTTCTATATCTTCTTGCTAACAAGTTTGTATTTTATGTGGATCATCAAGCCTTGATATATCTAGTAAACTAAAAGGGTGGTGGTAATGTGTGTGCTAGTCTCCACCCAATCGTGCTATCTTATAGCCTCCCCCTAGCATCAACACTGTCTGATCGTGCCAGTGGCCTTGCCCTTAGGACCCATGTGCTTACATTACCCCCCCTTGGAGAATCATTTTCGTCCTAAAAAACGAACGTAGGAAAACGTTTCTTAAGTGCGAAGACATTCTCCCATGTAGAACCTTCTTCAGGTCTATCTAACCATTTTACCAAAGCCTGTTGTCTGACATGATGTTCGGTGCGAAGCTTGTGAGAATCCAAAATCTTTTCGGGCTCATGAGGGATGTTTGGCGATTCGATAAGGTCAACTAACACACCTGTGTCAATGACATTATCATTCTGTCGTAGTTATTTTTGTAAATGGCTAACATAAAAAATAGGATGAACTCGTGAGTGCTCTGGAAGAGCTAACTTATAGACCACTTGACCTATACGTTTGAGAATGGTAAACGGTCCACAATAGCATGCTAAAAGTTTAGCAACTTTTTTCCGTCTTCAGACTTTCTCAATGCTCCGAAACCTTGAGGAAGACCTTGTCTCCTTTTTTGAAAGTAGCAAGACGACGATGCTCATCTGCGTACTTCTTATATGGACCTTGAGCTTGCTTAACATTCTGTTGAGCAACTCGAAGCATGTCAAAATTGTCTTGGAGAAAATCCTTTGCTTGTTGTATCTTCTCCTTAGCCAACCCCATTGTAACGGGTGATCTAGGTGGAAATCCATATAAAAGCAAAATGGACTAAACCCTGTAATCACATGCTTTGAACTATTATAAGAAAATTCCAATAGAGGTAAGTACTCTTCCCAATTGGTTTGATTCTTGCTAATGTACGCTCGTAGCATATCCTCTAGCACTTGGTTAACTCTTTTGTTTTGACCATCTGTTTTTGGATGATCAGCCGTACTTAGATTAAGTTTAGTTTCCAACTTTTGAAACACATCTCTCCAGAAGTGATTATCAACTTTCAATCTCTGTTACTAATGATACTAGCTGGAAGACCGTAGAGTCTATATATATGCTCTACAAATAGCTGTGCTAATTCCGATATCTTAACCGTAGTCTTAGTGGGAATAAATCAACCCATCTTTGTTAGACGGTCTATAATTACCCATATGGCATCATGGCCACAATTTGTAGTAGGAGTCCTACTGCAAAATCCATAGAGATACTCTCCCACTTACCTTATGGAATCCCTAAAGGATGTAAAAGGCCACCTACCTTGAGGTGCTCTGCCTTATTAACTTGGCACTGTTGGCAGTTTAGTACGTACTCTTGAACATCATGATGTAAGCCTGGCCGATAAAATTGCCGTTGAAGCATCGTCTTACGAATACTTGGATGACAAGCACTTGGACTATCGTGACACTCAAATAAGATTTGGCGCCTAGTGTCTGAGTGCTTTGGCACACATACTCTACCCTTGTGGAGTAAGTAGCCATCATCAATGTAAAAATTCTTCCATCACTTAAGCTCTTCCTCAGTAGGGGTGGATCTCTGTGTGTTGGAGTTTTTATTTGCGCATGCCGAGACATGTTGATCTGGATGTACAGAGACATGTGAGTGTGAGGGATACCTTTTTAAAATTCCACTCCACACTTTAGCATATTATTGATCTTGTGCACACTTGCCACATAATGACTCCAAAAATCTACTCTTAAATTTTGTGAAAGCAAGTGAATTAATCTAAGGCTTCCTACTTAGTGCATCCGGTACTACATTATATTGCCCCTAGTGATATCGTAGCTTACAATCATAATCTTGAAGGATCTTTGCCCATCTAGCTTTATGACCCTTCAAGTCCGTTTGAGCAATAAACCATTTAATACTCTCATGGGGGTCAAAAACCACTTCAAACTCGGCACCATATAAATAGTGTCGACACTTTTGTAAACCATGAATTATGGCATAGAGCTCTCTCTCATAGACATAATACTTCTGTTGAGCTCTATCTAACTTTTTACTTTCAAAGGCTATAGGTCTTCCCTCTTGGAGAAGTACTGCACCAATTGCTTTATCACTAGCATCAGTCTCTACCACAAACGGCTTAAGTGGGTCAACGATTTCCAGGATGGGAGCAGTGGCTATAGCTACCTTGAGATGTTGAAAATTGTGTTTTTGGACTTCTTCCCAAGAAAAGGTCTTACCTTTTGCTTTAAGTTCATCCGTCATAGGAATAGTGATTTTGGCTTAATCATGGATATACTGCCGATAAAATCCAGCCACGCTTAAGAATATTTGAAGCTCCTCAACCGTGTTGGAATGTGGCCATCGAAGAATGGCAGCGACCTTGTTAGTGTCCATCTTGATGCCAGAATAAGAGGTCACATGACCGAGGTAATGTATCTCTGTTTTAAAGAAATCGCAGTTGTTTTTCTTAGCATACAAAGCGTGAGCTCATAGCTGTTTGAACACTAATCGTAAGTGTTCTATGTGTTCATCTTCAATCTTACTGTGAATAAGAATGTCATCAAGGAAAAACACAACAAATTTTCAAAGATAGGGACGTAAGACACTATCCATGAGTGTCAAAAATGTAGCTGCAGCATTGCTTAAACCAAAAGGCATAACCAAAAAGTTGAAATGCCTAAATCGTGTTCTAAAGGCAATTTTGGAGATATGTTGCAAAAGGATACGCACTGGTGGTATCATGAATGAAGATCTATCTTTGTATAGTATCTTGCCCATGGAATTGATCAAACAACTCATCCACTTGAGGTAGAGGATACTTGTTCTTGATGGTTATGGCGTTTAATCTACGATAATCTACACACATGCGCGTAGTACCATCTTTCTTTTTTATCAATAGAATTGTGATACCCAAGGCGAAGTGCTAGGTCTAATGAAACCACGGGCGAGGTAGTCAGCCAACTGACTCTCAACCTCCTTGGCTTCTTTAGCACTCATACAATAAGGTGGTTTCCTCACTGGTTTAGTGCCCGGCGGGGCAGGACATCTATGCCATGCTGCACATCACGTGTAGGGGGTAAACCTGGTGGTAAATCACTTGAGAATACATCACTATACTTCGTGAGTAAGTGAGTCAGCTTTCTCCGTGCAAAAGGAGAAAGTACACTAGAGTTATGCTGGGACGGAGAATCTAAGAAGTGAAAAGGAATGGTGAAACTACTTCCTTGAAGTTTGAAGCTTTCCCTTTCCCTCTATCTTTCTTGTCAACAAAAGTATGCTATCTTTCCTCGTCAAACGCAACAAGGCTCAATACCTTGATGGTAGAGTGTTGGATGCTTACCCTCATGGGGTGGGTTCAACCCTTCTTCATGCAAGGGTTAAGAGGGATTTCCTTCATGCACAGCCAACGGACCCTTCGAAGTCGTAGAGTTGCCGGTCGAGTTTGCCTTGGTCGCCCGCCTTAGTGGGTGGTGTTACCATATACATGTGGTAGTGATGTGTGTGAACACACTAGGACCGCCGGAGCATTTTTTCCCTCTTTAGGAGGTTTTCTCCCCCGTGCATTGTATATACGCCCATCACTCTAGGGCTATCTACCTTTCCATTGCACACTAAGTAACACACTCTCTATTGTGTGCCTTGATCTTCCTTCGTCTTCTCCAAGCTGTGTGCAATTCTCTGCAACCCTAATTCCAACAATTGGTATCAAAGTAGGTTGCGTCCTCCCGGGCTTAGTCGCCAGCTGCTCCAGCACACGCCTGCTCACTTTCTCCGATTTCAATGAGCTTTGGCGAGCGTTCGCAGGTTCATTTCGGCCTCCGTGTCCACTATAGGCAGGTCTGCACATGGAATTTTGTCATTTTGTGCAGAATTTCTGTCAGTGAAGTTTTTTGCATAACAAGTGCCTTATAGTCTTCTACAGTTTGTGCTATACAGCACGTGTTGTTCCCGCTCCGTTTCTCCTATTTTTGGGCAGTTTTCACATCAGGTGTAGCATTTACCATGGCTGACAACAACAACACAGATGTGTTCAAGATGTTTGCTGTCGAGGACAGGTTGGATGGGGACAATTACCCTATGTGGGCTTATATGATGCAAAATGTTCTTGTGTCAAAGGGCGTCTGGAATATTGTGCATGGCATTGATGTACGTCCTGGTTCTGAGGATGTAGGCGATGTTGAGGATGTTGCAGGTCTAACTGCAAGGATTGTAGCTTTCCCTCTTTAGGAGGTTTTTTCCCCTGAGCATTGTATATACGCCCATCACTCTAGGGCTATCTATCTTTCCATTGCACACTAAGTAATACACTCTCTATTGTGTGGATTGAGCTTCCTTCGTCTTCTCCAAGCTGTCTGTGTCTCTCTGCAACCCTAATTCCAACAATACCCCCTCTAGAACAAGCACATGCTAGGTTAGCTGGAGGTCACTTTTCTAGTGAAACCACCACTAGAGAAATATTAATGGCATGCATATGGTGGCCAACACTTTTTGCAAATGTCAAAGAATATGCTTGAAGATGTGATGCATGCCAACGAGCAAAAATGCCAACAAGGGTAGATAGCATGTCTTTAAGACCAATGATGGGGGCTAGAGCTTTTGCAAAATGGGGCATAGATTTTGTCGGACCAATACAACCACCTGGTTTTAGAACTCAAGCTCAATATATCATTGTAGCTACAAACTATTTGACCAAGTGGGCAGAGGCTAAGGCAACCAGGAAGAAGGATGCTAGAACCATAGCCGCTTTCTTGTATGAGAATGTATTCACAAGATGTAGATGTCCAATAGAAATTGTTAGTGATTGACAAGGAAACTCATTTCCTTAATGAGGTAATTGAGTATCTTCTAAATGAATTTATGGTCATCCATTACAAATCCGCTCCATATTATCCACAAGCGAATGGACAGGCTGAGCACACAAATAAAATTCTTAGGATCCTTATTGACTAACGTGGTTAGTTCATGATAATCTGATTGGGAAATGAATCTACATGCTGCTCTATGAGCTTATAGAGTTTCATTTAAGACAACTTTAAATGCTACACGCTTTAACCTTGTTTATGGTCTTGATGCCACACTACCAATGGAATTTCTATCGCCAATACTAAGGGTAGCTAAAGATCTTGAGTGGATAGGACATGAATTGTCAAAGAGGCTTGAAGATTTTAAAAAAATGAACAAAGGCTAATAGCTGTAGCTCACATCTATGCACAAAAATGGAAGCAAAAACAATTTTTTGATAAATCTTAAAAAAAGAGGACCTAGTTTTAGTTTATTCCCTTAAGCAACACATTCCCAAATTCAAGAAGAAAGGAAATGGATCGTTTGTCATTAAAGATGTATCTCCAAGTGGAGCAGTTAAATTGTCCACTATAGATGGTGAACCAATGGCTAACTGGATTAGTGGATGCCGCTTAAAAAAGTACCATTTTTCACTAGCCAATGATTTGTACGAAAAAATGCATGCAGCAAAGCTGAGGAAGATTAAACGATAGCAGGTTGTTGACGAAGCTCAAGAGGACGCTCGATTTCAAGTACTCAAGAGGAAAGCTGATTTCAAAAATCAACAAACACCTATCCCCATCAACACTTTGGAACCAAATGAAAGACAATGAGAATCACAAAATGATGCAGTATCAATGGATGATGAATGGTTAGATGTCGCATCATAGTACGATTGAACAATCATAGCATAAATGCATTAGTAGATACCGACACTCGAATGAATGCAGTCAGTTACTCCACTACAAGAAAGCTACGAATCAGTCTTTAGCATCGGGAATATCTGCTATCAAAGGATGCAACAAAAACCCAACACCGGCATTGGGAGTGCTCAACTTGAATGTGATAGTAAATGGATTTGCATGCCCTCATCAATTTATATGCATACCAGATGAACATATGAATGAAATGATGCTTCTTGGAATCTCATGGATGCGAACATGCAAGGCAGTAACAGATTGGGACACCGATCAACTCAAGCTATCACTTAAAGGAGGACAAATCTTAGTTCCAATTGCACCAAGCAAAGAGGAATGGAAAAGAGATCATCCACAAAAGAAATCAGGGGTTAATCAATGTACGTCAATCTCTAGACAAAAAAATGCTACAAGCAGCATGCAAGGAGTTAGGCAGATTTGGGTACCAAAAACACGACTCAAGGACAATCTGTCTCAAATTTGGGTGCCCAAAAACTGATCTACTATACTGAAGGAAGTTTCACATCTAACAACTCAGAGCAAAACATCTTTCAGAAGAGAATCTCAAAAATCTTCACCACAACAGTTCATCAACTGAAAACCGAAATACCAATGGAGAGTTAAATCTCAACAACCGTCATTATCATTAACACTGATAGCTCAGGAAATTAGTGTGCCAAAGCATCCAGACGGTACAATCATGCAAAGAGCACATAAATTATAAAATTTACTATTTAGAAAACATCAACAAGAAACCTCTACCACAGAAACCCTTGAGTTAACTTCTCAAGACCCAACTCTTGCACCACATACCGATTTGAATTGCATTGACCTTCAAAGCATGATAGAGCCAACCACGGCTATGCATAGACATGATTGTTCAACCCATGCACAAGCCGTCTCGGAGTACTCCGTCTAGGAGGGGTGGAAGGAAACTTCATTAATTAAGGGCAATGTTTGAAGAGGGAGAAAAAAGTTGGATGTTAACGTGTGGCCTTTTGCAAAATTACCTAATAATGCCCTTAAAAAAATCATCAATAGGGGAATTCAGCTGATAAAATCTCCCCTATGAGTGTAAATAGTGTATATACAATCAAAAATTACATTAAAAAAAAGTCTTTTTGGTTATTTTTATTAATTTTTCTTGATATTGGAGCTTAAAAATGGAGAAATCCACCAAAAATTAATAAAATAGTGTTTTCTAATTGATTTTTTTTATTGTTGATCTTTCAATTTGATTTTTTAGTGCATTTTATTTTTTTGATTTTTCAATAAATAGGTCAAAAATTAATAATAAATAGCAAAGGAGCTCAGATGGAAAAATTGAAAATACGCTAATGATTAGGAGGACAAGACGGATAGGTATAAGTTTTTTTGATCAAAATGACAAACGGAGCGGAAGGCCTAAATTAGGCCGTCAGAGTCTGTTTTTGCAAATTCTTGGAGAATGAGCTAATGGAGTCTGACTAAGGAAATTTTTGAGTCTAACATGGATTTTACGGCTTATTAGGACTAATAGGGGAATCTGGAGAAAAGTAGTTTGGGAAGTCCAAGTATAGATATCTTAGGTAGCCCAAAATCACCTCATTTCTACTAGTCACTCTTGGAGAAGAGAGCTCTCGAACTTCTTCGCGCGTGATTTTCGGAGTCCATAGTCACCCATTTTCAGCACCGTTTCACACGATACATGAGGGGTAAGTTCTAAAATCATCAAAGAACATTTTTATGCAGTCGAGTAGGAGGTCTATGTCCCAAAAAAACCCTAGAATCCTAGCTGTGTACAGATTCTTAGAACACAAAATCGACCATAGCGGCTTGTCAGCTCAACTGAATTGGACAAGATTTGAACTGTAGCATGCCCCTAGATAATAGAACACTTCCATATCATTAGATGACCATTTGACAGGGGTCGAGGGGGTCTCCAAGTAAATAATCTAGGTTTTTGCCACATGCCAGAATTCAATGCTGACTCCATGGGCAGCATATAGACAAGGTCTATACATAATGTACTTAGATGGTTTCAAAAAAATATTCAAAGAAAGCCTTCTAAGAACAAAGAACAACCTGCATACTACAAAGTGTCAATTTTGACATTTGGAGTCAAACTGACTCCGAATGAGCCCAAATTGGATGAGCAGCATCACGACTATGTAGCGGATAAGTCCATGGCTTCAGTAGTGGCTAAACATCTCTCCACACCAAGGGTTAACAAAAATTGGCGATTTCAAAGTCGACAAGAGCACAAAGTGATGCCAACATGATCAAATCTTACCAAACTCATTTTAGGACTTGTTTTAGATGTAATAAAAATGTGTAGGTCATAAAATTCAAATGTTGTAAATAATAGCGATTATTTACTTTTTTTGCAAAATTGGCTTGAAAATAATCATCGTGGTTCACATATCACTTGTACACATCTATCTCATGTCACATGTCAAATATGAGCCCAAAATGTCCAGTAATTCTCAGATTTTGTCAAAAAATACACTAAAAAGCTCTTCAATCCAATTTTTGAGTTGTTTGTCATATTTTTTGATCTAAAACATCCCATATCTCACATAGATGGTCTATAGCATGCCTAGAATCAATTTGCAAGAAAAAATGCTCAAATTGATGTAGATGTAAATAATCGTAATTATATTTTTGCCAAAGCCAAATCTCATTTTTGACCTCATGGGACCTTAGTAGATGATGTGACAAGCCTACCAATCAAGTTTGATCACATTTGGATCTCAAAAATCCAAAATCCCTTCATATCTACCATTTCACAGTCTGAAGACTAAATCTAGCACCATTTCCACCGTGTACACTCAAATGAGCTCACACTTCACTCAGAGTATCTAAATCACATGTTCTTCAAGCCTATGAAGTCAAAAGTGCAAAAATATGGAAAAAAACCCTGTTATAAATAATCGCAATTATTTACTTTGCTTGCAATTTTTACCTGGATTGAATGATTTTGATCTTTACATGTTTTTATGCATCTATGCATGCTCCAAAATTGGTTTGAAGCAAAACAGACATCATTTGCTAGCAATTCAGACACATGGTATATTAGAGCAAAATTTGTGGAGCTTTCTAACTTTGAAACTATATTTTTCTAATAGGTGCAATGCAAGTTGTTGAGAAAGCAAAGAAGAGAAAGACCCAAAAAGAAAAGCTGCAAGAGTTGCCACCATATCAGCCGGAGTCCAGTTCTGTGAAAATGGCCAACATCACGTACCTGTCAAAAGAAAAACTTGAGGAGCAGAACACCACAGTCTTCACTGCTGGCAAATTCAACAATGAAGATGGAAGTCAGGTAGAGTTGCAAATGCTACCTAAAGAAGTCTATGATGTAGCAGTTAAGCCAGCCTACGGAAGAAGCCAACATGAGGTTGGGACTTCAAGAATTTTATGATCAAGAACCATCTAGATAAACTTCCAAAGGGCTTACGAACTACTGTCAATGATTAAAGAGGATGGATCTACCCAGATCACAGATAATCAAGGACAGAAAGTTGAGGTAGTCATCAACAAAGACATAGTGGCTAAAGCACTAAAGCTGCCTACTGAAGGTATGACAATGAGAGCCAAAGATAGGAAAACAACTGGAACATTCACAAAGAGTACAACTACCACCACCTTCTACGATCTTATCCTAAAGCAAGTAGAGGATCTCGCCTGCCTATACCACCAACACTTCCACTTCCTCGCCAAGAAACCACCAAGGTACACTACCCCAAATCATGCTGTTGCAACCACCTTTACGCAGGTATTGAAGTCATCAACCAGACAATCAATACATCATGCTCAATATGTGCTTACAACACTCAAGAGCACAAAGAAGGAAGGAAAAGTCACATACTTGGGAGCTCCATAAGTCTTAACCCGAATTGCATACCATGCCATTGGGATGGCCAATAGCTTGGTGCCAGCCGCAGATCAGAATACATGGATAATCATAGCTCAGCCCTCTCCACGAGCCACAAGATCAAGGAAGAAAGGGATTTATAAGTCAGATGAAGAGTCAGCAAAAATCTCACCTGAAGTTTATAGTAGTGAAGAAAATTTGGATAATGAAGAAAAGAGGGAAAGAAGGGAAGAGGTGGAAAGAAAAGCAGTGGCTGCCAATCAAGAAGAACCTCCACAAAAGAAGGCAAGGTTTGAAAGAGAAAAGGAAGCATATGAACGAAGGTCGACAAGCTGCAGGCCAGAATCCAGATTTATGGAATCCAAGGGAAGTCAAGGGTCCTAGAACCAAAAACCCTGAGAAAAAGATCCAAGAAGATCCGAAGAACATGCTAGAAAGGATGTACGCGGAAGCCGAAGCCTTGAAGATACAAGAGGCATTAGAAGCTCAAAGAAAAGCCAGAGAAGAGTAAACTGCTCAACAATGATAACGAGTAGAAGTTGGGAAACCGACTGAAACACAATAGGAATAAGGGGAGATGTCTCCAAGGCTAGCCTCACCCGATACCAAACAAGAAGATCAGCCTCTTCCAAGTCCAAGCCCTTCATCGACTAGCCAATCAGATGAAGGCACATAAATAAAAGGAGATGAGAAAAAAGAGAAGGAAGCCAATCAAGAACATCCAAAGGAAACAACCCAAGATGAGGCTGGACCTTCCAAAGAGCCTCAAGCAGAATTCGAAGAGTGGGAAACTACGGATGAAGCTATCACCCAAGTTAATGAATATGTGAAGTAGATGCAGCTAATGATGAAGAAAATGCGGATAGCAGCTCTTAGCCACAGTGCTAAAGCTCGAGAACTTGAACATGTGATTGATGCTCTCCAAGGCAAGCTTGAAGATAGAATGAATATCATTGAAAATATTCAAGGCCAAATCAAAGAGCTCAAGAACAAAGCAGAACAACACCAAATCGTCAAGGAAAAGCAACAAAAGGAAATGGAAGA
Organism: Adiantum capillus-veneris; assembly: GCF_014529385.1. NCBI lineage: Eukaryota > Viridiplantae > Streptophyta > Polypodiopsida > Polypodiales > Pteridaceae > Adiantum > Adiantum capillus-veneris. Next base: position 14,176,575 of record NC_140955.1, read on the forward strand.
ATTAGGGGAACTCCTCACAAAGTTATCGGATGCCTGTAAAAGCAAGGAACAACAGTTGACTGAAGTGACACATGAACTTATGAGGAGTACTCGGTCGGTACAAAAGCTCTAGGTAGAGTTGAATGTAGCAAATGCTTCTTTGCAATACTCAGAGTAGAGAATCAATGACCAAGTGGCATTTCTAAAGCAAATAAGGGAAAACCCACTAGTAGCTTCACTCAAGGGGACTGATGAAGTTTACAAAACTTTAGAAAAGAAAAACAAAGATTTGGAACTTGACTTGAAGCTGGAACAAGAACAAAGAAGGGACCTAACCCTAATGCGCATGCAAAGGAAAGAACAATTGCTTAAAGAGATAAGAGGAATTAAAGAAATCCAATCAGTTTGCTGAGAGAAGGGGATGTGGAAACTTAGGAGGAGGCAGGTATATCTAAACAACCAAATACCATCAATCTCCTTTGCACAAATAGAAACACAACCAACTGAAGGGCAAATAGAAAGCTTTCAATTTTAGGTACCAATCACAGAAGAGGAGGAACAAGTGCCAATGGTCTAGCTCTCTAAAGCTGAAGAAGATGCACTTAAAGAATAGATTGTTCAAGAAATAGATGCTGAATGGAAAGCGGCTAAGGATTGGGAGTTGAGAGTCCTTCACTCTGTAAATGTAACTCAGCTCACTCCTTATCAAATCAATTCTAAGTGGCATCAACAATCACTACCATATCCTTTGATAAAGGTGGAGCTATTGCAAGTAAAAGAAAGACTCTACAAGGATATGAAAGAACAGGGGTTAGATGCTCTCCACCCCACATGGAGGAAAAATTGGCCCAACAAAAACTCAAGGTATCTCATATTGCTTACAAGGGCACCAGCATCAATTCAAAAGGACCCAACATTATGTCATGTACCAAGAGTAAGGACATGGCAGGCACATGAAGCACTAAAAAAGAAAAGGCCGGCTTGGCTTGACTACCTAAAACTGCCAACTCCTGAGCAAGGACCGACAACTGAAGAATACATGGTGAAAACCCTAACGGGCGCCATGAACTTCTTCAAGAGCCTCCCTGACCTCTTGTGTGCAATGATTTTTAGAATCTGTAGAATGTTGCTCACATGTATCCAAGTTTTTCACGAGCCTGAACAAGCAGGAGCCCCATGGATGTCCTTTTTGGAAGGTAACCAAGTCTTATGCTATGATTTAAGTGGGCAACCTTCAGAAGAAGTCCTTTACAGCTTCTATGCCAGATGCATGTTCTTGCCATCAAGCAATATGTTGGCATTCGGAGAAGATTTTTACATCGGGTTCTTCACATGGCATACAAAGATTTTCAGACCAATGATCAGCAATTTAATAGCAAGGTTCATCAGATATTCAACCATAGAACTAAAGAATAAACTTACTCTTCAGTTTTTGCAAGTCTCTGAGAAAGAATGGTGCATCCGCTATCAAAAAGCGCTTCAAGCACTTAAAGACCGCCTCGTCGATCGTCAACCCGAAGACTACTTCAGTCCATGAAACTGTGTCAAGGGACGACACAGTCGAGGAGGGAGGGAATATTAGTAGCAAGCTAACCCATGTAACATTTTTTGAGAGCTTTATTGTAAACACACTTATTATTTTGATAAATTGAGAATATTATAACTCTTATTTGACGAGTGGATGTTGTAATCTATGAGCCATAGCTATAAGCTTCCAGATTGTATTAGTTAATCCTTGGTTAGAGCTCTTAGATGATTACTTTTTGACCTAAGAAACCTTGGTTAAGGTATAAAAGCCAATTTTGTAAAGTTATTATTAAGTTTTTGGATAAGAAATACACAGCGTGAGCTTACGATGCTCACTTCTGTCCTTCTCATGCTTCTATCTCCCTTGTTAGTTGTCACATTATAGTGTCGTCTGTTGCGTTGCAACCATAGGTAAGCATTGACGTTAACATATCATGATAAATTATAGCTTTTGATGTCGTCGACCCATGCCATAATTTCATCATAAATAGGAATTTAAGCTTAGAAATCACAAAGTAAGTATAGGTAGGGTATTGGAGCATCATTGCTAAGCATTTAGATGCATTTTGGGTAAAAAACGACTAGATCAAAATTTCACGACTATTAATAATCACATTTTTTGCAACTCATTGAAAGTGAGATTTGAGTCCATAAGCATGTGCGCTTAGGTCTCATATACTTTTCCTAGAAGTTTCATAGCATTCAGATGTCATTTGATGCTGTAACGATCATGGTTTGCTTGCCAATTAACGACTAGCTTTTTGATGACTAAGGTCATTTGAGTGTAGCTTGTGTTAGATGCGAGTTGTCTGTTGTTTTCCAAGACATTGACACCCTCTTGTAGCCTCCATGCACTAGTCGAGTCAGCTTCGTCCCATGGATTGACAATTATGTTTGTGGTTCTCGCTATGTCTGCAATAAGATAAGAGTGAGGTTAGGAAACCCATCCACATAAACTTGGCCCTACCTATAGGAAGCTTATTTTGCAGCCATAGTTGTGCCCTCTTTTATTTTTACGTGTTCGTCTTATATCCACCCTTCAATCATTCACCTCATACATCTTATCGTTGTGTTGTTGCTTCCATTCTTTGTATTCTGCTTTGTAGGGTTGGGTTGTGCTTGAGGCAATAAGAGTGCTTTAGTATTATGTAGTGTCTCTCGGCCTCATTGATAAGCCGATTCCACTATGTCGCACATCGTATCCATCCCCAAAAGAGAGCTACATCATGTACAGGTTTAAAGGTGATATCCAAATTAACAATAGCTTTTTAAAGAGATTGCTAGGATTTGAACATTATTCAACGCATGCTTTATGGTTAGATAAATAGATGACGAATTAGTGGTAGTTAGTGTCTTGAGCACGTTTCTTCATTGGTCATCGGGAAGGTTTTCACAAGTGAGGTTGTACGGTCTCTCATCCATAAGCCACTTTGGATTCTTGCTCTAGTCTATATTCTTGATGACCAAGCTGCAATAAACACGTTATTTTGTCAAAAAAAGGTTGCTATTCATAGCATGTGGTGGCATGTTGCTTTGTAGACACTTACTTCCACCACTCCTCTCCAAGAGTGAGATCTCCTATTATCACCACCTGTTGAGTGTCCTTTTGGCCTTTTCACCTGCGACGAAGAATGCGTTGCAATATTGAGTTGTGAACTCATATGTCATGAGCTCATCTCACCTAAACAAAACACTTTACAAGGCCCTCACATACTTAGCCTTTACATCAATGGGCTCCTTGGATTTAGTGATGCTTGTTGATGCACGATATAGGTGCATTGAAAGAGATAAAAGAGTTGGGATTGCACAATCAATGATACCTTGTACCGTCGACGATGAATCCCATCATTCTTGTTTCATATTGGAGTCGAGTTCTCGTGGAAGCCAACCACATACCTTGTCCTCCAACTCCCTCAAAAGAGTCTCCATGTTAGCAGTACCCATTGCACTTACCATGTGTAGCATGTCTATATAAGAGGTTTGCACTTACCCTTTGTTGTTGATCATATAAAATTACAAATACACCATCAATTCAGTCCCTTTTCTTACTTGGCTACAAATTGCTACAAATATAGTCAAATCTATTAATTTAGTCGTGGGACCATGATGGGTACTTCTCGTTGGTTTTCTCATGTGACATCAAGCATGGAGGCTTCTACATAGTAATGATACTTTGGGTCAACCTTGTGAGCTGACATACAAGATTTGATGTTAACAAAATCACATTTACTTATCAAACATGGAAACCAAGAACATTGGGAGAAATACATTGTTTATCAATCTTTCCATTACATGCTCAGAGCTGATGGTTACCTTCCCATGTATACAACATTTTTCCTTTTACATTTGTCTACACGGAGTCCTCCAATTGTCTCTTTCAAAATTTTCATTAACTTGCGCCTAGATTGGGTCCCATGTATTGCTAATGTCTTTGGTTTATGTCAATGACGATCAAATCAAAAGTATGCAAGGAAATCATGAAGTTGGCCCTATGTGGGACATAGCCATTACTTCCAAACACAAGGGCAAGGTTATTATACCTATCCAATATTGGCTCACAACTGGATGTGGCATCAATCGACATAGCAGGATAGAGGGTAGAGTTCCACACATGTAATTTGCAACATTTACAAAATGCAAATATGCATGTGCTATTAATTTTAACATGAGAAACCATTTTGCGTGAATACCAACCACTAAGCGGCATATCGTATCATCCAGAAGGTCCTATTGAGGGTGTCATTGTTTGTTATTGTGAACAAACCATGATCTTCATTGGCTTCCTCTAGCAGAAAACATATCGATGAAAGTGAGAGAAAAACACAACGTCACAAATCCACAAGACACAAGCCAACAAAGAAGCCTGCAGCGGATACAATGATTGAGACTAATTAGAAAGTGGACACAGATCTCTATAGTGAAAGATGCTCCAAAGACAAGAAACTAGTTCAAAAAGCCAAATCGAGTCATCATGAACATTCTACTAATCTCAAGATTTCATTTCCAATCTTCAAAGGGGTAAAGAAAGACAATCCAAAAGTGCACATTCAGGTGTTCAAACAATACAATGAGCTAAAGGATATAGATGAGGATGAAAGGGGAGAGTATTTTCCTCAAACACTAAAGGAGGCAGCTAGAAAGTGATATTACCATTATCCACCGTGCCAACTCAAATCGTACAACAAATTGATTAAAGAATTTTGTTTGGAGTACTTAGACAACAAAGGGGATGAAGACATTCTGTGCGAGCTAGACAAGATAAATCAAGGCAAATTGTCAGTTAGAAGCTATGTCAAGAAGATCAATGAATTGACCAGACAATTGCAGGAACCTCCATCAGAAAAGAGAATGAGGGCTTAGTTCTTGAATGGCTTTAGAAGTAAGAAGCTAAGGGAACAAGAAGGTCCAACTCCTATGAAGAATTCAATGACCTGGTTCAGAGAGCATTGAAAGTGAAACAACAAGCTAAAAAGGAAGTAGCCATAAGAGAAGAGATTTTAGTGACAGTGAGACACCCACTAAAGAGTTAAATTCGAGCACAACTTCTAGCTCATCTGATAGTAACTCATATGACAAATTTAAGAGCAAGAAGAAAGGGTTGTGGAAATCTAAGAGCAAGAAGAAATAGTTGTGGACCAAGAAGCTGGAAGAAAGGTTCCTAGAAATTTAAGAGCAAGAAGTAAGAGTCGTGGACCATGAAGCTGAAAGGGTCTTTGAAACCTAAGAGCAAGAAGAAAGGGTTGTGGAAATCTAAAAGCAAGAAGAAAGAATCATGGACCAAGAAGCTGAAAGTGTCGTCGATCAATAAACAGATATCTAAGATGGCCAAAAAAGAGATCTTCAGTGGGAAAGATCAAGACCTGGTGTTCAAAATGCAGATCTAGAGATCACATGTCAGATGAATGTTCCCAGTGCACGTATTATAAAACTTTTGGACATGTGTGGAACAATCATGGGATAAGGATTCATCACTTTGAGAAAGGGAAGGACTTCCATGATTGCACTGCCGAATTCAAAAGTAGTGAAGGCAGATGGAGCAAGTGGCTCCGAGGAGAATGAGACCAGCATGAATGCTGGAGGTGGTATAGGTAGATACCAAGGGGGTATTAGTCGGGATAGAGGCATAGCTGACTTTGGGAAAAAGGAGTTTAAATTGCTATACTTATAAAAAATATGGCCATTTTGTAGCTCACTGCTCGGAGGCTGCCAACCCAGAAGGATGTGAATGAAAAACACCTGAACCAATGCCAATATGGGCAGTGACCAAAAGAAGAGGTGTATCATTGAGGAAATTCCAAAAGAACCTGAAAGGAAGTAGGCTACTAAAACCAAGAAATGGGAGTAGTAGAGAGCCACATGGAAGACAAAGGGTAAAGGAAAAGTAGTTGATGAATGGTAGGAATAACAAGACTTGGCAGCCAAGATTACACAGGACCTGACAAAGAAGATGCCAAAACAACCAGAATGTTTAGCTGCTGGGATAATTGAGAAACTATAGCCTCAGCCTTCAGAGGCTCAAGAAGAGAACCAACTTAAGCAATTGGGTGAGGAGAAAGCAACAATTGGACCGAATGAGTCTATGATAGTTGTAATATAGAGTCTGGTCGCAGAGATAAGGCAAGTCTTGTTGAGGCTGAAGGTACTGATGTGGTGAAGGAGCAATCAAAGAGTCCATCACATGATCAACCAACTACTAGACAAAAGAAGTCAGCCCATGGAACTCTGAAGACATCCAAGGGGAGGAAAGATCCTCATTTAGATTGTAGTTCTAGTAATGAAAAAGACAAGATATATGTTAAGTTTTGTGAAAGAATTCAAAAGTTGACAATGGAACTGGATGACATTAGATGAACATTACCAAAAGCTGCAAAATTCATTAGACAGATTAGGAAAGGAGAGGCTGAAACTAGAGCAGTGGATTTGGTAGCCATTAGGTATGATGAGGTTCCAGTTATTCAAGTAGATTATAAACTCAAGAAACAACGGGAACCTTTATCAGGGGTTATACTAGATGTAGGAGCTAGAGTTAATATTCTCGGAGAACATTTGAGACAAAAATTGGGGATTCAAGATCTAAAACCAGCACATTTAGAGTACGAATGGTTGACAACAGGATAGTCCAAGCCACGTGAGTAATTGAGAATATGCAAATCAAAGTGGATAAAGAGAAATTTAAAATCAGCTTCTTAGTTTTGGATGTGCATGGAGTGTATGGAATGCTTCTAGGCAGACCATGGATCAGAACTGTTGTTGTAGTGCATGATTATGCCAACCAAACATTGACAATCTAGGGGTCCAACAGGAGAATCCAGATCAAGATAGACAATATAAGGAGCTGAAAAAAGAATCTCAAGCCATAATAACTTTGTAAGGAATATGGAACTGAGAAAATTGAGAGGATGTTAGCCTCAATAACATTTTTCCACTTACAGAGATAGATAAAGAACAAAGAACATGCTGATAGGTAGAGAAACCAATACCCAAATCAGTTCATAGAGTCAAACACTAAAGAAAGGACAGTTCAATTGGATGGGCGTGCAACAGAACATTCATATATGGAGAAGTTTCATTTCAAATAAGCTACACACGAGCACAAAGAGTTCAAATCAAGGTGCTAGAGAACATAGATGGAGCCTGGATTGGCAGAGCTAGGTGATCCATTTAATGAATATGCTGCAGGTATTTATATTGAAAAGGAAGCAAAATCACTGGCCAAACAAAAAGGAGGGGGTTCAAACAGGTTACTCCCGGACGATTCAAAGGTGGAAGAATGGAATCTTGGCATAGATGATGAGAACCCTTGAATGGTCAAGATCAATAAGCATTTAAATTCAAAGATTAAAGAAAAGGCTAGAGCTTCGTTTTAAAAATACAAGGATGTATTTGCACTGATTTGAAATGAGTCAATGTTGAAGCGTGTCAGCATAGGATACCACTAAAATCCAATGCCAGACTAGTGAGACCACGAAGATATAGAATGAATACCAACGATGCTAAAAAGGTCAAGGAGGAGATTGATAATCTTTTGAAGGCAGGTTTCATCACTGAGGTTGCAAGGAGTGACTAATTATTCCCAATTGTAGTGGCTCCAAATAAAAATAAGAAGTTAAGGGTATGTATGGATTACATGAATCATAATGCTCTGACTATCAAAGACCCCTTTCCACTCCCATTTACAAATATGCTTCTCGACAAAATTGCTGGCCACAAGATGTATAGTTTTATGGATGGCTATACTGGCTACAATCAACTGAAACCACACTAGTAGACAGAGCCAAAATGACGTTCATGACTGAATGGGTACGTAGTCATGCCATTGGGACTCTGTAATGCTCCATCCACTTTTCAAAGGTGTATGATAAAAATATTCAGAGACTTCTTGCACAAGTTCCAGGCAATGTTTATGGATGATTTCACTATCTTCTCTAGTGAGGAAATGCATCTACTCTTCTTGGAAATGGTGGTTGAGAGATGCAAGGAGAAGAGGATTTGCTTGAACCCATTTAAATTAGTTTTCATGGTATGAAAAGGCCAGTTCTTGGGACATATTGTCTCTAGGAATGGTATTGATATGGCTAATGATAAGAGTAAGTGTGTTGAGTAAGCCAGAGCACCGACAAATGTATCTAAATTGAGCTCTTTCATGGTACACATTAACTTTTATCATAGATTTATCCATATTTTTGTAGCTAAGTCACTTCCCTTGTATGAATTAAACCATAATGGGAAGAAGTTCATTTGGACCCAAGAATGTGAACAGAGTTTCTAGTGCTTGATGGAGGCGATCAGCAGAAGCAAGAAGCCAATCATTCGCCAACCAGAATGGGTGTAATTTTCCATGTGCATGTCGATATGTTTGGAATGAGGATGGAGGCTATATTGGCCCAGCCTGATGGAAAGATAGATTATCCAATCTACTTTGCCAATCTCCCGTTCAATTTAGTTGAACAAGGATATTCCACTACTTAGTGAGAAGCACTGGGAATGGTTTTAAGTGCCACAAAGTTCAGACATTACTTGTTGGTCAAGCTATTTCATTTCCATGTCGATCATTAGCCACTCTTCTTTCTAATCAACAAAGTAATCATTCAGGATAGGCTGATGAGATGGATAATGTTTTTGATAAAATTTGAGTTTAAAATCTTCCATAAGCCAGGAAAGACACATTGTAGTGTAGATTTTCTTTCAAGAAGTATAGAGGACATCTCAGACACATCACTAAGAGATGGACCAATAGATGTCGAGCTATTTTAGAATGCAACAGTAGAAGGACCAGATTTGGAATGGCAACACATGTATGTACGACTTTCTTCAGTTCAGAAGCTTTTTGAACTGAAGAAAGTCGTACACAAAAGCTTTCCAGAGGGTTGGTCCTAGGCAAACAAAAAGGCATTGATAATAAGAGTTTAAATTTTACCATCATTGGAGGAGATCTATATAGGTTGGATATTGATGGGGTACTTTGTAGATGTGTGCCTATGCAAGGAAGGATGCAAGTTATCACAAAGGCTCATAGTGGGGATGCATATGGGCACTTCTCCATTGACATTACTTACAAGAAAATTCTACGAGCAAGGATCTGGTGGCAAAGCATGATGGTAGATAGAGCCTTTTGCAAGACATATGATATTTGTCAGCAAATGGGAAGACCGACAATAGCTGACACAACACATGTGACTTCGGTACAGCTAGTGAGATTGTTCATGAAGTGGGGATTGGACTTCATGCGCCCATTCAAGAATATCACTCCTAGGGTGAACATGTACATCATAATGACTACTTGCTATGTGAGTAAATGGGTTGAAGCTAAGGCATTGCTAGATAACACTACAAAATTGATAGCAATATTTTTGTATGAAAACATCATTTGCAGATACGAATGTCCCACTGAGATAGTCCCAAATCAGGGTACACACTTCATGAATGAAACATTTCAGACACTGACTGAGATATTTTATGCCATTCTATGTTAGGTGCAATGGACAAGCAGAAAGCAATAAAAAAATGATAAAGAAGATCCTGACACAGATAGTTTGGAAGGAGCACATCAGTGAGATGCAAAACTGCAAACAACATTATGGGCTTATAGAACTGCCTACAAGACACTGGCTTGACACCTTTCATCATGGTCTATGGTATAGATGTAGTGGTACCAATGGAGTTTGCAATCCCAAGACTTAGGTTAGTAGTGGAGCATGGCATGGACTTCAACAAGATTTGAAGCAACAATTAGATGAAATTATTGTATGTTGATGAGATCATGTAGTGACCCATGTTGGAATAAGAAGTGGTTCAACAACAATGAAGTAAGCACTGGCATGACAATAGCTCGAACATGGTGGTCCACTCCTTTGTTGAACAAGAAAGCACCAGTTAAATGGCTGAAATTTAAGAGTCTTTTTATTTCTTCTTGGTTGACTTGGGAGTACGAACGCAACATACGGACTGCTTGGAACCATCTCCAAATGACCAAGCAAGATATTTTGGACGCATATTGCGAGAGATTTTGGAGCTCTTTTCTACCCACTTCTTCATTTAAGAAGATATCGTTTAAAGAGCAGATTGAGCGGTTTACCTTGCGACTTCCTACGGAGATCCAAGATCATTGCTTAGAGAAAAAGTCAGATTCTATTCAAGAATCAATGAGTCATGCAAAGCGGGGCTTTGCCGTACACTCAAGCAATTTGACTTACCCCACAAATGAGATCATGACGCAGAAAACAGAACAGACTTCAAAAAATGAAAGTAGAAAGAGGAAGAGTCCCCAAGATCAGAAAGATAAGGATGCACGACCCCGGCTCACTCCTCGTGAGAGAGCCAACTACATCAAAGAGGGGAAGTGTTTTGGATGCGGGGAACAAGGACACATCTCCGTGAAGTGCCCTAAAAAGGCACAGATAGAACAACATCAAGAAAGGCTAGAGAGCTCTAAAGCAACTAAGGAATGTGGACGGAAACGCAAGATGAAAGCAGGATTGGTTCCAGATTGCATGGGTACTGACCCAAGCACGATTGATGAGAGTACATAACTTTGTTGAGCTTGGGACAAAGTGAAAGATCAAGAAGCCTTGATTTTCTTTGATGGAGGAGCCAAGGCCAACTTTGTTTCACTTGAATTGGCAGCGTGGCTCAAGATTACAGCCGATCGAATGGGACCAAAAGCAGAGGCAGTTCTAGCGGCACCCAGCAGGGACGTAGCCATTACACTTGTCATTGGCAAACTTTGGTTGCATTGTCAGGGGTATTTGGGGAATGAGGACTTCTACATAATGCCCTTGGAAGGTTGTGATGTCCTCCTGGGAATTCTCTGGTACCATAAGAACAACACCGTGGTTGACTATGGGGTGAGAAAAGCGACTTTGACTGCAAAAAAGGGCCAAACCATTGTACTTGATGTGAAACTTAAGGGCAAGTTTGTCCCTATTGTATCGGCTTCACCCGTTTCAAAATCAATGAAATCTAGTATGTTTGTTTACTTGATCTTTTTGAAAGTGTTGAATGATGATCATAGGACAAATATATTTGATTTAGAAAAAGAACGCCCAAATTTTCTCCACACTCATGCTGATTGCTTTTCTGAGGGCATGCCAAGCGAGTTGCCAACAACTCGTCCTGAGGATCATACGATTGATCTGATACCAAGAAGCACACCACCGAACCTGCCACCTTACCGTGTGAGCCAAGCCCAGAATAAAGAGATTATGAACCAAGTAAAAGACCTCTTGGAAAAGGGTCTTATCCAGCTGAGTACTTCACCTTATTGCTCTCTAGTGTTGTTGGTTTTGAAGAAAGATGGATCTTGGAGAATGTGCATTGACTATAGAGCTCTCAACAAAATCACCATCAAGAACAGATTTCCGATTCCTAGGATTGATGATATTCTAGACCGACTATAGGGATCCTCTTGTTTCAGCAAGATTGATTTGAAGAGCGGATATCATCAAATCCGAATCGCACCAGGAGATGTCTATGAGACAACTTTTTGGACGACCTTCGGTTTATTTGAGTTTTTGGTGATGCCTTTTGGGCTTACCAATGCTCCTGCGACCTTTAACCGAATGATGGACAGGTTTTTTAGAGAGTATAGATCTTTTGTGGGCACTTTCTTTGATGACATTATTGTCTTCTCCAAGGATGAGGTAGAACATAGAGAACATCTGCTACAAGTCTCCAGGCATTGCAGGATCACAAGTTATTGATCAATGCAAAGAAGAGTGAATTTTTCCTACCAAATATACACTTTTCGGAATCATCGTCTCAACAGCAAGAGTGCAGATGGACCTGGCCAAGATAGAGACTATCCGTGATTGGCCCGATTTAAAGAATGTCCGTGAAGTTAGAAGCTTCTTGGGCTTATGTTCTTACTACCGTGATTCATTAGAAAGTTTACAGAGGGTGCTTCCCCTTTTCTTATCTTGACATAGACATGAGTCCCTTTCTCGTGGGGACCCACGGAGGTGACTGCCTTTCAGACATTGAAAGAGAAAGGGACTATGGGACCAGTTTTGACTTTGCTGGATTTGCAAAAGTCATTTGACGTATATTGTGATGATTGTGGTCATAGTCTAGGTGGGGTCTTAATGCAAGAAGGCCATGTCATAGCCTACAAGAGCCGATTGTTCTTAAGGCTGGAATTGACAGTACAAATATATGAGAAAGAGCTTTTGGCGGTTATTTATGCCCTTACTCAGTCGCGCGACATTTCCTACTCGGAGCGGATTTTACGGTCTTCACAGATCCCCAGACTTTACGCTACTTCTTTTCACAGAAGCAGCTATTGAAAAAGCAAATGTGGTGGGCAAACATCTTGTCACAGTTTCACTTCCAGATTGTCCATGTGAAGGGACAACTGAATTTGGTGGCAGATGCTTTGTCTTGAAAGTCGTTGGTTTTGGCTATTTCCGCTCCGTAATACATCATAGGAGCTTCGAGGATATGGTCAATTAGTAGCCACATATACAAATTTTGCAGATATTTTCACTCGGATACGGAATGGGGAGGTAGTAGCAGGATATTCCATTCAGGATGGCTACTTGATGAAGAAAACGATGTTGTGTGTTACACAACTTTTGAGGGAAAAGGTTTCAACCGAATGCCACTGTCCACCATTTACGGATCACTACGGCATTGCTACCACCTTGAAAGGTGTGGGGAGATACTTCTTTTGGTCGAGACTCAAGAAGGACGTGGACAATTTTGTGCGCAGTTGCTTGGTATGCCAGACGGTCAAGTTTGACAGGCATAAAGCATAGGGATTGTTACAACCTTTAACCATAGCCACCCGCCCCTGGGAAAGTATTGCAATGGATTTCATTTTTGACTCTTAACAACACAGAGTGGGCACAATTGTATCTGGACTATTATTGACAGATTTAGCAAGCAAGATCATTTCATTCCAGTAAAGAAAACAATCAAGCTAGATCACTTAACAAGATTGTTTGTGGCCCAGATCTTCAGATTACATGGCATGCCAAGGACAATTGTCTCTGACAGAGACCCCAGATTCACGAGTTTATTTTGGAAGGCTATTTGGGAGAACATTGGCATGTGGTTGCAGTTCTTGTCATCTTTCCATCTGCAGACAGATGGGCAATCGGAAATTGCAAATTCAATCGTACTGGATTTACTGAAGTCTTACATCTTCGATAAGGAGACTCAATGGGAAAAGTATTTGCCTTTGGTAGAATTTGCCTACAATAAAACGATTCACTGTTCGATGGGGAAGGTGCCATTTGAGATTATTGAAGATGCTACGAAGGTTCCACCCTTCCTAAGCATGAAAGATAAGATTTTTGAAGCCGACGAGTACACACGAGACTTGGACATGGCTTTTGCCAAGGTCCGGGAGGCTTTGCAAAAACCTGAAGAAAGACACCAAAAGGCAGTAGATGGACATCGTTGCGATTTGAAATTAAAGGAGAATGATTGGGTGCTCTTACGTTTTGAGAAGGCACGCTTGAGAAAAAAAAAAGGGAAAGGAGCGGCTTTTTCTAAAGCTTAGCATGAGATACTATATCTTTCCAGATTTTTGAAAAGATAAATGATGTCTCCTTTAGGCTGAAGCTTCCCGATACTTGGAGGATTCACAATGATTTTCATGTGAGTCTCATGAAGCCTTTTAAAGGCGATGAGCCCGATGATGGGGAGCCTAATGAGCAACCCAAAGTGGAGGGGGAGATACTTGTTCCAGAACAGATTTTGGCACATAAAGATAGAAAGGTAAAAGGTAAAATAATAAGGTAGTTCTTGGTTAATTTCAAGAACTATCCCGCATTGGATGCGAAGTGGATGGAGCAGGAGGACCTGGCAGATACTCCTTAGATTGTGAACCTTTACCTTCAAGCATTTGGTTTAGCATAGTCTATTCCAAATAGAACCCCAAACTCAGCTTGGGCGGAATTTTGTGCAGTGGGCCCTGCACAAGAGGGGAGTCACTTCACTCCTTTGTCAACAGATTGCCCCGATTTTCGATACTAAAGCCACTAATGTCTCTTTTGAGTTTCAGGGATACTGTGAGCTGACAGTATTCTGCTGTATGACTTTATGAATTGGAATTCCCGATAATATGATACTGATTTTTTCTTAACTTGTCTAAGTGCAATAATCGATAGTCGAAATGACTGCAACATTTAGGTCTGAAAGATCTTGATAGACGTGATTGCAATAAGGATTAGTTAATCGGGCATCTATGAGGTCCCGAGTGGATCTAGATGCGATTGCTAAATACATTGCCAATTAATCATGGTCTGAGATTTGAATGAATTTTTGAATGTGATTTGTCATGTGATGTCTTGTCGATTGGTACATGTGCTAGATGTGTATTCCTAGTGCATCGGTACTAACAATCAGTGTCTGCTAAGACAGTTTATGGCTTCTGATTGTTTTGCAGGCGTAATTGAGGGTGATTACAATGATTTCAAGAGGGGGATATGTCACAAATTGATGACATGGCTACCCCGCTGTACACACACACACCCTCCTTGACTAGCAGCATGCATGGCCGTAGTGCCACGTGGCAACTGTACGGGATCTCCATGCTTTGCGGCGAGAAGAATGAAAAAGCAAGTGACGGTAGGGCGTATAGAATTTCGTGATTTGCGGGCCTACTTTTGTGCAAGGAATTCTACGCAAGGCATATTTTGGGAAGCTTTTGGGCTTTGCTTTATTTTAAGCCTTTGTTTTAAAAGATGGTAGCTTTTTGGGGCTCTACTTTTGGCATCCCCTATAATCAATAAATAGATGGGCAGGGCTCCCAGTCTGCAGAGCATTTGGATGCAGAGTTTGAGAGTGAGACCCCTCCCACTCCCTTGTACTTTGAGCACAGATTAATACAAAAAGAAATACCGAAAGGGGTGCCAATCTTTAGGGCCAATATCTCTAGGCACGGAACTATGCTGGACCATGTCAAATCAATTGTGAACTATGAATTGTTTTGAAGTGAATCTCTCCTGTGTTGCAGTAGAATCTTGACTTGGAGTGTCCAAGTTTGTTCTACTGATGTAATATTTTTCTCGAGTTATTGTATAATCTCTCCCTATACAAGGCTGAGATAACAATTTGTGCATTTTATTTACTATGAATAATGCGCTTGTCAAAGCTAGTGTTTTGCTAAATGATTTTATGCATTTGACCCAAATTTTTACATATGACACGTTCTCACATAGAGACATGTGTCGATGGGACCACCAAGATTAGTTGTGTAAATGCACTAAACCAGCATAAGTTCCTTGTTATAGGTGATCATTGTGATGCTCTTGAAGAAGATATAATGCACAAAGATGAGAGAGATAGGGTACATGAGAGAGAGAGAGAGAGAGAGAGAGAGAGAGAGAGAGAGAGAGAGAGAGAGAGAGAGAGAGAGAGAGAGAGAGAGAGAGAGAGAGAGAGAGAGAGAGAGAGAGAGAGAGAGAGAGAGAGAGAGAGCGGGGGGGGGGGGTAAAGAAAAGAGAGGGAGGGAAAAGAAACCAAGAGAGATTGTGTGAGAAATGGAGAGAGAGAGAGGGCGGGGGGGGGGGGGGGGGGGGGGGGGGGGGAAAGAGGGCCATTGGAGGTTGAGAGAGAAGGGGGTGGAAGTTGATGGTGCAATGTGGAAGGTCGAGAGGGGTTGGAGTGGCTCAAAGGAAGGGCCACTTGCTGCCAATGTTAGGGACCACAATGAGTAGGATCTAGTGGTTGTGAGAAGCAAGGGTGGGGAAAAAAAAGCTTGCTCCAAATCCATCCCCTCAAAATCAAACCCATAGAAAATAGGCACTCTTAGTCACTCTTAGTTTTTCCAAATACACTCACCACCAATAGAAAGTACTAGAGCATATATGTCTGCCACCTCAAAACTAAAGTGGCATCATTTCATTTCAAGAAATTTCAAATTCACCACCAAATACCATTCGTCTATCTGGTTTACAAACCATAATGTCAGATTATGGAGGAGAGGCCGATGAATTTGAAGATGAAGCTAGCAAACAAGAAAGGAAAGAAGGTGGAGGAGAGCAAACAAGAAGAAAAAAAAAAAACCTCAAGAAGTGATCACAGAGCTGCTAGAAGAACCCAAGGAACATGCCACAACATCAATAAAGGGTAAAGGTAAATCCATACTAGCTTATGACCAAGAAGAAGAGGCAATAATTAACGCCAAAAGAACCACAAAAGTGACAAGAAAAGCTATTAGAATGCGGAGGCCATGCTTTCTTTGTCAATTTTTAAGGGCCCAACCTTGCTAACCTCCTAACCAAAACTTCTAGAAGCCACAACACAACTTTAAAAGAGTTAGAGAAAGAGGATAAGGTTCCAGATATGCAAGCATACATGGCAGAAGAGGAGGTTGAGCAAAAAATAAGGGTAAGAAATGGGCAGTCACCTTACCTATAGAAGAGTTTTACCAAACACCGAGCAAGTTTTCTCGAGCAAAGCAAAGGTTGAGCAGATCCCACCAAAGAAAATTATGAAAATTGAATAGACAACATGAAATATTTCGTAAGAATAGCTCTCAAAACCCACTTTCCTCAATAGAATGGCATCAAACTTAGTAACCACAATTTAGCTTGAACATAAATTGCCTCTAAAATTTCACAGACAATTTAAAGGTATTTATTAGCTTTGGGTATGCTCACGTGACATTACATATTGATAGTATATATATATATACACACACACACACACACACACATATATATAGAGTTGAGAATGACATGTAAGTCTTTCTACTTGATTGGATGGTATTGCTCGGTTTTTTATTTGCTCAACAAATCTTGCTCGATGTTTAGAATCCCCCCTAAGCTTTAAATTTCACATATTAAGTCAATCTAAGGGTGAAAGAGCTCTAGCACTAGATATGAAACGTATTGGAAATGCTCAAAAGGAAATAAGATCAAGTAAAGGGAGGTCCACCTTCTAGAAGTAGAGGCATTGATGTTGAATTAGTAAAGTGTAAATAATGTCTAGTGGTACGTGCTCCATCATGTAGAGACTACTATCCTATGCAAGGCGAGAGCTAAGGCAGCCTAGAATCTTCTAGCCATAATATATCAAAGAAGCAGTAGCATGAAACAAGTTCAATGTAACCATTGTTGTGTCAAAGCATCTAGAAGAACAAGGTTTATCCATTCTTGTCAAGCTTATTGTTGATGAGCGCTTCTACATAACCTTTGCTATGCCAAAATTTCTAAGATAGCCATTATTTTCAAGCTGATCAGTAAAGAAGCTTGGGAGTAGTGTGTGTTTTTTATATTTGTATGCACAGATCTAAGGCAACAAGCAAGATTTGTCATTTTTATTGCCTTTTGCCTAGATTGCTGTTGTCGTAGTTTAGATCTGTTGTTTTTGTATTTTTTGCAGTTACTTTTAGATATGCATTTGGTTAATTTCTAATTTGTCTACCGTAAATGTATTTTGTGGACTGGTTTGTTTTGATGTAATCTTTGGATTTTTTGTTTGGTAAAAAAAGCTAAAAGTATGATTTTTTTTTTGAAAAAAAGGTAAAATTTCTTGGAAAAAAACAACCTCCACACACAACCGCAATAGGAAATTTGAACCGTGAAATTTTTTGTTAGAAAAAGATTAAAAAGAAAAAAACCCCAATAGTCCTAGTCCTAGTCCTACTCCTCGAGTACGGTCTTGGTCTTGGTCTAATGATAAAAGGTATACATGGTTTTATATAAATACCCTACTCCTCTAAGAGTGGAATGGCACATGTGGGATAAAGGCTCCTCCTTTTCCCATTAGAATCCTCCACTTAACTTTCACTTTTATCCACTTGCCTAGGTAGAAATCACTTGTTTTGAGGGCCACGAGTACCTCGGTTTGTCAAAAGCTATGCTGTAAAGTGCATGCAGACCTCCTAGGGAAGATGCTTGTTTTGAGCTATCACATGTCCTAGTCAAAACACGAGCATTAAAAAGAAAAAATAACACATGAACAACCAAAACAAACAAAAAATAAGGGAAAACATCTTGGGTCGATTACCAACATTGGTAGGATACTAAATTCACATGTATTTATGCTTTGGTCAAGTCTTGGAATCAGAAAAGCTTGAGAGTGCTTCAAATTATGCAAACACTCACTATCCATCTACCTTACGTTCCGGACCTTTGATTAAGACCCAAGGTAGTGCAACCCAAGACCCACACATCGCGGCTTGTGACTTTTTTTGAATATGACATCAAATCATAATTATATCCTGGAAGATAGAGATGCAACATCAATCACTCAATCAAAGAAGAAGAAGAAAACACAAAGGAAGAGATTGAAAAAAGAATCAAAGTCAAACCCTAGTTCAAATACCAACATAGGGACTGGTGATGACCTTGTGTATATGAACAACCTTGAAGATTAGATTTAGATGAGACCATGGAGACTAAGACGGGCACTATGAAGGAAACAACCAATGAGTATCATCATGAGCCATGAGGGCCAAAACCCAAGGAACCCATGAAGAAGATTGAGACTTACCCAAACCCTATAAAGGAGATCAAGCGAGTTAAGCACTTGAGGAATTTGGTAGAAAAGACCCAAAGGGAGCTAGAGCCAGCACATAGGTAGATCCAGATTATGGACACAATGTTTCGTATGCAAACTCGGCTTCACAAGGACCACAAACCGCTAGCCATACCTAGTATCATCCATGACAAGAGTGACTTTAAGACATCAAAAAGTGGGCGTACTCCTCTCTTGTTGGAGAGAATGTTCAAGGGGGAGGGATTGGATCACACTATTGAAGAAAGGATATTCCATCTTCCTCATGTCAAGGAATCGAAGCCCAAAAAGTGTCGGTAAATAATGCCAAATTAATGGATCTCATGGCTTTTGAAGCCAAAACCACCAGCATGTCATTGTTACCATATACATGTGGTAGTGATGTGTGTGAACACACTAGGACCGCAGGGGCATTTTTTCCTCTTTAGGAGGTTTTTCCCCCCGTGCATTGTATATACGCCCATCACTCTAGGGCTATCTATCTTTCCATTGCACACTAAGTAATACACTCTCTATTGTGTGCCTTCTCCAAGCTTCCTTCGTCTTCTCCAAGCTGTGTGCATTTCTCTGCAACCCTAATTCCAACAATTGGTATCAGAGTAGGTTGCGTCCTCCCAGGCTTAGTCGCCAGCAGCTGCTCCAACACATGCCTGCTCACTTTCTTTAATTTTAGTGACGTTTGGTGTGCATGCGCAGGTCGACAAATATTTTGGATGAGCTCATAGAGCTCAGTCTGCTTAGATTTATGATTCGGGCTCATTTTGACCTCCATTTCCACTACAAGCAGGTCTGCACATGCAATTTTGTCACTTTGTGCAGAATTTCTATTAGTGCTATTTTTTGCATAACAGGTGTCTTACAATCTTCTACGGTTTGTGCTATATAGCACGTGTTGTTCTCGCTTCGCTTCTCCTCTTTTCGACCAGTTTTCACATCAAGTGCAACATTTACCATGGCTGACAACAACACAGACGTGTTCAAGATGTTTGTTGCTGAGGAAAGATTGGATGGGGAATATTACCCTATGTGGGATTATATGATGCAGCATGTTCTCGTGTGAAAGGTAGTCTGGAATATTGTGCAGGGCATTGATGTACGTCTTGGTTCTGAGGATGTAGGCGATGTTGAGGATGTTGCAGGTCTTGCTGAAGGATTGCTGCTATTAGAGCTGTTTTCCTACGGTAGAACAAGCTTGTTGGGATGTAAAGGATGCACAAGCTCATGCGTTGAATGCATTGTCTATGAAGCGCACCATTACTTCTCACATTCGCTCCAACAAAATCTGTAAAACATGCCTGGGATATTCTAGCAGGTCTTTATGCAAGATGCAATGAGGCTAAAATTGCTTTGCTGCGTAAAGAGCTGGAATCGAAGATTATGCATGAGGAAGATGAAATGGACACCTTCCTTGCTGGTGTCAAGGATATCAATGAGCAACTTATTTTTGCAGGTGAAGTCATTTCAAACAGTTCCCTTGTGCAAACTATTCTTGATGCCTTACCAGATTCTTACCAGATTTTTGCTAGTACTTGGAGACTTATGACCCAAGGAAATCTTGAAGTTGTCAAGTTTGATGCATTATGCACATTGATGTTGTAAGAGTCACTTTCCAAAAAAAACAGGACTAGGCAGCATGCAATTGAACAGGCTTTTATTGCTTCTCAAAGAAAGGGTGGTAACAACAATGTGACCACTTCTTATGGTTTTGCTGCGAGTGGAAAAACTTATGTTCCTAATGCTTCTGCTGGCAGCAATTCGTTTGGAAATTTTGGTGATAAGGGCAAAAAGAAGATGCTTGTCATTATTGTAAAGCTAATGGTCAATTGATCAAGTCATGTCCTAAGTTGAAGGCCAAAGAGGCTAAGAAGAAAGAGGGTGGTTCCAATGCAAATGTTGGTTCCACTACAAATGCATCCATTGTTGAGTCTTCTGTTAAAAGGAGGCTGTGATGCTGTTGTTGATGTAGAATGGGCTTTTAGTGCAGAGTACATTTACAATCCTCCTGTCCATGATGCATGCATGTCAGTTGCTGCACATTCACATGTGTGGTATTTTGATAGTGGTGCTACAAAGCACATTACCTCACATCGTGAATTGTTCACCTCTCTCGAGTCTGTCCCTCATGGGAATTCTGTCACTTGTGCCAACAATGCCTCTTATCCAATTCAGGGAGTTGGAAAGATTGTGCTTACTGCTGCTAATGGTAGTTCTTTCACACTTGTTGATGCACTTTATGTACCTGGGATCAAGAAGAATCTCTTGTCTGTATCCGCACTTGCTAGACTTGGACTTGTAGTCAAATTTGTAGATAACAAATGTACAGTTCATGATCTCAATTTTGGTGATGACATTGTTGCATTTGGCCTTTTGGCCGTGGGCTGTATAAGCTCACTTTGTATGAAAAGTGTGGGCAAAATTTTGCAAATTCTGTTGTAGATTCAGGGGCTATTTTAGATGCAAAACTTTGGCATGCACGTTTTGGTCATCTGAATTTTGCCAGTTTGCTGCGTTTGCAGAAATCTGATATGGTTGCTTCTTTGCCACCTCTTGAAGCACCTGTCAAACATGTTTGTGAAGGCTGTATTTTGGGTAAGATGCAGCGTTGTAAGTTTCCAAAGGATGGTTCAATATGGTTCAGTACGGGCCACATACAGGTTGCATCTTGTGCATAGTGATGTTTGTGGGTCCATGCAAACTATGTCCTTGGGCAGTTACCTTTACTTTTGTGACTTTCATTGATGATTACTCTAGGCATGCATGGGTATTTCCGCTTAAAGCGAAGTCCAAAGTTTTTATGTGCTTCAAACAATATCTAGCTATGGCTGAAAATGTATCGAAATGTACTATGGGCACCCTCCATTCCGATTGAGGGGGGGGTATATGTCTCATTTATTTAATGCATTTCTTGCTAGTCGTGGGATAAAACACCAATGTATAGTGCCGTATACACCTCAACAAAATGGTGTTGCTAAGAGGAAAAACAAGCCACTTACGGAAATGGCACGATGTATGGTCAAAAGTCAAGCTTTGCCGCATTCTTTTTGGCTTGAGACCATCATGTGTGCCACTTATGTACTTAACATGTGTCCTACAAAAGCTTTGCAGTCTATTACTCCATATGAAGCATGGCATGATAAAGCCTTCTATTGAGCACATGCGTGGTTTTGGTTGTTTGGCATATGCTTTGGTGCCACAAACACAGTGCAAAAAATTGGATGATAAGGGTGTCAAATGTATTTTTGTTGGTTATAGTGTTGAAAGAAAAGAATACAGGTTGTATCATCCATAAACAAAGCATATTTTGGTTTCATGGGATGTAGTGTTTGTGGAAGATTCTGTTCATCCCTTGCTGTCATGTACTAGAGACAGTAAAGGAAGCTCACATGACATTTATGATGCTTTGTTGCCTCTTTTTAGAGGTGGAAGTTCGAATGTAAATTCCAATGAGGCAAATATACAGCCTATGGGGCTTTCTGAAAATGTTACAGATCAGCCTATTACTGATGCAGATGTACATGATGTACTTGATGAGGAAAAGGCTGAAAATGAGCAGGCTAGAGGTATGCCAAAATGGTTGGTGCACACATTGTGTGACAGTAAATTAAATGCACCTTTGTCTAGTCATACTCGTTAAGGATTTGGCCATGCATCTTATGCATCGGATTGTTATGCTTTGGCTGTGTCTAGCTTACATGATCTGGAGGAACCTCTGTCTTTTGATGAAGCACAAAATTCAAAAAATTGGATGGGCTGCCATGCAATCAGAATATGATGCACTTATAGAAAATGACATATGAAATTTATGTGATTTGCCTCTTGGAAAAAAGGCCATTGGCACGAAGTGGGTTTACAAGTTGAAATGCCAGCCAGATGGTGAGATCGATCGCCATAAGGCTCGACTTGTTGCAAAGGGTTATGCACAGCAAAAAGGCATAGATTATGAAGAGACTTTTGCTCCCACTTGTCGTATGACTATTGTCTGTTTTCTATGTGCATTGGTAGCTCATTTTGGTTGGGATGTACATCAATCAGACATTGTTACTGCTTTCTTGAATGGTGACATATTTGAGGAAGTTTATGTAACGCAGCCTCGCGGTTTTGTCAAGAAAGGACAAGAGGACAAAGTGTGAAGATGTAAGAAGGCTTTATATGGGTTGAAGCAATCTCCTCATGCTTGGTATGAGAAAGCTAAAAGTCATTTGGTCAAATGAGGCTTCGTAACAGTCCAGCAATAGAAAGAACATTGTGTGTAAAGCGTGAGGGTGATGTACTTCTCATTGTGGTTCTTTACGTAGATGATTTGCTCATCACTGGACCAAATGAGAGACATATTGCTGAATTTAAGGTTGATTTGACTACTACTTTCAAGATGAAAGATTTGGGGCTCTTGCATCATTACTTGGGTATACAGTTTAAGCAATGTGATGGTGGTATTTCCTTGTGTTAGAAAAATTACATAGAGACATTGCTATGTAAGTTTGGACTTGAGGATTGCAAACCTATTGCCACTCCCATGGAAATAGGTTTGAAATTGAGTCTTTATGACGCTGGTGAGCCTGCTGATGTCACTCTTTACCAAACTGGTGTTTGATGCCTCATTTATGTATGCAACACCAGGCCGGATATTCAGTTTGCAGTCTCACAGGTCAACAGATTTATGCATAGCCCAGGGTCTAAGCATTGGCAAGCTGCCAAGAGGATTTTTTGCTACCTTAGTGGCACTTTACATCTTGGCTTGTTTCATCCCAAGGGGGGAATCATTGCCGCCAGAATTACATGCTTTTTTGGACTCAGATTGGGCTGTTTGTTTTGACATGCGAGTGTCCACAATGTTAGGAAATAAGACGTAGCTAAATAGATTTTTGAGTAGATTACTTAATGGAGAGAGATAGACTTCACACACAAGAGATTATAGAGTAGAGAGAGAGAGAGAGAGAGAGAGAGAGAGAGAGAGAGAGAGAGAGAGAGAGTACACACGATATACGTGGTTCACCCAATGTGGGCTACGTCCACGGGAAAGCAGCCGCTCAATGGCTTTAGCACTTCAAAAGAAGAAGTGGTTTACAAAGGGATTAAACCCTTAATAGAGCTCCCGCCTTGCTTCACTCTCACCACCTCACACTCACCTTGTTGCATCAACTTCACACTATGAAATGTGTGTAGAAATGGCCTCCTTTTATAGGCCAAAAGGGCTGCCATCTCTTATGAGAGGCAGCCATGTGTAGCTGCCCTTCTGCGAATAAGTCCAAATCGGACCCTCCAATCCGCCCATGTGTGGCCGCCCTTGAGAAGACAAGTTCGCTTTTGAATTCGGCCACCGGGCATTGAATTCGGCCATCGGCCACCGGCCATTGACTTCCGACCACCGGCCATCGGCCATTGACTACCGGCCACCGGCCAACCGACCGGTTGTTTTCCGACCACTTTCCGGCCGCCGTCCGGCCATAATATTCCGGCGAAAAAAAAAGTCCCCGAGGCCTCCGCCCCCGAGGCCTCTAAAGTTGCCCCTGATTCTTGTCGGTGAAAATTTTGGTTTTCGGTGAGTGATTTTCGTTCACGCACGATGGCTTCTCATAATGGGGGCCTTACAAATGTGCGCTTTTACCACAGAAAATTACAAGGGTAAATCAGGCTCCATACTTAACACACAAGTGGTTTTTGTTTCATGGTTAGTAGTTCATGTATATCGTGGTTGAGCAAGAAGCAACCTGCTGTGGCCACCTTGAGTTGTGAGGCTGAGTACAGGGCAGTGTTCACAACTATGGTTGAGTGTGTATGGCTCAGACGCCTTATGGCTGATTTGGGGTGTTGGATAGGACACTGCCAATACTATCTACACTGATAGTCAGAGTGCATTGGTAGTTGCAAGGAACCCAATTTTCATGCTCGCACAAAGCACATTGAGGTGCATTACCGCTATGTCAGGGAGAGGCTATCAAGCAGGAGAGATCAGCTTGGCTTATGTGCCAACACAGGACAACCTTGCAGATCTTTTCACAAAGGCATTGTCTCGCGAGAAGTTCGAAGCTTTCTGCAAAGCTTTGGGCTTACTTCCCTTTAAGGGCTGATCATGTCCTCAGGGCATGTCACTTCCCTTTACTCATGTGCCAGCTCTCATTCACCGCATCACTCCAGGGGGAATTTGTTACCATATACATCTGGTAGTGATGTGTGTGAACACACTAGGACCGCCAGGGCATTTTTTCCCTCTTTAGGAGGTTTATTCCCCCGTGCATTGTATATATGCCCATCACTATAGGGCTATCTATATTTCCATTGCACACTAAGTAATACACTCTTTGTTGTGTGCCTTGAGCTTCCTTCATCTTCTCCAAGCTGTGTGCGTTTCTCTGCAACCCTAATTCCAACAATCTTAATTGTATGGAGATCCCGAGTTATTCCTAGATCTTTGAGCTTTCCTCAATTGACAATTGAAAGTCAGGTTACCACCATTTACAAGATAGATAGGGCTAACAAAGTGTCAGTTTAGGAGAAACACTTATATCCACAACCCATCCTAGATGAGAACTCTGTTGCTGATATTAGTTTCCTAGAGGATGCACTCAATGAGTGTTAATTGAGTCAGCCTCCGTCAAAAGAAGCTGCTAAAGACCGAAGACGTACGAATACACATCCAAGATTAACATGAAAAAGTGATAAATATTGGAGTTACACATTTTCCCAAAATGTTCATGTATTGTAAATTCTCAATTTATTTCAAGCCATTGTAGTATTTTAATGTGTTACGGGCTCAATGGGAGTTCCAAGCTGTAAAGAACAGGTCAGTTAGTGTGCCTAGGTAGCAGATTCAGTAAGTGGTGGAGCCCTAAAGACCTTTGGCGCCCAGACATTGCATATTTTTACCCTAGGTATATAAGGAAGTGTGTAAAAGAAATTAGGGTTCTCAAGCTCATTTGTAGAGAACACTCTTTGGTGAGAGCTCTTGAGGTGTGTGGCCATGGATTCCTTGAGCTTCTCCTTGCTCATGAGAGTTGATTAACACTAATCAATGATTCATTCTCTTTCACTATGCCTCTCTCATGCTTCTTATGATTGCCTGTGATGCTTTGATTAGCTAGATTGTAACTAATTAGTGGTCAATCCCTCTCTAATATTGTATGATTGCCTTCTTTTGCTTGTGTGTGCATGTAGGTTTGATTGGAGTGTGGTGCTCGATAGATCTGTGTGTTTGTGCTTGCAATTAGTGTGTTGCATGATAGGATTAGTGTTGTGTGCCTCTTGCAATCGTTAGTGTGTGTGATTGGGTTGATTAGAGGTGAAGGGAAGTGGATGTGGAGATTGCCCTTCATTGCGGCTTAGCTCCTCCATAGGCGGAGAAGCTCACCTCATAGAGTTAACCATTCGTGTTGCCATGATTAGATCACTAATTGTGTGAGTGTTTCCATGTCCTTGCCAGGTAGCTCATCCCTCCGGATTGATAATTTTGTTGGTCATTGGAGCTATTGCAACAATGGAACCCCCAACATTTGGCGCCGTTGGTAGGGATGATGGCCTACGCTAGTGTGATTGTGGCATAATCGAATGTGTTTCTCACTAATTTCACTTGTGTATTTATGTTTTTGCGCATTTTGGATGTGTGTGCATGAAGCAGTGTGTTCATAATTCCCTAATTTGTCACCATATCTTGCCAATTGTGTGTTTACACACTCTTATTTCACACTAACCCCTTGCTAATTTCACTACTTTTTGGTAACTTACTAATTTGCTATGAAGGATTGGAGCTTTCAACCATTCACTTGTTTTTCAATGGAAAGGTAATCAAGGTGGTATTCTCAACCTCCCTAGAATCTAAAGATGTGTAGAATTGTGTAGAGATCCCACCATGATGATGCAATGTAATGCTATGCTATGTTGATGCAATGCAATGTTGGATTGAATTTTTTTAGATTGTTCGTTTTCATGCCGTCGTAATGCCGAAATTTTTAAGAATTGGTGGCGTATGAATTGGACAAGCTCAATTGTTGGTTGTTGATTGTACATTCCTAATTGGGTGCCTAATTGAGTTAATTGCATGCTTGGATGGTCAATTGCAATTGTGTGTGCATTCTAATTGAGTGTGTGTATGCCTAATTTTAGGTGTGTGTGCACTATTTTGCCCATGTTTGTGCACTAAAAAATCAATGTGTGCTTAATGATTTTTCAATTGTGATGATTAATTTGTATTGTGCTCATGCCCAACTAATGATTTATGAAGTCGCTTTGCAAATTCGACAAGTTTAACCCTTTTGTGTACGCACCTAAAGATTGGTAAAAACTGCCAATTTTATTAGTGTGTGTGTGCTTAAAAAGTGTTTAATTTGCATGATTAATTCAATGTTTAGATTGCATATTTGATGTGTGTAATGGTTAATTGCTGCATTTTTGAGCTCAAAACAGGGATTTACACACTTCAATTGCATCGAATTTTAATCTAATTTTGTCGATACTTTAGCCGGTTTAATTGCCTAGACTTGATTTTATTGATGAAATTATTTGGCAATTGATTTGATGTGCTTTTGAAATTTTATTTGGCTACACTATTCCCCAACGTGTGGAGAATTTTTAGAAATTTTTGAGTATTTTTTGAATATTTTTTGTAAACTTTTGATAGTTTTTTGCTAATTTCTACATTAATATTTGCTCAATTCCATAAAAATTTGATATTTTTGCGATCTTTACGAGCTGTTTTGAATGTGTGTTTTTGGCTCGATTTCGAGCGCATTTGGGCTTTCATTCGCCAAAATTTGAGCTTTTTGCTATTTCCGAGGGTCAGGTTGACTATTTTGTCGAATTTAGCTTTTTCGATAAAAACAGCTATTTTTGGTGTGCTTTTGCGTGTCGGAAATTCTCGCTTGTGAATGACGATGATTTTCTAAGGGTTCAAGAATCTTTCAAGAATGTTTTGGATTTTTCTGGCAAAGTTTGGGATTTTTTGGCGACTTTTTGGAGTTTCGACTAATTTTCGGTCTATTTTTGGTATTTTTGGACGTTTAAAAAAATACATAATGAAAAATCTCGAGTTGTGATGCCGGGCTTTTCCCACGTTGCCTTGAGGCGCATAAAATTCCGCGTCGGATAGATCTTTTATGGTGTCTTGAGATAAATTGCGCCGACATTAAAATTCTCTTCTTCTTCTTCTCGCTCCATGTGAACCCTCCCACTTTCACTCCCTCTCTCTCTCTCTCTCTCTCCTCCTCTTACTCTCTCTCTTTCACCCCACAAATAATCGCGATTATTCATGTTCTCTCACTAACCCCCTCACTCACTAACTAACTTCCTCTCTCCTCCCACTCTCTCTGTTTCTACTCTCTCTCGCGGTCTGCCCACGTGTACCCACCCTCCTCCTTGTCTTTTGCCCACCACACACCCTTTCTCTCTCCTCTGTCGTGTACCCCCCCAAGTCCCGCTGACAGGACCAATGCCCCTCCTTTGTCTCTTCTGCATGTGCGTGCTCTCTCTCACGTCGCTGCCCGCCAAAGACTACCACGTCATCGCTGGCTGCAGTCAACACACACACACACACACACACACACACACACACACACACACTCACGCACCCCCGGGGCCCGAGCGACCTGCCTGGCCACATACACACACCCCAAGCCTCAAAAGGCGCTGACCCGGCCCCATTGTTCGGCTGCATTTTTTAAGAAACACAGCTATGCATCGCACGCGCACTTGCACCGTTCGTGACTCATGCCTTTGACCCCACACACACACCCCCTGCCCCGCTGAGTCTGCTCCTACCCCGCTGAGTCTACGTGAGCTAGCTCTCTCTCTCTCTCTCTCTCTCTCTCTCTCTCTCTCTCTCTCTCTCTCTCTCTCTCTCTCTCTCTCTCTCCTCTGCGCTGAAGCCCGCCATCGCCGCTGTCTTGCCTCTGCGAACCCGCCACGTCTGAGTTCAGAGCTGCCTTCACGTCTTCACGTCGCCGCCAGGAGTCCCGGGGTCAACGCGCGCGTTGACAGGTAAGTCAAAAGGTAAATTTTTAAAGCCATCAAAAAGTAAATAAATAAAATAATATAAAAATAACTAAAAAAATATAAAAAATAAAAAGAAAAAAGGATTGAAAAATCACACAAAAATAGAAAAATAAAAGACTAATAAAAAATCAAAAAAAGAATTTAAAAAATCGCAAAAAGAGTTTTTTAAAAAATTCTTTAAAAAAACACATAGAAAATCTTAAAAAATCCAAAAATTCCACAAATAATTCATAAAAATGTCATACATCATCCTATGGTCACCTCGATGATTCATTTCCAACAAGGGAATAAGAAGGGCTCCAAGCCAATAGAAGACAAGGAACTAGCTGTTGTGCATTTTCTCTTTGCAACTCTAAAATCTTGACAATTAACATCATATAGCCAGTTGGAACCCCCCCCCCCCCCCCCCCCCCCCCTCTCTCTCTCTCTCTGTTTCTACCTTTCTCTACACCATATCCAAGCCATCATCTTTCCCATATTCAAACATTGACCATGAATCTTGCTAAGAGAGGTATCTATCATCTCCATGATGAGTTGAAAATGAATATTCCCCTCTCCAAAAAAGAAATAGTCTTTGTGAAACTCCTCCTGTTGCCATTGAAGCAATGAGATTAGAGGGAAAGAAGCACATTGACCTATGGATGGATGGTAGATTATATCCCATAGACCCCATTACCAAGTGCACCCCACCATTTTTCCATTGATGAGATTTGTAGGAGATGGTATGGAAGGGCTATTAAGCTATACACAATAACAACAATAAAGGAAATGCAAAGGAAAATAGCTACAAAGGTAAAAACTATGCCTGAAAGCGGCTGAGCATTATCGTAAAGATAACAAGTGTTTTAAGTATGGGGAGCAAGGTCATGTTTTTCGGGCATGTCCCAAGAGAAGTGAATGTAATGACTTCAAGATGGGGGATATGGTAAAACTAGATGGAGCTTTCAAAGGGCAAGAGGCCTCATTTAAAACTAAGAAAACTCATAAAAAAAATTCATAAAAAAATCCAAAAGTGGCCAAAAAACTCACTAATAAATCACAATAAATTCTAAAAAAAAAAAAATCATAGATAAATCCCAAAAATAATAGGAAACTCAAGAAGGTCACAAAAAATTCACAGAAAAATCATTAATTGCCCAAAAAATATCGATAAATCATAGAAAAATCATAAAACCTTCAAAAATTCTAGAAAAAATTACAAAATTCATAAAAGAATTTAGAAAATTAACAAAAAATCCCCAAAAAATCAAAACTTTCCTTAAAAAATCATAAAAAAAGAAAATTCAAAAGTTCATTAAAAAATAATAAAAATAAAAAGAAAGCAAAAAAGAGACAGAAAAGAAAAGAAAAGAAAGAAAAAAAATCACCGTCGGAGAATCACACCGAGCAAAAGCGAGTAAAAATCGAGAGCAGCAACCAAAAAATTGAGCAAACGACACAATAACGAGCAAATCAAAAGCCAAAAAGCAAAGCCGGAGAAGTATACCGCAAAGCGGGCAAAAATCGAGACAAACAGCCAAGTCGAGACTGCGAGTGGTAGAAACTTTTTGAACTTTGTCAAAATCAAGCACGACAATTTGAGCTTCCAGTCGGACGAACAGGGACAACTCGCATGTGATTGTAGGTTAGGCTAGTACAAGTAGGAGAAATTTTGCTAATCAATACCAAAATCTGCTAGGAGACAGTTTTTTAGAGTTAGTCAAAATGGACTCAAATCGAGCCGAGAGTTCAAGTACAAAACAACAAACCAGTAGCAGTGGGAACACATGCACATTTGCAACAGAGTAGATTTTATAGCTATATGGCTACAATGGAGATAAAGTCTTGTACACAGATTCAAAAGTTCATATGTATCTGACGAGCAGTAAAAGCAACATAGGAGCCAAGATCCTATTGTTTAGAGTAAATCCAGCTTCAGATAACTCCCTGATATTCATAGATTTTAGTGGAGTCAGGTATTGCAAGCTTAAAGATGAAGTGCAGATAGAGGTGCAAAAAATCAACCCATGTGTTTATCCAGAAACCTGTACATGGATTATAATGGTCAGATCTATAATCGAGAACCAGAGTTGCAGGATCCAACAGATCAACCAATAGAAGCTAGTCTAATTGGGAAACCAATCCAAAGACAGTATAAAGGTCAAGATGGAGTAGTCTACAGCTTGATGCTTAGTGTTTTGAAAGAGGATGCCGACAACTTGGCAAGCATAGAAGCAAAAGCTTCTCAGCTAGAGCTTGACATGACAGAGCCAGTTGAAATACTACCAGTCATGGCGTATTGCTCAGATTGTGGACGAAAAGGTGGACATTTTTTTGAAGATTGTCCAAGAAATCCTGACAACGGGGATATAACAACTGCCAAGTAAGGTACAGAGCAAATTGGAAATGCGAATCTCAATGTAAGTGCATCTAACTTGTCACTTTTAATGCAATCGGATGATTTTGCATTACAATTAGAAGCACCAGTAAAAACACTGCAAGTTCAAAATCAGCATAAAGATGCACAGACACCCGAAAAGCTTAAAGTTGATTCTTTGAACAACATATTCCTGCGTGAATTTGGTCAAGATGTCCATATATCACAAAATGTTGAAAAGACTGTTAGGTTTGGAAATGATTTTGCATCCACTACCACCAGTGTGCAATCATTCACGAGTCTAAGGCACACATCAAATAGAATGATGCTAGCTTTGTATGGTACCCATAATTCCTATGTACACTATGTAGACCAAAAAGGAAAACCGTACAAAAAGGATCAACCAGTGTTTAACAGCCCACATACTAGCTCATAGAAGTGCATCTAGTGATAGATCAGAAAGGATGGTTCAGTTTAGAAGAAAGAATCTATTATATCCCATCCTCTCTAGAGCTAAATGATATTACCCGAGTGAATCCAGAAATATGTTCAGAGCCAAACTCTCCTCCATCAAAAATCAAACTTTGATGTTGTGACCAAACGAACATATACTTTGACCAAAACAATCGTAGATATAGACGAGAGTCTAGCATTTATGATGCATTGGGTCCTGAAACCACATAAGCTCATATCATAGGAGACCCCTGGGATAGACAATATTAGGACAAAGATAAAGCTAACTATAGCTTGACTTGGGGAATAATTTGTCATGTTTCGAGGAGATACATAGGAAACTATGTAGAAGGTTTACATATGCCAAACATCAACAATGCTACCCAAAGTGTACCTTCACAGTCCCAAAAGGTGAGACTAAAACAGAGCCAAACAATTTTGAACTCTTACAATGAAGCAGGCTATAGTGATCACCCTAGGAAGGGGAGAACTACAAATCCATCAAGCTCAGCTTATGTACCAGGAAACGCTACACCAATTAGAAGCCCTGGAGCCTCTAGCCAACATACCCCTTCAAAGCAAAGACCATTGAAAGATCATGTGGTTGTTGGAAGTTTCCAAGTGACCCAGATTCCATTAGAGTCTACAGATAAACACCTCTATGAAGATCACGGACTAAAGTTTCAGCTGATCTCCACAAGTCAAAGTCAAAAGCCGACAAATCCAATAGTGTTCAAAAAGTTACATGTGACCAATCTCACATATGCATATCAAGATGCACATGGTAACGAATATCAGTGAGATCATGACCTTGTACAAGTCCCTACGGATGCTAAGACTGAAGTCAAAGACTATTTGAAGATGATGCAAGGCCTCAAGCTGCCAGAATAGGTGATAGAAGAGTCAAAGTCAATAGAAGCTAAAGCCCAAAAAGCTACACAAAGGTCACCACCAAAATCTCCTCCGAAGAGACAAATTTTGCTAGAAAGTACAGTGGATCTTTTAAGATCAAAGGTTACTAAGATGCAGGTAGACAATGCTCAATAATTGCAAGCAAAAAGTGAAATATTATAGCCAATGGAGTCAACATCAATTGAAGTAGGTGATCAAAGCAAAGAAAATGCAGATAAAGCTCAACCAAAGGACACAACCACGATCAAGCGCAACATTGTTGGCGAGAATGAAGAAAAACTCTCAAGCGAAGTAAAGCTAGATTTTTAGTTAGACAAGAACCTCGTGTCTTTTTGCACTTGGAAAAGATATGGTGAACCACAACTGAAAGATGCTCCTAAAATTGTGAGCATATCAGGAAACAAACGAGCAGAATGCTGAGGAATCATCTCCACCACCCTTGAAGTAAGTTCACAGATCATCATAGCTCAATTCCATGCGATCACAACAAAGGATAGGCCAGACATCATCATAATGGGAATGCCAATGGTTCAGAAGATGTTAGAGATACAAAATTCAATGCAGATGTAGTCTTCAGAGACAAAAAATAATGAAGAACAAGATTGGTCACCCACGAACAACAGCACAAGGTTGTCAAGCACAACTAAAATGGAGACCGATGCCAAAGCAGATCTTATTGAAGATGATTCATCTCCATCGAACAGAACTTTAGATGAGCTTAAAGCGAATTAGGCAATAGCAAGTACAGATTAAAAAAAACAAAAAGCAACCAGGAAAGCTATTTAGCAGAGAATGCCACCAAAGCCAGAAGTAAAGAAGAACAAGCTTGTAGACAACCAAGAAGTAATAGGAAGTCCAAAGATCTAGACATTGCTAGTTAAATCAGCTGATAAAAGTCAGATTGGAAAACAAAGTCTCAAGCCGCTCTCCATAGAGACACAATAAGATCAAGATGAGACAATGGAATAAACAGGACAAAGATCTTCAATAGAGCCAATGAGAATAACTATAGTTCTCAGTAGTACAATTGGAGCAAGTGTTAGATGCAATGCTCTATTGGATAAAGAAGCAAAGTACAATATGATTGCAGACAAAATCCAGAGCATTCTAGAGATTAATCCATGCAAATATGAGAGCAAAACAATGCTAGGTATGCATACAAGTCAAGAAGAAATGGTTGCTATCCTTAGCATCCAAAATCATGAAGAGCAAGTGAAGTTTCAAGTGAAGCCTTCAAAGGAAATGCTTGCAGATGTCATCATTGGACATCAGTGGTTAGACCAACACAAGGCTACAAAGAAGATACAATGCTAATACTCTCTTCTCCAAGAGGTAGCCAACAACAATTACAGGTACCGTTAATGCTAGATTCAAAGTTGCAAAAGTC
Organism: Adiantum capillus-veneris; assembly: GCF_014529385.1. Taxonomy (NCBI): domain Eukaryota; kingdom Viridiplantae; phylum Streptophyta; class Polypodiopsida; order Polypodiales; family Pteridaceae; genus Adiantum; species Adiantum capillus-veneris. The sequence continues at coordinate 14,210,138 of NC_140955.1, forward strand.
ACAGGAATCAAAGACAAATCTTGCAGACAAAAGTAAAGCCAAAGTGGAACTCCATCAACTAGCAAAAAAGCTGTAAAATCATACACCTCTACATCAAAGAACCCTCATGGATCAGCTTCTTCAAGCAAGTCAGGCTTTCAAAACTTCAAGTCAATTGCTGACTCAACTGAAACCTCTAGGGAGACACCCAAAAAAGCAAAGATATTTCAGCCAAAGTACTCAAGAAAGCAAAGGAAAGTCAAGCAAGTGTTTGTTCAAAGCAGTTTCGTCAAAGTCAATGATCCAATTTGGATTAAAGATAAGAAATCAACACAAAAAGACAAACACATGGGATGGATAGCATCACAATGGAGCTTAAAGGAACATGAGTACTATGGAGGTAACAAACAGATATGGGTACCAAAACCGTAGGTTAGGGCATATGAAGTAACTTCAAGTCCCTCCCAAAAAAGAAGGCCCACAAGGTATCAACATCGACAATATCCTAGGATACCTAAGAAGCTAGTATACAATAGAACAATATTGAAAGATGCTAAAGTCTACCACAATTTTCAAGAGGATAAAGAAGGTACAACAACCTCTTCTTACGGTCACGAGTTATGCGCATACCCAAAATGTGATTGGCTTCACCCAAATCTTTCATGTCAAATTGACTTTTTAGCTTGGTTTTCAAGTCAGCAATGTCCTTCTTGGAATGACCATCAATAAGCATGTCATCTACATAAAGGATAAGCATAATAGGTTTTCCATTGGGTTGTCTTTTCATGTAAATACATGGATCCTCATTACTACGCTTATAGCCTAGGGAACGCATAAATGCATCAAACTTTTGATACCATTGTTTGGGTGATTGCTTCAAGTCATAGAGACTTTTCAGAAGCTTACAAACCAAATGTTCCTTGCCCTTTAGCACGATCTCAAAGAATGTTCCTCTTTGACAGGGATTTTACACAGGGTATACAATGATTTGGCTACCAGTCAACCACAAGCCAAATGCAACTACACTAGACCTCCATAAAGATCTCAGGAACTCAACAAGATCTAGAGCAAAGCAAAGTCAACAATGGAGATACAAAGGTCATCAAGAGATTTGGATTCCTAAGTCTTCCAATGCTCCTAGTCAAAATCCAAATGCCAACAGCGAACAGAGACCTACAACAACATCAAAAACTCTTATCAACAGGCCCAATTGGAGAATCAAGCAGACGATTGAGTCTTCACAGTCAAAGAAGGACAACCCAACCAACAATGCAAATTCAAAGATGATAAAACAGGTATTGCAAAAGAAACCTTGAATACCAACTTGGTCCTACACTAATCCTCTTTTTGAGTATTCAAGCTTACTTTTACCTGAAGAAATGTTTGTAGTAAGCTCAAGAATGTAAAAATTCAAGTCGCTAGTGTGCAAAAAACACTCTTTGGCATAGTCAGAGTCGGGATGCTGAGCCATGAAATGAGCAAAGCATTAGTCCCAAAGCTTCAAGTCATATTAAAGTCTGTGCTAAGATAGTTATTATGCTTACACTCAAGCTCGAAGAGTTGAGCATATCTAAGTTGTATCGCTCATGTTGGATGAGATGAGCATAAGAGTCGAAATCTATTAACTTACAATTGGTGGAATGTCCTAGAGTCCAACACTCACGCATAGTGCACAGTAAGATGAGAGCACATATCCTCGTCAACAAAAACCATTCTTAAAGGGGTGCCAACTTGCAAAGCCATGTCATATGCTTTTATAGCTACACCATCTTTCTGAAGAACCCCTCAAAATCCTTCTTGCACAACATATTGTTTTCCATGCATTTTTGTGTATGCATAAATAGGATGTCCCATCATTGGACATATGCATTAGACACTCTTTTTTCTTCCACCTATGCACCTTGAGTGGACTACAACAGGAAAACCAACGTCATGCTAACCAACAAGTCATGTAGTGGGGTCACTACTGAGCGAATAGGAATCTTGGGGACTGGCCAATGCTCCCTATCCTTTGGTGTTGACCTTGGTGTTAAATCCATTACAAGTAACATCAAATACCTTGGGACATAATAACCACAACAGAAAGACAAGTCATTCAATGGAGTCACTACTGAGCGAATAAGAAGCTTGGGGACTGCCCAATGCTCCCAATCGCTTGGTGTTGATCTTGGTGTTAAATCCATCACAAGCGCTAGCAAAGACCTTGGGGCATGATAACCGACATTGAAAAGACAAAATACAGTGAAGTCAATACTGAGAAAATAGGAAGCTTGGGGATTGCCCAACGCTCCCTATCGCTTGGTGCTGACCTTGGTGTAACCGACAATGAAGACCATGGTCATGTGATTACAAAAATACAGTTGAGTCACTACTGGGCAAATAGAAAGCTTGGGGACTGCCCAACGCTCCCTATCGTTTGGTGTTGACCTTGCTCTTAAAATCATTACATACAACAGTTGAGTCAATACGGGGCGAATAGGATGCTTGGGGACTGCCCAATGTTCTCTATTGCTTGGTACTGACCTTGGGGTTAAAATCATTACATGCGATAGTGGAGTCAACACCGAGCAAATAGGAGACTTGGTGATTGCCCATCGCTTGGTGCTGACCTTGGCAAATTAACGTCGGCTCAGTACACTTCCACAGATATCAAATTTTTTAATTCCATATCTATTAGTGAATAATCCCTTCAGTACTTTATTAATATTTCCCATGCTAATAAGTACCCCAATAATGCGCGTATCCCAAAGTCAAAATTTTCCCATTGGTTTTTTTCCCTTTGGTCATCTGAGTATTAGACCCTAATTTAGAACCTCATCATTCTACTTCCCTTGTACATACTTTTCATAAATAAATAGAAGCCCCCTCATTATGCTATTACAACGGATAAATGCAACATCATCTCTCACATAAGACATATTCGGACCAATGAAGATGCAGCAAATTGAACCTCATCAACAAATTCAACGACAAATAAAGACGACCAGACCAACAACAACCAATCAAAAACCTTCCACAGCCTCCACAAACACTTTTCAACAGTGCGCAAGGACAGGCGCTAAATTCGGAAGGGGGAATGTTAACTGAGTCAATGTCAGTTAACAGAAGCTGCTAAAGGCCGAAGACGTACGAATGCACATCAAAGATCAACATGAAGAAGCAGTAAAGATTAGAGTTACACATTTTCCACATTTTCCCAAAATGGTCATATATTGTAAGTTCCCGATTTATTTCAAGCCATTGTAATATTTTAATGTGTTATGGGCTCAATAGGAGTTCCAAGCTGTAAAGAACAGGTCAGTTAGTGTGCCTAGGTAGCAAATTTAGTAAGTGGTGGAGCCCTAAAGGCCTTGGACTCCCGAACATTGCATATTTTTACCCTAGGTATATAAGGCAGTGTGTAAAAGAAATTAGGGTTCTCAAGCTCATTCGTTGAGAGCACTCTTTGGTGAGAGCTCTTGAGGTGTGTGGCTATGGATTCCTTGAGCTTCTTCTTTCTCATGAGACTTGATTAACACTAATCAATGATTCATTCTCTTTGACTATGCCTCTCTCATGCTTCTTATGATTGCGTATGATGCTTTGATTAGGTAGATCGTAACTAATTAGTGGTCAATCCCTCTCTAATCTTGTGTGATTACCCTTTTTTGCTTGTGTGTGCATGTAGGTTTGATTGGAGCGTGGTGCTCGATAGATCTATGTGTGTGTTCTTGCAATTAGTGTGTTGCATGATAGGACTAGTGTTGTGTGCGTCTTGCAATCGTTAATGTGTGTGATTGGGTTGATTAGAGGTGAAGAGAAGTGGATGTGCAGATTGCCCTTCATTGCGACTTAGCTCCTCCATAGGCCGAGAAGCTCACCTCATAGAGTTAAGCAAAAGAGTTTGAATATGTTGGGAGCAATGCCTATAGCTTTTGATGACCTGCAGGATGAAGGCTTGACTAACACTGAAACTAGTAGTGTCTCAAAAGACTATAGCCCACACAATTCCGACTCTGAATCATAAATTGAGGGATAACTTGAGTAACATCTAAGGGGAACAAAGTGCCACAACTTGTATCAGAAGATTGTAGCCCACACTTTTTGGAGTTTGAATCATCAATTGAACTTGACACTAAGCTTGATAGAGAATTTGAACTAAATATTGGTACAAATATGAGAATGAACCATTTGGATCCTAGTAATACCCTATATGACATGAGTAGTGATTCATCCAATGATTTTGCACTAGAGACAATTCATAATTGAAAATTAGATAAGAGGACTACAAGATTTAAGAGGCGATGATATCGAGCAAATGTGTGTGATTAGATGGATGAAAATAAATCCACTGTGGACTGGCTTAGTTATGTGGGGACATGTGATGCTCATCAAAAGCCGGTAGACAATTGGGGCGAATACCTTCAGAGTGTCATGTGGTGCAATCCACGACCCACCCCTTAACATTGCACAATTAGATATCGCAGAGAAGCCAAAATTGAGTCGTACGCCAAAACCAAGAGCTAGCTCAACAAAAAAATAAAGTGGAACTAAAATCACAGTCCCTAGCACAACAAGATCCCACAGACTTACACCCTACACTTGAGCATTTCAAATCTTACACCACGGGGGAGCATAAGGTTGTATACAAAAAAGCCCAAACGACACCTACTGAGGGAAGTAATGGAGTCTATGATAGTCCAATGATAGTTAAGAAAATAGAATTAGTAGACCCATGTGATGAGTCCAAACCATATTTTCCCTGCCTAGGACCTTGCGAAGACCGAGCAAGCTATACTTAAAGAGCTCCTCAAGGAATTCAAGGACATATTTGCTTGGACATATCACGATATGAAGGGCGTTCCACCTTTCGTAGTGCAACATACAATTCCAATGATTAGGACTGCTAAACAAGTCCAACAACGACTCTACCCAATGAATCCTAAGTATGCAAAGATTGTTTAGGAATAACTCAAAAAACTTATCAAATGTGGATTCATATACCCTATTGAGCACTATGAATGGGCGTCTCCAGTAGTCATCGTGCCAAAAACGAATGGGAAACTCATAATGTCCGTGGACCTCAAAAAGGTTAATGCAATCACTAGGAGAGACCGACATCCATTACCATATTCTAAACATGTTCTTGAAAGAGTAGCATTCAAGGAGGCTTATAGCTTCCTAGATGGGTACGGGTTATAATCAAATCACCATTGCACTAGAGGATCAAGCAAAAACTACCTTCATATGGCACAATTACCCATATGGCATAATGGCCACAATTTGTAGTCGGTAGTCCTACTGCAAAATCCATAAAGATACTCTCCCACTTACCTTGTGGAATCTCTAAAAGATGTAAAAGGCCACCTACCTTGAGGCTCTGCCTTATTAACTTGTCAATGTTGGTAGTTTATTACATACTCTTGAACATCATGATGTAAGCCTGGCCAATAAAATTGCCATTGAACTAAGGCATACGTCTTACAAATACCTAGATGACCAGCACTTGGACCATCGTGACACTCAAATAAGATTTGGCGCCTAGTGTCTGAGTGCTTTGGCACACATACTCCTTGTGGAGTAAGTAGCCATCATCAATGGAAAATTTTTTCCATTGCTTAAGCTCTTCCTGAGTAGGGGTGGAGCTCTGTGTATTGGAGTTTTTATCTGCGCGTGCAGACACATGTTGATCTGGCTGTACAGAGACATGTGAGTGTGAGGGATCCCTTTTTAAAACTGCACTCCACACTTTAGCATATGATTGACTTGTGCACACTTGCCACGTAATGATTCCAAAAATCCACTCTTTAATTTCGTGAAAGCAAGTGAATTAATATGAGGCATCCTACTTAGTGCATCCACTACTACACTATATCACCCCTTATGATATCGTAGCTTACAATCATAAGCTTCAAGGATCTTTGTCCATCTAGCTTTATTACCCTTCAAGTCCGTTGGAGAAAACCATTTAATACTCTCATGGTCAAAAACCACTTCAAACTCGGCACCATATAAATAGTGTCGCCACTTTTGTAAAGCATGAATTATGGCATAGAGCTCTCTCTCATAGACATAATAACTTTGTTGAGCTCTATCTGACCTTTTACTTTCAAAGGCTATAGGTCTTCCCTCCTGGAGAAGTACCGCACCAATTGCTTTATCACTAGCATCAATCTCTCCACAAACGGCTTAAGTGGGTCAAAGATTGCCAAGATGCGAGCAGTGACTATAGCTACCTTGAGCTATTCAAAACTGCGTTTTTGGACTTCTTCCCAAGAAAAGGTCTTACCTTTTGCTTTAAGTTGATCCGTCATAGAAATAACAATTTTGGCTTAATCACGGTATATATTGCCGATAAAATCCAGCCATGCCTAAGAATATTTGAAGCTCCTCAACCGTGTTGGGATGTGGCCATCGAAGAATGGCAGCGACTTGTCAGTGTCCATCTTGATGCCAGAATAAGAGATCACATGACCAAAGTAATGTATCTCTATTTTAAAGAAATCGCACTTGCTTTGTTTTGCATACAAAGCGTGAGCTTGTAGCTGTTTGAACACTAATCGTAAGTGTTCTATGTGTTCATCTTCAGTCTTACTATAAATGAGAATGTCATCAAGGAAAACCACAACAAATTTTCCAAGATAGGGACGTAAGACACTATCCATGAGTGTCAGAAATGCAGCTAGAGCATTGGTTAAACCAAAAGACATAACCAAAAATGCAGCTAGAGCATTGGTTAAACCAAAAGACATAACCAAAAATTCAAAATGCACAAACCGTGTTCTAAAGGCAGTTTTGGTGATATCTTGCAAAAGGATACGCAACTAGTGGTATCCTGAACGAAGATCTATCTTTGTATAGTATCTTGCCTCATGGAGTTGATCAAACGACTCATCCACTCTAGGTGGAGGATGCTCGTTCTTGATGGTTATGGCGTTTAATTTGCGATAATTTATGCACATGTGCATAGTACCATCTTTCTTTTTTACCGATAGAATTGGTGATGCCCAAGGAGAAGTGCTAGGTCTAGTGAAACCATGGGTGAGGTAGTCAGCCAACTGACTCTCAACCTCCTTGGCTTCTTTAGCACTCATACGATAAGGTGGTTTACACATTGGTTTAGTGCCCGGTGGTGGCAGGATATCTATGCCATGCTGCACATCATGTGTAGTGGGTAAACTCGGTGGTAAATCACTTGAGAATACATCCTATACTCCGTGAGTAAGTGAGTAAGCTTTTGCCGTGCAAAAGGAGAAAGTAAACTAGAGTTATGCTGAGATGGAGAATTTTGTAATTCTTGTAATGTTTGTTTTACAACAGTTGCACGTTGCATTAAAATTGAGAGCACTTTGATCTTTAGAATTGTTAACACTTTTCTTATCATTAGAAATCATTGCACTTTACATACCATTACTAGAATTCTCAGCACTTTGCTATTGAGAATTCACAAGACTTGGAGACGAGCAATAACACAAAAAGACTTCATCTATTAAATCTGCTTTCTGTAAAATAGAAAGCTCAGCTGTACATATAAGAGATGCAGATGGTATATTTTTCTCACCAAACAAAAGCACATGTTTACCATTGGCCATAAAGGATAAGGAGTTGTGTTCATAACTAGTGTGCAATGTGTTTCCTAAACCATGCAACCATTCTCGTCCTAAAACTACATCAACACGATCCATGTTCATAACTTGAAAATCAAGGGTCATCGTATGATCTTAAAAAATAAGCTCAACCCCCTAAACTACCGTGTCCCATACTTATTTATTATTGCCAGACGTTTGTTCAACCATATACTTGTGAGAGCAGGGAGTCTGTGTAAGCTTCAATTCCTTGACTAGCTTATAGTTCAGGAAGTTATGAGTTGCACCAACATCCACTAAAATACGAACATGTTGTCCGTTAATAGTGCCATGCATGCAAATCAAATCATGGGGCCAAAGGAGGGCTGCCACATTGAAGAAGGCACACAACACGTGTGCTTTTCGTCCATATGAAGAACCTCTATATCACAATATTTAGGAGATGAATCTAATGTGAGGTGTTGCACCGTGTGCATGGCCTTTTCTTTTTGCCTTGCAAAAGAGGACAATCCTTCTTGTTATGTTGGTCCGAAAGACATTTGAAACACAAATTGTGTTTCTTTGCACGCTCAAAATCAGCAGTGCTGAGAGACCCACGTGGAGTATCTCGTGATTGCTTAGTCTTCTTAGCCTCTTGTGGGTGTGGAGAGGTAGATTGTCTCTTATTCCTCTTGGAACATGTGGGAGATCTACCTCGCCATTGGCTCTTAGCCACATTGCTCTTAGCAAAGTTATTCTTAGAGTAAGGAACATTTCCCTTCCTCTCTTGGTCATCATCATATCTTTGGGCATGATTGATGGCTTCTTCCAAAGTTTTTGGATGTTGGGCCTTGACATGAAGACGATAGTCTTTGTCAAGACCCCTATTAAAACCCCGTATCTTTTGGAATTCATCTAGACCTTCTAGTATTAACATGATTTCTCGATACTTCAAAAGGCACTATGTGAGAGAGAGGCCAGACATGCGGCATGCATCCCATGCTAACCAATTCTTATCTTCTTCATTGAAGTCCAAAAAATCTTTGGAGAAAGAAGCTTGAAACGTAGCCCAAGACAAAGAACGAGCATCTATTGGAAATGTCATCCACCACTTATAGGCCTTGCCTTTAAGAGATAGACTTGTTTCCACAGCCGTGTTTATATGCGGGGTGTGTCTCAACCTATAAATATCACTCCATTTGTGTAAGAACGTATTGACCGCATCCTTGTTGCGATCACGCTCTTCTTCGTGAAACTCAAGAATGGTGATATTCTTAAGCAATGAATTGCTACCTTCTGCATCTTTCGAAGCACTTGTCTCTTGGACTGCTTAGTCGTACGAGCTTGGTTTCCTTGAACCGTGCCACTTGTGGCTCCTTGAGCGGTTTGTGAATTCATAAATTTCACAAGTAGCTCAGTAAGATTTATAACATTTGCATTGAGTGCAGAGAGGTTGCATTCACGTACACTTTGGTGATTTTTCAAACTCTTGAAAGCATCCATACCGACAAGGCCATGATCTCCTAGATCATCATCGTGATGCATATTAGTGTCGACAGCACCCATGGTGCTCTGATTTTGATCTATGTGCTCAAAATAGGTGGGATGTCCTCACTGGCCATGGTAAACACACATAATGTAAAGAAATGTCAACTTGTACCTTGTAAAGCGAAGTCTTCGTGTTTTTTATGCTCGGCAATTTGTGTTGCATGCGAACCTCGCTTTGTGGAAATTGTCGCACTTCACGTGTCGTTCGTCGTAAGAAGACCTTTGTTGATTCTTCACAAAAACTCGTTATCTTTGTGAAGGCTTTTCTTCACATGTGAAGCTAAGAAAAAAGAATTTTGGAGGAAAACTTGTCTTCCTCTAAAAAGTGAAAAGGAATGGTGAAACTTCTTCCTTGAAGTTTGAAGCTCTCCCTTTCCCTCTAGCTTTCTTGTCAACAAAAGTATGTTATCTTTCCTTGTTAAACACAACAAGGCTCAATAGCTTGATGGTAGAGTGTTGGACTCTTACCCTCATGGGGTGGGTTTCAACCCTCCTTCATGCAAGGATTAAGAGGGCCTTCCTGTGCGGACATCCAACGAGCCCAACGGAGCTTTCGAAGTCGTAGAGTTGCCGGTTGAGTTTGCCTTGGTCACCCACCTTAGTGGGCGGTTGCGATCGGTTGTTGTGTTGTCTGCTTCCACGCGTTGCGCATAGAAAGTCATACCTGCCTTCTTTTTGCTGCATAGCAGAGACGTCACTGTCTACGGGTCATGGGAGAGAAGCAGCGCGTCGCATGCACATGCAACCCGCTTTTCCCCTTTCCCAAAAATAGCTCAAATACCAGTGAAAGGGAGGTGGTAATGCGTGTGATAGTATCCACCCAACCATGCTATCTTATAGCCTTCCCCTAGCGTATACACTATTCGACCGTGCTAGTGGACTTGTCCGTAGGACCCATGTCCTTACATAAAAAAACCATGCTCCACATGAAGAATTACACGATGTTTATTAATTCTACTTGAGTTTGATTTTACCGTTGTGGTGGGGCCCAACATAAGACATGGCATGGCTAATCATTAATGGTGAAGCCCCTACAGGAATTGATGATGTATTGCATGATACTTCCCTATTCCTAGTCGAGACTATGCTTGAGTGGAGTAAGAAGATTGTAAACTTTTTAGTTAATTCTTATTCACCCAAGAAGCTTCGTAAGAATGTAGCTTAGAAGCTACTCAAGGAATGTGAACCTTATTCTCTAATTGTTGAAAGTCTCTACAAGCTAAGAAAAGACAATATTCTTAGACGTTGTGCCTGTGAGGATGAGTGTTTGTACATATTGCAAGAAGCACATATGGGCATAGCTGGAGGGTGTTTTTTAGGAGAACTAAGTTCTAGAAAGTTGTCACCCCTATGGGCTTATCATATTGGTTATAAAGTGGCTATTAAATGTACACCATTCAAGATGGTATATGGCCAAGAAGTTATGCCATGGGAGTTCATCATTCCTAGTATTTGAGTAGCTTTGCTAGAAGGTTGGGATGGTAATGCTTTAGTTGAGCGTTTATATATCGTAGAGAGGTTAGATGAAGAGAGATAATTGGCTGTGAAAAATGCACTTGTGGATAAGGATAGGAGAAAGAAGTGGTTTGACCGTCATTTTAAGAACGAGGATATCAAGGTTGGGGATATAGTTCTTATGTATATAGTGCATAACAAGAAGAAATATTTGGAAAAAGGACCATATACAATATGTGAAATTACCCCACAAGGTACAATTCATGTGGAAACTCTGGATGGACTTAAAACCATTGGATTTCTCAATGGGAGTAAATTTAAAAGATACTATGATTCTTTAAGCCAAGAGGAGCTATGTGCCATCCATCAAAAGAAGGCAGCCAAGGCACAAGCAGAATTGAAAAAGAACAATTGAGCTCAAGAGCAACAAGCCATCCATTAGAAGAAGGCAGCCAAGGCACAAGTAGAATTGAAAAAGAACAGTTGAGCTCAAGAGTGACAACAACATATTAGGCACCAATGAGAGGCTAAACTTGGAGTTACACATGCATTTCAAGTTGAAACACATGATGATTCGATAGACTCTGACCCACCTTTATGGTACCTAGTCAAGTTAGACAGCTCCTTTGAGAAAGTTCTATATAATGCATTATTGGATATAGAAGCTCAACATAATTTGCTATCCTATGGAGTGTGGTATCACTTAGAAAATCCACATATATCCAAGAGTACCATCCAAGTCAAGGATATCAAGAAGAAGAAAACTACTATCTTTGGAATCCTACACACTCCCGTCCATTATAACAATGGGGTTGTGGCTCAAAGCTTTTTTATCATGCATGCTGGTGTTATGGACGGTAACATAAACTTGGGATGTAAGTGGATGTCTGCAACTAAGTGTACTATTGATTGGGGATCGAGAGTATCACAACACAAAAACTAATAGCCCTACCACTCAAGGAACAATCCTTGGGTTATCGCCTCCTAAGGAAACACAAGATAAAACATCGTAGATTCAAGCGATTAAACGTTAAAGAAAATTTGGACTCTTTGACTTTCTCTCTTATCCAAAACGGGTGTAGAGTAAATTTTTTACAAATGAACTTAATACTTGTTGGACCTTTTGAATTTAGAATGTATTCATCAAGATCTATCCATTGATACATAGCATGCCAATAAATTCCTTATTCTAGAAGATTCCATTTGTTGATGTGACAACTCCGTCTGGAATCTCTCCTCACATTTCAGCTTCAGTGGGGAGGCCATAACTTCTACAAATCAACTCCAAATTTGTTAGAGTTTGGGGATTTAGAACCTACTTTCTAAGATCTTTTCAATGATATGTTGGTTGATAGGGTTTTGACAAAGCGTTTATGTACTTCACCGGGTTGCCCATTTTGGCCAAGAGAGGCAAAGTCAATCTCCTTATAGGGCCCCTTTGAGAGTCCAAATTTTTTCCTAATGAACATCCGTGCCTATGGCACAACTAAATCTTCAACTTCCATGGATGCAATAAAGAACGTTTCACCCATGACTCAACGGTATTTACCAAGGGGTTCATACAAATGGGTTCCTAAAGCTTTGTTAATGCCCTCTTATTATCTTCAATTTTATTCAGAATAGAATCCTTGCAAGAAGTTATCCACTCACCCCAAAAAATGCAAGTATACGCTGTGTTGGGTTCCCAATTGACTATTGGAAGCCCAAGGCTACTATGATGGGAATGATAAGATTTGGGTACCTAAATGTAAGTTATGTTCCTCCCTGTCACCTATAGAACCATGTAAGCCATCTCTTGTAAGTTTAAATCCAATTGAAGACCATGAAAAGGAAAAAATCATGGAGTACTTCACAAATAACCCAAAGCTAGTTTGGATACCGAAGCAACAATGATTTGTTCCACCTAGCTCAGGAAGGGGAGAGTAAGATGAAGCTTCTATAAAACCTCCACCTACCACTGTAAATATCTACAAAAACAAAAAAGAATTAGCCCCTCCCATTGTGAATTGATCACCTAAAGCAACGTTTTGAGTACGATCATGAGAGAGTGCCTTACCACCCTTGCAACTTGATGAAGCACCTAGGGTGGCAAAAAGCTATTGGCTAAAGTCCTCACCCCTTACAACTTGTAACAATTGTTAAAAAATGATGACACCTCTCCAAAAGGTATGATCTACCCAAGGAAGAGGGGAGTACTTACTCACATCTATGATTCGATCACATTCCACTTAGCTTTCCTTGATGACCTCTTAACTTCCAAATCTTAGTTAATGTATATTTATAGCCTTATACTAAAATCAAAACAAAAACAAAAATGTTAAAAGAGCAAGAGCCATCGACAATGAGATTGAAACCTACGAGATCTGGTCTATAAACAAAACTCACATTGACACATCATGCAAAATGACATAACCTTACGTTATCTGCAAACTAACCAAAATGCATCTTTGTGTACATATATGGCCAGTTCACCAGAGTCATCCACTCCTACTTTTGGTGAGAGGTATTCTCTTTACCTGTCTCAGTGTTTCACATTGTCTACCCTATACTTACCACCGAATGGGACCAAGTAGCTAGTCTAGTGTGAGAAAAAAATTGAAGACTTAAAATGGTTGATGTATCTGTTGACCACGAGTGATCCCTATGCCATAGAGGATATTGCCCCATTGGCACATGCTTACCTCTTTTGCACAAAATTACTACCCCTAGATGGTAGCATTCTTGATTAGCATACATGCATACAAATATGAAGAAGAACCAATAGATGACACTGAGGAAGCTTATGGTTTCATTGAGGATGACTATATTTACCTTGATGATGAGGATAGAGACCTAGACTTAGGAATGCCAACCAATCTATACAATATCCTATTTCCTTGATCATATAGTGTGGTGCAAATAGATATATTAAGGTTCTCTATTTTGTTTTGATTTTATTCAATAAAGGGTTGGTGCCTCTTCCCACTGATGTGCCAGTACAATTTGTACAAGAATACACTGCAGTAGATCAGCTTTTGAACATCATGCAATCTTTGTCATGTCCACTCATCAACAGTTGCCAGTACAAAACAGGTGTTTCTTGACCATTATTATTACTTGTTGTCTTTTCTAGCATCCATGCTTTCCTGACTTGAGTGTGATGGGTAACAAAGTATTTAACATATCTGCTTAGTATTGTACCTTAGTTTCAATATAATTTTATTTCATAGTCCCTTGTCTAGGTTTATTAATCAAGAATTCTGGCTAAGCTAGTTTAACCAAGGTAGAGTGTTAGAGATCTTCTCTTAATACCGTAGAGCATTCTTGCTAATTCCTAATAGTTACTCAGGGTTGTTAATTTGATATTATGAAGCATTGTGTGCAATGTGTTAGTTCTTTCTAGTGGGATTACTCTACATTTCTCCTTAGCTTAGATATTATAAAGGGAGTTTTCCATTGTGATGAGCTTGAGGAGGGTAATAGTGTCAAGATGACCCTCCAAAGATACAATCAACATGGCCAGTCAAGAAGAAAATAAAAGAAAAAAAAGCTAAAAAACAATCAAGGCTTTACGTGGCAAAAAATCTAAGCAAAGATGATTTGGGAGATGAACAAAAGGGAATATATTGAGGCAAGGATTTTATACATAACTTCCTTTAGCGTATCTAATCTTGAAGTTCTTCTAAAAATAGCCTCTAGTTGGCCTTGAGACATGAAACAATCTGCTCTCATGATTAAACAACTCTAGCTTGACTATAAAGAATTAGGAAGCTTATCCATGGGATTAACAATTAACCTTTAGTTCCTATTGATAGTTAAGTTAGTGACGCTAGACTTCTTGATTCGTTGACCTCTACAAGTGCTCGTGAGTTTAATTATATTTTATTTTAATGTTTAATGCTTTTTTTTTGCTATTTTGCACCAACAATTACTCTTTTTGCTTATTCACTGCATATGATTTTTAATTATGAGAACACAATTATTGTACTATTTCTTATTGATTGTGTAGCGTTTGAATGAGGATAAAGAGTCGCTCTCTTGTAGAGGATAAGAGCACCCTCTTGTAGATTGAGGGCACGTCAATGGGCCATTACTCTCATCAAGATATTTAACTACTACAAGACCCATAATGAGTGGATCCACAAAGTTCTTGCTTTTTGAACACTCAATCCTAGATTTTGAGGACAAAATTTACATCAGGAAGGGGGGCATGTTAAATTTAAGTGTTATTCTTATTTATTTGTATTGAGTCATGGATCGAGCTTGCCAGTTCTACATGTGTAATCATGGATGATTGTTGAGGATAGGTGCACTCCATATCTAGTAGAGAGAGATAACATGTTTTGATCGTTGGTCAAGTGTGGACGCCCTTATGTGAACGGGATGACCCACATAAGTGGCTTGTAACCTAATTTTAGGTCATTCTCACATGTACTAAGATTGCTTTTTCTCTCCTCCTCTCTTGTGTTATCTCTTTGTTGTTGCGAGAGAGAGAGAGAGAGAGAGAGAGAGAGAGAGAGAGAGAGAGAGAGAGAGAGAGAGAGAGAGAGAGAGTGAGAGTGGCGATACGGTAGTAGCAAGCTCCCTCTTCACTGCATCACAAGTTTCATTCATTGATAGCAGAGAGGTGAGTGACACATTCGGTTGCATCAGTTGAGCTTGCATGTAGCCATGTTGTGTTTGTAGCCTCTGTGGTTCACACAAGATGCATAGCAAATCCCATGTGATCCGACAACAAGTACAATAAAAATCTAAATTTATTATTCACACAAAATCAAATTGCAATAAATGAGCATGAAAAGCTATGGTCAAATTGAGAAAAAGAAAAAAGTTTTGCTAAGGAAATACCTAAAGAAAGTGAGGGAGAATGGGCAATATCACCTATTGACATCAGCAAGGTTGGAAAGTGTTGCCAAAGAAAATAAAGAACTTAGGTTCCAATTGTTCTTTGTTCAAGAAGCAAAGAAGATAGCTAATGAAGATAAAGCATTGCTACAAACACAACTAGTCTCAACTCAAGAAACCCACTTTGGTTACATGATCTTTGTGGGATGCCACATAATCTTCCATTTAGGCTTCATTTGTTGTCGGCCTCATCCTTGATTTTCCTCCAATACTTTATGTCAAACCACTTTGGCTTGCCCAATCTTTTAATGTAGGACTAGCGATCATCTAAGACCTTGTGTTTCATGTACTCTTGCAATTGATGCATCATCACTCGGGTGGAGAAGTGGAAAAATGGAAGAAGGCACTGGGAACTCAGCACATAGACAACATCAGTATTCTTGTCCTTCCTTGAATTGTCTTTACTTTTCCAAGGCTCAAGAATGATGTGCCAAAAAAATTGGTTGCACGACCAATGCATGCCACAAATCACATGTTGCCAATCCTCATTGTAGCCCTCGCCCCTGCTGTGAAGTATGGTATAAGCATATGGTTGACCTTTTATATGGCATGGAGGGGTCCATCAAGGGTCTTTGCAAGGGCCCCATCAAAAATATATTGAGTGAACATTACAAAACTTATGAAACCTAAAAACAACTCTTATTAATATGAAATAAAACACAGCCATTGACATGAAGAATGATGCCATAAAAATACAAAAACATGATTTTATTTTGCTATGTGTAGTCACAACATGAGAAAATTGGATTAAATACAAGGATTGGACTTAAAAAATCATCCATATTATCTTAGCAAAACTCTTTGCAAATCCCTAAATCTATGTTAATCAACCATAGGTCCAGATATGAGAGATATGTAAAAAACCTTGAAAGATATACGATGAGATAATGGGGAAAAAATCAAATCAAAACACATGATACATCTACGGATATATATATATATATATATACTCTAATCAGGTAGTGAAATGTAACTATCTAGATTGTGATAAGACAAGGGACTATGAAACCGTAGGCTATGTCTCCAAACGCAATTGCTCCACACTAACATTTCTTGATGATGTACTCCAAACAAGGATGAAGACCTACAATAGTGCCCTATTGTAAGAGATGCAAGAGGACCCATTCATTGTCCACCACAAAATCCTAGGAAAGGTACCAAGTTGCATAGGTCTTTGACCAAACCAACTTCCTCAAGAACCTACTAGTTTGACTCTCAAACAAATATGCAAAATGTCTGATATCCATAAAGCACTTGGCATTAACCATTGTCTACTCCTATATGGAAACCTCCCGCATTCAAAAGGAACCCTCATGTAAAACCTACACTTTGAATATGATTATGGGAGTCTCCCTAGAACAAGGAAAATGTGACGTGTTATTTACAATTGCAAGAAAAGCATGTCGACTCATAATGGCCCACTCCTCAAAGAGACATCTGGAAATATCTAGGGACCAATCGCAAAGAACAATGTAGATAAGCTCTTAGACACCATGACATTAATTGGTGACCCAAAACCTGCTAAATGGTCAAACTCCTTACAAATTGAGGAGATTCACTCTCCTACTTGCCCCGATAGTGCCTACTACAAGAGGAACCTACAATTAAATACCCAAGGAATCCAAAGCCTACTAAATTGGCCTATCCTAGGGCAAATCATGTTGATCCTTAACTACCACCCACTACTAGTCTTCATGCTCTATCTCATTGTTCAATTGCTCTAGGGCCTCCTCTTGATCTTGATATGGTAACCTCTCCTCAGAAGGTCTGTATGGGGGTTCCTCTGTCTCATCCAACCTCTATCTCACTACCCAATTTTACAAAGGGATAGACTGTACCTATCCCTATCAAACTACTTGTCATTGTTCTGGCCCTAGGTTTGATGAAAACTATGCTATTGATGAGCACTCTAATGCTCTTGACTTTAACCCCTTTGATCTCTGTGTTGTGCAAAACCTTGTTGGGTATGTTACGGCCGTGAAGGCTATTCCCTCCTCCAACAAGCCTATCTATGTTGTTTTCCTCTAGGGAAATCACTCACCATAGGCCCCATCTCCTGACATCTAAGGCACTACTTTGGTCTACCCATAACTACGATCCTCTGTGAGTGTAGCACCCCTTTCCACTCAAAAGTGATGGTATGTGGGAACTCTATGGAGGGGGTGGTAGCCAACTTTACAGATGGCATGGATGTCTAGGTCTTAATAGTAAATATGAATGGTATGGCAAAAATAGAAGTTAGAACCCATCTGTCTCAACATGTCTAGCAATGAATACTGTGAGGTAGCTCTAAATTTTTTTTTTGATTAAATACTTTAGGACTTGACATATTTCCTCAAAAGGTACTATAGTAAAATCCTCATACCATGGATGCCAAGAAATTAATTTGTCTTTGAAAGCAAGAGTGTAACCAATGGCCCTAGTGGCAAGCTACCATGATGAGAAAATAACAATGAAAGTATCTATGCCCAACAAGATGATGTCCTCCATTGTGCCTTTATTTGAGATGGCTAGTATGCAATGGCTAGGATGCAATTCAGCCACTCCCAGACTTTGATGTTAGCATAGTGCACCATACCACATGGTTGTAATCACCTCTAGGAGATAGAATGTCAAAATGGTTACCAATTGTGTGCTCAAAATCCTCTGAGATAACAAATGATGGTGCCATAGTACTTGAGGGAGTAGAGGTAGCTGAAAGAACTACATAAACTCCAAGCCAACCTCGCCCTTCAAACCCCAAAGACAACAACTGAAGGCTAAAAGTGAATGAAGGTGCATGTGTGTAATAGGATGGTGGGGTGGGTAGACTAGGTAGGCGAGCAAGCTTTAAGAAAGCAGTTAGAAATGGGCAACAACCAAGGGGGGCGAGTAAGTAGACTTGGGTAACGAGTAGCTTCAAGCAAGAAATGGGTAGGGCTTGGGTAGGTTTATTGACTTTTCTCTTTACTTGAGGATTGCTTCTTCTCAATCCTTCTTGTCTAGACTTCTTGTTGGTCCATCCTTTCTCTCGTTCATGCCCTTTCCCTAGACCATCATTGGCATATTCAAGTCTCTTAGACATGCCTGACTCTCTTAAAGGTCAAACACCCAAAGTGTTAGTATTTTGATAATTAATGTCATCATCATTATCATGCTCCTCTTCTTCACTAGTGCTATCCTCCTCTCTTTCTTCATTACCAGGTATGCCAACTACATCTATTGCTTTCAGATTGGCTGCTACTGCCTCGACTAGTTCATTCAAGGGGACACTTGAATGCTCCTTGAATAAAGTGTTTGTATCCTAGCACATCTTCTCTAATTTAGCATAGTCAATGAACACACTCTCCTGATGTTCCTTTCAATAAGCATTGAAGAACCTTTTCAACAATAGATGCAATCAAGACTGCCTAGTAAGATTGCACATGGGGTTGAAGACGTTCCAATTGTGTTTGGATAGTGGCAGTCTGCTTTGTCAAGACATGCTTTTGTTTAGTAATTGCTAGTATCTTTGTTTCCTACTCCATCAACTATTTAGCATGTTCTTGAGCGAGTGATTTTTGCTTGGTTAATTTCTCAGTTGGGACCTTACACTCAAGCTCAGACTGTGCAAAACGCTTCACTACGTTGTTAGGAGTTTTTTGGAGCAAGGGATTACACATATGTACATATACATGCATGGTGCATCAAATAAAGAATTGCCCATTTTTCAGAGCCATGTGGTTACGTGGGGCCCACATGTGTACAGGTAGGACAGGGTGTACATAGTGCATCGATTTTCACTATTACCAGTACCACTGTGTTTTTTCTATAATAAAGAGGAGTTGTTAGCGCTTAAAACTTCTCGAGGAAGCTATCCATGGGCCGACAACATGAGGTAAGCAGGTGCGTTAGATGGCATCTAGTGGCGTCAGGAGGCCGAACGGGGTCAATATTTGCACGTGGATGAATACGGACACAACATGGGTGTTTTCTTGTGAGAGTTATGCAGAAAGTTCATCATTAGGACCAATTTTTGGGGCCACTTCACGTGGTTGTGAGACACATTATTGAAAAAAAATGAGTGCCAGGTGTGCGGATGATGCAAAAAGGTGACAACTATGCACTGCGAGGTCAGTTTTTGGCCTGTTCGGGGTCCGTTTGAGGTCATCTAGAAGGCCAAGGGTGCCCAACTAATAAAGCTAAGTGTGGGAACTGAAAAAACTGAGAGAAGACCAGAAAAAACGTGGAGAAGAGAGGAGGAACAGCCGCAGGTGTGTTTTTGGGGTTTTTGGAGCCTGTTTTGGCCGTAAACTGCTCATCCGAGGTCGGATTTGAGCACTTTGACATTGTAGACTGGGGTTTTGGGCCGTTCTGGACGCGATGGCGCTGTACATTTTGCCAAATTACTCACTTTTTTTCTGCTATTTTGGCTGTGTAAGTTTCTCCTATGAGCGAAGTTTCTGCTCCAGTTTGTGATTGTATCTGGCTTATTTTACCCATATTGTGTGAGCTATTTGCCCCGTTGGTGTTGGCCCAAGCTCATTTGTATCTAAACATCAGAAATTCTCCTCTTTTGAGCTGAGTTTTTTGGGTGTGTGTGTGTGTGTGTGTATCTCTCTGTGTGGAGTGGGTAAACGGATAGTCTCTCTCCTCTCACTCCATAGGTGTGTTCCCTGTCTCGGCCAGGTGTGTTGTGTAAGCCGAGTCGTGCCCCATAGTGTGTGTGTGTGTATCCTTCCAAGAGTGTGTGTCGGGTCATTATAGAGGCGTTCTGTGTGTTTCCATCCCGCTCACATTCTTTTGGCACCCCCACGGAGGATCTTCTTCGAGTACCTTCTGCTTCGAGCTTCAAGCTTCAAGATTCGGGATTACAGTTTACAGGTTGCAGATTACAGGTTACAGGTTACAGGGACAGGTACAGGTACAGGTGATTCACACAAGTACAGATAGCTGGAGTACAGTGATATACTAGCATTGGTGTCACTTGCAGTTGTTGTGGGTATGCATCACTTGGCGCCTGTTTGAGCGCATTGTCTGTTGGATTGTACGTTACTTGTGGAAACTGCCATAGTATGCCTTTGTGGAGCCATATATGGTTTTATTTGGCAGTCCCAACCATTTCTGAGACTTGGTCTGGAAGATAGTCATTTCTGAGACTTGACTATAAGCGATTTGCATTAGCCTTCGTGTGAGGGTCGATAGCGTGAGGTTTTATTGAGCTGGGGGATTCTCAAATGTGGAGATCCTTTCGGTGATACAGGTAGCTGGAGCACCCTTTTCATGACCTTGCCATAGGCTATGTACTAGTGAGTCCTATTTGATGCTCGGGTTCTATTGTTGACAGTTTATGCATACATATACAGTCTATATTTTGGGTTCCTACTGCTCTACTTCTGGGAAAACTTTGCCAAAATTTTTCCGAGTTGTATGGCTGGTTTTTTGGTCTTTTGAGCCATTTATGCTGTGATGCTGCTGAAATTTTGGTCAGGTGTGCCTTCTTGGGAGCTGCATGGTTGGCTTTAATGGATGATCAAAATGGCCCTCAATTCACTCCATTTCATTTAACTCAAAGAATCCAGATAAATGTTCATGTGTCCAGGAAGATTTTTTTCCAGTAGCGCATAGTCTTTATGTTCGGGCCAAGAAGATTACGAGAGATCTTGGAATGTCCTTTGTCTGTTGTAATCTCGAAGATCAACTATGAAAACTCATTTGATGTGCATGTGTTTGTCCTTATCTAAAGTTGAGCTGCATTGAAGTTTCTGGGAATTGAGTCAGTAAAAGTTTTGGGTTCTTGCACGTGTGTTCAAAGGGGTTCTCAAAGCATTGTAACTTGGGTAGCCATGGCTTTCTCTTATCCGGAGTTTCATGGAAGAAGTGATGAAGATGTGGAAGATGGAGGTTGCCTGCATTAGCAACCAGATTCATGACTCTGCGCAGATGTTAGGTCTTCTCCAAATTTGTTTGAAGAGTGATGCATGAGTCTGGTCCAAAACATTTGAAGAGGAGTTGCGTGCAGCGGATCCACCTGTAAGATTGAGTTAGGACAATCTAAGGCATGGGTTGGAAGTGGAGTTTGTGAAGATAGAGGATCCTGACAAAGTGTGGCAAGAAGTACAAGGTTTGGTGCAAAAGGAAGGTGAGCCAGTAGATGTGTACATACGTAAGTTTTCATTGGCATGGGAGCGGATGTGCAAGGCCTTAGCACCACAGGTACCGCCGCCTGACATGATAAAGAAGGACAAGTTCTTGGCTGGTCTTTGGGAGAATATATGTTGGAGAGTGGAGCTAAAGAAGCCTGGGACATATGAAGATGCACTAGAGGTAGCAAGGAACAAAGAGTGGAAGTTGAGGAAAATGAGCCAGTTAGGGGTGGAGTCTTTGCCCATGAGGTCTGAATTTCAGCCTATAGAGTCTTTAAAAGGTCGCATGTCAGGGGTTCATCATGAACCAGTGGTTCCTATTACTACTCAGGTTATGCCAGCAGTGGTCACTACATCGGTCCAAGATGATGGGCTAAGGCAAGACATGAGTGAAGTGGTAGATTTGATGAAGAATCTCAGCCTAAACATGCTAGGTCAAGTGGGAAATAATCGAGGTCGAGGGAGGTTTGCAAATCAGCCAGGAGGTGAAGAAAGGCCTAGGAATGGTGTTGGACAAAGCAATGGTAGGTTTTGGAGGCAGACGCCCACATGTTAAATTGTGGAGAGTTGGGTCACATCAGTCCGCAATGTGATAAGCCACCAAGGATGGGGGGAGACATGTATCCATTGCCAAGACAGGTGCTAACTAGGTCAAATGATTATGGCATCAAAATCAAGGGAGAAGAAGGAACCAATGGATTAACCCAAGAGGAAAAGGGAAAGACAAAATTGTTAAGTGTAGTCACCTTGGAGAAGGCATCAAAGCTAGAGGATACATTAGTGATGCCTATTGGGAAGAGGACCACAGAGGAAAAGGAAGGAAGAAGTGCCCCGGGTCCTAGTAAGAAGAAGGGAAAGAGTCATGAAGGTGAAGATGTCAAGGCCAAGAGAAAAAGGAGGGCTCGTCGCAAGTTTCATGTTTTAGATTTTCCACTAGGGGATGGGCAATTAAGCTATGACTTGAAGGAGGATCTGACGAGCAGGAAGGCAGATGTTACTTTTGGGCAGCTTATAGAGATGGTGCCTAAGCTAAAGCGACAGTGGAAGAGCATGGTTAACCCAATGGAGAAAGAGCCAGAGAGAGGTTCAGTAAAGGTGTTGGCAATGGATGAGCTACCAGACATTTGTCCAATAGTAGATGTGTGGCATAAAAGGAAAAATTTGGGACAAGGTTATGTGGATGGCGGAGCCCAAATATGCGTCATAACACACTCATGCGTTGAGAAGATGGGTCTCACAGTGGCTGGGGTGTCAGGTTTTCGGATCAGACTGGCAAACCATCAAAAAGTAAAATGCTTGGGTGTTGTAAAGAGCTTAGAAGTGGAGGCATATGATGCAAAGGCAGTGGTTGATTTTCATGTGATGCCAACAGGGTTGGGAGCATATCCTATTATACTGGGTAGACCATGGTTACGTGTAGTGGGAGCTGTTCAAGATTGGTGACATGGTACGATTAGCCTCTATGGAAAGACAGGTACCAAGAAGCTTTATAATATGGACACAAGGAAACGATTAGAGGAGCTTTATGAAGATGAGGATGAGTCTAGTGATGAAGACTATTCCACGGTGACAGATGAGGACAATGATAACACTACCAACAGTGATGAGGATGCTGATGTTGCATTTCTTTTGATGGATAAAGAAATCCAGGAGTCTGGTTTAGTTGCATTTGCGAATGAAGTTGAAGATGAAAGTGAAGGGCCTTATGAAGTGATTGAAGGGCTGATGCAAACCAAGGTTGAATTGTCAAAGAAGAAGGAATTGATGACACAAATGATCAGTGGAGACCTCTCAACTATGGAGAAGGAGATATATTTGCAAATGCTGGCTAGTTTTCCTGATTTGTTCATTACTTCATATGAAGATATCAGAGGGTTCAAGGGAGAAGAGATGCATATAGAGCTGAAAGAAGGTGCTAAGCCAGTATGGCAAAGGCTAAGAAGGATGGGTCAAGAGCAAATGGAAGCCTTGCGGGTAGAGGTGGACAAGTTATTGAAGGCAGGGTTCATAGTTCCAGTAGAGACCACAGAATGGGTGAGTCCAGTCCAAAGAAGGATGGGAAGTGGAGGATTTGTGTAGATTTTAAGCCCTTAAATGCAGTCACTAAGAAGAACCCATATCCTCTTCCATTCATCGATCAGATCTTGCATTCAGTGGCTGGTTATGAGAGGTACAATGTGTGTGATGGTTTTTCAGGCTATTTTCAATTGAAGATTGCTCTTAAAGACCGCACAAAGACAACTTTTATTACACCATGGGGCTGCTATTGCTACACAGTATTGCCATTTGGGTTGACAAATGGACCATCTTTCTATCAAGAGAGAGCAAATTGGGTATTGAAACCATTCATTGGTAGTTGTGTTAAAGCTTTTATGGATGACTTTTGTGTCTATAGCAGTAGGGCTGAACACCATGAGAAGTTGCAGATGGTATTAGCTCGATATGATGAATGTGGAGGACAACTAAATCCAAAGAAATGTCATCTAGCACAGCCAAGGGTGAAGTTATTGGGCCACATGGTGTCAGAAAATGGCATTGAGGCTGATCCAGACAAGGTTAAGTCTATTATTCTTCTTCCATCAACTACGAGTACAAAGAAATTGGCAACCATTACACACAAAGTGAAGTACATGGCACGGTTTATTCCATTGTCTTTGCAGCTCCTTTATCCATTACAACAAGTGGCAAAGCATGATCCATTGCAATGGGATGACAAGTGTGAAGAAGTGTTTCAAGAGGTGAAAGAGGTGTTAGGGGGGTTGTCAGCCATGCAGGCTCCTGATTGGGAGCAAGTGTTTTATGTAAATCCATCAGTAGGGGATGATGCCATTGGAGCCATGCTATTGCAAAAAGGGGAAGGGCAGCCATTATATGAGGCCAGTGTATTGTGCAAGCTGTGTGAAGCTGGTAGCAGAGAGAAAATTCTCGGAAGTAGAGCTAGTGATGGCCAGTGTAATATTTGATTGTCGACGATTTCGTCATTACTTGCTACCACGACCTTTTGTTTTCTTAACGAGTTATGCCTTTTTGTCACAGTTAATTAATGGCACTACCATGTCAAATGTGGTCAAGAAATGGGTAATAGAGCTGCAAGAGTTTGAGTTCTCTTTCCTAGTGGAAGACAATACAAGGGCTACCCTAGCTGATTTGTTGACCTACAAGGAGAATCCCCTTATTGTTAAGGAAGAGGTGGTGAGAAAGGTAGTTGAAGAAGTGCCACAGATCAGCAATGCACATGTGTTGTTCTTTGATGGTTCATACAGAAAGAGCCATGATGCAGCTTCAGGGGGGTATAGCACTTTATGATCCAGAGGGGAAGCTAGTATGCAAGAGAGGGTTCAAGTTGGATGCGCATAGTAACAATGAGGCTGAATATGTTACGTTGGAAGCTGGATTACACATTTGTTTGAAGCATGGGGTTAGAAGGTTGAGCATAAAAGGTGATGCCTTGTTAGTGGTGAAGCAAGTGCTGGGTGTGTGGAAGAGCAAGAACACCTCATTGAAGGAAATGTGCTTCAGAATTAAAGGCTTGTTAAAAAAGTTCGAAGCATGGAGCATCAGACACATTGAACGTGCTCTAAATGGAGAGGCACATGAAGCAGCTCAAGGCATGATTGGGGAGCTATTTGTGTTGAGGACCACTTTACCTCTTTATCATGGCCGGGAAATTTTGGCTAAGAAGAGGAGTTTTTGCTAACAGGAATCATTCCAAAGGAGATTCAGAAGTCTAAGAAGTATGGCTTTGTGCGTAGAGCATACAAGTACAAATCGATTGGTGATGTCTTATACATGAAAGGGGCTGATCTCGTGTTGAGACGTGTACCTTGGCGGGAGGAGCTTTCCTGAGTGTTGGAAGAGAATCATGAAGGCGCATGTGGTGGCCATTTTGCTCTAAAGATCACCTTGCATAAGATTTTGCAAGAGGGGTGTGTATGGCCTAGTTTGCACAAGGATGTTCACCATTGGTGTAGGTCTTGCAATGGGTGTCAAGCATTTGGGAAGAGAGTGTTGAAGCCAGAGCTATGAAAAACCATTATGGCGTTTGATGTGTTTGAAAAGTGGGGGATTGATGCAATAGGCCCGTTACCTATCACAAGCAGGGGCAAAAGCTATATCTTGACGGCAGTGGACTATCTCTCTAGATGGGCAGAGGCTATAGCAGTAAAACAGATCACTACAAAGGATGTGGAAAAATTTGTGTATGATGAAATATGTTGCAAGTTTGGGGTGCCATTAGAGCTACTTTCAGATAAGGGGCCAGGATTTAGAGCTAAATTGCTAGACTTCTTATGCGCAAAGATGAAGATTAGGCACCAGCATACCACTCCTTATTACCCACAGTGTAATGGCTTAAATGAAAGATTCAATGGTGAGTTGGTACAAATTCTTTCTAAAGTGACAGAGCACCAAGGAAAGAATTGGGATTTGGAATTGCCTAGTGCATTATGGGCTTACCGTACTTCGGTGAAGACAGGTACAGGGTTTACTCCATTTCATTTGGTGTATGGAAAGGAAGCACTATTGCCTGTGGAGGTAGAGTTGCCTGCGGTCAAGATGTTAGAGAAGTTGCTTGGGCCGCCTAGTGATGCATTCAAAGAGAGGCTCTTGCAGTTACAAGAGGTTCACTTGGATAGGATGAGCGCATTGGAGCATTATGGGCAGATGCAGGATAAGGCTTTGGCAAAGATAAATGAAAAGGTCAAAAGTAAAGGTATCAAGAAACATGACTTGGTTTTGCGCTACAACAGTAAGCTGGACAACACCTTCCAAAAGAAGTTTCAAATTAAGTGGGAAGGCCCTTTCAAGGTAGTGGAGTGTTTTCCAAATGGCACATATCAGCTGGCTAACCTGGATGGTGTTCTACATAAGTCAAGGGTAAATGGATTGCGTCTTAAATTGTATCATGCTAGATTGATGATGGTGGAGCAAGATGAGCTGTCTGTGGATCAAGCAGTGTTGGTGAGGGATGAGGAGACCTGTGATGCGGCGAGTCTCATATCTCTCTTTGCTGCTGCTGATCATGAATGATATAGTAGGCTAGGGGGTGGGAAAATTATGTTAGGAGTTTTTTGGAGCAAGGGATTGCACATATGTACATATACATGCATGGTGCATCAAATAAAGAATTGACCATTTTTCAGAGCCAGGTGGTTACGTGGGGCCCACATGTGTACAGGTAGGACAGGGTGTACATAGTGCATCGATTTTCACTATTACCAGTACCACTGTGTTTTTTCTATAATAAAGAGGAGTTGTTAGTGGGTAAAACTTCTCGAGGAAGCTATCCACGGGCCGACGACATGAGGTAAGCAGGTGCGTCAGATGGCATCTAGTGGCGTCAGGAGGCCGAACGAGGTCAATATTTGCACGTGGATGAATACAGACACAACGTGGGTGTTTTCTTGTGAGAGTTATGCAGAAAGGCCATCATTAGGACCACTTTTTGGGGCCACTTTAGGTGGTTGCGAAACGCATTATTGAAAAGAAATGGGTGCCAGGTGTGCGGATGATGCAAAAAGGTGACAACTATGCACTGCGAGGTCAGTTTTTGGCCTGTTCGGGGTCCGTTTGAGGTCATCTAGAAGGCCAAGGGTGCCCAACTAATAAAGCTAAGTGTGGGAACTGAAAAAACTGAGAGAAGACCAGAAAAAACGTGGAGAAGAGAGGAGGAACAGCCGCAGGTGTGTTTTTGGGGTTTTTGGAGCCTGTTTTGGCCGTAAACTGCTCATCCGAGGTCGGATTTGAGCACTTTGACATTGTAGACTGGGGTTTTGGGCCGTTCCGGACGCGATGGCGCTGTCCATTTTTCCAAATTCCTCACTTTTTTTTCTGCTTTTTTGGCTGTGTAAGTTTCTCCTATGAGCGAAGTTTCTGCTCCAGTTTGTGATTGTATCTGGCTTATTTTACCCATATTGTGTGAGCTATTTGCCCCATTGGTGTTGGCCCAAGCTCAGTTGTATCTAAACATAAAAAATTCTCCTCTTTTGAGTTGAGTTTTTTGGGTGTGTGTGTGTGTGTGTGTATCTCTCTGTGTGGAGTGGGTAAACGGATAGTCTCTCTCCTCTCACTCCATAGGTGTGTTCCCTGTCTCGGCCAGGTGTGTTGTGTAAGCCGAGTGGTGCCCCATAATGTGTGTGTGTATCCTTCCGAGAGTGTGTGTCGGGTCATTATAGAGGCGTTCTGTGTGTTTCCATCCCGCTCACAACGTCACTATCTTTTGACTTGTCTTTGGTGTGAGCTAAGAGAATGTGAAAGACAATGTTTAAAGCAATCATTCTTGCCCAAACTTGGAGTTCCACTTGTTGGTCTAACTACTTTTCTTGAATCATTGGCCACGTGAGAATTGGCACCTCCAAAAATGGAATCCTATCATTAGCACAACCTAATGCTAGTGGAATTGGTGGGGCCTTCATTGCTTCACAAATTTTGAGCTCCTTCATCCACTTTCTTGCTAAGGGGATGGGGTGAGCTGGACTAGTCATCGTTTCTTGGCATAGAATCTAACTAATTCATAGTTACCTCATCACCATTGTGTGGGGCTGATCTTCTTCAAAAAGGTACTTAGTTTTGATGGACCCATTATTCTTTGGGCCTTTAGTTTATCCAGTCATTGATCAAGGTACTTAGTTTTGATGGACCCATTAATCTTCAAAAAGGTACTTAGTTTTAATGGACCCATTATTCTTTGGGCCTTTAGTTTATCCTGTCATTGATCAAGGCCTCAAGCTAGACCCTTTGGCTTTGTTTTGACGTTGGAGGTTAACCTCCTCTAAAGTGTGACTTGTACTTGTTGATTTAATCTTCTGCATCTTACTATGGCAATTTGAATGGCTGCTACTAGGCTTTTTGACCAACTTAGTGGAGGTCTCGTCTTGCCTAGGTTTGGGGTAAGTTATAGTGCTCCAAAGATTTTATAGGATCTAATAAATATGAGCCCCACCATAATTTTTTTTGGCCTTTTAGTAAACCTATCATATAGTTATGCAATGTTTCACTAAGGATTTGGGCCACGTCCCATTGTTGTACTTCTAAAAATGTGGCCATTTCTTGTAATCGAAACACTAAAATGTGTTTGTTATCCTTTTTCAAAGCTACAACATGGGCCACAAAGGCTCCCATGCAATTCAATTCTTTTAGCATTTGAAGATGACTCCCTGAGCTACTTTCTTCTTGGTTGTGAGCTCCTCCTTGATCTCCCCTAAGAAATATTGCACTTCCTCCTTCGTCCATGCTAGACCTGTGTTTTGATGAGGAAGGGATATGGCACTTTTGGGACTATCTTTCATTGCCTGCACCTTTCATTCTTTTCATGATTGTTGCATGAACTTTTGGGATGTAATTCTATATGGCTTCCTTAGCAATGTTGAAATGAAGGGGTTGTTTGTTAGCAGCTAAGCTAGCACATGCCGTTTAAAGTAGGACCACATGCGATCAAAGCGGGACTCACAGCTATAATTATTATTTTTATGGTTGTATATGTGAGCCTTTATTGAGTATATTGGGGTCAATGGCTTCTAGCTTTTACCTTAAGTACCTAGGGCAAAAGTTTAAATGCTGACTTTTGTTAATTGAGCCTAAGTTCTTGGATAATGAAAGTGAGTGCTCTATGGCTCTCAATACTTTGTCTACCCTCTTACTTCTTGTGCTCATATCTCCTTCTCCCTTGTATGAAGTGCTACTGTGAATCTGCAACTAGCATTGTAATCACAAGTGAAAGCTCTTCAGATCAACATAAGACTCTTGCATAGTTTTTGTGCTTTTGGTGTGGCCATCTTCTTGCTATTTTGGCTCATTATTCTTCATTTATGCTTGCAGCCTCCATGCACTAGACGGGTCAGGTGCATCTCATGAATTGATATATTAGCATCTATGGTTCTCGCTTTGCTACTATTGATATGGTGAGGCTAGGAAACCCACCGACATTTTGATGTCATTGCCGGGCATGAAGCAACCTAAACTAGAGAAAAACCACATAGTTTGTATCTTTGTCCAAAGCTTCCTCTAAAATGCTATAGAGTATTCGACCTTTACTTTATTGTAGCACATGGTTGGGGAGAACTTTTTTCTAGTTGTGTTAGTGTAGATAGATCTGATTTGGGCTAGTGCTGCATGTTTGACGCTTGTGGGTAATTTTGAGAGATATGCACTGAGTCAAGATTTGATTTGATTTTGTTTTTGTTATTTTTCACGTTATTTTCCCTTTTCAATTTTCAATAAGAGTAAGGTTATTAGGATTGCATCTGTGCTATTAAATTTTGAAATGAATCAAAATCTAGAAAAGTGGAAAATAGGCGTGCCAATTTCTCAAGATAGTGATTTGGGATTATTTTTGCACATGCAATATCACCAACGCACTCTAAACATCACTAGGAATATATGCATGTTATAAAGTTGGGAATTGGGCTTCCACAAAAACACTTAGATGTGTGTACAAGCCTTAGACAACCTCAAAAGGGTAAAAAAGTTGAAATTTGATGAAACTTCAAATAGGCGCGCCTATTTTCTAGCTTCATCAAAGGGGTACATTTTTTATTATTTGTAGTTACCTAGGTCTTACACATGGCATTTGAAAGTTACTAGCCAATTTTGGAAGAATTTGGAGCTACATGTAATGAAAAGTGGTATGGCGAATTGCCCACCACATGGGTTTCAACCCAGCTAAGAGATTCTACACATGCACAATATAAGAGATCCTGCAACCCCTTTAAGAGCAGGGTTGAGAGAAAACCAAGAGATGCATCCTACACATCAGGCCACACTCAAAATTTTGCCTATGGATCTTTAATGAGTGGTTCTTTGGCTCATATAGAGTCATCCTAACCACTACACACTTCTACTTCGATGCAAGATAGTGGGGATTTTATTCTACCATATTCGATCGAAGGAGGAAACAAGAACAAAAAATTGGATAGATATGATGACCAACAAACCAACAAAAGTCCAAATGGGACCAAATTAAACCCAATTTGGTTCAAGGATCCAAGATTGGGAATACAAAACATTAACAAGAATGGGTTACACCATGCAAGAGAGGTAAGACTAGTTGATTTTTGAAAATGGGTAAAAAGGTATGATGCCTTAGGAGATCCTTATGAACACCTGGCAAGATTTCAAATACTTAGAGCTAAAATATTCTATGATTTTCACACACCATATGAGCGTCTTGAAAAGAAACTAGAAGACAAAGCCTTGAAATGGTTCCAAAGTCTAGAATCTGTGAGTATTTATGACCTTCAAACCCTAGCACTCTTCATTTGCTAAAATGAGAATCAACTACAATACATTGGCACAAATCTATAGCTTCAAACAAGAGAGCTAGGAAATTGTAATAGATTGTGTGAGTAGGATGCAATAGTATGTAGCAAGATGTCCCGAGAGAACTTCCTAGACAAGAGAGACTTGTTTTGCTTTTCTTAAAAGGTTTCTCAGATAGAGAATTACACGCAAACTTGTATAGAATGAAACATGCCAACATTGGAGGTTTGTATACATGATGCTATTGATCTAAGGAATAATGGTGAGATCTATGAGGAAGATACCCAAAAATTAGATATAAGGAGTGGCAAGATAGAAGTTGCTCTGCCTACACAAGTGGGTCTAGTAGGAAGTTCCAATATGGAGGAATACAAACAAGCATTGAGGAAAATGACTCAATTGATGGAGACTCTTCAAAGAAAAGTTTTGCCACAAATGGACAAGGAACTTGCCAATAACAATTTATGGATCAAAAATGGGGTGTCATAGAGTGCACGTGGACAAACCATGAAATCCTTGAGAGTTATTATAGGCCAAGGAAAAATGGAGATGTACATTATATCCCCATTGAGACAAAGAACACAATTGCTACCTAGCTAGTGAGAATTCAATTCTCATTGAGTGGAGGAAACTCAAAGAACAAGCGAGCAAATAAGCCAAGTTTCTTGTCATGTCGGATGGAGTAAGTACCTCTTTCATGATAGTTAATGAACACTGGTATATGCCACCACCTAAGGTAGAACCATCTCATCATGTGCCTATCAAAGTGAATCCAATCTACATGGGTGTAAATGTGCCTCAACTAGAACAAAGAGTAGAGGGTTGTCATAATTGTGGAGCCCATGATCAACAAAAGAATGAATGTCAAGAGCCCATTCAATACTTGGTACCACTTACAATATATTGTCATGATTGTAGTAAGAAAGGGCATCACTTTGAAGAAATATCCACCAAGAAACCCAAAGAACCTAATAAGCCAGCATTGAGCTTGGTGAGTCAATTGTTCAACCCCATTTGCGGGTGAACCAATAATTTGTATGAATTTTGTGACAAGAGTTCAAACAAAGCTCCAAAAACAAAACGATGATGAGGATGTCAAGGGAAGTAAGAAGTTGTCACAAGCTACAAAAGAGCAAGAAGGCATAGATACTCCTTGAGAAAGAAAAAACAAAATTCACAAATTGAAGAAAAGGTGAAGGCATAGAAACTCCCTAAGAAAGGAAAAACAAAAGGCACAAATTGAAGAAAAGGCTACTGAATTCTCTGAAAATATAGCCAACTCCACTTCTATCAAGATAAAGGAATTTGAAGAATTTGCCCTTGTAGACAAAGGTTATAAGCCAATCAATGCTGATCTAAAAGCATACCAATCAGGATTATAGGTAGGGAAAAACCTAGAGAACAAACAAAAAAAGTATCCACATCCAAGCTTGAACCTGCAAATCTTAAACACTTTAAGAGATCAGTCAAGATAACACAATAGATTTTGGAAGACACAAAACAAGAACCAATGAAGGTTGATAAAATTAAATTGAAGGAGACTATTAGTGAAAAAGATCTACCTATGAGAAGCAAATCATTTTAAAAGAGGAAACAATTCAAATAGTGTATGAAACAGAAGATGAAATAGGGGGGATTATGCTCATTGTGGATGATTGGTCGGTGAAATTGTGGGAAATACTAAGGGGTGCAAATGATGTGGATTAAGACAAGTGTTCAACTCCCTTTGAATAATTATGCTTGGAACATCCCCCGATGGAAGTAGAGATGCAGTCTTTGTATGGGGATTTGGAGTCAGAACCTCCAAAGCTTCAAATGCCAATACCCTCAAAACTTTACCCTCCTACTTGGGAGAGCCTGAAGAAGGATCGGTAATTTTCAAAAATATCAAAGTATACACAGTGAAGGAGGCCCTTTATGTGAGCAATTTACACTCTATCCTATCCACTCCAATCAACTGCACTATCACTATGGGAGAATTGTTCAAACTCAGACCACACCCTTCGGGTGATTTAGAAAACACATTAGAAAAGATGGATATGAAGGGTTAAAATAAGAACATATCAAACCAATAAGTTTTTTTAGGGAAAATAGTTAAATCTAGTTTTATGAACTAAGTGGGAGAATACTGCAAAGGAGGAGAAGGCAATACCACTCCATCTATTGAATATGCGGAAGTTAAATCTCTTGCTATACTAGATAGTGGAGCACAAATTGCTATGGCTACCAAATTTTTTTGGGAAGTTGGGGAAAAATTAGCAATTACAAAGATTCACATGAAGCTGCAACTTGTAGATGGGCACAAAGGAGAGACCCCTAGGATTATTGAAAGGAGTGAAAATCACCTCTTGTGGTATTGACTATGAACATACTTTTCCCATCATGGATTTTGGGGCCAAATCAATGTATGAAATCATATCGGGGAGACTGTTCATGAGCCAAATCCAAATGATTCAAGATTGGGACTATAAGGGTTATAACAAGAGTGATTTTAAAGGATCATTCCTATTCCTATCAAGATGTACACAAGACTTCAATAGAGAATTGGATACTGAATCAGTGGAGTTTAGTAATTCAGAGCTACCATCATGGCTCAAAGATGATAAACCCATGTGAACATATACTGCTTCAAACCCACTTAAACCACGGTAGCCTACAAAGGGAAGATTGTAACCTTAAAAGGGTTGTGGTAGATTATGTATATTTTGAAGCCATTTTTGGACCACTTATTTGAGCCATTTGGATGGATTGATATATTGGCTGCCATGGATGTATGTGTCACAACGAATCTAAACAAACCAAATTCTGTGACCAAGAAGGGAATGAATTCAAACCCAACTAGGTGATTTCACTTGTAAAGAGATTGAAGTAAAAAAGGAAAGATAATGGGCACAAATGTTGACTAGAAATGGAGAGGACAATTATTTGATTTTACCAACCAACAAGGGAGCTGACAAGAAGGTTTTGACATAACACATATAATAGCAATCAATGTGAATGAACCTTCATGAAGCTCATATTTGATGCATATGTTGATGGGGGAAAGTGCTTAAAACCTCATTAACTTTGAGACATTGAAACTTTGGGAAAACCAACTGTCACCAAACTAAAGAAAACCAAATGTCAAGCCTTTTTAGGAGAAAATACTCGTATACTTGCATCATTAATCCTCAAGGTCTGTTGAAGATGATGAAACAGGAAACAGAAGGAAGACAGCAACTCAGAGTAGGAAGAAGATGGAGAAGGAGAAGACACAGAGCTTGTGTACGAGATCTCTGTAGTCTCTCTCTTTGTATTGGAATAATAATAATGTGTATATAAACTCAGAGCTACAAAGCTTATATGAAACCCTAAGAGATAAGGTGTCCTTTCACACCGGATGTCCAGGGGGAAAAACCCAGTGGGAGAAAAGTGCCCCTGGTGAAGCGCGTATACACACTAACACTACTACATGTCTACATAAGTGGCAATTGTTTTTTCTTGGGAAATGCATGTATATCTTGGCTAAGCAAGAAGCAACCCACAGTGGCTACATCAACTTGTGAAGCTGAGTACAGGGCAGCTTTCACGACAACAGTTGATTGTGTATGGATACGCAGGTTATTGGCAGATCTTTGTGAGTGTCAACAGGCACCCACTACCATTTTCACTGACAGTCAGAGTGCTATGGCAGTTGCAAGGAATCCAGTATTTCATGCAAGAACAAAGCACATAGAGGTTCACTACCACTATGTCAGGGAAAGGCTACATGCAGGGGAGATCACACTAACTTACTGTCCTACACAGGATAACATTGCAGATCTATTTACGAAGGCGTTATCACGAGAAAAGTTTGAAGCTTTTCGAAAAGCTTTGGGCTTACTCTCATACACATGATGATCTGCTACCTTGTACGGATTCACACTATCACTACAGGGGGGATTTGTAGACATGTAGTAGTGTTAGTGTGTATACGCGCTTCACCAGGGGCACTTTTCTCCCACTGGGTTTTTCCCCCTGGACATCCGGTGTGAAAGGACACCTTATCTCTTAGGGTTTCATATAAGCTTTGTAGCTCTGAGTTTATATACACATTATTATTATTCCAATACAAAGAGAGAGACTACAGAGATCTCGTACACAAGCTCTGTGTCTTCTCCTTCTCCATCTTCTTCCTACTCTGAGTTGCTGTCTTCCTTCTGTTTCCTGTTTCATCATCTTCAACAATTGGTATCAGAGCGAGGTGATTTCCAGAGCCTCTACTTGCGTTTTTGCGTCCGCGCGCGCAATCGCAGTTTTCAGGCAGTTTTCGGAAAATTTGTTCGTGGGAGCATCCTCGACGTTCCGGGAGTATTCTGATCAGGCGACCTGGGGTTTTACCCCCCTTTCAAAGCCATTCGAGCCCTCAGAATTTTGTTCTGAGCAGCGTAGCAGAAGTTACTTTTCGGAGGCGTTTAGATCAAGAGGGTGTGCTTTTTGACAGATTTTCTTCAGGTAAACAGTTCTTTTGGGAAGCAGCTTGTCTTAGCTTTGTGCTGAGATTTTGTGTAGAGTTTTGCTTGGATTGGAGAGGAGATTTGTGAATCTCTTGGAGGTTCTTTTGCTCTCTTGTGTGCATCTACAGTATGGCTCAATCTACAGAGAAAGAGATTTTTGGTGCGTTTACATCCGAAGACAAATTGGATGGTACCAACTATTCTCTTTGGTCTTTTATGGCCAAAAATGTTTTGGTTGGTAAAGGATTGTGGGATTATGTATCTGGAGATGAAGTTCGTCCAGGTAGCATTGCACCTGCCACGCCTGGTCGTGGTGCAGCTGTTGGTGCAGGACCCTCACAAGTCACTCCAGAGCAAAAGAGATGGGATACTAAAGATGCACAGGCTATGGCTGTGATTGCCTTAACCATAAAGAGGACAATCACACCACATATCAGATCTTGCAGAACTTCTAAGGATGCTTGGAACACTCTGCAAGCTATGTTTGGAGGAAGAAACGCTGCCAGAATAGAGTTTTTGAAGAAACAACTTGACAAAATACAGATGGACGAAGGTGACGATATTGTCGAGCATCTTACAAAAATCAGGGATCTTAAAGAGCAATTACTTAGTATTGATGAAGTGATTCCAGAGAAGGACTTGGTTTCCAAAACACTCAATTCACTACCACCATCTTATTTGACTTTTCAGACTTCTTTGACTCTGTCTTTGCGAGCTAATCCTGACCCTCTTCATTTTGAAGAGTTAGTGGCTTTGCTATTGCAGGAGGATCAATCACGTAAGAACAAGTCTTTACAGGTGGATGGTATGGATCATGCTCTTGTTGTACAGAACAAAAACAGGGGTAAAGAGAGTGCTCATCACTCCAAGTCTAGTGCAGGACAATCTTCAGAGAAGTCTAAAGGTGATTCCGACAAGTCCAAGAAGAAAGGTAAATGTCACTACTGCAAGAAACCTGGTCACTACATTAGTGAGTGTAAAAAGCGAATTGCTAAAGAAAAGAAGAAAGAGTCAAGTTTGGTTGTTTCAGCTTCTGGTGATTCTTCTACAGCTAAAGAAGAGTCTGCAAACTTTGTGCACGATTCTTATGCTTTTGTAGTATGTTCAAATTTTTCTGCTTACAGTGTTGACAAGACACAAATGATTTGGTACTTTGATAGTGGTGCATCCAGGCATATTACTTCAAGGAAGGATTTGTTTTGTTCATTGGATGCAGCTCCAGCAGGAAAGAAGGTGACATGTGCAAATAATGCTTCTTATCCAATCAAAGGCGTTGGTAAGATTTTGATTACCATTTCAGATGGTTCAGATTTATGCTTGCCAGATGTCTTATATGTTCCAGGGATCAAGAAGAATTTGTTGTCTGTATCCTCTCTTGCAAAAAATGGTCTTCGGGTCATTTTTGAGGATGACAGATGTGTTGTACGAGATCGAGAGAATGGTTATTCTCTTATCACTACAGGTACGCTGGAAAATGGACTATTTGTGCTAGATCGTTATGAAAAGCAGATTCAGGTATGTATTGCAGAAACAAAGACTCAGGCTATGCAGGATGCTGAGTTGTGGCATGCTAGATTTGGGCATGTTAGTTATGGCAGTTTGATGACTTTACAACGTCATAATATGGTGCATGATTTGTCTTTATTGGAGATGCCACCAAGACATGTATGTGAAGGTTGCGTTCTTGGAAAGATGCACAGATTTGCATTTTCGCAGGATGGTTCAGTTAGAGCGACAAGAAAGTTGCAGCTTGTACACAGTGATGTATGTGGTCCTATGAGGACGCCATCTATAGGAAACAACCTTTATTTTGTGACCTTCATTGATGACTTTTCCAGGTTTTGTTGGGTGTATCCACTCAAAGCAAAGTCAGATGTGTTTGCAGTTTTTCAACATTATGTCGCCATGGTTGAAAATGAAACAGGTTGCAAAGTACAGACTCTTCGTACCGATCGAGGAGGTGAATACATGTCAGGTGCATTTAAGGATTTTTTGGGAAAGAAAGGCATTAAACACCAATGCACTATGCCATACACACCACAACAGAATGGTGTTGCAGAAAGGAAGAACAGGTCTTTAATGGAGACGGCTAGATGTATGCTCAAGGCTAAGAGTTTGCCTCATAAACTATGGATGGAGGCAGTTGCTTGTGCAGCACATGTTTTGAACAGGTGTCCTACTCGTGCCTTGAAGACCATTACTGCATATGAAGCTTGGTATGACAAAAAACCTTCAGTCAGTTATCTTCGTGTTTTTGGTTGTCTTGCTTATGCTCACATCCCTCAGCAGTTACGTGGGAAGCTTGATGATAAGGCAATCAAATGTATATTTGTGGGGTACAGTAGTGGAAGTAAAGGTTATAGACTTTACAATCCTGCTACAAACAAGATTTTTGAAAGTCGTGATGTAATTTTTGCAGAAACTACTGCTCAACCTATGGTTGCTTTTGATGTACCTCATATGCAGACACATGATGTATTTGAAGGTTTGCTTCCTTCTTTTGTGGAGAATCAAGAATCACAACAGGTTGATAATCTTGATCAATCTTTTGATCAGCATGTAACACCTCATGATGTAGAGGAAATTGTGCGTGAAGAGCAAGAAGTTCTCAGGGAAGAAAGAACCTTGCCTAAATGGGTTCAGAAAACTTTGCAGGATAGCAAGTTGGATGCACCGTTGCCACGGAAAACACGTGCTGGTACTACTTTTGGCAGAGAGCAAGTAGATTTGGCTTGCTTTAGCACTCTTTGTGATGCAGATGAGCCTGATTCATTTGAACAAGCTTTAGAGTGTGTTCAGTGGAAAGATGCTATGCAGCAAGAAATTGATTCTATTCATAAGAATCATACATGGGATCTAGTGGACTTGCCTACAGGTAAAAAGCCTATTGGTACAAAGTGGGTTTTTAAGGTAAAAAGGAAACAAGATGGTACTGTTGACAGGTACAAAGCAAGGCTTGTGGCAAAAGGCTATGCGCAACAGAAAGGCATAGATTATGATGAAACCTTTGCTCCTACTTCTCGTGCGTCCACAGTTAGATCACTAGTTGCAATTGCTGCTCATCATGGTTGGAAAGTGCATCAGTTGGATATCAAAACTGCTTTTTTGAATGGTGATTTGCAGGAAGAAGTTTATGTAAGTCAACCAAGTGGTTTTGTTGTAAAAGGTCAAGAGCAAAAGGTATGTAGATTGCGTAAAGCTTTGTATGGTCTCAAACAGGCTCCAAGAGCATGGTATGAGAAGATACATACTTATTTGATTGGCCAGGGATTTCAGAATAGTCCAGCAGAAAGTACTTTGTATGTCAAAAAGAGAGATGGAGTTCTCATTATGCTAACACTTTATGTGGATGATATGCTTCTTACAGGCAATACTGCAGATGAAATTGAAGCGTTTAAAGATGCTTTGAGAAAAACCTTTGAGATGTCTAATCTTGGTTTGCTACATTATTACTTGGGTATTCAGTTTGTGCAATCAAAGGATGGCATATACATGTTGCAGGCAAAATATTTGCATAAAATTTTGGACAAGTTTGGTATGCAAAATTGTAAGCCAATCTCTACACCCGTAGAAACTGGATCAAAGTTGAGCATGCACGATGCTGGAGAACCTTTTGATGTACATACTTATGCAGTAGCTGTTGGTTGCTTGATATATTTGGCAAGCAACACTCGTCCAGACATTCAATTTGGGGTTTCACAAGCAAGCAGATTTATGCACAGCCCAGGTATGCATCATTGGCAAGCTGTGAAGCGCATACTTCGTTACCTTTCAGGTACCCCTAATCTTGCCATGTTCTTTCCAAGGGGGGATATGTATGGAAAGCACAGTTCTATGCAGCTTCTTGGTTACAGCGATTCAGATTGATCTGGTGATTTTGACACACGACATTCCACAAGGTCAATGTTAATGATTACATTATGTTGCAAAATTTTGTGTGTTGCCTACAAGAAAGCTAGTAGAGCAAGTTTTGCTTCAAGAACGTAGATGAGAAAGCATAATGTCCATGTGAATTGGGTTAGACAAGAGTTACACTTCCAGAAAGCTTGTGAATCTCTTTTCATTCCATTAATCAACAAGAATACAAGGGGAGTACAAATGGAGTCAAGGGATTTCAAAATAGGACTAAAGCAAATGATATTTGGTCTAAAGACTGCCAAAGTAGGATCATCAAAAGCTATCCTCTATATAGACCCACTGGTAGGGTTTACTTTAAACTTATTATTGGATATTGGTAGAACTTGGAATAATAAAATCATCTATGAGGATGAGGTTGAGGTTGGATAAAAAAACCTCTATATAGACCCATTGGTAGGGTTCACTTTGAACTTGTTTTGGTTGGTAGAATTTGGGACAACAAAATCATCTATGAGGATGAGGTTGGACATGACTACATGAGGATATGTGGCAGCTCTCCTCATTCAAATAAAGTGGTGATAGCTTGCAAATGGAGTTCAAGAATGCACATGAGATGATGGATATATTTACAAGATGCTTCTAGTTGATGAACCTACTTAATCCTTTAGAAAGGGGGGAGATACGCAAAGATCATCATTGAGCAACCCTTTGAAGAATTGTTATTTGCAATTTAGGAACAAAGATAGAAAGAAATGCAATTGCAAAGGGATTTTGAATATTTGGAGAGTTCTTATGAACATTCCAAGGGACCAAAAGGCTATAGCCGACAAGGTTTCCAAAGCAAGCAAAGCTCCTACTACAAAGATCATGGCTACACATATCATTCATCCTCACATGCCAAATGAAATCTATTTAAAACAAGACAACAAATAACATCGAATAATATTTACTTTGTAGGAGCAATTTTCCAAAGAGATAGAACCTACCTTTGAATCTCTAAGTTGCATTTATGTGCTCGTATAATGATTTTTGTATGCATAAAACACGATTAAATGCTATATTCTTGTATAACACACGTTTAGTTGTATAAATAATAATTTGATCAAACTAAATTACAATCAAACCATATTTTGATCAAACTCTTGTTTTATATTAAGAAAAAGAATCACTGTGACAGTCTGAATGAATTGTCACATTCCTTTTCCTGTTGACTTGTCAGAGCCGTTGGAGAGTTGCTTGAGGTGATCATTTAACCTATCCTAATTATTTACTTTATAATTACCTTTTTTAATATTTTACTAACCTATTTTTTTATAGTCTCACACTTAACGGTTAGTCTTGCTACCATATACATGTGGTAGTGATGTCTGTGAAAACACTTAGGACCGTCAAGGCATTTTTCCCTCTCTAGGAGGTTTTTTCCCTTGTGCATTGTATATACCCATCACTTTAGGGCTATCTTATCTTTCCATTGCACACACTAGTAATACACTCTTTGTTGTGTGTCTTGAGCTTCCTTTGTCTTCTCCAAGCTCTATGTATTTTCTCGCAACCCTTATTCCAACAATTGGTATCAAAGCAATTTTGCATTCTCTCGGGCTTAGTCACCGTAGCTCCAGCAGCTCCAACACATGCCTACTCACTTTCTCCATTTTTTGCATGCTTTCTCTGTGTGTTTTCTCGCAAACCTAATTCCAACAATTGGTATCAGAGCAATTTTGCGTCCTCTCGGGCTTAGTCGGCGTAGCTTTAGTAGCTCCAACACATGCCTGCTCACTTTCTCCATTTTTTGTGAGCTTTGATGAGTGTTCGTAGGTCAACAAATATTTTGGGTAAGCTCATAGAGCTTAGTTTGCTTAGATTTCTGATTTAGGATCATTTCGGCCTTCGTTTCCACTACAAGCAGTACTGCACAGGCTATTATATGATTTTGTGCAAAACTTTTGTCATTACCATTTTTTGTATAACAAGTCCTTAGAGTCTTCTACGGTTTGTGCTATATAGCATGTGTTGTTCTCGCTTTCTTTCTCCTCTTTTCGAGCAATTTTCACATCAAGTGCAACATTTACCATGGCTGACAACAACACAAATGTGTTCAAGATGTTTGCTGTTGAGGACATATTGGATGGGGATAAATACCCTATGTGGGCTTATATGATGCAACATGTTCTTGTGTCAAAGGGCATTTGGAACATTGTGCAGGGCATTGATGTACGTCTTGGTTCTGAGGATACACAAAATGTTGAGGATGTTGCAGGTCTTGTTGCAAGGATTGTTGTTGTTAGAGCTATTTTGCCTACGACTAAGCGAGCTCATTGGGATGTAAAAGATGTGCAAGCTCATGCATTGATTGTGTTTTCTATGAAGCGCACTATTACTCCCACATTTGTTCAGTGAAATTTACAAAACAGGCTTGGGATATTTAGGTTGGTGTTTACATAAGTTGCAAGGAGGCAAAAATTGCATTGCTACATAAAGAGCTGGAGTCAAAAATTATGGATGAGGAAGATGACATGGACACGCTATTTGTTGGTGTCAAGTATATCAATAAGCAACTTATTTTTGTAGGTGAAGTCATTTTTGACAGTTCTCTTGTGCAGACTGTTCTTGATGCTTTGCCAGATTCTTACCAGACTTTTGCTAGTAGTTGGAGACTTATGACCCAAGAAGATCCTAAAGTTGTCAAGTTTGATTCATTATACACGTTGTTGTTGCAAGAGTCACTTTCCAAAAAAAACACTACTAGACAACGTGCATTTGAATAGGCCTTTATTGCTGCTTAAAGAAAAGGTGGTAACAGCAATGTAGCCACTTCTCATGGTTCTTCCGTGAGTGTTAAATCACATGTTCGAATGCTTCTACTGGCAGCAATTCATTTGGGAGTTATGGTGATAAGGGAAAAAAGAAGATGCATTGCCATTATTGTAATGCTAATGATAATTTGATCAAGCAGTGTCCTAAGTTGAAGGCCAAAGAAGGCTAAGAAGAAAGAGGTTGGTTCCGCTGCAAATGCTGGTTCCACTACAAATGCAGCTATTGTTGAGTCTTCTGGGAAAGGAGACTGTGTTGCTTATGTTCATACAAAAATGGGCTTTTAGTGCAGAGGGCACTTATGATCCTAATGTCCATGATGCATTTTTGTCAGTTTGCAGATGCTCAAGTGTGGCACTTTGATAGTGGTGCTACAAAGCACATTACCTC
The DNA here is from genome assembly GCF_014529385.1 of Adiantum capillus-veneris. Classification (NCBI taxonomy): domain Eukaryota; kingdom Viridiplantae; phylum Streptophyta; class Polypodiopsida; order Polypodiales; family Pteridaceae; genus Adiantum; species Adiantum capillus-veneris. The sequence continues at coordinate 14,252,441 of NC_140955.1, forward strand.
TCATCATGACTTGTTTACCTCTCTCGAGGATATCCCTCATGGGAATTCAATCACTTGTGCTAACAAGGCCTCTCATTTTGTCAAGGGAGTTGGAAAGATTGTGCTTACTAGTGCAAATGGAAGTTCTTTCACACTTGTTGATGCATTGTATGTACCTGGGATCAATAAAAATATTTGGTTTGTATCTGCACTTGCTAGACTTGGTTTTGTAGTCAAATTTGTGGATAATAGATGTACAATACATGATCTAAGTTTTGGTGATGACAAGTGTGGGTATAATTTTACAAATGCAGTTGTGGATTCTAAGGCTATTTCAGATGCAAAACTTTGGCATGCAAGTTTTGGGCATCTGAATTTTGCTAGTTTGCTGTGTTTGCAAAATTTTGATATGGTTGCTTCTCTCCGCCTCTTGAAGCACCTATCAAACGTGTTTGTGAAGGCTATATTTTGGGTAAGATACAATGTTCAAAGTTTTCAAAGGATGGTTTAGTTAGGGCCACATGTAGGTTGCAGGTTGTGCATAGTGATGTTTGTGGACCCATGCAAACTCCGTGCTTGGGCAATTATCTTTACTTTGTGACTTTCATTGATGATTACTCCAGACATGCATGGGCATATCCGCTTAAAGAAAAGTCCAAAGTCTTTATGTGCTTCAAAAAATTTCTAGCTGGCTAAAAATGTCTCAAAATGTAGTATGGGCACCCTCCATTCCGATCAAGGGGGGGAGTATACGTCTCATGAGTTTAATTCTGTAACATTTAATGCACTAGAAACTTGTGTGTAGCAGAAATTGATAACATAGTGAGCATTTCATTAAGAACAAGTTCCCTATGAGCATAGAGAGAGTACTTAGTTTGAGAAAGCAATCTAGCAATTTACACCTAGCTAATTTGGCATTGTCAATACTTGAAAAGAGAGAGAAATAGAACAATTGTTGACAACAATTGAGGACCGGATTTACAAGGAGCCGGTCCCCCCTCCATAAAGGCTTTGTATCATAGCTTCTCCCATCAAAGGAGACTTTTTTATAATACAATTCTTGTGTTCCTTGACAAAACTTGTTGGTGCAATGAAGATGGAAGCTTCATGCACCAAATTATGCTTCAAAAACACACCTAGAGTCCCTAGCCTCAGTCCCAAGACCTCACACACCTTCAAAAATGGTGAGAGCTAGCAAGGAATGAGGATAGATTGAGAGGAAGAAGATGTATCTTACGAGGAAGAAGTATTCTCCTCACATAATCACTCTAATAGCATAGCTTAGCTTAGTAATTAGCATGGTAAAGGAGATGAGCATGCCATTGAAGCTTGGCTCTTGGTTGGATTTGCATTCCATAGCCAAGAGTTGTTGGTGTAGGCCTCTACTTCTCAATGCTTGGAGAAGGAGATGGATTTCTTCTTGCAACCCCTCTTGCTATTGCTCATGCTGGCATCCCATTGGCTCCTGTAAAGCTTAGCCAGTCACAAATTAGAAGCATAATTGATAGCCTTTTGACAAGTGTCCCCCCTTTCCCCTTTTGTGAGAGCTTTAGGTAAATAAATAATTCAATTAAACTCTCATTGGACCTCTTAGTCTTCTGGCCAATAGGAATCAGGCAAGCCATTGGGCTACTGCATGCTCATTGGACCCCTTGATAGACTGTCCAATAGTCTTCTAGGGAGCTTAATTTCTATTGGTTCTTTTATCAAGCATTTTAAAATTGATTAGACTAAATTTACTCTAGGCTAATTCTCATTGGTCCACCTCTATGGCCATCCAATAGGATTTGAGGGAAGATTGGGGCAACTGGTCTAGGAGCCTAACATGTGTCCAATATTCCCTTTGTGTAAAGGGGGAGCTTTGGAGTGTGTGTGTTTCTCTCTCCTCCCCTACTCTCATGGCTCGCCCCCTCCTTGATAGGGATGTGGGAAGACTTTTTAGTCTTCCCATGACCATCCAATTTTCCCCTACATTGTCCTTGGACTATTGAATGAAAACTAGGAACCTTAGCCTATGGAAGTCTTAATGGAGTTGAACCTTAGGTCTTTTAAGCCCCATGGAAGCACATTGCTCTTTTGCAATCTGTCCCCCTTTGAATCCCTATTTTCCTTCCTTTGTATCCCTGCAGAAACCGGTCTGGTAGCCTTACCAAAATTCTAGCTTTTACTCCACTGGTATTTCCCCATATTAAATGATCAGTTTAACATGAGAAAATCATTTGGGAGAATTAGATATTAGTTTTTATGACATTACCTCTCTCGTGAAATCATAGTCGTCCTCCACTATGAGGTAGAGAAGATAAAGCCTAGTCATTAGTACGTTTGCTAGCGGGTAGAGGATCCCTATTACCCTACGACACTGTTCCAGAATGGATGACTAGTGCATTTGGTGCTTGAGAGCCTTAGCTGCCGCAAGCATGTCTGCACATTAGTCCGTATCAATATTCCATAGTAGAGTGGCAAGCTCTAATTGGTGTTCGGGAGACGTTGTCTCCACAAACATGATCCTAAGCCTGCATACTTATTAACATGTGCGCACAATAAAGAAAAAGAGAGTCTTATAAGACAAAAGCTTTGTTCATTTATACATATTTACATTTTCTTACTCTAGGGAGTCATTGTAAGCATTGACAAGGTTTAGGTATCCTTGTATGCCTTGCATCCATATAGCATCTTCAAAAGGATAATTTTTAAACTTGATAAGATATCGTCGGATAGTCTTACCACCTCGTAATACCTTGTCTTTGTGTCGGAGAATGGACTCGGGCTGCAACATCTCTTCTTGGTCCTCGATCTCCGGTGGGTCTTCAATAATTGCTTCTTGAGGTGGCTCTCCTTTGTAAGGCTTTAGTAGACTCACATGGAAAGCATTGTGTATGAGCCAATGGCTGGGCAACTTGAGTTGATAGGCCATCTTATTGATTGACCTAAGAATTTGAAAGGGACCATAGTACCTTTTTGCTAACTTAGCATAGTACTTTTGGTGTCCTGTAGGATTCTTGCCCGTTGTGTGCCTTAATCAAGCCTTGGGAACCTTGAGCAAGACCCAACGATTCTTTTAAAAGGCTAGGAGTCTTCTGTGCTTATCAGCAGCAACCTTTTTCCTTTGTTGAAAGATCGATATAGCATCCTTAATCTTTTGAATCTTGCAAGTCTCGGCTATATTCATCTGCAAACAACAAAGATCTTCCCATGTACCTTGAGTAGCAAGGGACTTTTTGATCTTCCCTCTATCACCTCAAAAGGTGCTTTTCCCATGGAAGCCTTTTTGTAAGCATATTCCACTAAGGGTAAGTACTTCTCCCATTGGGACTTTTGATCTACTTCTCTGACATAAGCTTTTAGTAGATCAAGCATTGTTAGGTTAGCTATTTCACTTTGGCCATCCGTTTGGGGACGATAGGTGGAAGAGAAGTTTAGCCTTGTACCTAAATTTCAAAGAGACCCTTCCAGAAGTTACTGGTCATTCTAGGATCTCTATCCGACACTATAGACATTGAAAAGCCATGGTATTTGAAGATTTGTGATATAAAGAGGGTTGCCATTTGATGGGCTTTAATAGTCTTTTTGATAGGTATGAAATGTGCTTGTTTGCTAAACCTGTCTACTATCATCCATATTTCTGTATTCCCATGGATAGACTTGGGCAATCCAAAGAAAAAATCCATGGATGTGCTCTCCCATGGTGAATTAGGGATTGTCAAAGGTTGAAGCAATCGAGGTTGCTTCCCTCTATCAAACTTCATATTTTGGCATACACACATTTTGAAACATACTCTTGTATGTTTGCTTTCATGGCAGGCTAATAGAAATATGTTTTTATCCCTTTTAGGGTAGACTGAATCCCTCTATGCCCTGCATAAGGAGGAGCATGAGATTCATACATTACTTTCTCACGTAGTGAGTTAGTAATGCATAGTCTATTGCCATAGAGAAGATAACCATCTTGTAGGGTAAATGGTTCTTCCTTCTTCCGTAGTGCAAGGGCTGAAATCACATTGCTAGAATTGAAATGGATAGTGTACTCATCTATCATAGAAGATAGATCATTGTGAGTTTCTATAGATACCACATTCCTCTCGGTCGTCTTGAGAGTGCATCGGCTACTTGATTATGCTTGCTAGTAGTGTGAGCAATATGAAAATGAAATTGCGAAAGGAAATTTACCCACATCAGTTGTTTGTCGGAGAGCTTGGACTGCGTCATGAAGTACTTAAGGCTTTGGTGATCCGTTCGTAGAATGAAAGGAGTCCCCAAAAAATAGTGCTTCCACAAATCTAGAGCAAGTAGAACTACTAAGAGTTCCTTTTCATATATGCCTAGAGCTTGCTCAACAGGGTTGAGCCTTCGACTTTCATAGGCTATGGCATGCCCTTCTTGGAGCAAAAAAGCTCCAAGGCAATCACCACAAGCGTCACATTGGACCTGAAATGGCTTTGAGAGATCTAGCAATGTAAGCACAAGTTGAGAGATAAGCTTCTCTTTAAGCTTTTTGAAAGCATTGTTTTCCTTGGTGGACCATATATACCTAATGTTTTTCTTGGTTAATTCATGTAATGGTCTTGCGATTTGTGAGAACTTTTCTATGAAGCGTCTATAGTATGCACACATACCTATAAAGCTTCTTAGTTCATGCAAATTCCTTGGATTAGGCCATCCTTTTATTACCTCTAGCTTTGATGGATCCATTTGGATTCCATCTTGAGAGATAATGTGACCTAAATACTGAATCTCTTGTAAGAAAAATTCACTTTTCTTTTGGTTTATATAAAGCTTATTCTCTCTTAAAACTTGAAATATTACCTAGAGGTGTTGCTTGTGTTTGTCTAATGAATTCGAGTTGATGATTATATCATCAAAGAACACTCCAATAAAGGTTTGGTGAGGCTTGAATAGCTTCTCCATCAAGCGGTTAAATGTGGCTGGTGCATTGGTCAAGCCAAAAGGCATGACAATGTACTTATAAAGACCAAACGTAGTGCAAAATGCGGTCTTTACAATGTCTTGATCAACTATCCTTATTTGATGATAGCCACTTTTTAGGTCAATCCTACTGAAGTAGGTCGACCCTTGTAGCTTATCAAATAGGTCTTCTACCAGTGGAATGGGAAACCTATTCTTGATAGTGATTCTATTTAGTGCTTGACAGTTGACACACATACGATATGTGCCGTCTTTCTTTTGCACTAATAACACTGGTGAACAAAATGGAGATGAGCTAGGCCTAACCATGCCTTTCTCAACTAGATCACGAACTTACCGCATAATCTCATCTTGTTGAACTTGTGAAACTCTATAAGGAGGTTCACTAGGTGGTGAACTTCCTAGAAGAAGTTCAATTGCATGGTCGTCATTGCCTCATCTGGGAGGTAGTTCACAAGGGATGTCGTCAATAAAAACATCTTGGAACCCCTTGAGGAAACTGGATAACTCTCATTCATTTTGATTGTTTATATTTTCTTTTGCTAAAGCATTAGGTTATTTTGAGAATCTTTAACAAAAATTATGTACACGGAAATAGAGCTCTTTATTGACTTATTGAAAGCTTGCTTATGTACAAGGGGTATGGTACTACCCAACTCCTTAGCATTTATGTACATATCTTTTTCCTTGAACCTAAAGTAGATTTGCCTTTTAGGGTATTTAACATTGGCAGCTATGCAATCAAACCATGGTGCCCCTAGGATTACATCCTCATGCTTGAGAGGAAAGATGAAGAAATCCTCCTTGTCCACATAGCTTTGGACATGGAGCCTCAATTTACCAATTAAGGGAGTGACTGAGGATTTTTGCCCCTTGAAAGCACCATTGACAGGTAGGACATATCCCATCTCATAGGCTTGGATGCCTAGCTTGGTGGCCAACTCTCTGGATATGAAATTGTGAGTAGAACCAGGGTCAAAGAGAATAAAAGCATCATGTTCTCTTACCTTTACCCAACCATGGCATAAAGAAGATCCTTTGTGATGAGCATCCTCTTCTTGAATTTTGACCAAGGTAGCTCTTGGAGGCTCATTACGTGTATTCTTGTGGGGGCAAGCACGATAAGCATGCCCTTTCTCCCCGCACTTGAAACAACGGTTATCTTTCCGATAACTCTCTAGCTCTTCAAGAGAGAGTTTATTTTTGCCTTTATAAACTCCCTTCTTCTTGGCTTTGTTGTTGTTGGTGTTGCCTTTGGGAGACTTTTTGATGTTGTCCTTCCCCTTAGGCTTACCACCATGGTATGGTATATGATCGCAGATATGATGCATGGCCTTTGGGATTTAACATACTCCACCATATCCTCAGTTAAACCTGCACAAAATTGTTGTTTTTGCTCTCCAAAATCCATCTTTTGAAATACAGTGGCTTTGAGATGTAAATGCCAAAACTTGTCTACATATTTGTGAATGGATTTGTAGGGAGAGAGCTCCAAGCTTCCCCATTTGGTGAGTACTTTGTCTTTGGCATCGTTAGCCAAAAACTACTTCATGATGGAAGCTCTTAAAGCTTTCCATGTTCGTGGAGCTTCACCATTTGCTGGTAGGCTAGACCACCATTGCTTGGCGGAATTTTTAAAATGCATAGCTACATGACGGCGTACCTTAGAGGACTCCGTGAAGACCTCATCTTCAAACACCGCATTGAATTGCTAAATAAAGGCCAAGACTTTGTCCGTAGCACCAAAGGTGCCATCATAGGTAAGGATAGAGATGTTCTTTCCTCCCTCTTTGAACTTTTTGAGCTTGGACGACCTCTTCTAGGCGGCATAGGATTTCCTATGGCCTCTTTTTTTAGGTGGTTCAAGAGCTGCACCATTACGTTCTTCAGAAGAGGAAGAGTATGAGGAGGATGGAGAAGAGGGTGACCTCTTTCTCACCTTTTTCTTCCCTTGTTCCTCCTTGTCTGCACCATCACTTTCTTTAGAAGAGGAAGAGGATGAGGAAGATGGAGAACAGGGTGACCTCTTTCTCGCCTTTTTCTTCTCTTGTTTTCTCTCTTTTGTCTTTGAATTATGGTGTAGAGGAGTATGCCATGGTCTTCTCCGTTTAGGGGGTGTTGGAGAGCGTTTTGCCTCCCATCTTTGTAGAGCCATTTTTGTCTAAATGGCAGGAGACTCACTTCTTTCTTGTTCTTTTAGTGGAGGCTCTACCGTTGAAATTTGGGTTCTCCTTTGAGAGATAGATGCATCATCAAGTAGTGAATTTTTGAGCCCTTCCTATGGATCTTCCTCTTTTTCCCTTATCAGAGAGAGTCCTCTTTTGGAAGTCTCATCAGGAGCTTTCCTAGTACTCTCTCTTCTTGGTGGGGAGTTTGTATAATACCATGGGTGCACAATTGCTGTAGCACTTCACCTTGGAGGGATGGGTTGCCCAGGGCTTGTTGAAACCTAGAAACAAGATTGTTTACAAGCATAGGGGCATCACTAGTTGCTCTTTTATTAGGAAAATCAAAGCTATCAACATTCATTCAGTCTCTTTTCCCTTGTTAACCATACTAGAAAATATTGGGTGTAAATTTTACTTGTACTTTGGCACTTCGAGCCCTAGTTGCTACTCCTCTTTACCTTCAAAGATAAGCACTCAAGCATCTATACCTGTGACTTGATTATTATTAATTGCAAGGAATAGAAGAGAGGGTTCAACAGAGCAAAGACAACACCAATTCTTGTGAAGCTTCTAATAGCCCAATAATGGTTAAGCCATAGGCAAGCCCCATAGGACTCCATTATTAAGACCATAGCTCTCAACGGTGTCCATGTTAACTGCATAAAGCAGGCATGCTTCAAGGATGAAAAATCCCTATTCTACTTACTCTTTTGCAATTAATAACACCAACCATTTGTAGCAAGCTTGAGGACCTCTCTTCTTGAGCAAGAAAAGAGAAACCAATAGCGCTGATACCAATGTAACATTTAATGCACTAGTAACTTGTGTGTAGTGGAAATTGATAACATAGTGAGCATTTCATTAAGAATAAGTTCCTAATAAGCATAGAGAGAGTACTTAATTTGAGAAAGAAACCTAGAAATTTACACCTAGCTAATTTGGCATTGACAATACTTGAAAAGAGAGAGAAATAGAACAATTGACAAGAGTTGAGGACCGGATTTGCATGGAGCCGGTCTTGAAGACCTCCAATAGGTAGTGTTACAAGTCCTTTGAGCTTAGGTAAGCTAGGACTGTGGTTGAGGTGGGAGCCCGGCCCAAGCTTGAGGTGCTTGTCATGCCTAATGACTGAGATGCTTGTCATGCTTGAGATGCTAGGGTTGTACTTGAGGTGAGAACCCATCCCAAGCTTGAGGGGCTTAAGAGCCAAGCTTGTGGTGAGAACTCAAAGTAGAACCCTACAAGGAGGGGGTGAGCCATGCAAGAAGGGGGGATGGTTGCTTGACGACTCTCTCTCCCAAAAAAAGGGCACCCCTTGCCCAAGAGGCAAGTAGGACACATGTCAAGCCCCTAGCTAGGTTACCCTCATGGTGTGCCTAAAGCCTATTGGTTGGCCTTCCAAGGGGTCCAATGATAATTTAGTGGATCTAATTAATCGTTTTAGCATTTATCAAGCCCTCTCGCTCTCAAAGGGGAAAGAGGGACACTTGTCCCAAGGATACCCTTGTTGATTGATATGACTCTTGCTTGTGATTGGATAGGCTTGGAGGGGTCCAATGAGCTTCAAGAATGAGCTACAAGGGGGGGTCGACCAAAGCAAGTAGGGGGCCTGCTTAAGAAGTATACTCTCCCGCACACACTCACAAACACTCTCATTGTGTGAAGTGCAAAGTGCAAGAGCTCCCTCTCCTTCTCCAAGAAAGTAGAGGTTGAGAGCCTACACCAACACTCTTGGCTATGGAATGCAAATCCAACCAAGAGCCATGCTTCAATGCTTAAGATTTCCATCTTCTCCATCTTCATTGCTATGCTATTATGTATGCTAGAAAGAAGAGTGATCATAAGTCAGGAACTAATTCTTTCTCCTATGAAATGTTTCCTCTTCCTCTTTCCTACCCTCATTCCTTGCTAGCTCTCTCCACCTTCGAAGGTGTTTGAGGTCTTGGGACTGAGGCTTGGGATATTTAATGCTTTCCACAAATTTTATGTTATGCTTGTGATGCATGAAGCTTTCCATCTTCATTGCATCACCTAGGTCACGAGGAGCACAAAGATTGTATTGTAATAAGTCTCTCTTGATAAGAGAAATCATAATACAAATGCCTATTGGAGGGGGAACATGCTCCACATAAATCCGGTCCTCAATTGTTATCATGTTCTCTAAATTATCTCTCTTGCAAAAATATTGTTCATGCCAAGTTAACTAAATACTATGTTTATGTTTCTATCTTCAATTATGTTCACCCACTATGCTCACAAAGTAATTTCTCAAAAGTACTCTCTCTAACTGCCGCTACTCTCAAGTTAATAGACCAATTCCATTACATTGGTATCAGAGCATTTGGTTTCTCTTTTCTTGCTTAAGAAGAGAGGTCCTTAAGTAGCCTATAAATGGTTGATTTTGTTAATTATATTAGGGTAAGTGGGACTAGGATCTATTATCGGTTTTGTTGAGCCCACTATGTGGGATATGGTGCACACCTCGGGAGCTTTGGACTTAATAATGGAGTCTTTTTAGACTTGCCTATGGCTTTACCATTATTGAGCCATAAGAAGTTCAAAAGGAGCTAGCCCTCGGCAACTTTGAAATATTAGACCCACTCCACTACTCTCTATTATTAACCACTTCGAGCCATGGGTGTAGATACTTAAGAGTAGATTTTCAAAGGCTAAGAGGAGTAGCGACTAAGGTTTTGAATTGGCAAAGCATACACTAAGTACGTACACAAACTTTGTTCACATGACAGACAATAACCAAGAGAGTAGAATGAACATTGATAGCTTTGGTTTTGCACATAAATGTGCTAATGATGATGTCCCCATGTTTGTCAATTATCCTCTTAATAGGTTGTAGCAAGCTATGGGCAACCCTGATTTGCAAGCCAAAGTTACTCAACAACTTCACACTTATGGGATTTCCCTTCCTCTCCAAGAGGAGAGAGAGCTTAGGAGGCCTCTTGAAGAGACCCCCAAAAGAAGACTCTCTCCCATACGAGAGGAGGAATCCAAAGATCAAGAAAGCAATGAAACTTTAAGTTCCTCTGAAGATGTGGCTCCACAAAGACAGCGGTCTAGATGATCGCCAACTCCTCCCAAGAGGAAAAGATCAACACACAGTCCTCCTCCTCATCACCCGGAAAGGGAAGAAAGAGGTCACCCTCTTCTCCTTCTTCCTCACCTTCCTCCTCTTCCGATGAAAGCTATGGCTATTCTCCTAGAGAATACAGGAGGGGACGACATCACAAATGATACCCTACATAGTGAAGGTCACAAAAGCTAAAGAAGTTCAAAGAGGGAGGAAAGAGTATCTCTTTTCTCACCTATGATGGCACCTTTGGTGCTACTGACAAAGTGTTGGCCTTCATCAAGCAATTTGATGCGGCCTTTGGAGACAAGGGCTTCACAGAGTCCTCCAAGCTATACCATGTAGCTATGCACTTCCAAAAATTGGCTCGTCAATGGTGGGCTAGCCTTTGTGGCAACGAATAAGCCCCAAAGACATGGAAAGCTCTATGAGTTTCCATCATGAAGTAATTCCTTGCAAGCGATGCAAAGGAAAAAGTGCTTACCAAATGGTGCAGCTTGAAGCTTCTCTCTCATGAGTCTATCCACAAGTATGTAGACAAGTTTTGGGATTTACATTTCAAGGTTACTATCTTTCAAAAGATAGACTTTGCCAAGCAAAAGCAACAGTTTTGTGCGGGATTACCTGAAGAGATGGACGAGTATGTCAACTCTCAACGACTTGGTTCTATCAGTGAACTAATCCACCACACCATGGTTGCTTCACACATCAACTTCCAACAAGGGGCTAGATGGAATGTCTAGCCCATGGAAAATAAAGACAAAGGTGATGCCAAGGGGAAACCCAATGCCCAAAATTCTTCCCAAGGCACTTCCAACAACAACAACAACAACAATCGGTCCAAGGAGAAGGGAGTTTACAAAGGTAAAAACAAACTCTCTCCTGAAGATCTTGAAGATTTTCGCACGGACCATAAGTGTTTTAAGTGTGGGGAGCAAGGACATCGTTATCCTTCTTGCCCCAAGAAGAATGTTCGCAATGAGACTCCTTGAGCTTCCGCTACCGAAGCTCCAAAAGAGGATACTCATGGCAAAGGTGCACCTCTCTCCTATGCTTGGGGAAAGGTAAGAGAGCACGATGCCTTCATTTTGTTTGACCCTGGATCTACTCACAACTTCATATCAACGGAGTTGGCCACCAAGTTGGGCATTCAAGCTTTCGAGATGGGAGATGCTGTAACGGCCGACACTGCTTTCAAGGGACAGCGAGCCTCCGTTACTCCCTTGATTGGGAAGTTGAGGCTCCATGTCCAAAGCTATGTTGACAAAGAAGAGCTTTTCATCTCTCCTCTCCAACATAAGGATGCTATCCTAGGGGCGCCATGGTTGATCGCATGGCTGCCAACCTAAAGTTCCTTGAAAGGAGAATCTACTTCACCTACAGGGGAAAGAACATGTATATAGATGCTAGTGAGTGTGGTCATACTATACCACTTGTGAATCCTCCTGCTTTTGATAAATCAATGAAGAGCTCAATTTTTGCGTACATGATGTTTTTCAAAGAGTCCCTAAAAGATATTAATGTTTTTCAAATGTAAATGGTAGGAATCAAAAAGAGTTAGACTTATCTAATTTTCTAAAGGGATTACAAGATGTGTTCATCGATGATATCCCTATGGACTTACCTCCAAAACAAGGGGATGATGACCATGGCATTGAGCTCCTTCTAGGAAGCTCACCGCCTAACAAGCCTCCCTATCGAGTTTCTCAAGCTCAATAAGAGGAGATCATGAGGCAAGTACAAGAATTGGTTGACAAAGGGATGGTGAGACATAGCTCCTCTCCCTTCTATTCTCCAATCCTTTTAGTGCAAAAGAAAGATGGTACATACCGTATGTGTGTGGACTATCGAGCACTGAATCATATCACTACCAAAAACAGATTTCTCGTGCCTCGAGTAAAAGATCTGTTTGATAAGCTACAAGGCTCTACCTACTTCAGTAGGATTGACCTTAAAAGTGGCTATCATCAAATAAGGATAGTGGATGAAGATATCCCAAAGACCGCGTTTCACACAATGTTTGGTCTTTATGAATATCTAGTAATGCCTTTTGGCTTGACTAATGCACCGGCCACGTTTAATCGTTTAATGGAGAAAATTTTTAGACCCTACCGCAAATTCATTGGTGTGTTCTTTGATGATATCATCATCTACTCCAAATCTTTGGAGGAACATAAGCAACATCTCCCAAGTGATTTTTCAAGCATTGAGGGAGAACAAGCTTTTTCTCAACCAAAAGAAAATCAAATTTTTCCTTCAAGAGATTCAATACCTAGGTCATATTATCTCTCAAGATGGTATCCATATGGATCCATCGAAGTTAGAGGTAATAAAAGCATGGCCTAATCCAAGGAATCTACATGAGCTAGAAGCTTTATTGCATGTGTGCATACTATAGACGCTTCATAGCAAAATTCTCTCAAGTATTAGGACCACTACATGACTTAGCAAAGAAGAACGTTAAGTATTTATGGACTGCTAAGGAGCAAAATGCTTTTGACAAGCTCAAAGAGAAGCTTACCTCCCAACCAGTCCTTACCTCCCAACCAGTCCTCATGCTTCCGGATCTCTCAAAGCCATTTGAGGTCCAATGTGATGCTTGTGGTGATTGCCTTGGAGTAGTTTTGCTTCAAGAAGGGCATGCCATAGCATATGAGAGCCGAAGGCTCAATACGAATGAACAAGTCTTGGGTGTTTATGAGAAAGAGCTTTTAGCTATTCTACATGTCCTAGACACATGGAAGCACTACTTATTGGGGACTCCATTTATTCTATGAACCGACCACCAAAGTCTCAAGTATTACATGACACAAATCAAGCTTTCCAACAAACAAATGAGGTGAGAACTTTTCTTTCTCAATTTAATTTCCATATGGCTCACATTGCTGGTAAGCACAATCAAGTGGCCTATGCAGTTTCACAATGACCAAAATTCAATGTGGTGTCTATAGCTACTCACAATGATCTATCTTCTATGATAGATGAGTATGCTGCTGACCCTGACTTTAGAGACATAATGTCAGCCCTTGCTTTGGGAAAGAAAGAGGAACCATTCACCTTGCAGGATGGTTATCTTCTCCACGACAATAGGCTACATGTTACCCGTTCCCTTCAAGAGAAAATTATGTATGAATCTCATGCTCCTCCCTATGTGGGGCATAGAGGCATTCAACCTACTCTCCGAGGAGTAGAGACGTATTTCTATTGGCCTACCATGAAAGTGGACATACACGAGAATGTTTCAAAATGTATAGTATGTCAAAAGACCAAGTATGATAGAGGGAAGCAACCTGGATTACTCCACCCATTGCCTATCCCAAATTCACCATGGGAGAGTATATCAATGGATTACCCAAGTCTATCCATGGGAACACGGGAATATGGACAATAGTCAATAGGTTTAGCAAGCAAGCACACTTTATTCCTGTCAAAAAGACTATTAAGGCACACCAAATGGCAACCTTCTTCATATCATAGATTTTCAAACACCATGGATTACCAACATCCATCGTGTCAGATAGAGATTCTAGAATGACCAGTAATTTTTGGAAAGGTCTCTTTGAAAATCTAGGAACAAGAATGAATTTATCTTTAGCCTATCACCCACAAACGGATGGCCAAGTGAGATAGCCAATCTTACAATACTCGATCTACTAAAAACTTATGTTACAGAAGTAGATCAATGCTCACAATGGGAAAAGTACTTACCTCTTGTAGAGTATGCCTACAGTAATATTGTACATACTTCTATGAGAAAAGCACCTTTTAGATCATAGAGGGAAGACCTAAAAGTCCCTTGCTACTTAAAGTACATATTTTGGGGGACCACTCCACCAATACTATGTAAATCCGGAAGAGGTAAAAACCATGACTACTCACACAAGACCTTAGATTGTACATGTGAGCCCAGTTAAAACCAGGGGTCATTTGGACATGAACGAGTCCCAAGCACAAGGCCTTTAGGATCAACGGTGTCTAGGGCTTCCATGAACACACATAGGGGCAGTACTGCTCTTGATGTCACTTACACCACTAGAATCCCTTCGACTATTACACGAGATTGACTTGATGAACATATAGCGGATAGGATACCACTTGTAGTACCAAGAGGAGATTATGAACCTAGAGAAGCCACACCAGGAGGACCAGGTGTTGCTACAATGGTTGCGGAGGTCAAACGAATGTGACCATCTCAAGTGGAAAAATGCATAACCAAAAAGTATAGTGGATCAGGAGATCCGTATGCCCATGTTTTGATATTCAAACAAGTGTTGAGAGCGGAACAAGTAACTGATTTCCATACTCAATATGAAGGTTTTGGGTTGACGTTAGAAGGGACTGCTTTGACTTGGTTCCAACCATTAAACAACTTAGAATTTCCAAGTATTGAGCAACTTCTCTGAGAGTTTGCTGAGGAATTCTCAGAGAGGGGAATCAAGCATAACATTGTCTCCGAGATCTATGCATTTAGACAAAAGGAGAAAGAGAAAGTGAAAGAAGCATCGCTTCATTTCAAGCAATATATAGAAAGATGCCTTCTCGAGAACTACCTCAAGATGAGAGACTGTCAGTCCTTTTCATAGAAGGATTGCGAAATGACACGTTAAAAAAGGACTCGCACTTAAAGGCATGTGTAACTTTTGAGCAAGTCACAAAAGAGGCATTGCATCTGGTAAATAATTGCAAGGCATATGGGGAGGTGACTGAAGACACAGATCAAGGAACGAGTAGTACCTCTACAACTACGAGTGAGTCCACAATGAAATTGGGTGGGAAAAACCCAACTGTGTTGGATGTTGATCAAATGATCGAGGAAGTGATCAGAAGGATAAACCAAGGAAACAGGACAAACCCAAACACACGATAACCACCCACCCAAAAATGACTTGTGGAGGAGATCATCCAACTCAGTGGTGCAACCTTCAACAAAGGCCAGGATTCAACGCACCACCAAGTACTGAAGTGATGTGCTACTGAACAAAACTGGACAAACCATGAAACCCACGAATGTTTCTATAATTGAAACTATGTTAGAGAGAGACAATATGGAGCACATGGAGGGCAACAATTTCCGCCCCCTCCAAGGTACCAAGTAGGGACAAATAATGCAATCCAGAGGTAGGAAAAACCTCAACCTATGTTGGGACACCAACCTCCCTTACTGTAGGACAATAGGGCCACGGTACAAATTTCTCAACCCATAGAAACACCTTCTTATCAGAGTGTGGTCCAAGTAGTCTCATCTCGGGAAGATTCAAATACATACGAGAGGGGATTTGATGGGAATGCATATGCTCCGGAGGGACAAATTCCATGGATAATTCGTGAAGAGATGCCCGAGCCCTCATACATAGCACAACCAACAAAAAAACATTACTTGGTCGATGAAAGTATGCTTATGTTCATGGCAAACCAGAACTATAAACCTAGGGGGTACCCTCCTAGAGCAGGACAACCAATGGGAGCTCCACAAGCTTCTCCACCACCTGTAGGACTCTGCTATGAATGCAGTAGGGATCATTAGGCAAGGGTTTGTTCAAACAAAGGAGAATGGGTTAAATTTTTTGGGTTCTGTGATGGATGTACCACTGACCATCTCATTCCACACTATCTAAAAAACCCTGACAACAAAGGGAAAGCAACCATGAACAAGATGGGGATTATGCCAAGCTCAAGTGGACCAGGAACAGAACCAACCATTCCAATAAAAGCTGTAACGAGAGCCCAAGCACATGAGGCAGCAAGGAACGTCCTAGCCAACCAGACAAAGATAGAAAATTTGTCTGTCCGAACCCCTAGGAAATCCTGGAAGCAAAATGAGACAAGATAAAAGCCAAAAAAAGAGAAAGAAAAAACGGCCTTGGAAACCAAATTACTGCAAACAAAGGAACAACTGAGAAGGGAAAGAGACCTTAAGGGAAACAACAAGGTAAAAGAACCATCGGTTATACCATCGGGAGGAACTGTCTTGGTAGACAAGGTTTTTGAACCTTTGGATGCAATTTTAAAAGCTTACGATGCAAGGCTAAAGCCTAACCAAACCCAAGAGGATAGGTGGTTGACGTACCCTCATCCGGGCTATGAAAAGGAGAGGCTAAAGATCTGCAAGGAGCTCATCCAAGCTGCTCAAGCGCTTATGGAACCACCATTTCCGACTGCTCCAAAAATTGATGTATTAATCCGTGAAAAAATTCAAGAGTTAGAGGAGTAGGGAATCAAAAAGGAAGATCAACCAGATTTTGTAAACAAAACACCATTGGATACAAGGTTGACAGCCAATACAACATATGGAATGTATTCGCAACCACCACTACCAATTTTGAAAGTGGAAGAACAATACAGATCAAGAATAGAAAAGATGGAAGTGCTACACTTCTGTCAGCTCCTATCATAGAGATCCACTTGGAACATGAGCTCTACCCAAATGACATCCGATCACTGTATGGTGATGCAGGTACAATGATATTATCGGAAGATAGTAAACCGCAGTTGTTGAAGACTTTACCTTCATTTATTGGTAACCATGAAACGTGATCGGAGGTGAAGAAAGTACCATCTCAATGGAAGGCCAATCCTAAGATGATGGATACCAAGACCCTTCATGAGCTGATGTCATCCCCTATCCGTTGTACGGAGTTACTAAAAATCAAACCGCATCTTTGGGAGGAGGTCAAGAAAAATTTGAAAAAAATAGGGCTGATAATTCTGCCACCCAATGCTTCTTCAAAAACACTGA
Organism: Adiantum capillus-veneris; assembly: GCF_014529385.1. Lineage (NCBI taxonomy): Eukaryota > Viridiplantae > Streptophyta > Polypodiopsida > Polypodiales > Pteridaceae > Adiantum > Adiantum capillus-veneris. The sequence goes on from NC_140955.1 coordinate 14,269,332, forward strand.
AGACGCAACCCTCAAAACAAGCTAAACATGAGCTAGTACCAGTGAAAAAGGTAGCGGATTACTATGAAGGTGAAGAAGGAAATACTACCCTACCGGTGGAGTACAAAGAGGTTAAGTTGATAGCAATATTGGATAGTGGGGTTGGAATAGCCATAGCTACCAAAGCAATGTGGGAAAAATGGGAAAAACCTGCTCTCCGAAAGACTAGAATGAAACTTCAATTAGTTGATGGGTATCTGGAGAGACCAATTGGAATTCTAGAGCAGATTGTAGTAACCTCTTGCGGAATTGCATATGAACACACATTCGCTATTATGAATTTTGATGAGAGCAGCAACTTCGATATCATATTGGGCAGACCATTCATGCGTTAGCTCAAAATGGTACAAGATTGGGGTTACGACTATATCTATCTAAGGAACAAGGACGTCACTACGAAAATTAGTGTCAGAGATCATAGCTATAGAGATGTAGAACAAACCCCCGAAGAAGAGCTGAACTCCACAACTGACCAAGAAGGGGGAATACCGGCTTGGTTTCCGAACAAAGCCCACCATTGGACATGAGAAGCTTTTGAAGGTGGAAGTTTAACAGGGAAGATTGCATTCTTGATAGGACTACACAAGACGAGGCCTATGTACCAGAGCCTTTTCCAAAGGAGATGTTCAAACCTTTTGGATGGCAACAGATACTGGCCACTCTTGATGTGTGTATAAACGAGGTGACACTCACCAAATTCTGCAATGAGGAAGGATGGGAAGTCCCTGACACAAGGAGGGGGTTACCGATTGTCGACGCATAGTGGATGAGATCTCAGTAAGAGACCTTGACCAAACGGATGAAGATGATTTCCAAGACTCAATTGATAAGCTGTTAGAGGACAACGCCGATGAAGACCTGTCTAGTAGCTCAAGTCAGGACATTAAACGGAAGGATCGACGAGTGATCTACTATGATTTTTCAAACCAAAATCCTCAAAGACAGCACAAATATCAAGATAAACACAAAAACAACCAAAATAAGACCAAAGAAGACTCAGTACCTCTATTAACCAACAAAACGTAGTACTTAAGGTTAGTAGAAGCAATTGATTGCATCAAAGACGGGATATCAAAGAGATACATGAAACCTGACTCAACCAAAACAAAAACAAAAAAGAAAAACACAAAAAAAGAGAGCAATTCCGAGAAATCGACAAAGTTGTCCAAAATGGAGCGCAAAATCAAATACAATGAATTGAAACAAGCCTTGAAGGAAGTTTGGACAACAAAAATGGAAACTGACGAGGAAACAAACGATGATAAATTCGATGCACCTTCCCACTATAAGAAGTATATTATTAGAGATAGAAAAATCGTGGTGCAGAAACCCAAACGAGATCCCAAAGAACCAGGCACTTCATATGATGGGCCTGAAAAAGCCAAATGTATCTACTTAGCAGAAGGAGGTGAGGAGCCTAAACCTGCATACATCACCACAGACCTCATTGAAGAAGAAGAGCGACTTCTAGTAGATACGCTCAGACAATGCAAAGATGTCTGTGCATGGTTGTGGGACGCATGTCTAACCTCACCATCCTATCTTATTCCAATATTAGCGAGAACGACGATTAAATTGTCAATCCATGGGATGAAGTTAACTCGACTAGTGCATAGAGGCTACAAGAGGGTGTCAATCTCTTGAAAAACAACTAACAACTCGCATCTAACTCAAGCTACACTCAAGTGACTGAAATCACCAAAATCCAATTGCTCATCCGCAAACAAATCACATCCGTTATAACATCAAATGACATCCAAACGTAACCAAACTTCTAGGACATGTTTATAAGACCTAAGCACACATGCTTGTGGTCTCAAACCCCACTTTAGATCAAGTTACAAAATCATGATTATTAACAACAGTGGATTTTTGACCTGGTCGTTTTTTACCCAGAATGCATCTAAATGCTTAGCAATGATGCCCCAATACGCCACCTATGCTTAGTTTTTTATTTGAAAGTGTAAATTCCTAGTTATGATGAAATTAGGCTGCAGGTCTGCGATGCCAAAAGCTACGAAATACCGTGATGTGTTTATGTCAATGCGTAGAGCTCTGACCTGCGGTTGCAATGCAACAAACGTGACTGCAATGTGACAACGGGGGAGGGAGTAGGAAGCGAGAAGGAGAGGAGTGAGCAGCATTAGCTCACGCTGTGTATTTCATTATCCAAAACTTAATAATAACTTACAAAATTGGCTTTAATACCTTAGCCAAGGTTTTTGGTGGTCAAAACTAACAATCTGGGAGTTCTACCAAAGCTAGGTAATAACAGTTGATACAATATGGAATCTTGTAATTACAGAGTTTATCCAAGGAAATATGAGTTACAATATTCCCGATTTATCAAAATAATAAGTGTTTTACAATGAGAACTCTGAAAAATGGTATCCGTGTTAGCTTGCTGCTAACGATTAGTCGCTTTATGGACTGAAGTAGTCTTCGGGCTGGCGGTTGGTGAGGCGGTCTTTAAGCGCACTTAGTGTATTTTTGTATCTAATCGTCCTTTCTTTATCTGGCACTTGTAAAAGCTGCATAGCTCCACCACTAAGTAGCCTACACATGTGGATGTGAGGTTGCTGATCACACTGGCACAAATATCTTCGTTCGCCAAGTGAAGAATCCCGTGTAGAACGCTTCCTCAAATGCCATCATATTGTGTGAAGGTAGAAACATGCATCTGGTGCAAAAGCCATAGAGGACTTCTTTGGAAGGTTGGCCCACTGAGATCATAGCACAAACCTTTATTACCCTCGAGGAATGACATTTAAGGGGCGCATGCTTGCTCTGACTCATTGAACACTTCGATGCATGTGAGCAGCATTCGGTAGATCTTATATAGCATAGCACATGACAAATCAGGTAGACTTTTAAAGAATGACATGGTGCCCTTTAGGGTTTTCACCATGTATTCTTCAATGGCTAGTCCCTTTTCTGGAGCAGGCAATCTGGGGTAGTTTAGCCAAGTTGGCCGCTTCTTGTGTAGTGTCTCATGTGCTATCTAGGTCCTTACTCTTGGTACAGGACAGAAAGTTGGATCTTTTTGCAGGGCTGCAGGTTCTCTCGTGAACAAAATCAAGTATCTTGGGTTTTTGTTCAGCCAGCTCAACCCCCACTTTGGGTGGTCTTTATCTGCGCCCTCGACTTGCATGTCTGCGTAAAGCTTTTCTTTTACATGTAGTAACTCCACTTTTATTAGAGGGTATGGCAGGGACTGTTGGTGTCATTGCACATTGATTTGATTGGGAGTGAGTTGTGTAACGTTGACAAAGTGAAGAACTCTCAACTCCCAATCCATCGTTGCCTTCCTTTGCTCATCTACCTCGTGTGTAATCTTTTCTTTCAGTGCATCTTCTGCAGCCTTGGAGAGCTGGACCATGGGCACTGTGCCTTCTTCTATAATGGTTACCTGAAAATATTTCTCACCACTCAGCTCTACTGTGGACTGTGTCTCCATTTCAACAAATGACACTAAGGGTATTTCTATTTGAGGTTGCTCCAAAGTGCCTGCCTCTTATTGCGTTTCCAGCTTTCCCTCTCTCAATAGTTGGTTGACCCTTTGGAGTTCACCTGTCTCCTCAGCAGTTCATCTTCTATTTGGACCCGCATCAAGGCCAGGTCTCTGCGCTGAAATTTCTTTAACTTTAGTTCTAGCTCAAGGTCCTTGTTCTTTTTCTCCAATGCTTTGTAGACCTCGTATGTTCCTTTGATCGAGGCTACGACTGGATTCTCTCGTATTTTCTGCAATAAAATTTCCTAATCATTTATTCTTTGTTCTGAGTATTGTAGAGAAGCGTTCGTGACATCCAACTGCACTTGAATCTTCTGAGTTGACAGGGTTGTCGTTAGAAGTTTGTTTGTAACTTCTGTCAACTGTTCATATTTTGCTTTGCAAGCATCTGATAGTTTTGTAAGCTGGTCACCTAACTCCTCCATCTCCTTCTGTTGTTTATCTCTTGCTAGCTGATATTGTTCAACTTCAGCTTTCATTTCCTGCACTTGCCTCTGAAGATCAGTGATGACATTTATTCTGTCTTCTAACTCTCCTTGGAGAGCGTCAATCACTATCTCTAACTCTTTGGCCTTTGTGTTGCGGCCAAGTGCTGCTGATCGGAGTCTTTTCGTCATATCCTGCATTTGCTTTGCATATTCATTGACTTGCAAGATTACCTCATCATTTGATTGACAGTCTTCATTTCTTGCTAGCTGCCCAGATGTCTCGGTAGTCTCTTGTGTCTCTCTCAGCTACGTCATGGCGCGGCTGGTTATTCTGCCCTTGAGGTTGTGGCTGGCCTTCTTTTGCTTTGTCATCCTGATGCTTTGTGGATGCCTCGACCGTTTCATGCTGTGTTGAGGTAGAAGGTGTTGGCTTGGACTTTGTTGTGTCCTCTTGTGAAGTACTTATTTTCTTTTCTGGCTCGGGTTCTTTCTCTTTTTGTTGCTCTTGTGTAGCAGTAGCCTCTTGTGTAGATTCTTCTGCTTCTTTTGATTCAGAATATGTCTCTTTGGTGGGCTTAGCTTCCGTGGCTTTCGTTGTTGGTGATGGTGGTGGGCTTGGAATAGGGTTATCCTGTTGTTTCGTAGGTGGTGAAGTGGGTCAGGTAGGCTTGTGACCTTGGTCGTGTTGTGCCTCTTCCCTTGCTGTTTCCTCGGCTTGTCTCTGGTCCTCCGCCTCTTTTGCTTTCCTTGCCTCTTCTTGGGCTTCTTTCAGCTTTAGGGCTTCTGCTTCTTGATACATTTTTTCCAAGGATTTTATTGGATCTTCAGCCTCTTTCTTGGTGTGATGCTTGGTCCTTGGCCCCTTAAGTCCACTAGGCACCCATTTTTCCGGGTCCTTTCCTTGTGCTTGTCGGCTGCGTTGGTATGCATGTTTCTCTCTTTTAAATCGGGCTTGCTTTTGCACGAGATATTCTTGGTGTGTGGCTACGGATTTTCTCTTCATTTCCTCTCTTCGTGCTTCCAACGAGCTTTCAGCCGACTCTTCATCAGATTTGTAGGATCTCTTGGTTGATCTTGTAGCTCAAGGAGATGGTTGAGCTCCTAGTATCCAAGTGTTTTGGTTATCCTTAGGGACACCTTCTTCGTTAAAAACATCACAATTGTCTCCTAAGCCAATAGCATCTGACACACACTCTTCTAGAATTGTATGCTTTTTACTATAGAGTATAGCATGAAGTTCTTTGTTTAGCAGTCCCTCTAGAAACAAATATACGAGTCGTTCTTCTGTAGGTATCTCTAGCCCTGGGCATCTGGCAATGTATTGTTTCATTCGAGTTGCACAATCCCTAACAAACTCACCATGTTTTTGTTTAAAGCTATAGATTTGAGCTACCGTATTATGTTTCATCCCCGTTTTGAAACAAGCAGCTACAAATCCTTGAGCTAATGTGTTCAAGTCCATGATTGACCTTGGTGGAAGGTTTTAGAACCATGTCAATGCTTTTCCTTCTAATGTCATTCCAAACCCCTCGAATTGAGTCTGGAAATCGAATATACGTTCTGCTCTTAGCACTTGCTTAAAGCTTGCTAAGTGGTCATATGGATCCCCTGATCCACTGTACTTTTTGACCCATTTTCGAAAATTAGCTGGTCTGACGCATTTGTTTGGTTCAAATCCCGGTCTCCTGGCAGTTGGTCCTGCTCCGAGTCCTTCAAACCAGTCTGTTGGAAATAGTAACTCATGTAGCCCTGGACTGGCCTTAGTGTCACCCGGTTTTCTACGTGATGAGGTGGTTTCTAGTTTCTTAACATTATTCTCAGATGATCTCTCACGGTGTTCATCTCTTGGAATTGTTTCTGGTCCTTGTCTCAATATCCAATCCCTTATGGACTACCCTTGGTATTTGGTTTGTTCTACCTCCTCAGGAGTCATCATAACAAAGTTGTTGTTATAACAATCCCTAAACAGGTAGGTTGGTAAGTCTGTTGATCCCTTATCTTTGATCTTGAAGATATAAATGATCTTCATGGCCGTTAGTTGTCCTGATTTGGCATGCAAAGTCCACAGAAGATCTTTTATGTTTCTATCCTCCTAACAATAGCTCCGATCCTAGGATTATCCGTACTAAGCCGTTTCAAAGGCTTCAAATCTACTTGATTGTATCCCTCGAATTCTACAGTTGGTGGTCCTTCTTTTGCTGACATATCTGGGATTATGGTGTTTACTTCTAACCCTCATTTTTCTATCACATCAGGGTTTTCAAGTTTTACATACTGAGTTCCGTTTCTGTCCATGTACATTTTTCCTTGTTTGTTTGCCCTAATCTCTTCTTTGAACTCAATGAGTCTTACCATACACCTAGCAACATTTTTCGAGCGAACCAAAATCTGAGTGGATATTTATACGACATGGACCCATGTGGTCCTCTATGTAGCAGTTGGCAACTTCACTACTCAGCTTTATTAATAGGAATCTAGAGAGATTCCTAAAGTGTCTTTGAGGAAGGAAAAGGACGCAGATAACACGTGCAAGGGGGGGAAAAAACAAGAGATCGTTCATGAGTTGGCCCTGAGCGAGGAAGGAATATGACGTGTGCGAGATCTAGGATTTGACACGCAATGTGGGGGGGTGGCACAAGGAGCTGGCACATGCTACGTAGAGTCTCTCTCTCTCTCTCTCTTTGTCATTCTCTCTCTATGTATATTTTTAGCATGAAAAAGTGTTTATCAATGTTGTGGTGAAAACATTAGTGATTTTGTAGAGAAAGCATTGCGTGACAGCAACTCGAGTTTGCCATGGTTGCTCTCTTGTGCAAGTCCTACATGTAGCCCATTGGCATGTGCTCTCCTTTAAGTTGAGAACAAAGTCCTTGTATCTTTGCCCTTTGAATGGGCATCAATTTTGACGGAGCCAACATCTTCTCGTGTCTACAACTGCCACAACTAATCATGATAAGGTGAATATGGGAATGGGAGGATGTATATGCAGGTGGAGTGGGGCAGCAAACGAAGGTGAGTGAGCCTCTATCATCGTTGTAAGTAAGAGGTTGGTGAGGAAACATTTACAACAGCAAGGAAGAAAACTGATGGGGTTGTTTGCCTGCATGAGAACGGGGTGACAATGGGACCTTATACTTTTCCCAAAATAATGAGAGGGAATCTAGGCCTTAAATTAGTGACCAAGTTAATTTAGAGCCAAATAATAAAGTGGCCAAAATCGTTGAAGTTGTTCTATTTAGGTAGAATCTCATGAGACACTCCATTTGGCCTTGAGGTGAAAATGGGGGGAAATGGCACGTGGAGGAAATGGAGAGAGGGGCACAGAGAGAAAGATGTCTTATTGGACATTGTCGTGCTGACAGAGAAATGGATATTTTTTCGATGTATGCTTGCTCGACGAGTAGGTTGGTTCAATTAATCAGGTGTTGGTTTTGGATTTAATACCAAGAGATAAATTTGTAAACATCCAAGTTTTGAGATATTCTTCTGTTTTCTAGAGCCGAGATATTTGTCTCCTTTTATTAGGGCATATGTCTAGTGGGTACTGTGTGTCAGTGCCAATCGGTAGGGAAGAACACGGTTGCGAGTTGTTCTTAATTTCCAAAGTGTAATTTCTATCATGCATAGCCTAGCATATATGTCATGTTCCGTGCTTGCAAGCCATTGCCCCCCCAATTCCCCCTCCTTTGCGCTCACTCTCCGCCTCTTCCATGACACACCTCCTTCACTATATATGCTCTCACGTGCCCATCAGGTGGGAACCCACACATGAAGGAAATGGCATATGGTGAATGAGGGTGGCATCTGTGGACTAAGGCAAAAGTGTGGAGTTGCAAGTGTAGCTTGTGTCTCGGGTCCAGAATAAACAAGGTGTTGGTGACTAGCTATGAACATTGCAACTTATGGCTCGGGTGCAAGACGGGCAATGGGAGCATGGAAATGGGGTCTTGCTTGACTTTTCCTGGGAGGGAGAGAGACTGCATATATTCCATGAAAATTAATAGGGGAGATCTGTGTGGAACATGTTATTGTTGAGGAGAATCACAAGAGATACTAAGTTAAGGATTGAAAAAGAAAAGGAAAAAGGTAATTTGAAAGGGAAAAGAAAAGGGTTAAGTTTGGATCAAAGTTAGGTTTTGGAGATATAGATCTCACAAACGTTTTTTTGAAGGAAAAAGGGTGAATTGGCACATGGGGGGAGAGAGAGGAAGAGAGAGTTATCGGTGAATTTTTGGGGATTTTTAGGTTGCACGCGAGGGTGCAGGTGGACGCTAGAGCTCTTCAATTTGCCCAAGCGTAGAGCATCCTGCGGATGATTGCTATAAGGGCAAGAACGGAGTGGGGGGTATTTTGTCACTATGTTGAGTACAAGACAAGCAAAGCGGGGTGGACGACGGAAGGGTAGGGCAAGGAAACCTATGTGCTTCATTGCATCTGCTCTTGTTGTGACCATGCAAAACATACAGATGGAGAAGCCGTAGGAGATGGGCTCCCATGCCTTTTTGAGGGGAAGGTCATATGGTGCAGCTGGGCCTACACACTAAGGAATGGGAAAGATAGCGCCCTATTGTGGACATGAAGGAAGGCACCTACGCAATGTTGCAGACCAATCCAGGCAGGATGCTTGCATACGTCTATCAACCTGCATAGGGGTGATAAGGGGTGTGTGGCAACGGTTTCAGGGCTTGATGGATTCATTGGAATCTAAGGAGTCCAAATAGACTAAAGGTATCTTCAGAGATTCCGGGTAATTGGAGAGTAGAGCAAGTCGTAGGTGTGGCAAAGGTTTTTTTTTGGGTCTAATTAACTAGAATCTAACTAGATCCTGTTTTGCATTTAGGGGTGAAAAGGGGGCGCATGGCAGGTGGAAGAGAGAGAGAGAGAGAGAGAGAGAGAGAGAGAGAGAGAGAGAGAGAGAGAGAGAGAGAGAGAGAGAGAGAGAGAGAGAGAGAGAGAGAGAGAGAGAGAGAGAAACCGGACATGCTTCAATGTGTCATTGCATGTGTAAGGGTGAGCATAGGATGATGTGTATCGAGTTTGACTCTTTCCTTGCTGGTCATCAATGGTGATCGTGCTTACTTAAATTTGTGGTCGGCCCCTACACTGAGGAGTGAAGAAGGCCCGAGTGGAGAGACCTAATTGCCTATCATGTAGTCAAGCCTACACACTCAACAAAGGAAGAATTTAGAGGTTGAATCGAGCAAGGCATCACAACCTGGTTGAGCAAAGAGAGAGACACAGGGAAGTGAGCAAGGGCGATGGCTTAGGGACGGGGGGGGGCAGGTGGGGGGTGCTATGTTAACACCAAAATTTCTTTGCTTTAGAATTGCTAGTAGGTGGGCTTAGGAGCTACATTGTAGAAAATGAAAGAAAAAGAGGAAGGTTGCATGGAGATCACGGCCAGCCAGTCAATGGACACATGAACGTGAGCTAGACAGGGGAGCAAGTGCCACAATCCTTCTCTTTAAATTGGAACCACTGACTCTCTCTCTCTCTCTCTCTCCCCTTCCTTCCTTCCTTCCTTCCTTCCCCTCCCTACGAGCGGTGTTGGCAAAGGGAGGTCTGATTTTCCTTGTTGCTTTGGTGCAGGTATGCCCCTCTAATCCCTCTCTCTTGCTTTGCCTATCTCTTTCCCAATCCAACTGGCTCTGGTCCTACAATGGTGTGGTGCCTCCGCCAAGGGTGTCCATGGACAGCCTGTATCATACTGCGTCTCTCTCTCTCTCTCTCTCTCTCTCTCTCTCTCTCTCTCTCTCTCTCTCTCTCTTTGTCCCATGGTGAGCTTGAATCTCACTATTTGTGCCTCTCTCTCTATGTTGGCTACCCTTAGAAAACGTTATTGGAGGCTTCAAAGCATATTAAAAATAATAGAGGTAGATGAGAGAGAGAGAGAGTGGTAGAAAAACAACTCCCCCAAGGATCTGCATCGACGCAGATCCTTTGAGGAAGTTTTATTTTAAAACACACTCTCTCTTTTGAATAGGCTTTTGTTTATACTCTTCAATGTGTTAAGGAAAAAAAACTCCCAAAGAGTTTTCAAGGCTTTTGTATTTACCCTTCAATGTGCGTGTTTTTTTTCAAAAAACACTCCCGAAGAATTTTCAAAAGCAATTTTTCATTTGGTACAAAAAGGAGATAGAGAAATTTACGCAGATCCTTTGAGAGAGGTTTTTGGAGCTACTTCGCTCACAACTTTGCTGCCTACGAGTCCCTATCCTCGAGGGTACAAAAGAAGGATTTTGCGGTAGGGTGAAGCCTAGGTGGGGTCAGTCGGAGGTCGAGGACAATGGATGCTTGGAGGGCGGCATGCTCTGGGGTGAGCCATCAAGAAACTTCAACCCTTGTTTCTTCGGCCTTCCTCGGCCATGCCCTTCTTTTTCTCAGCATGGCTGCAACAAAAATCTCACCTTGCCTCTCTAATATGAACTTGCACAATTAAGAGTTGGATGGCAACACTTTCTTCCACCTACTCAAGAGAGGTTTTCCGGAAGCAAGATTAGAGAGAGAGAGAGAGAGAGAGAGAGAGAGAGAGAGAGAGAGAGAGAGAGAGAGATATTTGCCTGTCAAAAAGAAAAATTGCTATAGCCCTTACCCATAGAAATCTTTGCACTTGAGGATGGTGTTGGCACTACTGGATGTGGATGTGGTGGCAAACAGTCTTGCTGAGAAGGGGCAAGCTCTTTTTGTGTAGGCTACATCACATGAATTTCCATAGAGACATCAAAAACATGCTACACATTTTGAGAGAGAGAGAGAGATACACACACACACACACATAGGTTTTTCAAATGCAAAGTGAGGTCTAGAGTCTTTGTTTTTTGCATGCACTATGAGAGAGAGAGAGAGGGGGGGGGGGGGGAGGTGGGGCATTAGAAAAAGTAAGGATTTTATTAAGATTCTCCCTTTCATAATTTCTTGAAAAAATAGTGGTGACATACTCTCTATGTAGTTTTTTTTAAAAAAATCTCCATCAAAGGGTCTGCATTTTTTTAAACGAGCGAGAGAGAGAGAGAGAGAGAGAGAGAGAGAGAGAGAGCGCTATTGTGTGGATCTCTAGGAAGCTCCCCACCCTCCCTTCGAAATTTTTTTTTGCCTCAGCCCCTCACATTGGTGCATGAGGCTTGGGGAAGTCAAGAGAAGGGGGGGGGGGGGGGGGGGGGGGGGGGGGGGAGATAAGTTGAGATTCTTTACGACTTAGCCGCATTGAGTAACACAAACAGAATCATATCCACTAGTTGGGATCCTCTTTGAGATGGCTAGTTCCTTGGTTGGAAAGAGGTAGAAAGAGGAAAAAGGCCAAAGCTAATCGGTCTCTTTTTTTAATAGTCTATACGAAAAACAAGGTAGGAGGTGAATTGAGGAAGTAAAGTGCATGAATGGATGCGATGGCCCTAGGTGTAGTCCGCCTCATCAGCATTGACAACCCTTACTCCCTAGGGTCCCCTTTTATTTCACAATTTTTTTACGTATGAGGAGAGTGGTTGTGCTTTTATATGACAAACATGCGACATGGGTTTCCCCTCTGTCCAAGATCATGGATGTTCATTGAACCTGATTAGACAGGTGTCGTAGTCTGGTTAGTAAACTCATGTGCTTGTATTGATACTATATGGCTGGTAAATTTAGGGAGGGAGTATACTTTGTTGAGAGAGAGAGAGAGAAAGAGAGAGAGAATGGCTCCCTTTCCCCACTGGCACAAGGATACGACCGTCACATTCTTTAGCTCTCTACAGGTGGCTTCATCATCACATTGATTTATATGGATATAGAATTGTCACTAGGATCAAATGCCGCTAGATGCATATGTAGATAGTGCGACAAAGAGAGACACGATCAAGATCTATTAGTTTTGTGAGGAAGCTAGAGCAGAGAGAATTACAATTTTCCAGTTCTACTTTGAGGATCAAAGATATTATGGGTTCTTTTCTTCAAACTCTAGTTGTATTTCTTTCTCTTTATTTCTTCCTCCCTCCTTAAGCACAAAGAAAGACACCTTTCCTCTTACCCATCAACACCATCTACAAAAGGCCTCTAAATTGCATCTACCAAAACAAGTCTAAAGCTTCTACGCATGTCAACGTCTCAATTTTGGGAGAAGCCTTCAAGATAACACACACACACACACACACAAGACAATGAGACAAGCATGAAATAGTCGATGCAACACAAACTTCTTGCATACATTCGATGATCAACGTTTCTTTTGGGATCTTGGTAGATTCACCATAAAAGCTAAATTAAAAACAACGAGGATACTAATACTGGTCAACCAATGTGGAGGTCTCAATTTGTAGCACCCTAAAATACTGACAATAGGCACCTACTAAGGCTGCCCCATGAGCAAAGAGCTGAAAAATACTCAAATATAGTGCAAAACTAAGAGAAAGGGAGGGGGGGGGGGGGGGGGTGTTGCTTGCAAGGTTGAGCATTGATGCATAGGAAGGCCTCCAAACAACATGTTAGCAATGTTAGACCGGTGTTTGGAGAAAATAATCTTCACAAACTTACAAAATTCCTTTGGGCAATGGAAAGGCTAAAAAGTTTCTTTTACTTGTTGCTAGAAAAAACACAAGAAAGAACAAGCTCAAGAGTTATCCAATGTCAAGCTCTATGGCATATACCTCTTGCTTAGCATAGCCTTCTTAAATTTAATCACCATCTTTAGGAGGTATAGAGCCAATTTATTTAGTCTCTCAAGTGAAGAAATGAGTGACTTACATGAACTCTTGGCTGTGTGTGTTTTGATAAAGTTCCTCTATTAACTCGCTCGATTTTATCATCGCTCGAAAAAGTTTGCTAAGAGTTTGGGATTCCTCGAATTGAATACCATGGTCATCAATGCAAATAGCATACTCCTCGTTAGGGTCTAGGTAAACCTGAGCTCCATGGCGGTTAGTCTTATAAAAAGAGAGTATATGCTTATAGAGAATTCTTGTTCCGATTTTCGAGTGAGTTGAGTAAGAAGACATTTCAGATGTTGAATCTGAAAAAGTGTCTGAGACTTCTTCAAGGATTGTGTGCAAGGAATTTCCTTGACTCACTCTTTCTTCGGTGGATACTCTACTGGAGGTTTCTCCGAGTATGCCTTGATTTCCTAGTACACGATCAGATCTAAGGTTTATATAGACTTATGAAGCCCTGGATAGAGTACTTACCTTTGGATTGTCTTTCCATCAATTCCCACTTGATTCGATTGCAACCTCTGCTGACTTGCCGGTTTCTCGTCTGCAACCTAATTCCTGTACAAATTTGATCAAGTTAGCTATTCTTCTATAAAGACAGTAGATTTTTTGCAATTTGTCGTGACTGGTCTATTTGTATCACTTCAAATCGAGCTATGTGAGTCAAACTGACTTTCAGATTCGACTTTAGAAAAAATCAAAGGATTAATCTGCAACCTGGAAATTGAATAAACATGTACCAATTTGGATCCGATTGAACCCAAAATTTCCTGGTGGCTTTGTATTATGCTGGTCTAACACTTTACAAGTTCAAAAGTCAAAACTGATGTCCCTGGGTAGCAGTAGTAAATAATCATGATTATTTACTTTTGCTAGTTTGTTGCACATTTTGGCTTGGTTTGGCAAGTATACAACCTGCTAAGGTCTCTGGACAAGTTTCAACAAGTTTGGACAAAATCTGATCAAGTTTATCAATTGTTTTGTGGTCTAACACTTTACAAGTTCAAAATTCAAAACTGTTGTCCTTGGGTAGCAGTAGTAAATAATCACGATTATTTTCTTTTGCTAGTTTGTTGCACATTTTGGCTTGGTTTGGCAAGTATACAACTTGTTAAGGTCTCTAGACAAGTTTCAACAAGTTTGGACAAAATCTGATCAAGTTTATCAATTGTTTTGTGTCCGCAGACTCTGATTTCGAGAATCTGGCTTAAGTCTCACTTTTGTGATCTAAATTTCACCAAAAGTTATTTGTGAGGTCTACTTGATATGCTTGACCTTGTGGTATACTCAAATGTGCAAAATTTTCAAGTTTTGAAGCAAATGTAAATAATCGCGATTATTTACTCCAGCTATATTTTTATAAATTTTTGTCTCAACTTTGACACAGATCTGTTAAGCACCTCAAGTTAAGGTCACTAGCCAAATTTCATCAAGTTTGGACAATTTTTGGTCAAATGGTCATCAATTTTCTGTCAGCATACTAACTTTGCAAATTTGGTCACAATTTTCAATCCAGTGATCTAAATCTTACCAAATTTGGTTTGTGGGCTTATTACAACATGGTTAAACTAGTGATATGCTGACTTGGTCAAAAAAGTTGAAAAATGGGGCAGATGTAAATAATCGTGATTATTTACAACTGGCAACTTTTTGCATCTTTTTGGTCAACTGAGCATGTACACATGTTTATCACAGCGCCTATGAATCAAATTTTAACAAGTTTGGACAATTTTTTTTCAAATTTACACCCAAGATTCAAAAAGTCAGTACAAACTTAGTTTTTACCCAGTTTTTTGCCAGTTTGGTGATCCAAATCTTTTGGGTCTTTACAAAAGTTGTTGGTACACATGCAATGAGTCAATGGTATGAACCTTGGTCAAATCTGAGCTAATAGTTAATAATCACCAGAATTAACTTCAGGTTTAAAATGAACACCTTTTTGCAATTTTTTCAAAGACAGTCTTTACATGAGCTATTTTGAGCCTATGAATCAAGTCAAAACTTAATTTGGCCTAAAATGTCAAGAAAAAGTAAATAATTTGAGTTTTGGCCAACTTTTGAAATTTTACCTCGAAGTGTCCTTGAGCTTACTAACTGGTTCAGACAACTTTTAAGCTTACTCTCCAGTCAGATTGAGTGGTTTTGAGTTTTCTCAGGCTATTTCTAGCCGTAGACCTGAAATTCTGCAACTTCCAATCACAACTCACACTTGATTCTTTCAGAGAGAGCAATGTTCTGAAATCCACCTCGGATCCTACTTACCCTTCTCCTAGATTCTCATGCAATGGGGTTGTGGAAAGTATCCACAAACACTCGTTTTCTTGTCTTTTATGGTTTTTTGAGCATTGATCTTAAGACTTGTCTCGTCTATCAATCATCCTAAAAATCCTAATCTATTTCTACAATCCTACAATCCTAAAGGCACTCAGTAAGTACGATTACTTCCAAACTACCTCTACATAGTAAAAGACGACAATCTTAAGCGGTTTCTAAAAGAAAGTTTCGAACTCTAGGCGATCCTAGAGGAAGTTAAAGGATAACTTCACAAGACGCTTGTGTTTTTTCTTAGTTTAGGTCTCTTCGATCCCCGACAACGGTGCCAAATGTGGGACGCATGTCTAACCTCACCATCCTATCTTATTGCAGTATTAGCGAGAACCACGATTGAATTGTCAATCCATGGGATGAAGCTGGCTCGACTAGTGCATAGAGGCTACAAGAGGGTGTCAATCTCTCGGAAAACAACTCACAACTTGGATTTAACTCAAGCTACACTCAAGTGACTGAAATCACCAAAACCAAATCGCTCAACGGCAAACAAATCACATCCGTTACAGCATCAAATGACATCCAAACATAACAAAACTTCTAGGACATGTTTATAAGACCTAAGCACACATGCTTATGGTCTCAAACCCCACTTTAGGTCAAAATCCAAAATCGCGATTATTAACAGCATTGGATTTTTGACCTAGTCGTTTTTGACCCAGAATACGTCTAAATGCTTAGCAATGATGCCCCAATACCCCACCTATGCTTAGTTTTTGATTTGAAAGTGTAAATTCCTAGTTATGATGAAATTAGGCCGTGGGTCGACGACGCTAAAAACTACGAAATACCGTGATGTGTTTACGTCAATGTGTAGAGCTCTTACTTGCGGTTGCAATGCAACAAAAGCGACTGCAATGTGACAACCGGGGAGGGAGTAGGAAGCGCGAGAAGGAGAGGAGTGAGCGTCGTTATCTCACACTGTGTATTTCATTATCCAAAACTAAATAATAACTTACAACAATTGGCTTTTATACCTTAGCCAAGGTTTTTGGTGGTCAAAACTAATAATTTGGGAGTTCTACCAAAGCTGGGTAATGACAGGTTGATATAATCTGGAAGCTTGTAGCCCCGGCTCATTAATTATAGAGTTTATCCAAGAAAATAGGAGTTATAATATTCTCGATTTATCAAAATAATAAGTGTTTTACAAGGAGAACTTCAAAAAATGGTATCCGCGTTAGCTTGCTGCTAACAATGGTAATACAAAGATCTAAAGGGAATAGATTTTGAGATCTGTCAGCACCACGATACCCCTTAAGAGTGATGCCAAACCACGCAGACAACGTCCTTACACATACAATGAGACTTTTGCCAAGAAAATTAAGGAGGAGATAGACAAATTGAAGGATGCCGAGTTTATCTACGAGATTGAACACACCAATTGGGTGTCCCCTATTGTGGTAGTACCCAAAAAGAATGGCAAACTTTGTGTATATGTAAACCTCAAACAGATAAATGCAGCCACCATCCGGGATAACTATCCACTGCTAACAACGGATCATGTTATTGAGAGGGTAGCGGGGAAAGAGGCCTACAGTTTTCTTAATGGGTTCAACCAGTTGACAATTAAAGCAGAAGATCATCATAAGACAGCTTTTGCAACAAAGTGGGGTATATTTGCCTATAGGGTAATGCCTTTCGGCTTAACCAATGCCCCTGCTACATTCCAAAGACTAATGAGTCATGCATTCAAGGAATATCTCAGACAATTTTTGGAGATATACATGGATGATCTTTGTGTTCATTCTCATCAAAGAAGTGACCACATAACGCATCTAGGAAAAGTCTTTGAAAAGTGCAGAACGTATTGTATTTGCTTAAACCCAGAAAAATGCGTCTTCATGGTAAGACAAGGTAAAATTTTGGGCCACATTGTGTCCAAAAATGGAGTTTCCATTGATCAAGAGAAGGTACAAATAATTTCCGCACTACTGAGACCAACGAAGATGAAGGAGGTGCAGGCATTTATGGGGCATTGTGGGTACTACAGGCGTTTCATATATATGTATGTTGTAGTAGCTAAGCCGTTGTACGCCCTCATTGCTAAGTTCAAATGGATGGAAGAATGAGAGCAGGCTTTCCATAAATTGAAGCAGCAATTAATTTCTGCTCTAATTTTGCAAGCCCCTGGCTGGAGCAAAAATTTCATGTTCATGTTGATGCATCAGCTTATGCCATAGGATGCATATTATCCCAGCCAAGAGAGAAGAAAATGGATTTTTCCATTTACTACTCTAGTCGACAGCTAAACCACGCAGAGAAAAAATATACCACTACGGAAAGAGAAGCTCTGGGAATGATATATGCTGTCAAAAAATTTAGACACTAACTTCTTGCAAATAAGTTTTTTTTCTTCGTGGATCACCAAGCGCTGCTATATCTAGTAAACAAACCTTGCAACACTGGAAGAATTTTTCGTTGGTTTATACTATTGCTTGAGTTTGACTTCACGGTAGTCGTAAAAAAAGGGGGACTACACACGCACGGGTAGATCATCTTTCACGACTGTTTCATGGGGAAGCACCTGAGGGTATCGATGATGATCTTCCCTATTCTTATTTATTTAACATCAAAATGGTTCCAAGGTGGAGTGAAGAGGTCATTTCTCTACTCATAATTGGGTCAATACAGATAGAAAGACAACCATCGATTATACATCAAACACAAAATCTCCAGCTTTTAGCAGGACGGTTGTACAAACATTGTAAGGATGGGATATTGAGACTATGTGTACATCCCGAAGAATCCAGCTACTACCTCAAACAGGCTCATATGCAAATTACGGGATTTCACAATGGAGAAATGCAGATAGGCCAATGGCTAAAGAGACTAGGAGTCTACTGGCCAACTATTGCACACAGTATCCATACATATGTAAAATTGTGTGATAGCTATACAAAACAACCTCCAGTGGAACATGCCACCCTATTTCGAGTAGTACAAGCACCCAAATGGAGTACTCACATAGCTGAGTACTTAAAAAACAAGACCTTCCCAGAGGGATGGGGCAAGGCAAGAATGAAAACTGTAGAAGAAGAGGCCAAACACTATCTACTCATTGCCAACCAACTGTATAGGCGGGGAAAAGACAAACAACTATGGTTGTGTGCTACGAAAAATGAATATTATGTTATCTTAGAACAAGCACACTCAGGACAACCAGGGGGACATTTCTCTGCTGAAAAAACGTCAAAGCTTGTACTACACTCAGGCATATGGTGACCAACCCTGTTTATGGGTGTAGAGACCTGTGTCAAATGATGTGATGAATTTCAACGCACAAAACCACCCCTACGGAGAGATGAAATTCCAATAAGGCCAATGATGGGGGTATGTGCTTTTGCCAAATGGGGCATTGACTTTATTGGCCCCATCACCTCTGAGATACAGATCTCACACACAATACATCATAGTAGCAACAGACTACATGATGAAATGGGTAGAAGCAAAGGAAACCCAAAAGAAAAATGCATGAACTACAACTCAGTTCATTTTCGAACACATCTTTACAAGATATGGTCTAGCCATCAAAATAGTGAGCAATAGCGGAACACACTTTTTAAACGACATCATTGAATGCCTCCTTGACAAATTCATGGTGGTCCATCGCAAATTAGCACCCTATCATCCGCAAGCTAATGGGCAAGCAAAGAGTACCAACAAAATCTTATGCATTGTACTCACCAAAATAGTCAGTTTCTCAAGAAACGATTGGGATCAAAAGCTACACACAACATTATTGGCTTATAGAGTAGTTTTTAGAACTTCCATTGGGACGACTCCCTTTAACCTAGTGTTTGGGATTAATGCAATCCTACCCATGGAATTCTTAATCAAAACCCTATGAGTGGCAACACAATTAAGATGGATGGGCCATGAACTATCGGAGAGACTAGACACCCTGGAACAATTAGATGAAACCCAACTTAGAGCGATAGCTGGGATATATGCTCAGAAAAAACAAACGAAGGCGTTCCATGATCAGCATGTGATTAGCAAAGAGTTCCAAAAAGGGGATTACATTTTAATGTATACCCTCAAACAACACTTCAAAAAACTCAAAAAGCGAGGGATGGGGCCTTTTGTAATACATGATATATCACAAAGCGGCACCATCAAGCTTGCAACATTAGTAGGTGAGGAGATGCCTAATTGAATGAGTGGCTGCAGATTAAAGAAATATCTTCTTCCACTGACACCCGAAGAACTTGAAACAATACATGCAGCAGCTCAGCGCAGAAGTCAAGTACATGACATTTGGGAGCAGGCACAACATGAGGCCAAAATCCGAATATTAAAGTGCAAGGAGCAAGAAACTTTCTGAGAAAGGCACAACAGAACGATTGTATTGATACTATTATGATAAAATCCATATAAACGGCAGCTACATGGTTAGGAGGAACGGATCTATGCATTAAATTACAACTTACTGATGGCACCACCGAGCGAGCATTAGTAGACACTAGGGCCAGAGCTAATATTGTTAACTACTCGACTTTCAAAAAAATCACGCGGGAACCTCTAATGCCAAACACAATGGGTTTCAAAGTGACAAACAAAGGCACAATGGAAAGTCTAGGATATGTAAATTTACCAATCACTGTTGATGGAACAGTTTATCCTCATCAGTTTCATGTGGTCAACGATCAAGCTCTTAATGAAGCAGTCATTCCTAGGAGTGTCGTGGATGTGCACTTATCAAGCCACGCCAAACTGGCAGGAAATACCTTACAGCTCAAACAAGAGGACCAATCTTTTGCCACACCATTTGTACAAACAGACCATGTATGGGAACCTCTACCATCCCCACCTACACCAATTCAACAATATTATCCAACCGCGGTCAAGAAAATATGGGTTAAAAAATCCATTATGCAAACCAATCCAAAGAAATTATGGATACTCAAATGACAAAGCAATACAAGTCAGTCTACATTGACTCCACAGAAATCCAACCTTGCCAAATCACCTATGACTTTTGTCGGACAACCTAGGCCAATCCTACATCGGCCTAGACAACCAAAAAATGTCGTGGGTACGAAAACCAAAACAAACTCGCTCGCACGATGTCTTTTCTAGGAAATCCACAAGCAAGAAATTTTAGTGGCAACCAAAACAAAGCCCTCAATCAACACAACCAATAGAATCACAACTTCTGCAGGTCACCATCAAACATAGAGCGTGTCTTCTACAATTACTATTGTTCGGACCACGCAGCTTCAACGTGACCTCGTCGTCAGCAACCACTGAACATATTGTTCAGTACCCCTCTCTTGCACAACATGTTGTTTTCCCATGCATATCCTCCATCAGTATCATAGAGCCGCTATGTATAGACACCTTCCATGCACTCTAACACATGTTTGTCAGGGATGACTCACTCAAGGAATGAGGGAAAGGCAGCAGGATTACAACAGGATTAACATTTTGTACATATTATTATCATATCATCTCATTACTTTTTTGTTTTCTTTTAAAAGCAAGCTTTGTAGAGCCTGATAAAATCTTAGCTGACATAATCATGAGCCATATCGACACCATCTAATACCGGGTTGAGAATATGTATGTATGGGAGGTCACACTAATTTTGACTAATTTTTGGTCGACTAATAATAATTGTAAAATAATTTTCTTTTACTAGAAAGCAAAAGAATGACAGATAATTCACAAAATTGATAAGTCAAGCCAGGAAAGTCGGGATTGACTTTTGAAAGCAAATGCCAAAACTTCAAAGCAAGGACTTCGAACATGGCAAATATGAAAAGATTCGACACAAGATGGATTTTGAGCCAACTTCTAAAGGATCAAAACTGCAGATCAAACGCCATTTGTCGATCGCATATCACAATGAAGAACGGTTTGAACTGCAGGTGATATGAACAATAGGATATGTTCAATGGAGGTAAGTATGAATGGGGCATTCCAGGTAGACTAGGGACATATAGTCAAAAGGGGCAACATAAGCTCATTTGCATTCACACACACACACACACACACACACACACACACACACACACAAAAGCATAGAGTTTTTGAATTTTTTTATGCCCGCTGCGGCCACCTTGGTAGCTCTTACTACACCAGATTTGATAGGTATGATCATTAACCTTACCAAAACGTGTGTATGTCCTATACTACATCAACATTGCTAAAACAACAGATCAGAGCAGTAAAAAATCACAAAATTTGCAAACTAACAGGGCCAATGGGGAATTCCAAAACTCATCAAAAACCAAAAACCTTTCACCAGTAGACCCCAAATAGGCTAGACAAAAATAGCAACAAAAGGTGTTGGATCCGCCATCCATGTTCCTCAAACCCTAAAATCAGTAAAATTTGTACAGGAGCACCCACAGGTGGTCAAGAACAAACTCCTATAGCTGGAATTTCAAAATGCATCGCAACATCGATCGCGATCCATGTTCCTTTTTGCCAAAATCAGGGCAAGAGTGGCTCACTAGCTGGGGAATGCAAAAATATGACTGGTGCTGCAAAAATAATCACAAAAATTTCTCTTAAGATCATCAAATCCTCCTGGTTGGCTACCTTCAAGCTACAAATGGTCTTTTGGTCATTTTTAGAGGAAAAAGGGTAGGATTCCAACAAAAACTCAGGGAAAGGACAAATGGTAGGATGCCAGCGAAACTCATGGAGTAGGGCTAAAGGCAGAGTTCTTGAGAAGTTTTCAAATTGCTGCTTAAGCCAGTCAGGAGACTTCACACTCTCCTCGAAGCCTATCAACAAGGAAATGTAACTTAGGATGTTTGTAGGATCAAAACCAAGCAAAAGATCACTAGCAAAATGGTGAAAATTGATGGAATCGATTTGTCTCCTCAAATGAATTCAAACTCTGATGTAATTTGATAGGGAGCCAGTCAAAGCTGTGAACTACAGGCCCAAATCATTGGGAATCAAGGCAATGACAGATATCCAACAAAGCATGTGCCCAAAAATGGTTCCAAGAAACAGATATGGTCAAAACAGAAAAAACATAGCCATAGACTAGAAAATGGGGCAAACTAAGGAAAACATGTCCAAATCTGAAAAAAATTCACCAGTGTACTAGGAAGACCCATAGGAACATATGTGCAAAAAATTTGTATCAAAATTCACTCTAACATGGATCGTGATCCATGTACCTTTTTGCCCAATCAAAGAAAAACCCATGCCATCTGATTTAGTATGTTCAAGAAAGCCAAGCCATGAAGTTTCAAGCCATTTGAATTCCAAAATCCACTTCAAAATGCCAAAATTCTCTAAGTCTGCAAAAGATTTTCAAAATTTAGCCCAAGTGTCAAACCATTGATCCAAATCCCAAAATGTTTGGACCAAGGCACCACCTAGATGAACCCTACCAAATGTTTGGACCAAGGCACCACCTAGATGAACCCTACCAAATGGTATGCTCATAACTTCAAAATGATGTCCAACATGCATCGCGATCCATGTACCTCCAACCCTAAATCCAGATAAAATTGCACAGTAGCATCCCCATATGCCCAGGAACAACTTCACCTAGTTGGAATTTCAAAATTCCTCCCAACATGGATCGTGATCCATGTTCCTTTATGCCAGAATTCATATGCTACATTATGACCTTGGCCTATAGTAATCCTAGATGCACTGGTGAAATTTCATCAAATTTGGGATAGTTTTGACAAAGTTATGCTCATTTTTCATTTTATGGTCAAAGTTTGCAATTTTTGAATGGTTTTGATCAATTGCTAAACCATGTTTCCAATACTAAATTGACCACAGGATGCCTGAAGGAAAGCACAAAGGGAATGGAATGATGCACCTTATGAGATAACAGATATCTCCTTGAATGAGAAGGATCATATCACCGAACAGGTACTTGAAGCAATTCCGGCTAACATCTTCATCAGAAGTTTTCAAGCCGCAGATGGAGAATTAGTGAAGGCCAGTATCTTCCCACAAGAAATGTGGATGCTGCACCAAAAGCTAGAAGTGTTAGCAGGGGGCAGATGCCTACAGTTAGATAGCTTCCTATGATTACCTCCCTGAGGAACGGACTTTAGACGAGCTCATGAGCTCATAAGTTCGATTAAGTACAATGGGAAAGCCACTCTAATTGACAAAGATGGGGCAACGGTCAAGGTTAAGATCACGGCAAAAATAATCAATGAAGCGCTCCACTTGTAGCAAGGGATGCATAACTTATTACAAAAGACAAAGGCAATAGACAACAACAAAGCTTTCCTAAAGCAAAGAGGCCACAAGTTGACATATCAGGATTTGATATACTCAAAAACTAAATTACCATTGCGCCTTATATTGCAACACTTCAAAGTGTAGAAGCCACACAGATATACAGAACCATTGTTGCACATGGCAGTAGTAATGGCAATGGGCTTGGCAGAGAGAAGAGTGGTCAGTTGTGCGACTTCGAAAATTATCTTCTCGACAACATTGTCGCAGCAAACCTAAAAGGGAGCCAAAAAAGCAAGGCCTACATGAATGTGGGACCAATGCTGACGCGGATTGCCTATCAAGCACTAGGGATGATTGATGATCTACCACCCGCTGAAGCACGGATAGATTTAATTCATAGGTCTAAAAGAGCAGTAAGACCAGTGGTCGAACCTTCCACCGGACTGAAACCAAAATCTGAGCAAACAAGGCAAAGTGCAACAATAAGGGATTCTGACAGTGAAAAGACAAAGTCGAATGCTCAGAATAGCCAGGAAGCTGGGTCCCAATAGAGAGACACTCCTTCAAAGTACCAGTCTTAAGAAGAGAAGCATGACAATCAGTACTCTCTGGGATATACAAGATTGAGGAAGAAAACCGCCCGCATGGCAGAAGCCATCCGTATTACTCATGCCAGGAGGAGAATGGTAGAAGCCATCCGTATTATTCATGCCAAGAGGAGAATGGAAGAAGCGCAGGCGTTGCGAGAAAGGCTCCGCCAGCGAAAGCACAAAGAAGAAAGAACCCAAGGAACAGAAGCTGACAATAAAGAAGAGGAAAAAGAAGAAGAAAACATTTCATTGCTATGCACGCAGACAACGGCTCTGGAAAGGATCAAGCAGCAGAAAAGACAGGAAGCCAAGGAAAAACAAGAGATTGCCAGCACCATGCAGCAACGAATCCATAACGAGCTCAAGAAAAAGATGGAGCTGAGGGAGAAAGAAGAAGCAAAGAAACCATGTGTCGATGATCTCAAATCATATGATGAATCTACTCAAAGTAAAAAAGAGGAAGATAACTCGCAAGGGAAGGAAGAACCAGACACGCTCGACCAGCAGGGTCAGGAATTCAATTCTCCCAAGGACACTGGGGTCCCTCCCGAAATTGCAATAGAAGAGAAAGAAAAAGCAAAAGCCGTACCAGAGAAAGGAGCGAAGAAGAGACAGTCGGAACAAAAGATGAAATCAGGAGAAGGAGGCAACACAACCAAAGCCTACCACAATCTCAACTGTTGTAGAAGATCTGAAACTAAAAGGAAAAATAACTAATGAGGTTGAGACATCATATCAAGGTCGACAAAGCCAACAGAAACCAAGACCAAAAGCTGTAGTGGAGGAAGGAGCAAAAATCGTCAAGTCATTTGACATTGATGCTCACTTAGAGTAGATCAAGCTCTAGTTTCAATGCCAAAGGGCTCTTTACAACCTGTGCGTGCTGGAATTGGAAGATACTAAAAGAGACGCATCAACGGCAGCTGAAGATGCCCTGTAGCTGAAGCAAAGAATAGAGGCATTAGAAAAATCACAGCTCCAAGCCCAATCTAAGTTGCAAAGGGAACAATAAAATGCAGCCTACTATTACAAGGAGGTGCAACAGTTTAACGAGGCAAACTCCACACTGCAAGTTAAGCAGCAGCGCCTCAAGGAGGAACTAACCAAAGAAAGGGAACAGAATGAAAAGTTGCAAGAGTCATACAATGTCGTTATTAGGACTCTCACTCAGCTCTTAGCCATTCAGGAGACTTCCACCTCCTCAATTGTGGCTGCAAGATCAACCTCCTTGAACCAAGAAGTTAAAGATCTAAAAGAGGCCCTGGATCAGGAGAAATATGATAGACAAATCATCACAACAGAACATAGGGCCCCACAATGAGCCAAGGATGAAGAAATTGAAGAATTGAGAAAGTAGTTGGCTGAGGCATGGGGGGACTTGGAGACTGTGAGGGCCAATCAGGCAAATCATCAACAAACAGCCTAGTAGACTTTGAGCAAGAAGGAGGTTTTGAGCAGTCCACATTTGAGGCTCACCAAACAGGGGTGCCAACTACCAGCACTGAAAAAGCAACACAGGAATCTGCAGATCTAGCCACAACATACACTTCGGATTCGGCCAAGGAAAAAATTCAGTGCTGGATCTCAGAAGTCACGGATCCCTCACACAAAGCATATCTGCAATATGAATTGAAAGTGCTGGAATCGTCTGCCCTCCTCATGATTACTCCAGATGAGGTGGTAAAGAACCTCGGGCATGAGATGATCGCCCTGCCACCACTGATGCGGCAGGAGGTTAGATTATGGCAGCAAAGAATGCTACCAGAACTTGAACCAAACAGCCGAGAAGATTACAGGGATGTTCCTGTCATGGCAATTCAGATTCAAACCATTATTGACAATCAACCCTTCTGGCGAAAGAAATAATTTGAGCAAAGACTAACAGATGAAACATATTACAGGAATGCTCCCCAGCATCTCAGGATCGACCCAACTTATTGTCCCATCAACAAACGACAATCCTAGGATAGATTTTACTCTTGGAAAAGCAAAAGGTCGCTAGTGTTGAACTACCCACTTATCACAAAGCCAATCAATAACAACCCATCGTCCAAGCAATATATGGTTCAGACTCTCAAAGGGGTGATTAACATGATGAAGGAGATCCTGGATCTTGCATGCCAGATGCTTGTGAAGATTGCCAAGATGCTAATCACCTACATAACAGCTTTCAATGATATAGAAGCATCAGAACATCCCTAGCAAATCTTTGTGGAAGGCACAAGAGGGCTTGGCTGGATTATGGAGATAGAAACCCCTAGCAAGAGATGGGAATGTATGCAAGAGTCATGTTCCTGTCCTCTCACTACATGCAGACCTTCGAGGAGGCATTCATGACCGGCTTCTTCGAAGTGGACTCCTCCATATTCAATCCCATGACAAAAGATCTACCTGCACGCCATATAGCGTATCAAAGTACTCTTAGTAATAACCATTTCAGAGAGCTAGCTACAAAATTAGAGATTGAGGCAAGGGTCTAGAAGTTCAAGCACCTCACTGCAACGCTTGAGAGAAGACAGTAGACCACACTCAAAGATAGATTTCATGATAACGTGCAATGAATAGGAAGGGGGGAATGTTTGGTGGATCCAGCGATCTTACACATGACAGGCGGATGTACACCAAACCCTGTAACACTCTCTCAATTTTTTGAACGAAGTCGTATAATTCAGCTAATGATGATTTGTAATTGTAATATATTCTGACATATCCTCTCAGCCTCTCTGAGTCTACATCCTTGTAAGTGGCCGAATGGCCGTGGGAAAGTTAACCCTTAAGTCAAAACCCTTAGATGTTTAGAGAAAAGAATTGTCATTAGCTTGAAGGAGTTTTTTGAACGTTCATTGTGAGAGCTTCTTGTTGCTACAACTTGTAATCCTCTTTTCTCCTAGACTGGTAATCAAAATTCAATTCCGAATAGCACATTGTGTTCTTAGTCTCTTGCTCTACAATTTAAGTATAGCCATTCTCAATTCTATTGTGGTTCGCGGCGCATTGCTTGTGATCTAAATGTATTGATTTGAAGGTTAAAATGGTTATTTTTTGATGTTTTGACCATGGATATGTGTTTCTATGGGGGGCCTTTTCGAGTAGTTCTGTTTCAATCTTTTGCACATTTTTTGTGATGGATTGTGATTTATGTACCTTCCCAGATGGTGGTAGAACTTGGTAGCATTGTTCCCCCAGGTGTTGTAATACCTCTCTTTAAGTTTCGTTGCATTCCGAATTCGTTTGGATGCCGAAAAGGTGTGATAACCTAGAGCGGTGAGATTGGACGCATACTAATTTTTTGACTAGGAAGTGGTTGATTTGCTTTTGTCGTAGTATGGGTAGCCCTCTGAGTTCACTTTGGTGAGATCGACACTCTCATTAAGTCTCCGTGCCCCATTCCGAGTTGCTTCCTTGCATATTGACATTATGTTAGTACAAAAGAGCTATGCTGCAGTCGTCCGTCGCGGCGACCCGCTAACATCTACTTATGTAACATAAGTCTTTAGTAGATCAAGAATCTTAAGATTGGCTATCTCACTTTGGCCATCCATCTGTGGGTGATAGGTCGAAGAGAAATTCAATCTTGTACCTAGATTTTCAAAGAGACCTTTGTAGAAATTATTGGTCATTCTAGGATCTCTATTTGACACGATGGATGTTGGCAATCCATGGTGTTTGAAAATCTGAGATATAAAGAGAGTTGCCATTTGGTGTGCCTTAATAGTCTTTTTGATAGGAATAAAGTGTGCTTTCGTGCTAAACCTGTCGACTATTGTCCATATTCTCATAATCCCATGGATACACTTGAACAATCCAAAGATTAAATCCATGGATATACTCTCCCATGGTGAATTAGGGATTGGTAATGGCTGGAGTAATCCAAGTTGCTTCCCTCTATCATATTTAGTCTTTTGGCATACTACATATTGTGAAACATACTCTTGTATGTCCACTTTCATGGTAGGCCAATAGAAGTACGTCTCTACTCCTCAAAGAGTAGGTTGAATGCCTCTATGCTCCGCATAGGGAGGAGCATGGGATTTATATATATATATATATATATATATATATATATAGAGAGAGAGAGAGAGAGAGAGAGAGAGAGAGAGAGAGAGAGAGAGAGAGAGGGATAAGGAGAGGGGTTATAGAGCAACTAATAAAAGAGAGAGGAAGAAGGGAGTAGGAGATAGGAGGACTTTAGGGAAGGGATGGTGGTTTCTAGAGGAGGAGCTGGAGGAAGGGAAGGTGGTTAGAGGAGTAGATGGAGAGAGGAGCTGGAGGAGAGGAAAGATTTTGGAGGAGGAGGAGGAAGGGAAGAGGAGGAAGCAGATGGGCGGCAAGACGAGGAAGGGGAGGTAGAGAGGGAGGCACTCCAAAAAAAAAAAAGCTCACTCCAAAGCTCGCTCCGTTGAGCGAGCTCGAAGACCTAACTCCATTACATTGGTATCAGAGCTATTGGTTTCTCTTTTCTTGCTTAAGAAGAGAGGTCCTTAAGTTGTCCATGAAAGGTTGGGCATGTTCATTGCAATAGGGTAAGTGGGACATGGATCTATTATCTTGGTTGAGAAGGACTTATTTCGAGGTACACCATTGGGAACTATAGTCTTAATAATGGGGCCTCTTGGGGTTTGCATGTGGCTTAACCATTATTGAGCTACGAGCAAGATCAACCGGAACCATAATAACCCGAGCAATGCTAGATCCTCTCCACTAGTCTTTACAATCAATAGTGTTTAAACCATGGGTGTGGCTACTTGAGAACTTATTTTCAAAGGTAAAGAAGAGTAGTGACTAAGGTTTCTGAGGGTACAAAAGCACAAAGTAATCTATACATAAGTTTAATTAGCATGGCTGACAATAATCAAGAGAGGAGAATGAGCATTGATAACTTTGATTTTGCACATGAAGGTGCTAATGATGATGCACCCATGTTTGTTTACTATCTTGTTACTAGGTTGCATCAAGCTATGGGAAACCTTGCTTTGCAATCTGAAGTTACCCAACAACTTTGTGCTTATGGGATTTCCCTTCCTCTCCAAGAGGAGAGAGAGCTTAGGAGGCCTCTTGATGAGACTCCCGAAAGAAGACTCTCTCCCATAAGAGAGGAGGAATCCAAAGAACGAGAAAGAAGCAAATCCCTAAGTTTCTCTGAAGATGTGGCTTCACAAAGATGGTGGTCTAGATGGTCATCAACTCCTTCCAAGAGGAAACGGTCAACCCATAGTCCTTCTCCTCGTCAGTCCAAAAGGGAAGAGAGGAAACAAATGAAGAAAAAGGCAAGAAGGAGGTCACCCTCTTCTCCTTCTTCTTCACCTTCCTCCTCTTTTGATGAAATCAATAGCTATTCTCCTAGAGAATACAAGAGGAGAGGACATCATAAATCTTACCCTGCATGGTGAAGGTTCCAAAAGCTCAATAATTTCAAAGAGGGAGGAAAGATTATGTCTTTTCTCACCTATGATGGCAGCTTTGGTGCTTTCAACAAAGTATTGGCCTTCATCCAATAATTTGATGCGACCTTTGGAGATGAGGGCTTCACAGAGTCCTCTAAGCCATCTCATGTAGGTATGCACTTCCAAAAGTCTGCTCGTCAATGATGGGTAAAAATAAACTGCCTCCTGAAGAGCTAGAAGCTTTTTGTAAGGACCAATTTTTTTTTAGTGTGGGGAGCAAGAACATGGCTATCGTTCTTGCCCCAAGATAAATTCCCGCAATGAGACTCCTAGAGCTTCCATGATCGAAGCTCCAAAACAAGATGCTCATTGCAAAGAATCACCTCTCTCCTATGCTTGGGGAAAGATAAGGGAGCATGATGCCTTCATCTTGTTTGACCTTGGCTCTACTCACAACTTCATATCAATGGATTTGGATACTAAGTTGAGCATTCAAGCTTTCGAGATGGGAGACACTGTAACTGCTGATGGAGCTTTCAAGGGATAGCAAGCCTCCGTTACTCCCTTGATTGGGAAGTTGAGGCTTTATGTCCAAAGCTATGTTGACAAAGAAGACTTTTTCATCTCTCCTCTCCAACATGACGATGTTATCCTAGGGGCACTATGGTTCAACCACATGGTTGCCAACATGAAGTTCATTGAAAGGAGAATCTACTTCACCTACATGGAAAAGAGCATGTATATAAATGTTAGTGAGTCTAATCATACTATACCACTTGTAAATCCTCCTGATTTTGATAAATCAATGAAAAGCTTAGTTTCCATTACATGATTTTGGTCAAAGAATTCCTAAAAGGTCCTAATGTTTCATCAAATATTAATGGTAGGAATCAAGAAGAGCTAGGCTTGTCTAATTTTCTAAATGGATTCCAAGATGTGTTCATCGATGATATCCCTATGGACTTATCTCCAAAACGAGGGGATGATGATGATTGAATTGAGCTACTACCAGGAAGCTCACCGCCTAACAAGCCTCCTTATCTAGTTTCCCAAGATCGACAAGAGGAGATCGTGAGGCAAGTACAAGAATTTGTAGACAAAAGGATGGTCATGCCTAGCTCCTCTCCCTTTTGTTCTCCAGTCTTTTGAGTTCAAAAGAAAGATGGTACATACCGCATGTGTGTGGACTATAGAGCACTAAACCATATCACTATCAAAAAGAAATTTTCCATACCGCAAGTAGAAGATTTGTTTGATAAGCTACAAGGATCTACCTACTTCAGTAGGATTGACCTTAAAAGTGGCTATCATCAAATAAGGATAGTGAATGAAGATATCCTAAAGATCGTGTTCCATACAACATTTGGTCTTTATGAATATCTAGTCATGCCTTTTGGCTTGACTAATGCACTAGCCACATTCAATCATTTAATGGAGAAAATCTTTAGATCCTACCGCAAATTCATTGGAGTGTTCTTTGATGATATCATCATCTACTCCAAGTCCTTAGAGGAACACAAGCAACATCTCCAAATGTTTTTTTAAGCTTTGAAGGAGAACAAGCTTTTTATCCTTCAAGAGACTCAATAATTAGGTCATATTATCTCTCAAGATGGTATCCGTATGGATCCATCAAAGTTCGAGGTAATAAAAGCATGGCCTAATCCAAGGAATCTACATGAACTAAGAAGCTTTACTGGTATGTGTCCATACTATAGACGCTTCATAGCAAAATTCTCTCAATTAGCAAGACCATTACATGACTTAACAAAGACGAACGTTAAGTACTCATGGATTTCTAAACAACAAAATGCTTTTGACAAGCTCAAAGAGAAGCTTACCTCTCCCAACCAGTCCTTATGCTTTCGGATCTCTCAAAGCCATTTGAGGTCCAATGTGATGCTTGTGGTGATTGCCTTGGAGTAGTTTTGCTTCAAGAAGGGCATGCCATAGCATATGAGAGCCGAAGGCTCAATGTCAATGAATGAGTCTTGGGTATATACAAAAAAGAGCTTTTAGTTGTTCTACGTGCCCTAGACACATGGAAGCACTATCTATTGGGGACTCCATTTATTTTACGAACGGACCACCAAAGTCTCAAGTACTTCATGCCACAAACCAAGATTTTTGACAAACAAATGAGGTGGGAAAATTTTCTTTTGCAATTATATTTTCATAATGCTCACATTGCTAGTAAGCACAATCAAGTGGCCGATGCACTTTCATGAAGACCAAAAGTTAATGTGGTGTCTGTAGCAACTCACAATGATCTATCTTCCATGATAGATGAGTATGCTATTGACCCTGAATTTAAAGACATAATGTGAGCCCTTCCATTAGGGAAGAAAGAAGAACCATTCACCTTGCAGGATGGGTATCTTCTCCTTGGAAATAAGCTATGTGTTATAACACACTTTCCTCTCCCATCCATAGTGTGGGCTCTCCATTGCGACTCTCATCACCACAATTTTGGACCATCAAGAATCACTCATCAGTGACACAAATACTACATCACATGTAACTTTGGTCCCATATGTCATATCCCATATGTCCCATGTAACTTTGGTCCTATATGTCATCTACAAATCTATCTATCTACCTCTCCCTCCCCCACTGGCCCCTCCCTTCCCCTCTCTCTCTCTCTCTCTCTCTCTCTCTCTCTCTCTCTCTCCCCACCCCCTCTTTCTCTCTCATTTTCCTTTGTACCCATGCATTGTATTATATCCACCAAGACTGTATCAGTTTGTTCTCATATGTCATTTTTACCTTATGAAAATCCTTAATACAGCATTTCATTCCATTTCGTTTCATTTCTCTCTAGGGTTGGAGGGACTCAAGGGGGGGGGGGGAGTAAAGAGAGAGAAAAGGAATAGGGGGTGGGGAGAGAGGTGGCAAGTAGAGGGGGGCAGAGAGAGAGAGGGATAGGGAGAGCAAGATAGGAGGACATATATATATATATATATATATATATATATAGAGAGAGAGAGAGAGAGAGAGAGAGAGAGAGAGAAGGGGGGGGGGGGGGGGGGAGGGAAGGATCGGAGCTAGGGAAGAGGGCGGACGTAGAGCAAGAGGTGGGTTGGAGAGAGAGAGAGAGAGAGAGAGAGAGAGAGAGAGAGAGAGAGAGAGAGAGAGAGAGAGAGAGAGGGGGGGGGGGGAATGGGTTGGAGGGATCATGAGAGGGCGAGAAGGGGAGCAGTGAGAGGGTCTGATTTAAAAAGAAAAAACCAAAGGCACTAGCAAAATCGCTAATGTTTTAGGTTTTTTTAGAGAGAGAGAGGTAGAGAGAGAGAGAGAGAGAAAGAGAAGATAATTTTAACGTTATAGAAAAGTACATATATATATATATATATATATATATATATAGAGAGAGAGAGAGAGAGAGAGAGAGAGAGAGAGAGAGAGATGGGGGAGAGAGGGGTGGAGCTCACTCCACGAAGGGAGGGAAGGCAAAGGGGAGAGAGGGAGAGAGGGGAAGAGAGAGAGAGAGAGAGAGAGAGAGAGAGAGAGAGAGAGAGAGAGAGAGAGAGAGAAGGGAAGGGGGGGGGGGGGGGGGGGGTAGTGGGTGGGAGGGGGAGACAACAAGAGAGAGGGGTGGCGGGCAAGAGAGAGACACATGCACAAAGGGAAGATAGCAGGAGAGAGAGAGAGAGAGAGAGGAGGTCGTTGGCTACTCCACTGGAGAGAGGGGCGGCAATTGGCGGTGATGGTAGGAGTAGTGGCGGCACATGGTGGTAGTAAGTTAGCACCACTAACCACCAGTGGTGGGCTAGGGTGGTGGGTGGTGATGGTTGCTAAGGGGCGGCAATGGGAGGTAGTGGTGGTGGGATGAAAAAAAAAAAAAAAGCTCGCTCCAAAGCTCGCTTCGCTGAGCTCGCTCCTTAATTGTCCCCCAATGTAATGGAAATGGCCTATGAACTTTGAGAATATCAGAATTAAGAGAATTAGAGTGAACATTTTTGTGAGACTACTTTGAGAACATAGAGGGTGAACTTAATTAGCGGTAGCAAAATAACCGTAATACTTAATTAACTTGGCATGAACAATATTTTGCAAGAGAGAGAGAGTGAGAGAACTTGACAACAATTGAGGACCAAATTTATGTGGAGCCGGTCCCCCCTCCAATAGGCTTTTGTATTATAGATTCTCCCATCAAGAGAGACTTGGTACAATACAATCTTTGTGTTCCTTGTGACCTAGGTGATGCAATGAAGATGGAAAGATTCATGCATCACGAGCATAACATAAAATTTGTAAAAAGCATTAACCATCCCCGGCCTCAATCCCAAGGCCTAAAACACGTTCAAAGGTGGAGAGAGCTAGTGGGGAATGAGGGTAGGGAAGAGGAAAAATAAGCATTCATATGAGAATAAATAGTTCCTCACTTATAATCACTCTTCTTGCTTAGCATACATAATAGCATAGTGAAGAAGATGGCGAAGATGACAAGATTAAGCATTGGAGCATGGCTCTTGGTTGGATTTTCATTCCATAGTCAAAAGTGTTGGTGTAGGCTCTCAACTTCTCGACAAGCTTGGAGAAGGAGATGGACCTCTTGCACTTTGCACTTTACGCAATGAGAGTGTGTGTGTGTGTGGGTGTGGGGGGGAGTGTATACCCTGCAAGCAAGGCCCTAGCTTCCTTTGTCGATCCCCTCTTCTAGCTCATGATGGAAGCTCATTGGACCCCTTCAAGCCTGGCCAATCACATGCAAAGTGCATATCAAGCAAGCATGCTAGTCTTGGAACAAGTGTCACCCTTTCCCCTTTGAGAGAGAGGACTTGATAAATGCATGCACAAATAGTTAAATTAGCTAATTTATCATTAGACCCCTTGAGAGGCCAACCAATAGGCTTTAGGCACTTTATGAGGGCAACATGGAGAGGAACTTGACATGTGTCCCTGTTGCTTCATTAGGCAAGGCTAGAATTGTGTGAGGGTGTGCGTGTTCTCTCTCTATCTCCTACAATGAGGGCTCGCCCCCCCTTGTGTAGGGATGTGATTTGAATTTGTGGAACACCTCAAGCACCTTAGTCATGGAGCACCTTAGCGCCTCATCATTAAGCACCTCAAGCACCTTAGTCAGCAAGCACGACAAGCACCTCAAGCACCTTAGTCATGAAGCACAAAAAGCACCTCAAGCTTGGGTTGGGTTCCAAATTCAAGCAAAGCCCTAGCTTTCCTAAGGTCAAAGGACTTCGTAACACTAACCTTTGGAGGTCTTTGATGAAGCTAACCCTAAGGTCTTTAAGCTCCATTAGGTAGCATTTCTCTTTGACATACCATCTCTCATTTGAACCCTTTTACCCTTGGCCCCGTGTTGAGATGGATCCATAAGCACATGTCTATATATTAACCCTTTTTCCCGTTTATTCTCACATATTAAATGATTAGTTTAATATGAAAAAATCATTTGGGTTGGTTAGATATTAGATTTTATGACATCCCACCTATTGAAGAGTTTGAGGCAGGATCTCAACCTGATCTAGACCTTTGCTCATACTAGGGGATAAGGGATCAGTACACTCTTTAGAGAGTCAACCTCAATCTTTGAAAACCTTACCCTCATACATGGGAGAGTATGAAGCCACATCAGATGTGAAGGCGATGCCATCACAAATGCTCTCGTCAAAAAAGGCTATGGACTCTAAGGGATTGATAGACATATTGTCTACACCTTTTATACTATTGTGCTAGCAGAGCTCCTCCAAATAAGACCAAACATGTGGGAGACTATTGAAAAATGCGGGGTAAAAAAGCCCACATCATAGAAGAAGGGATCCAAGAACTGGAAACACCTCAATTGAACAAAAGGCCTATATCATTAAACAAGGTTGGTGAGTATTGCAAGGGTGAAGATGGGAATACTATGCTTCCAGTAGAATTCCAAGGTGTAACAACCATGGCAATTCTCAATAGTGGAGTTGGTGTTGCTATCGGCACCAAGGAAATTTGGGAAAAAATGGGGAAAATCTGCCTTGAGGGCTACCAGAATGAGATTGCAACTAGCAGATGGGTACATGGAAAAACCCTTGGGACTTCTAGAGAAAATGATTGTTACTTCTTGTGGCATTGAGTATGATCATACCTTTTCTATAGTTGACTTTGACAAGAAGAACAATTACGACATCATACGTGGATGGCTATTTATGAGACAACTTAAGATGGTTCATGACTGGGGATATGATCATATATATCTCAGACACATGGAAACCATGATGTGCATAAACCTTAAAGACCATAGCTACAAAGATGTCAACCAAACCCCGGTGGAAGAGTTTGATTCAGCTACAATAGCAAGATCGGAGCTTCCGGCTTGGTTAGGCAAACCCAAAGAGCTAAGGATCTGCAGTACATCACAGTGTGGGAGTTTGAAAGAAGAAGAGTGTATCCTAGAAAGGGTACTTGAAGATAAGGAATATATTCTTGAACCTTTTCTTCAAGAAGCTCTTGAGCCATTAGAATGGACTCATATCCTAGCAACCCTAGATGTGTGTGCTATTTTAGATGGCCCCACAAAAAAAATTTGTGAGAAAGACGGTTACGATGTGGTTCCATATTATATTGTCAGTATTATAAATGCAAGTGATGAGACATTAGCCCTAGAAGGACCCAAAGATGATCTATTGGCAAGTAAGGAGAGGGAGAAGAGTTTTATGACTCCCCAAAGCATTTTGAGCAAGAGGATGACGCGGATAACGAATGCTCCGACAACCCAAGTGAGCAAGAAGAAATGTTAGCAGACATCAGGTTTTATGATTTTTCAATTAAAAAACCTAGACATCAAGATTGCTACAAGAAAAAAATCACTAAAAATAAACCAAGAAAGAACCTTGTGCCTAGAATAAGGGGCAAAGCACATTTTTTTATGCTTGTAAAAGCTGAGGATTGTGTTAAGTACAAGATATCTCGAAGGTTCTCTAAAGCTCAAGATTCCAAAATGAAGACCTACAAAAACAAACCAGAAAGTCAAAATCTGAAACAAAACCCAAACAAACAAAAGAACTAGCATTAAGCAAGTTTAGAGAAACTAAATAGATCAATGTGGAGAGAAAGAAGAAGTACCGAGAGCTTAAGAAGACTCTTTGGGAGGTTTGAACAGCGGAAGTAGAAAGTGGGGAGGGAGAAGACGATAAAAATGAGGACAAAATGAGTGTGCTATCCCACTACATTTAATTCACCATCCAAGATCAGAAGGTAGTGCTGATGCAATCTCTATGAGAGCAAAAGGACAAGGAGTCCTATGATGGACCTGAGGATGCAAAGACGATAGACTTGGCTGGACCCGAAGAAGAGCCATGACCAGTCTACATAGCAACATATCTAAATCCTAAAGAGCAGGAGAAGCTTAAATGTCTTTTCAAGGAATAAAAGGACGTGTTTGCTTGGTCATATAGAGACCCGAAGGGAGTAGATCCTACAATCTATCAGCACACGATCCCATTAAAGCCTGATCCAAAGCCTAGTCGACAGAGACCTTACACATACAATGATACATTTGTTAAGCACATCAAGGAGGAGATTGATAAATTAAAGGAGACTGAGTTTATCTACGAGATAGGACACACAGATTGGATATCTCCAATTGTGGTAGTGCCTAAGAAAAATGAAAAACTACCAGTGTGTGTGAATCTAAAGAAGGTTAATGCCACCACGATAAGGGATAGTTATCCCTTGCCTATTACTCACCATGTCCTTTTACTTAGATGGATTCGTAGGATATAACCAAGTTGCAATTGATCTTGAAGATTAATACAAGACAGCGTTTGCCACAGAATGGGGCATATATACTTATAGGGCGATGCCTTTTGACTTGGACCAATGTCCCAACTACCTTCCAGAGATTGATGGCTCGTGCCTTTAAAGAATACTTGAGGATGTTCTTGGAGATATACATGGATGACTTACATGTGCACTCTCTCTTGAGAGGTGAACATAAAGAGCACCTCTAAAAATCATTTGAGAAGTGCAGGACTTGCAGGATCTGTCGTAACCCAAAAAGTGCATATTTATGGTTAGACAAGGCAGAATCTTGGGACATATCGTCTCAAAGAATGGCATATCTACCGATTCGGACAAGATAAAATTAATTTTAGAGTTGGCTATGCCAAATAACACAAAGAACATACAATGCTTTATGGGACACTGTGGTTACTACAAGAGGTTTATACACATGTATGATGTCATTGCCCAACCCCTGTACAAACTTTAAGTAGCCTTTGTGTGGATGGATGAAAGTGAATAATCCTTTGAAAAGTTGAAGAAAGCACTCAAATCTGCTCCAGTATTGAAAGCACTTGATTGGGGAAAGATCTTTCATGTTCATATCGATGCTTTGGTATTTGCTATTGGATGCATCTTGGCCCAACCAAGAGAAGAAAATATAGATTTCCCAGTCTGCTATGCCAGCAAGCAGCTTAATAGTGTTGAAAAGAACTACGCACCCAAGGAGAGAGAGGGGTTGGGGAATATATATAGTTGTTAAAAAAAATTGGCATTATCTCTTTGCAAACAAATTTTTATTTTTCATCGACCATCAAACCCTCTTATACCTAATAAACAAACCATGGAATATCAAAAGAATTGTACGATGGTTTATCATATTTCTAGAGTTTGATTTTACTTTTGTGGTCAAAAAAGGAAAGATGCATCTACAAGAAGATCACCTTTCCAGACTGCCAAATGGAGAATCTCCATAAGGGGTAGACAATGACATCCCTGATGCATATCTTTTCAAAGCCAAAGTGGAGAAAAAGGTGGCTCCTCAAGTACCCCGGATTTCTAAAGTACTTGGTGGAAGCCCCAAAAAGCATAAGGGATGGCACTCTATATTGTCTAGTACCTCGCGTACGCACATGGGCAAACCATTCCAGACTCCTGAAGAAGCATCCCACCTGGCTCAACTACCCGTCAATGCTACCACCTAGGGAATGAGAGAGAATAAGTGCATCTTATATGATGAAAACCCTAAAGGGCGCCATTAAGATGTTCATTGGCTCTCTTGACTTTACATGTGTAATGATCAGGAAAATATGCAAAACCCTCCTAGACTGCCTTGAAGTGTTTGCTCCTTCCAAAGCAACAGACTCCACAATACTATCAACGGGCGACACTGTCACCAAAATGACATATGATTTGTCAAAATAGCCATCCCTCAAGGTGTTACATCTGTTTTATCAAAGGCTGATGTTCCTGCTAAGTTATCACATGCAAGCCTTTGAGGAAGCCTTCTACACCGGATTTTCACTTACAACAGCAAGATTTTTGGCCCTACAGTCACCGTGGGCAACATCATATACAAACCATACTTAAAGCTGTTAAAGCCACAAGGTTTCCATTGACGCATACGGCTGAAGACTGCTCATCGGGACACAAGGACCAGAAGATCCAAAAGACAAAGACCCATCATGTCAAGGACGACATGGACGCGGAGGGGGGGAGTGTTAACCACTGAACGCGAGAAAAGCCCAATTTTGTATTATTTATTCCGCCAAACTCAATGTAATTATTTTTTGGGACTCCATTGAGTTTCTAGGTTGTAGTATACTAAATAGGTGTCTTGGCTAAACCCATGGTAGAAAGTAGGGGATGATTCTAATAAGTTGTAACCTCTAAGGCTGAGGTATAAAAGCCAATTTCTGTAACCCTAAGAACAACTTTTGACCTCAACTAAGTGTGTCGTGAGTTTTGTGTGAGAGAGTTAGTCATCTTATTCTTCTCTATACGCGCGCTGCGAATGCTACATTGTGAAGGTGTTCTCACCATCATGTTAGCAACGGTGAGAGCTATGCCTCAATGCCAAGCTTATGTACGGTTTTGGTCTCTTTGCAATGAGCTCTCCCACGAGCTTCAAGGTAAGTTTTCTATCTAATCGTGCATCCAATTAGAGATTGCTATATGTCATTGCGTTCACGGTGAGTAGAACTGTTGGGGTATAAAGCCCAATGTGGTCGCCCAGGTAAGTGGGCGGGCCGCCAGGTATGTACACATATTCTTTCGTAAAAACCTAATAAGAACTCACTATGCTCTACACATTACAATAGAGCGAGTTCACCATATCGTCGTGCTCTTCTTCTCGCACTCTCTCTCGCGTCGCACTTCCGCTCGTACTCCTTCAACTGGTATCAGAGCTCAGATCGAGGCTCGGGGCAGCACTACAGGAGGCTAGAGTCACCAGCTCAGATTGGAGTGAAATTCGACACGCAAAGACACGGCCCCAAATCTTGTGCTCAGAAATTCATTGTGAGGTCATCTCGGTTACCGTTCGGCTTTGACAAAGTTCTGCGCAGGCCATTTTCGACTACGTGGTCTCAGCGGGTGCAGATCCGACTCTGCAAATTTGGGGTTTTCCGCCTACGACTGCAGGTGCTGAGGATATCGACACTCCCAGAGTGTTGATTTGTGGCTGTCTACACATCAAAGGACGGCTCACAGTTCTTGGAGGTGTGTCACATACGACACGGGCGCATCTACACACAGACTGTAGGCGACATCCACTGGTTCATTAGGTAGCTTGTGTTTGCTGCTTGATATTCCAGATTTCATCCTGACATTGCAGGTACTTCCACATGGGATGTATTGTCAGAGATGATGTATGTCTGTTGAGGGTTTGCTGGCTGTGAGTCACGCAGCAAACATTTTCCGCAGCAGTTACATCATACAGTGGGAAATTTGTGGATGTATGACTTTGTGGGAAGTCTATGTACTGTTAGATTTACTGCAGCCTTTGTTGAGGGTCGAGTGAGGTTTTATTGAGCTGGGGGATTCTCGAATGTTGAGATCCTTTCGGTGATACAGGTCTTGGAGCGATCCCTCGAGCACCCTTAGATAGGCAGCTAGGATGTATTGACTGTGAGTTAGGCAGTTGGGATTGCATCTTTGCTTTACTGCCGTTGAGGCATTGTCGAAGTCTATGCTTACAGGACAGTGACAGGACAGTCAGAGACAGTACAAGTGCAGGACAGGTTTACCCACAGCTTACAGTGTTAGAGAGACAGTGGTTTTTTGAGCTGTTTTTTGGTCTATTTTTAGTACACCAGAGCCATTTTACAAAGGAGACTCTACCAAAATTTTTGCAAAATCTGAAGCTTTCTTGGTTCATTTGACA
Organism: Adiantum capillus-veneris; assembly: GCF_014529385.1. Lineage (NCBI taxonomy): Eukaryota > Viridiplantae > Streptophyta > Polypodiopsida > Polypodiales > Pteridaceae > Adiantum > Adiantum capillus-veneris. Next base: position 14,309,575 of record NC_140955.1, read on the forward strand.
GGTTGATATTGGTTCAGAGGTCAGTTTACAGGGGAAACTCTGCTGAATTTTTCCCAGGAAAGTAAACTACTGTGAAGCGTAGCTATGGCTGGATCACAGGACACTGCTCTTTACAATATCAAGAAGCTGGATGGAACCAATTTCCCATTGTGGAAGCAGCAGATTTGGCACGTGTTGGTACAAAAGAAGCAGATAAAACCTATAAAGCTCAAGGGGATAAAACCAGAAGATATGGACGAAGATGAATGGAGCGAAATGGATGAATTGGCACTTTCTACCATTATGCTGACTTTGGCAGAAAGCGTTTACTTCAATGTAGCAGACGAGATGTCGGCTTATCAAGCATGGTTAAAGCTGAGTGACCTTTATGAGAAGCAGAGTGCAGCTTCACAGGTATACTGGCTTAAGAAGCTTGTTGACTTGAAGATGAAAGAAGGGACACCTATGTCCAATCATCTGAATGAATTCAACACAATCTATAGTCAGTTGTCAGCTCAAGGTGTCAAGTTTGATGAACCTGTTAGAGCTATGTTCTTATTGATCACATTGCCGAAAAGTTGGGACACTTTTCGCACAGCTTTGAGTAATTAATCTGCACCTCCATATGGTTTGAACATAGCAGGTGTAGAAGGAAGTCTGCTTACTGAAGAAACCAATAGAAAGACAATGGACAAAGGCAAAGGAACAGCCTTAGTTGTCAGGGGAAGGACCAAAAAAAAGTACAAAGGTGGAAAGAGGAATCAGTCTCGTAGCAAGTCCCGCAGTGCTAAAGGCAAGAGTGACATAGAATGCTACCATTGTGGCAAGAAGGGTCACATGAAAAGAGACTGCAGAGAATGGAAAGCAGAAAAAGGCAAAGAGAAAGCTGAAGACCATGGTGAGAAGAACAAGTCCTCAGTGAAGATTCAAGAAATAAATGTGACAAACACTGTTACAGAGGATGACAGTCTAGTGTCAGGAGACATCTACTTCTTGAAGAATACAATGGACTCAGCTCTTCTTACAGCATCTGATGGAAATGCACTGAGTGACTGGATTATAGACTCAGGGGCATGACTTCATGTGTCTCCAAACAAGGAGTGGTTTACCTCTTATGTGACCACTAAAGATCATGTTCGGCTAGGCAATGGGCAGACATGTGAGATCTTAGGTGTTGGAGATGTTCAATTGAAGTTTTAGAATGGCTCTTCTTTCACGCTGAAGAATGTGAGACATGTTCCCGCAATTACAAAGAGCTTGATCAGCACAGGTTTACTTGATGATGCTGGCTACGTCACCACTTTTGGACAGAACATGTGGAAGATATCCAAGGGTTCTATGACAGTAGCACATGGAGTAAAGTCTGGAGGACTTTACATGATTTATGTATCAAATGTCTCTAAAAATGTAATCAATGTAACCGAGCAGCCGAACGTTTCTTTGTGGCATAGCCGGTTAGGACATATGTCCAAGAAGGGAATGGAAATCTTGTCTCGTTCTGGTTATTTGCCTGGCTTTTCATTTAATGATTTTGAATTCTGTGAACATTGTCTGTATGGTAAGCAAACACAGCAGCCACATAAGCATAGAAGCAGTAGAAGAGATACACAGTTGGCACTTGTTCATAGTGATTTGTGTGGACCTATGCCTAACCTATCTCTAGGGGGAGATTCTTACTTTATGACATTTATAGATGATTACTCGAGGAAAGTATGGGTTTACTTTCTCAAGCACAAGGATGAAGCGTTTAGTGTTTTCAAAACGTTTGTGACACTTGTGGAGAATCAGAGTGGCAAGAAGCTTAAATGCTTACGCACTGACAATGGTGGAGAGTATGTTTCAAAGGCCTTTCAGGACTTTTGTGAGTCAAAAGGTATAAAACGTGAACTTACTGCTCCTTGCAATCCTCCTCAAAATGGTGTTGCTGAGAGGATGAATAGGACCATACAAGAGAAGGTCAGAAGTATGTTGTCTAATGCACAGCTGCCAAATGGGTTTTGGGTTGAAGCTGTATCAACAGCTGTTCATCTTGTAAATAGATCTCCTAGCAAGGTTTTGCAGAAGGATTCAGTGCCAGAGATGGTATGGTCAGGCAAAATGCCCTCATACAAGCATCTCAGAGTCTTTGGCTGTGAGGCATATACTCACGTTCCAAAGGAATTTAGGAACAAACTTGAGCCAAAGAGTAGAAAGTGCATCTTTCTAGGCTATGGTAATTCTGGTGAGATGGGGTACAAACTTTGGGATCCCGAATCCAGAAAGGTTGTCCGCAGCAATGATGTTCACTTTAATGAATCCAAATATCATTCTAAACCAGAGAGGGTTGAGGAGATTAGAAGAGTTGTCTTCCAAGAAGATGGACCTGCACGTGCAAGACAAAATGCAAGGCTCAAGAGGAGCAAGGACAGGATAGAGTGGAACCACAGGTTGTGGCTGAGCCTGAGCCACCTATTGTGCGTAGATCTGGACGTGTCATGCGACCTCCTGATAGGTTTGTTCCATCTATGAACTATGTCATGTTGACTGATTGCAATGAGCCTTCATGTTACAAGGAAGCAGTGCAAATGAAGGACTCCGGGAATTGGCAATTGGCCATGCAGTCAGAGATGACATCTCTGCATAAAAACAAGACATGGAAGCTAGTTAAATTACCACAGGGCAAAAAGGCTCTACCTTGTAAATGGGTTTACAGGTATAAGATCACCGCTCATGATAGTCAACCAAAGTACAAAGCAAGGCTTGTTGCCAAGGGCTTTAAGCAAGAACAAGGCATTGACTTTGATGAAGTCTTCTCTCCGGTGGTCAAGATGACTACATTGAGATGCTTTCTTGCATTGGTTGCCATATTAGATTTGGTGTTGCACCAAATGGATGTCAAGACAGCGTTCTTGCATGGTGATTTAGATGTGGAAATTTACATGCAGCAGCCAGAAGGGTTTGTTGAGAAAGGCAAGGAAGATTGGGTATGCCATTTGTTAAAGAGTCTTTATGGCTTAAAACAATCACCGAGGGCATGGTACCATAAATTCCACAAGTTTATGCTTTCTCAAGGCTACAAACGTAGTGAGTTCGATCACTGTCTATATACAAAGAAGGCTAAGGATGGTAGTTGGCTGATCCTTATTTTGTATGTGGATGACATGTTGATTGCTGGCAAGCACTTGGAAGAAATTTCAGCTTTGAAGTCAAAGATGGAAAAATCGTTTAACATGAAAGACATGGGTGAGGCAAGTCATATACTTGGTATGCGCATTGAGAGAGACAGATCAAAGAAGTTGATTTGGTTATCTCAAACAGAGTATATTGACAAGGTTTTGCAACGTTTCAATATGGAGAAGGGAAAGGCACTGAGTGTTCCATTGCCACCATATGTGAAACTTAGCAAAAAAGATTGTCCTGTGTCTGAGGAAGAACAGGCTGAAATGGATAAGATTCCATATGCGTCTGCAGTGGGTAGTTTGATGTATGCAATGATTGCTACTCGCCCAGACATTGCATTTGCAGTGGGAGTAGTAAGTCGATACATGTCAAACCCAGGCAAGAAACATTGGGAGGCAGTGAAAGGAATATTGAGATAGCTGAAAGCTACAAAGAGTATGCGTATATGCTATGGGAGTCAGGAGCTAAGTGTAAAGGGTTTTACAGACTCAGATTATGCAGGTGACTTAGACAACCGAAGGTCTACGTCAGGGTATGTCTTTACATTGGCTGGTGGAGCAGTATCATGGCGTTCTAGATTACAAGATTGTGTTACTCAGTCTACTACAGAGGTTGAATATGTTGCAGCATCAGAGGCATGCAAAGAATCAATTTGGCTTAATCGACTAGTAACAGATTTGGGAATCAAAGAAGAGATGCCTGTGTTATATTGTGATAGTCAAAGTGCTATACAATTGGCTCGCAATCCAGTTTATCACTCAAAGACAAAGCATGTGGATGTGAAGTATCATTTCATCAGGGAAATGCTCGAGGATAAGCAACTTCAGCTTGTCAAAGTTCACACCACAGAAAATCCTACTGATCTACTTACAAAAGGACTTCCCTCAGAGAGCTTTGCACATTTTCGGAAGCAGTTAGGTGTAGGGTAGTACATCACTTCTCTACATCTCTTGTATATTAGCTTGTATAGTAGCTTCTCTCACACTTAAAGTACCACATTGGACTTTAAGTGGGAGGTTGTTGGGGTATAAAGCCCAATGTGGTCGCCCAGGTAAGTGGGTGGGCTGCCAGGTATGTACACATATTCTTTTGTAAAAACCTAATAAGAACTCACTATGCTCTACACATTACAGTAGAGCGAGTTCACCATATCGTCGTGTTCTTCTTCTCGCACTCTCTCTCGCGTCGCACTTCCGCTCGTACTCCTTCAAGAACTACATATTAGGCTTAAACACGTAGAGAATTGATGACCTGAAATTTTTGGCTTGTCTTCTTACATAATTTTTGCACCAAGTGTTTACAGGTAGTGGGTTGGGTTAGAGACTTTAGGGCAGTATCCTTTAGGTATATAGATGTCATCCCTTGAGTTTCGTGACAATTTGACAACGTTAGGTCTTGTTTTGGAGAGCGTGGCCGTCGTAGGTAAGGTAGCTTTTGTGCATACATAGTGTGCTTTGAGGTGGCTTTCCTTGTTAGTGATTGTCCATAGAAGGTCAAGTAGATGATTGACACCCATCTATTTGTTTCGATGTGCCTTTTAGGTCAAGCTCCATCCTTGGTTGACCTTTTGTTTGTTGGCCTAGTTCTCACTTTGCTAGCAACTACGAGCAGTAAATTTTCCAGACAACAATGGTGTTTGTGTTCTTTGCTTAACTACAGAGTAGCTCAAAAATCTTGCTCGCAGGTTGGTGATGACGGGGCCAAAGATCTTGGATCTGTAAGTGAAGAAGCCCGTATAGAAAGATTCTTCAAATGTTTGCGTATAGCAGGATGGTAGAAACATCTCCCTAGCGTAGAATCCATGGATCAGTTCCTCCGAGGGTTAGCCAGATAAATCACATCATAAGCCCTTGGAGCCTTTGAGGAATGACATCCATGCTGCATCTATTTGCTTTGCGCGATGAAAAGTCTACAAGCAGGTTAGGAGCATTTTAGCAATCTTTACTAACATGATGCATGCTATATCTGGAATCCCTCAAAATAGTTTAATGGTTGAGGATAATGTTTCCACCATAAACGTTTTTGTTGGTTGGTTATTCTTGGGTGGTGGAAAATTAGGGTAGTTGAGCCAAATGGGCCTCTTTCATTGGGATGATAGAATGTTGCTGATAGCTTCTGACTCTCGGTATCGGGCATTGCACAGGATCTTGTTTGATGTAGGATCCCCAATTTTTGGGTCTCTTCTAAAAATAAGAAAGATAGCTTTCAATGTCTATTTGTCAAATTTTGATGCTTAATTGACAGTATTGGAAGGTTCTAAAGTAAAAAGCAAGGCCGTTTCCATGTTCGGGTAGGTTAGATAGACGTTTGGTTCAGTTTTGGAAAAATCCACTATTTTTAGCTTTTTCATGCTTTTTATGCTTCTATGTGCTTTTTTGCAAAAAGCAAGGTCGGATCCTTGTGATCTACGTGTTACAGGAAAGCTATAGTTCAATTTTGTAAAAATCTGCTTTTTGAGCGCTTGTCACACTATTTTTAGCTTTTTATGATTTTTAGTGCTTTTTAGTGAAAAGCGAGTCCGCTTTCTTATTCCAGTGGATGAAAGAAATCTGTGGTTCAATTTCAAAAAAAATGCTCTTTTTTTTGCTTTTTACACAATTTTTAGCTTTTCGTGCTTTTTGGTATTTTTGAAAAGCAATGTGCTTTTTAGGATGACCTAAACATAAAAATATTAATTTTAGTCTCGGTCGGATTTAAAAATGATCAACAAAAACAGGACCAAATGGGATTTTTACAAAAAGCGATATCACAAATATACCAAGGCAGTACGGGAAAGTCATAATTATGTCCGGACATTACGGTGCGGCATAGTTTAGCTAAGGTTCCATTAGTTGGCCAGATACTGTTCAATTGGTCAGTTTTACTGGAAAAATTGAATGGTAAGTGGGAGAGTTGACCACCAAAAGCTGTGCCATGTTTTTACAAAAGACTGGAGTCTTTTCCCAAAAGCACGAAGCTAATCCTGGCTGAGAGGTAGCGCTACCTATAGCTTGGGGTACACTCCCGGCAGTTGGGAAACCTATAAATTGGCATAGACACCTCAATTTTCAGTGCCTTCTGTTGTCTCTACTACCACAAGGCTATATGTATCTATTATATGGAGTGGTGGATATTCTTCACATCACCACCTCCATAAGCTCTTCTCTCTCGGGAAGAAGGAGAAGAAGAAGGATATTCTCTCTCTACTTGCTTACTATCTCCTCTCTTGTATCACGGTGTACGCGCTCTCCGGAAGCTTTCGTGGTGGATACCTCTACGTAGCTCTCATCACCGCTCTCTTGCGGCAAAGCCTTTCGACAATCCCAAATCTATTCTAAAGCACAGTGAGAAGCTCTAAACTCCATAGCCATCATCATCTCTCTCTCTCTCTCTCTCTATGTCGTTTTTCTAAGTAGTCACCCTCTCGATGATTGTTTTTTCGTATACAAGTGCATGTATGGATTAACCGAGTACGTATGAAGTTGCCCCATGATTATTTCATCATGTTTAACATGCTGATTTATGCACATGATGGGTTTATGATCACGTGCATGCATAAAAAGCGCTTTTTGTTTCACGTCATAGAGGCGGTAGGAACACTGTTTTGGTCATAACTCACAAAACCCTTTATGCCAGAGATAAAACACATCATTTATAACATTTTCTCTCTTTGGTTTCATGTGAAAATCACGCACGAGCTAAGAGATGTGGTCAAAAAACAGCTTGCTACCCACTACACCAAATTTTTTGACTCCGGGCTCCTTGGAGAACCACTATACAGATTCACCGGATGGACAAACCCACTTAACCAATTGAAAATCTTGATGAAACTTGATGATAAATGTATTTAGGTTTCCGTTATCACCTCGAGAATGCGAGTTATTAATAGTTCCATAACCGGTTTTACCTATGTGTGTAGGGGTGCTACCTAGGCGGAGTACCATATGACGTCGAAAATTAACCGAGTTGTTTATGTATAATTGATGGATTGTTTTGGTGAGTTGATTTCAGTTATTAGATGCCCATAAACTTATGTGAGGGTATATGGTTAGACAACCCAAACCGCATAGGCAGATATGATTAAAGTGGCTTTCTTTTTGGGTTACCGTTTGTTGTGTAAGTACCATATGGGTCAAGTGATGTGATACAGTGCTAGTCTATATTATGGAGCTGAGCTTGATGCATTGGTTTGAGGTCAAATACTTTCATTTGCAAGTTATGCATACTCTCAAAAATGTCGAAAAGTTGTTTTTTGCATAATTGTGTGAAGTTATGGTTTATGCTGGTCGGAGCTGTTTTGCATCATGTTTATGGTGATGGAATGTTATCATATGATGTATGAAAACTTATGGATTTGTGTGGATGCCTCATATGCAAGGTTATGGTTTCTTTCCACCTTTCTAGGTCAAAACTAGCTCCATGTGCTAGGGAGGTGAAGTGCAGATGTGATGCATCAACTTTGCATGGTTGGATGTTGTCAAAATTGGATTTTTATATCATGTTTAGTTGCTGATTGGACTCTTTTTATGCATGAAAGAACCATGTTTTAAGGGTCATATGTGTGTGGACTCCGATTTACTGCAGAGGATATGTCAAACTCCAAGTGTGGGAGTTGGTTCAATATGATTATGATTGGTGGTTTACGGCTGAGAGTCCCTCATGGATTATGGTTGTGATTTTTTGGTGGAAGCCGGTGTGGCTTATGGTTTTTTTTTTGGATATGGTTATGCTGCCGAAATTTTTGTAGCCATGTTATGTTTTAAAGTGGTTATGCAGGATTGGTCGTGCCTCACCTAAGTTGGGTGGAATGCTCACCCGTGTGATGTGATTGGATTATGATTTATGGTTTTGGGATTGGATCATGAAATGATCTAGATGGTTTATGGTGGATGTATAAGGGTAGAGACCATGTACAGTCTAACTGCTTGGAAAAGATTGTTTGTGCATATGGAAAGTACTATTGTGATTGGACTTACGTGTTATGTTTCTCATGGCAACGTTGCTACAAGACTAGAATCACCTACATTGCTTAGCCTTAGAGTAAAGGAGCGTTGACTTGGGGCTTTGCTGGATCGGGGGTGTTGTATAGTTCTTCTTCTTTTTGTTAGTCTCATCTGCACGGTTAGTGCGTCGAGGGTTGCATGACCTACACTGCTAACGCCTCGCAGATTTTGCCTTGGATTTTCTAAACACCCAGTGATGGACATCAAAGAGCATGGTGCCTAAACTAGTATGGTTGGTGTTTATACCCTACCACCTACTGGAACTTGGGATCCTTTCATAGCTCAAGTTCATGGACGGAGGCGAAGCGGCCTCAGCTTATGTCTAGCTCAGGTAGGTTGGAGGTGTTCTAGCTCGCTCTCGGCGAAGTGAAATTCTCTGTGTCCATAGTAGAGTGAATCTCGATGGGTGGACTGATCGATCCCTACACAGGGTCAGATGCTCTCGTAGTCATTTTTTCATAAATTTTTTGATGTTAGGGTATACCCAGATTTTGTCATTGCATTAATACATGGTTGCCTGTTTCATTTAGATGGGGCATTTAAAGATTCTCTATTGTCATTTTCTCATGTCTCTGTGAACTCTATTTCACCCTCCAATATATATTTTCTCTCTCTCTCTCTTCCGGCTGTAGGGTTGTGTACACATATATTCACCCTCCACAATGTTATATTTTTCTTGAGTATGCTTTCATTCATAACACTCTTCAGAAGTAGCACTAGTCGCTAAGTGCCTTTGAATGCAGTCCGGCTCATGGCCGAAACTCCATGCTTGGTCGGGCGCTGAGACTCCTCCCCTAAGCAAATGCTTCCACAACTTTGATGTATATTGAAAATTGTATAAAGGTGTAAATTGTATATTTTGTGCATAAACCCCCGAGAAGGGGTATCTCTTGCCTAGTATCAGAGCCTATGCTTAAGGTTATGGGGATAGCCTAAAGCTTGATACTAGTCGGGTTAGTTATGCATCGTGAATGCATTCATGCGTGCTGTTTGGGAAAGGATATTGTATTCATGATGCATCTATAAGTGACATTGAATGGTGGTACTAGTTTGACTTGTCTTCTTGAGTGGAAGTGTTTGGTTTTAAGTACAGTGAAGTGGTTGAAGTGTTCAACAACGGCATTGTAATTTCTTTGAATATTTGTTTTGTAGTAATAAGAAATGGCTCCCAGAGTGACGTCTGAATGCTTTAGCTAGGGGAATGAGGTTTTGGCCATAGTGTTCAACAATATAGCGACACGATTGTCAAGAGATGAACGGAAACTCTTTACTTAGAAATTGGGACCAAAGTCTTTGGCATGCCACGAAGCACAATTTTTTGGAAGAGTGTTAACTATAGTTACCTTACTCTTCATCAAGAACCCTTCCATCAGTTCTTTATCTACATTGACGATAGTCCGAGAGATTGGTTTACCAACCTCAGGCTACTTCAACTTAGAATATGGTTAGGCCTAGAATACATGTTCTACTACTTGGCGATGCACTCCCAAATGTTAAGGATTGTCGAAGTTGCTAAGAAGTTTGAATCTCTTGCAGCTGTCATAGGAAAAGAAAAACTAGAAAAAAAATTACAAAGAGAATACCGTGTCATGAGAGTTAAAAGAATATTCAAATAATTAGCTCAAAGACACCTATAATATTGTAATGAAGTCATTAAAATCAAATTTTGATGAATAAAAGAAGCGTAGACTCAGTTTTGGTCGCATGTGTACTAAGTTTCTCTCTCCTTGTCTTGTTTTTAGATGGATCTTCTTAATTGTCTAGATGAACTCTTGAATGACTTTGCACAAAGGGTATTTTTCAATTATGTGGTTGGATTCATTCTCCATAAAGGAATTGAAGTGGCTTGCGTTTCAAAGGAGACTAGAGACTACCTTGTACTGAACAATTATGTAGCATGGAGTTATATGCTAAAGCTCAGCCTGAACATCGAACACAAGTTCCTAATAGGTTTATGACCAACCATAGCTTTGGGTAAAGAAAAGATCCAAGAAGGTGATGTTAAAGTGTATTGATATGTTCTTTACCTTAACCTATGTTCTCTATTGTTTTGAGGATATAATACTTGAGTTTGAATCTTGGTTTTATCATTCTAACTAACATGAGTGATGGGGTTTGTATATAGATGATTGACATCTTACCTCGAGGGATATGGGCGGATGTACTCTCCTGCCTTATGGTGGAGGAGCATTTCCAAACTGGAGTGGAAGTGCAAATGCTTGTCACTACCGCACATAATGGGGAAGAGAAGAAAAGGTTGATGTCTATGGATTGTATTGTACCTAATACATTCCGAGCTTGGTATCATTTCGCTACAAGGAACTCGAGTTTAGACCACCTGACCATAAACTCTCGCCTGTTGGGAGTATCAAGTGGATACAATCCAAGTTGGGAAAGGAGATTATTGTCACTAATCAAATATTGTACATAAATGCTTATGAACTTACTCTAAGACCGACAACAAAGGAAACATGGATGACCAGAAACATACTTCCTTTAGTAATGGCTACGGGATGATTCGACATTGTTATGTTTAATGTATGGGGTCGTCAAGGTAAAAACAATGACCAACATTCCTTTAGCCCGATACCTTGGAAGTTGTCTTTTTGACTTACTTGGAAGTCACTAATATACAATTCTCCTCATGTAAAAGTTTTATATAATGCCTACAATAGAGCTCACTACCTTGCAGATTGTGCAAATATATACAGCTCAGTTGGATGGGACACACTAGATGTGTTTTCAAAAGAATCTGCTTACTTTGATGACTACTTCGGGTACAAGAAGGCAATTGTTCACACCAAAATGGGGGTACCTGTTTTTTCTGTGCAACGGTCTCTCCACCAATGCTTGGTTGTTATCTCTAGTTTGAACTTAGTGATGATAGCTTTGTTGATTGTTGAAACAAATGAGCCAAATCAAAATAGTCATCCATGCGCTCAATCCAATCTTCAAGAATTTTGCCTACATCTTTGTCTTCACCCCTAAAATTTCCAAGTTGAGACGTGCGACGCATAGCATCAATGTCTCTATCAATGACGGTGTGTTGAGGAACAATAGACACATTTGTGTTAGCAGCAGCCGCAATTCCCCTAGGAGGCATGGTAACTTACTGCACGACATCAACCAAGGTCACACTTAGTAAAATATTCGAGTCCACTTGAAGTCCTTAAATCAAATAGAATAGTAGAATAGATAGTTGAAGATAAGATGAGAGAGAAATAGGAGAAAGAATAAAGAATAATTTTATCCAATTTCTATATCACAAAAATTTGGGTTTTCAAAAATTCTTTAAGTGTCTTGAAAGTTTTTAATCAATCCTAATGGCTCTAACATAATACACTCGGTAATATCCATTGACATCCTTCCACCAATGGAGCATAGTTGTCTAATTCCTTGAGTATATCGGATGGGTCATCAAATAATCCTTTTTTATCTTTGGTTGAAACATTTCTTCATTGGTGTGTGAGTCATACCATTGTTTTGTAAGGTATCTGTTCATCCCAATGCTGCAACTTGGGATTATCTTAAAACCCAACTCAAGAAGAACTATCAAAACAAAGTCTATCATTCAGACCGTATGAATGACTTTCTTGACTGTACTCAAGGAACCAGAGATCTGGAATCATACTATCAACATTTCTTAACCCTTGTCAAGTATGCTCTAGCACGGATGACTCAAGAGGTTAAGGTAGGTTGATTCCTGTAAGGGTTGCATAATCCTATGAAGACTAAACTCCAAAGTCTTTGTCTTACCAATTTTGCAGATGTCCTTGATGTAGGCAAATCTATTGAAACTACCAGAAAAGGGAAACCAAAACCTGTTCCTATTCATGAAATCAAAAGGCCTCATCTCGAGGAGGAACAAAGGTTTGGGAATCCACAGCAAAGAAGAGAGAACTTATTACGTATAAAGGCCAGACAGGATCATTTGTGCTACACTTGTCTTGATTTTGGTCATCAATCCAAGGATTTTCCATTTAACAATTCAAGCTTCATTGGACATTTATGATCGTAGGAACTTCAACCCGAATCGGAATTTTGGAAATTTTAGACCGAGACCATTGGCAATTCTGAGGAACTTCAATCAGCAAAACTTTAACCAAAACCAGAGACAATCTCAAAACCAAGGGAATTTTAGACAAAGCAATCAACCTTTTGTTTGGATTGGACCGCCTGTCAACAATAACAACAACAAAAATGTTAACCGTCAACCTTGTCCATGAGAAGGAGGAAATCAAAGACCTCAAGAAAGACTCAAGTTAACAGAGTTCAAGGGGCTAGAGGTGAAGGAAATCAGGCAAGCACGTATGTTCATGTTGCAATTGAACATCAGGGAGTGAATGAACAGTTTTCAGTAATTAAAACCCTAGCAGTATCAAGGTAACCATTTTACCTTATTGATTGATTCAGGGAGTACACATTCTTTTGTATCTCCTAAGTGCATCAGAAACCTCATTTTGCTTGAACACCCTGATACAAACCTTACAGTAGAATTAGCTACAGGTAGAAAGGTTAGATCTTTTACTTCAGTGGGTAACCTGAATTTTGTTTTGGATGGTCACATACATTGTAAAGATGCTTCATTGGCTTTCAAAAATGACCAAAACTCTAGGGTTACAGTTACTTGGGAAATGGAGAAAGCCTAAGCTCAGACTAGTGAACTTTATCAAACTTATGAAGAGTCATAAGAAAAATGAAAGGATTTACACAGTAAAGCTTAACCCTAAGGAGAAGAAAATAGATTCACTTGAACCCGAATGGATAACAAAATTTAATAATGTATTTCTCGAAGAACTTTCACAGTTACCACCTAAGCGTGATGTTGATCATGCAATAGAGCTTACTCTAGGAGCTCAACTAGTTTCCCCTAGACCCTACAAAATGTCAGTACCTGAATCTACGGAACTCAAGGAGCAATTAACTCAATTCCTTGAACAAGGCTTAATTTGACCTAGAGTTTCTCCATGGAGTACTCCTGTTCTCTTTAATTAAAAGAAGGATGGTACTCTACGTCTTTGTATTGATTATCATGGATTGAACCAAGTAACAGTCAAGAATAAGTATGCAATACCAAGGATTGATGAACTGCTTGACCGATTACATGGAGCTTCTATCTTCACAAAAATTGATTTTAAGTCAGGGTATTACCAAATCCAAATCAAGAAGGAGGACATACCAAAGACAGGATTTGATACTTGTTTTGGACATTATGAATTTATAGTTATGCCTTTTGGACTTACCAATGCTCCTGCAAATTTTAATCGTCCCATGATCGACGTGTTTCGAGAGCATCTTGATGATTTTGTTCTTTCTTCTTTGATGATATCTTGGTTTACTCAAGAAACAAAGAAGAACACGAACATGTGTGTTGAGTACTTGAACTTCTCCGTCAAAATCAGCTTTATGCCAAACGTAGCAAATGCACCTTCTTCACTGACAAGGTGGAATATTTGGGATTATTGTATCCAAGGATGGTGTTACTACTGACCCAAGTAAAATCAAAGCTGTTATAGCTTTGCCTACACCGAAATCAGTACAAGAAGTACGTGGCTTTCTTGGTTTAACAGGATGGTATCATACATTTATTACTTGGAATGAACATGCTCAAGCTAGTTTTGAGAAACTCAAAGAAGCTTTAATTGGTAACTGCTCCAACACTACAGCTTCTAGACTTCTCAAAGACATTCACTATGCTCATTGATGCAAGTGGACAAGCAAATTAGCAATATGTGGCGTTTTGTCTCAAGAAGGAAAATTAGTAGCTTATGAGTCTCGTAAGTTACGTATACATGAGGTTAATTATCTGACACGTGACTTGGAATTATTGGCTGTTGTGCATGCTCTTAAATTATGGCGACATTATCTTCTTGGAAGGAGATTTGAACTACATACCGACCATAAAAGCCTGAAGTGGATCTACACCCAACCTGACCTTAATATGCAGCAACAAAGATGGATGGAGTTATTATGCGAATATGATTTTGGAACCGAATATAAACCTGGGAAGGAAAATCTTGTGTCTGATGCCTTAAGCAGGAAGAGTACTGTAGCGATTGTCACAACCTCTACTACTAATTTTTTATCCCGATACGAAGTTCACCTCTAATTTTTGAAAAGTCGTATTCTCAGCTACATGAACCCAATTGGTATTTAGTGTTGCTTATCATCCTCAGACTGATGGGCAAACAAAAAGAACAAATCAAATCATCGAAGACATGTTAAGAGCTTATTATATGCATGAGCAGAGTAAATGGACTAGATATTTGTATTTGGTTGAATTTGCATATAATTCCTCATTCCAACGCTCAATTGGAATGTCTCCTTTTCAAGCATTGTACAGACAAGAGTGTCTTGCTCACTCAAATAGACAAATTCTCTCATACGAGTTCAAGCATCCAAAGAAATGTTGGATGAAATGTAACTACAAACTGATCTTATATGGCAGTATATTAAAATTGCTCAAGATAGACAGAAGAGTTATGCTGATCCAAAACGATTTGTCAGACTTTTTGAAGAGGGCGATATGGTATTTCTGAAAGTAAAACCCAAACGTAGCTCTTTATCAATGGGTAACTTGAAGAATCTAAGTGTCAGATATTGTGGACCTTTTGTAATCACATAGCAGATTAATGATCAAGCTTACAGACTCTTGTTATCACCATACTAAAGGTACATGATGTTTTTCACGTTAGCTTACTCAAGAAGTATGTACCTGATCCGCAACATATTCTTGATGATTCTCTGTTTTCTACCTCTACCAATGGAACTTTTAAAGTATACCCCAAAGTGATACTTCAAAGCAAAACTAAACTTCTACATAATTATTGAACACCTTGTTAAATGGTCAACGTATCCTCAGGAAGATGCCACTTGGGAACGTGGTAATGTAATGAGACTAAATTATCTGGACTTCATGTCGAGGTGAGGACACCTTGGATTTTTCAAGTGCGGAAGGATGTAAGATCCCCAATTTTTGGGTCTCTTTTAAAAATAAGAAAAATAGCTTTCAATGTCTATTTGTCAAATTTTGATGCTTAATTGACAGTATTAAAAGGTTCTAAAGCAAAAAGCAAGGCCGTTTCCATGTTAGGATAGGTTAGACGGACGTTTCGTTCAATTTTGAAAAAATCCGCTATTTTTAGCTTTTTCATGCTTTTATGTGCTTTTTTGCAAAAAGTAAGGTCGGATCCTTGATCTACGTGTTCCGGGGAAGCTATGGTTCAATTTTATAAAAATCTGCTTTTTGAGTGCTTTTCACACTATTTTTAGCTTTTTATGATGTTTAGTGCTTTTTAGTGAAAAGCGAGTCCGCTTTCTTATTCCAGTGGATGAGGAAAATTCGTGGTTCAATTTCAAAAACAACTTCTTCTTCTTTTTTTTAGCTTTTCGTGCTTTTTGGCGGTTTTGAAAAGCAATGTGTTTTTTAGGATAACCTAAACATAAAAGTATTAATTTTAGTCTCCGTCGGATTTAAAAATGATCAATAAAAACGGGACCAAACGGGATTTTTACAAAAAGCGGTATAGTAAATACGTCGAGCCAGTACGGGAAAGTCATAATTATGTTGGGACATTACGGTGCGGCATAGTCTAGCTAAGGTTCCATTAGTTGGCCAAATATTGTTCAATTGGTCAGTTTTACTGGAAAAATTGAATGGTAAGTGGGAGAGTTGACCACCAAAAGCTGTGCCATGTTTTTACAAAAAACTGGAGTCTTTTCCCAAAAGCAGGAGCTAATCCTGGCTAAGAGGTAGCGCTACCTGTAGCTTGGGGCACACTCCGGGCAGTTGGAAAACCTGTAAATTGGCATAGACACCTCGGTTTTCAGTGCCGTCTGTTGCGTCTACTACCGCAAGGCTATATTTATCTATTATACAGAGTGGTGGAAGTTCTTCATCACCATCTCCATAAGCTCTTCTCTCTCGGGAAGAAGAAGAAGAAGAAGGATATTCTCTCTCTACTTGCTTACTATCTCCTCTCTCATTTCACGGTGTATGGGCTCTCCGGAAGCTTTCGTGGTGGATACCTCTATGTAGCTCTCATCATCGCTCTCTTGCGGCAAATCAAGAAGCCTTTTGATAGCCCCTAATCGATTCTAAAGCATAGTGAGAATATCTAAACTCCATTGCCATCATCTCTCTCTCTCTCTCTCTCTCTCTCTCTCTCTCTCTCTCTCTCTCTCTCTCTCTCTCTCTCTCTCTCTCTCTCTCTCTCTGCCGTTTTTTTGAGAAGTCACCCTCTCAGTGATTGTTTATTCGTATACGAGTGCATGTATGGATTAACCGCGTATGTATGAATTTTCCCCATGATTATTTCATCATGTTCAACATGCTGATTTATGCACATGATGCGTTTATGATCATGTGCGTTCATAAAAATGGCTTTTTGTTTCACGTCATAGAGGCGGTAGGAACATTTTTTTGGTCATAACCCACAAACCGTTATGAATCAATCTGAACCCTTTATGCCAAAGATAGAACGCATCATTTAGAACATTTTCTCTATTTTGTGTCATGTGAAAACGCACTAGCTAAGAGATATGGTCAAAAAATAGCTTGCTTTCCACCACCAAATTTTTCGACTCTAGGCTCCTTGGAGAACCACTATATAGATTCACAGGATGGGCAAACCCACTTAACCAATTGAAAAGCTTGATGAAACTTGATGATAAATGTATTTAGGCCTTCGTTATCACCTCGAGAATGCGAGGTCCATAATCGGTTTCACCTATGTGTGTAGGGGTGCTACCAAGGGGGAGTACCATATGACGTCGAAAATTAACCGGATTATTTATGTATGATTTATGTTTTGTTTTGGTGAGTTGATTTCAGTTATTAGATGCCCATAAACTTATGTGAGGGTATATGGTTAGACAACCCAAACTGCATAGGCAGATATGATTAAAGTGGCTTTCTTTTTGGATTACCGTTTGTTGTGTGACTACCATATGGGTAAAGTGATGTGATACAGTGCTAGTTTATATTATGGAGCTGAGCTTGATGCATTGGTTTGAGGTCAAATACTTTCATTTTCATGTTGTGCATACTCTGGAAAATGTCAAAAAGTTGTTTTTTGCATAATTGTGTGAAGTTATGGTTTATGGTGGTCGGAGCTGTTTTGCATCATGTTTATGGTGATGGAAGGTTATTATATGATGTATGAAAACTTATGGATTTATGTAGATGCCTCATATGCATGGTTATGATTGCTTTCCATTTTTCTAGGTCAAAACTAACTCCATGTGCTAGGGAGGTGAAGTGCAAATGTGATGCATCAATTTTGCATGGTTGGATGTTGTCAAAATTGGATTTTATATCATGTTTAGTTGCTGCTTGGACACTTTTTATGCATGAAAGAAACATGTCTTAAGGATCATATGTGTGTGGACTCCGGTTGACTGCAGAGGATATATCAAACTCCAAGTGTGGGAGTTGGTTCAGTATGATTATGATTGGTGGTTTACGGCTGAGATTCCCTCATATGATTGTGATTTTTTGGTGGAAGCCGGTGTGGCTTTTTTTTTTTTTTTGGATATTGTTACGGTGCCAAAATTATTGCAGCCATGTTATGTTCTAAAGTGGTTATGCAGGATTGGTCGTGCCTCACCTAAGTTGGGTGGAGTGCTCACCCGTGTGATGTGATTGGATTATGGCTTATGGTTTTGGGATTGCATCGTGAAGTGATCTAGATGGTTTATGGTAGATGTGTAAGGGTAGAGACCCTATACAGTCTAACTGCTTGGAAAAGATTGTTTGTGAATATGCAAAGTGCTATTGTGATTGGACTCATGTTTATGTTTCTCATGGCATCATCGCTACAAGACTAGGATCACCTATATAGCTAAGCCTTAGACTAAAGGATCGTTGAGCTCGGGCTTTACTGGATCGACGATATTGCCTGGGTCTTCTTCTTTTTGTTAGGCTCATCTACACGGTTGGTGCATCGAGGGTTGAATGACCTACACAGCTAACGCGTCGGGGATTTTGCCTTGAATTTTCCTAAACACCCAGTTATGGACATCAAAGAGGCATGGTGCCTAAACTGGTATGGTGCCTAAACTGGTATGGTGCCTAAACTGGTATGGTTGGTGTTTATACCCTACCACCTACTGGTACCTGGGATCCTTTCAAAGCTCAAGTTCATGGATGGAGGCGAAGCGGCCTCAGTATATGTCTGGCTCAGGTAGGTTGGAGGTGATGTGGCTTGGTCTCTATGAAGTGAAAATCTCTTTGTCCCTAGTAGAGCAGATGTGGATGGGTTCACCGGTCGATCCCTACACAGGGTCTGGTGCTCCGCTAGTCATTTTTCATAAACTTTTTGATGTTAGGGTATACCCAGATTTTGTCATTACATTAATACATGGTTGCCTGTTTCATTTAGATGGGGCATTTAAAGATTCTTTGTTGTCATCTTCTCATGTCTCTGTGAACTCTATTCCACCCTCCAATATATTTTTTTCTCTCTCTCTCTTCCCAAAGCGTGGTGTACACATATATTCACCCTCCACAATGTTATATTTTTCTTGAGTATGCTTTCATTCATAGCACCCAGTCAGGGGTAGCATTAGTCGCTAGGTGCCTCTGAATGCAGTCCGGCTCTGGCCTAAACTCCATGCTTGGTCAGGCGCTGAGACTCCTCTCCTAAGAAAACGCTTTCGCAACTCTGATGTATATTGAAAATTTTATAAAGGTGTAAATTGTATATTTTGTGCATAGACCCCCGGGGGAGGGATATCTCACACCTGGTATCAGAGCCTATGCTTAAGGTTATGGGGATAGCCTAAAGCTTGATACTAGTCGGGTTAGTTATGCATCGCGCATGCATAACTAGTCGGGTTAGTTATGCATCGTGCATGCATTCATGTGTGCTATTTGGGAAAGGATATTGTATTCATGATGCATCTATAAGTGACATTGATTGGTGGTACTTTTTTGACTTGTCTTCTTGAGTGGAAGTGTTTGGTTTTAAGTACAGTGAAGTGGTTGAAGTGTTCAACAATGGCATTGTAATTTCTTTGAATGTTTGTTTTGTAGTAATAAGAAATGGCTCCCAGAGTGACGTCTGAATGCTTTAGCCAGGGGAATGATGTTTTGGCCATAGTGTTCAGCAATACGGCGACACGATTGTCAAGAGATGAACGAGAACTCATTACTTAGAAATTGGGACCAAAGTCTTTGGCATGCCACGAAGCACAACTTTTTGGAAGAGTGTTGACTGTAGTTACCTTACTCTTCACCAAGAACCCTTCCGTCAGTTTTTTATCCACATTGATGATAGTCCGAGAGATTGGTTAGCTAACCTCAGGCTACTTCAACTCAAAATATGGTTAGGCCTAGAATACATGTTCTACTACTTGGCAATGCACTCCCAAATCTTAAGGATTGTCGAAGTTGCTAAGAAGTTTGAAGCTCTTGCAGCTGCCATAGGAAAAGAAAAACTAGAAAATAACTACATACCATGTTGTTGCGTGGGAGGTTTAAGAGAATACCCTGTCATAAGAGTTAAAATAATATTCAGAGAATTAGCTCAAAGACACCCATAATATTGTAATGAAGTCATTAAAATCAACTTTTGATGAATAAAAGAAGCGTAGACTCAGTTTTGGTCGCATGTGTACTAAGTTTCTCTCTCCTTGTCTTGTTTTTAGATGGATCTTCTTAATTGTCTAGATGAACTCTCGAATGACTTTTGCACAAAGGGTCTTTTTTAATTATGTGGTTGGATTCATTCTCCATAAAGGAATTGAAGTGGTTTGCGTTTCAAAGGAGACTAAAGACTACCTTGTACTGAACAATTATGTATCATGGAGTTATATGCTGAAGCTCAGCCTGAACATCGAACATAAGTTCCTGATAGGTTTATGACCAACCCACAGCTTTGGGTAAAGAAAAATATCCAAGAAGGTGAGGTTAAAGTGTATTGATATGTTCTTTACCTTAACCTATGTTCTCTTTTGGACATACCAAGTCGAGAACTCATACTTAGTAAGAAGGCCCTCATGCTAAACCAAAGATACGGCTTTTGTGAGAAGGTCATAATCAAAGTATGGAAGAAGTCAAATGGTGGCAACTGATTCTCTTATGTACCCCAGGATTGGTTCAATAGAGTCTATGGACCTATTCTCAAATACAACCCTCACAATGTTACTGTTATTTTTTATGACTACGAGAAACCAAGGTGCATTAGTGACTTTGCCCAAGCACAACCAATGCCAGTGAACTCGAGTAGATATTTCTATAGAGATTATGTAAATGAACGGCACGCTCAGGTAAACTGCTTTAATGGATTACCACCCACGGATGTATGACGAGAAGTGGAATGGTATGAAAAGAAAGACGTGAATTTCATGCACAAGTTGAAGTGCTAAACTTTTGATACGCGAGATGTGAACAAATATAGGGGTAGGACCTCGGTTGCAGGAACCAAGAATTAGTTCATAGGACCCTTTCATGTTTATGTATCTCCCTAGAAACACTTTATACCTTTTTGGTCTTCTGCGATTATAAAAATTTGATTCTGATGTAGCACATATTGTTTTGATGATATAATATTTGAGTTTAAATCTTGGTTTATCATTCTCACTAACATGAGTGATGGGGTTTGTGTATAGATGATTGACATTTTACCTCGAGGGATATGGGCAGATATACTTTCCCATCTTATGGTGAAAGAGCATTTCCAAACTGGAATGGAAGTGCAAAGGCTTATCACTACTGCGCATAATGGGGAAGAGAAGAAAAGGTGGATGTCTACATATTGTATTGTACCTAATACATTCCAAGCTTGGTATCATTATGCTACAAAGAACCCTGAGTTGACCACGTGAGCATAAACCCTCGCCTATTGGGAGTATGGAGTGGAGACAATCCAAGTTGGGAAAGGAGATTATTGTCACTAATCAAATATTGTACATAAATTCTTATGAACTTACCCTAAGACCGACAACAAAGGAAACATGAATGTGAGGTCCCCAATCCCGAGAAGATTGGGACGACTTGATAGATGGCCATGGCCGCCATCCATAAACCATAAATATGATATGAGACTTAGTCTAAACTAACTCGACTAATCAGGTCCATAGCTTTCAAGGGCACGTAGATTTCGGAAGTCTCGACTCTTGGCACAATCAGTCTCTAAATTTACTTCTCTCAATAAGAGGGAGTGGAGATTTTCTTGACTAATCGAGAACACCCATCCTTGACTGGCAACCGGAGCTAGCAGCCCGCACTTTCCACCCCACACTCACACTTTTAAGCTTGCTTTCTAATTACTACCACATTGTTTTACATATACAAAGAGTGTTCCTTAATTAATTCCAAACACGGGTTCTTTTATACAGCCCTTCAAACAATACCAAAACAATTCAAACAAGGCCTAATGAAAACAACCCTATAATTCAACAAACATAACTTTTCCAATTTCTCATGAGTTGCCGCTACCCGCGGACTTTCTCTGTCTAACCAACAAAGCCTTTGCAAAGGATTTATTTTCTAACCGCGAATTGTGCAACCTTCCCATCTCACTAACCGCGAGGCATCTTGCTAACCGCCAGGCATCCCGCTACCCGCGAGGCATCCCGCTAATCACGAGAAACAAAAGAGAGCCGATAACCTCATCCTAATCTCCGCTAACCGCGGAATCATCTTGCTAACCGCAAGACACAAAAGATATTCTTTCAATTATTATTCTCTTTAAATGATTCTTCAACATGATCAACCAATTCTTCGTATCAATTAGTAACAACTTATCAAACAATAATAATTTAACAAACAATGACAATTTATCAAACAGATCTTTCACTAATCTATGAAAACATATGCTTGTTTCTTGTGATAGAATCACGTTTCTTGGACAGTTTAAGGGATTCCCTATGCTTAGCTTCCCAAGTCAACATGAATAGCAATGCAAAATTATAGATTTGTCTTATCGGATTAACGACATGATTATTTACTTCTCGTAATTGAGATCGATCGGCTTTCACTTCTTCCGCAACTGGTACCTCCACTTCAGCTATAGTTGAAGTAGTTGATGCCTTCCTTTGCACCTTTCTTGGAGGTGGAGCGACATAAGCGTCCTTCGAGCTTTGAGTCACTCGCTTCGGGGCCATCGTAATGAGGTAGAGAAAAGAGAAAGAGAGAAAGAGAACTCAAGAATCCGAAGGGCAACTCTTATCATTAGATACAATGTTGAGGCTTAAGTTTCCCATCAACCTATAGTTTTCACGTGAATAAGGGTCATAATTCATAGTTCAAGAGTCCTATTTCCATTCCAATCATTCCGTTGGAACGCTTTAAGACTTAACAAAATGCGAAACTTAAATATTTGCAAAGTAGGTGAAATACTTTTATTGAAAAATGTTGGGTACATTACAATGCATGGCCAGAAACATACTTCCTTCAGTAATGGCTATAGGATGCTTCGACGTTGTTATGTTTAATGTATGGGGTCGTCAATGTGAAAACAACAACCGACATTCCTTTAGCCCGATACCTTGGAAGTTGTTTTTTTGACTTATTTGAAAAGTCACTAATCTAGAATCCTTGTCATGTAAAAGTTTTATACAATGCCTACAACAGATCTCATTGCCTTGCAAATTGTGCAAATATACACAGCTCAGTTGGATGGGACGCACAGGATGTGTTTCCAAAAGAATCTACTTACTTTGATGACTACTTCGGGTACAAGAAGGCAATTGTTCACACCAAAATGGGGGTACTTATACCGAACAGATCCCTTACTTAACAATGGTATGACTCACACACCAATGAAGAAATGTTTCAACCAAAGATCAAAAAGGAATATTGGAATCACCCATCCAATATACTCAAGAAATGGGACAACTATGCTCTATTGGTGGAAGGATGTCAATGGATAGTACCGAGTGCATCATGTCAGAGCCAATAGGATTGATTAGAAACTTTCAACACACTTAAAGACTTTTCAAAAACCCAAAGTTTTGTGATATAAAAATTGGATTAAATTATCCTTTATTCTTTCTCCTATTTCTCTCTCATTTTATCTTCAACTGTCTATTCTATTTGATTTAAGGACTTTGAGTGGACTAGAATATTTTATTGAGTGTGACCTTGGTTGATGTGGTGCAGTAAGTTACCATACCTCCTAGGGGAAATGCTGCCACTGCTAACACAAATGCGTCTATTGTTCCTCAACACACCATCATTGATAGAGACATCAATGATATGCGTCGCACGTCTCCCGCATGTCTCAACCAGGAAATTTAGCAAGGAAGACAAAGATGTAGGCAAAATTCTTGAAGATTGGATTGAGTGCATGGATGACTACTTTGATTTGGCTCATTTGTTTCAACAATAAACAAAGCCACCATCGCTAGATTCAAACTAGAGAAAACAACCAAGCATTGGTGGAGGGACCATTGCATAGAAAACAATGTTGATCCCAATGCTGCAACTTGGGATTATCTTAAAACCCAACTCAAGAAGAACTATCAGAACAAAGTCTATCATTCAGACCGTATGAATGAGTTTCTTGACTGTACTCTAAGGAACAAGAGATCTGGAATCATACTATCAACATTTCTTAACCCTTGTCAAGTATGCTCCAGCAGGAATGACTCGAGAGGTTAAGATAGCTTGATTCCTGTCAGGGTTGCATAATCCTATGAAGACTAGACTCCAGAGTCTTCATCTTACCAATTTTGTAGATGTCCTTGATGCAGGAAAATCTATTGAAATAGAATTATCTCCTACCAGAAAGGGAAAACAGAACCTGTTACTGTTAGTGAAATTAAAAGGTCTCATCCCGAGGAGGAACAAAGGTCTAGAAATCCACAGTAAAGAAGAGAGAACTTATTACGTATGAAGGCCAGACAGGATCATTTGTGCTACACTTGTCTTGATCCTCATCATCAATCCAGGGATTGTCCATTTAACAATTCAAGCTTCACAGGATTGGTGGACAATTATGATCGTAGGAACTTTAACCCAAGTCGGAATTTTGGAAATTTTAGACCAAGACCAGGCAATTTAGAGGAACTTCAATCAGCAAAACTTTAACCAAAACCAGAGACAACCTCAAAACCAAGGGAATTTTAGAACAAGAAATCCACCTTTTGTTCGAATTGGACCAC
This sequence comes from Adiantum capillus-veneris, assembly GCF_014529385.1. Lineage (NCBI taxonomy): Eukaryota > Viridiplantae > Streptophyta > Polypodiopsida > Polypodiales > Pteridaceae > Adiantum > Adiantum capillus-veneris. The sequence continues at coordinate 14,333,805 of NC_140955.1, forward strand.
CTGTCAACAATAACAACAACAGAAATGTTAGCCATCAACGTCGTCCATGAGGAGGAGGAAATCAAAGACCTCAAGTTAACAGAGCTCAAGGAGCTAGAGGTGAAGGAAATCACACAAACACGTACGTTCATGCTGCAATTCAACATCAGGGAGTGAATGAACAGTTCTCAGTAATTCAAACCCTAGCGGAGTATCAAGGTAACCATTTTACCTTATTGATTGATTCAAGGAGTACACATTCTTTCATATCTCCTAAGTGCATCAGAAACCTCATTTTGCATGGACACCCTGATACAGACCTTACAGTAGAATTAGCTACGGGTAGAAAGGTTAGATCTTTTACTTCAGTGGGTAACTTGAATTTTGTTTTGGATGGTCATAATACTTTTACGAATTTTAGAGTCTTACCCATAGGAATCTACGATGGAATCCTCGGAATGGATTGGCTTAAAGCCAATGACGCTCACATACATTGTAAAGATGCTTCATTGGCTTTCAAAATCACTGACAAGGTGGAATATTTAGGATTATTGTATCCAAGGATGGTGTTACTACTGACCCAAGTAAAATCAAAGCTGTTATAGCTTGGCCTACACCAAAATTAGTAAGAGAAGTACGTGGCTTTCTTGGTTTAATAGGATGGTATCGTACATTTATTCAAGGCTACGCTAAGATTGCATCTCCATTGATTAATACGCTTAAGAAAGCTAAAGTGTTTACTTGGAATGAACGTGCTCAATCTAGTTTTGAAAAACTCAACGAAGCTTTGGTGAATGCTCCAATACTATAGCTTCTAGAGTTCTCAAAGTCATTGACTGTGCTCACTGATGCAAGTGGACAAGCAATCGGTGGCATTCTATCTCGAGAAGGAAAATTAGTAGCTTAAGAATCTAGTAAGTTACGAATACATGAGTTAAATTATCCGACACATGACTCGGAATTATTGGCCATTGTGCATGCTTTTAAAGTATGGCGACATTATCTTCTTGGAAGGATATTTGAACTGCATACCGACGATAAAAGCCTGAAGTGGATCTACACCCAACCTGACCTTAATATGCGGCAATAAAGATGAATGGAGTTGTTATACAAATATGATTTTGGAATCAAATATAAACATGGGAAGAAAAATCTTGTGGCTGATGCCTTAAGCAAGAAGAGTACTGTAGTGACTGTCACAACCTCTACTACTTCTTTAATTGACCTTATTTGAGAAGGTATGACACAGGACCCGTATTACATAAAAATCCATTACTTGATGAACTTAAATAATCACACAGAAAAGTAAGAGAGTCAAATCAAAGGCTTCCACGTTCAAGGAGATGACCTTTACTTTAGTAATTATCTGTGTATCCCAAATCAAGGTGGAATCAAACTTCAAATATTATAGGAAGCTCATGATATACCTATAGCAGGACATCCAGGATACATTAAGACTTACTCTATTGTAAGAAAGAGTTTCTTTTGGCCAAGACTATAGCGTGTTACAAGATGCTTAACATGTCAATGTATTAAAGTTGAATGAATTCCATACCCCGATAAGCTTCAACCTATTGATGCTCCACAAATGAAATGGGAATGCATATCCATGGATTTTATTACAGGACTTCCTACATCTCTGGGATATGACTCTATTTTTGTGGTTGTTGATATGCTTACAAAAATGACCCATTTATTTCTAGTCAAGACAATGTTTACGGCTAAGGATATAGCTAAAGTCTTCATGAAAGGTATCAATTTGCATAAATCACTGTTTACCTCGACTTTATAATTTTTTATTGTGATGCAAAGTTCACCTCTAATTTTTGGAAAGCCTTATTCTCAGCTACATGAACCCAATTGGCCTTTGGCACTGCTTATCATCCTCAGACTGATGGGCAGATACAAAGAACAAATTAAATCATCGAAGACATGTTAAGAGCTTATTGTATGCAAGAGCATAATAAATGGACTAGATATTTGTATTTGGTTGAATTTGCGTATGATTCCTCATTCCAACGCTCAATTGGAATGTCTCCTTTTCAAGCATTGTACGGACAAGAGTGTCTTCCTCCACTCAAATGGACAGATCCTCTCATACAAGTTCAAGCATCCAAGGAAATTTTGGATGAAATGTAACTACAAACTGATCTTATACGGCAGGATATTAAGACTGCTCAAGATAGAGGCGGTAGGAACACTGTTTTAGTCATAACTCACAAATCGTTATGACTCATCCCGAACCCTTTATGCCAGAGATAAAACACATCATTTAAAATATTTTCTCTCTTTGGTGTCATGTGAAAATCACGCACAAGCTAAGAGATATGGTCAAGAAATAGCTTGCTACCCACTACACTACCAAATTTTTTAACTTCGGGCTCCTTGGAGAACCACTATATAGATTCACCGGATGAGCAAACCCACTTAAATGATTGAAAATCTTGATGAAATTTGATGATAAATGTATTTAGGTCTCCGTTATCACCTTGAGAATACAAGTTATTAATAGTTCCATAACTGGTTTTACATATGCATGTAGGGGTGCTACCAAGGGGGAGTACCATATGATGTCGAAAATTAACCGAGTTATTTATGGTTTTTTTTTGTGAGTTAATTTCAGTTATTAGATGCCCATAAAATTATGTGAGGGTATATGGTTAGACAACCCGAACCGCACAGGCAGATATGATTAAAGTGGCTTTCTTTTTTGGTTACCGGTATGGTGGCTTTTTCTTTACATTGAGAGCAATTATTCTCATAATGATGAACATCGGTATGTCAAAATTTCTTGACTGAATACACCATATCAAGACCTTCTCTTTTTGTGGTTGTATGGTTCTTTTCTGTCAGGTTTAATTGTCGAGCGACTAGCATAGGAGATAGGAAAATCCATGGTTCCCTCTCCTAGATGGGCTAAGATGCAGCCAATTGCATAACTTGAAGCATCGACATGTACATGGAACACTTTATTCCTTTCAATATTGGTGTTGAGTTCAAATCTTGCTTAAGCTTTTGGAAGGATTCCTCACATTCATCAGTCCATTCAAAGTGAGTGATAAGGCTCTATATGGGCTTAGCAATTACTGCATACATGTAGATAAATCTATAATAGTAACCACAATGTCCCATAAATGCATGCACTTCTTTGACTGATGTTGGCCTAGCCATTTCAGCAATCGCTACCACCTTCTCCATGTATGTGGCTATACCATTTTTTGACACAATATGTCCAAGAATTTTGCCTTGTCTAACCATAAAAATGCATTTTGAAGAATTTTAAAAAATCCTATATAGACGGCATTTCTCAAAGACACATCATAAATGTTTGAAAGTGACTTTCTCATTTTGTGGAGTGCACACAAAGATTGTTCATATATATCTTCAAAGAAATTCCATAGATATTCCTTAAAGGCATGACTCATTAGCCTTTTCTGGTGCAGTGGTCAAACCGAAAGGCCTTACTCAATAAGCAAAAATTCTCCATTCGGTGGCAAAGGCCGTTTTATGTTGGTCTTTGGGATCTATAGTCAATTAGTTATACCCAGAGAAGTCGTCCAAAAATTTATAAGCTTCCTTGCCTGCTACGCGTTCTAGCACATGATTTGTGATGGGAAGAGGATAGTTATCTCGTATAGTGGTGGAGTTTACCTTTTCAAGATTTACACATACTCTAAGTTTTCCATTGTTTTTAGGCACCACCACAATTGGTGATACCCAATCAGTGTGTTCTACTTCATAGATAAACTCGGCCTCTTTGAGTTTCTCATCTCTTTGTTGATATTTTTGGCAAAGGTCTCATTATATGTGGATGGGCTTTGTCTGCTTGGCTTAGCATCATCTCATAGGGATAGTTTGTTGGCATATGGCAAGATTCACCCCTTTGAGATCTTTGTATGACCATGCAAAAACATCCCTATATCCTTTAAACGTTCTTAAGAGAATCTCTTCTTCTTCTTCTTCTTGCAAAAACTCCATAGCATTGTATGCAGGTTTTGGCTCTTTTCGAGGCTCTGCAAGGTTAATTCGCTTGGCAATCTTCGGCCCTTCATAGGATTTCCCCGATTCTGTTGATTGTCACAAGGGTTGCTCTACAATGATCCTGCAATCTTGCAAAGTGTTTTTTTATATTGAGTTGGAACATTGATTTTCCTCTGTTTGTCACTATCTAATTGGTCCACATTCCGTTTTTGTAATTTGTATTTTGCTTTACGCTCCATTTTTGTCATTAGAGGTTCTTTTCCTTAGGTATTATTGGGCTTGATTGACTTTGTTTTTGTTTGATTTTGTCTCAAGTTTGAACTCTCTACATTTAAATACCTTCCAATTATCTTGTCTTTTATGCATTCTATTGCGTTCACTTTCATTAAGAATTGAGTTTTGGTGTCCAGTGGCCCTTTTGTAGTTTTCTTTCTTAAGTTATTGTTTCATTTTCTTTGGTATCTTTATGGCGTCTTTGGTGTTGATTTGGGAACTCAAAAGATATTTCTTCTACTTCTCTGAGTAGAAGTTTGGCTCTTACCTGCTCTTTTTCAGAGTCCAATTCCTCTATTGTAATTGGTTCTTCTTCCAACTTGTCCATAACATCACAGTAGTGATCAGAGAAGACCTATTGCTCCTCGATCATCTCAATAAATACCGTTTGGATTGGGACTATATCATAGCCCCCTTCATAAAAAAAAGTATTTAGGTGTAGATTTATTAACACATACATCCATTGTTGCAAGGATTTGAGTCCATTCAAAGGGTTTGAACAAATGTTCAGGGAATGGTTTTGGTATGTAATCTGCATCATTCATTCCTTTGTCTAAAATGTAGTCTCTCCTTCATAAACTACCCAATTGAGAATCCCCACACATCCAAATTGGAGTGTTTTTATGTATCCATGACGACAGTTTAATCTCTGCACAAGTCTCGAGTCCAATTCCTGCATTGGTGTCCTTAAGCCATCCTTGTAAGAATGCTCCTTCAAGTTCACTCGAGTAATTGCCCCTACTTGTTTCAGGTAGAGATAATCACTACCCCAACCTTTGATTAATTATACATGTCTCATCAATTGTCTTCCCAGGACGATTTCATAATTGAGTTTCTTTTCAAAGTCTATAATGGAAAAAGTGTGCTGGTAGTCAATCTCATAGGAGTTGACTATCACATTCTCTAGTATGCCCATTGGTTTCTCTATGTGTCCATCTGCTGGCTTTCCCCAAGCTTCCTAAACAAATTTGGTTGCTATGGAAATGCCTGCTCCACTTTCTAAAATAGCCATGGTCGTTACATCATTGTATTGTACTAGAAGGGTTTTGTTTCCCTCATTCCCTTCACAATAGTCCCTGACCTTGTTCATAGGTACAGACTTGACAAGTCTAGTCTGTATCTCCTCGTTTTGTAATTTTTCTAGTGTCATTTGAGATGCTCCTTTTAATCCTATCTTTTCCATATTGGCTTGTATATCTCCCCATAGATGTGGTCTCAAGTTCAATAGCTCGCCCAAAGTGATTGTGCACAAAATTGTTGTTGACATAATGGATTGTAGATTAGCCACATCCAAAGTTTGTTTTGGCCTTTCTAGTCTTCTTGTTTTGCAGACATCGATTTCTCTTTATTCTCTCCTAGGTAAGATGGTAGTCTCCGTAAGGTTCCGACTTTTGTACAGCCTGCCTGCTCTGATCCCCAACCTCCATACAATGACTATTCATCTAGTTTCATGGGTGGTCCATCAAATTGAACTTCTTCAATTGGTAGTATTGATTTCAGAGTCAAGCTCCCATCTTTTTCTTCCCTAACTCGTTCCCATAGATAGTTTGGCCAATCATCTTCAACTACTGGTACCTCGTCCCATCCTTTTTCACTATCAGGAGCTTCTAGTTTAGGTGGTTGTGTATCATTGCTTCCCCAAGTTTTTGACCCACCCTTTTCTTGAGCTTTTTCTCTCATGGTTTTGGTCTCAACTTCTGCTAGTTTTCCTCTGATTTCTTGCTGAGGATTCTGGTTTTCCATGAAGGTTTGCGTGATTTGCACTCGGTTTTTGTAAGCTTTTAATTTATTTGCTTCCATTTCAGGTGTTGGATAGTTTTTCCATTGGTTTTCCAACATTTGACCAACTTTTAACCCAGCTTGGAAAGCTTGCAAAGCTACATTCATTGCTTTGTAGATTTTATCAACCAGTAGTACTGATCCAGCCAATTTTGGTTCGGGTTCCTTGAAATCTGTTGAAAGAGTCTACATTTTTTCTTTTATTTCCTTCCGTATCTTCCCTTTGATCTCCTTTCGCTATTTTTGCATGAGTTCGTATCTTTTGCGTCTTTACTTCTTGGAGTTTTTGGAGGAATTTTTGGATTTATCAGATCCATTTGTATTTTTTTGTTTGTTCCCCTTGGTTTGTGCTCTAGTCATCACTCAAATAGATATTATCGGTTCCCCTTCTGATGAACTACTGGACACAACTTGAACTATATTTATGACAATTTTCCCTTTATTTGTTGGATTCCTAGGTAGTGCTCGAAAAAAACCTAGGTTTAGTTTAATCCCCCCTACAAATTTTGAAATTTACCTCTAAGTTTTATTTTTGAAGGTGAAAAAACCTAAAACATTAGTGTAATTTGATGTAAAAACCTTCAAATTTTGTCAATTTACCTCTGTTGTTTCACATATGTAGGTTTGCCAAGTTTTTGGATTTTTAAAAATTCGAGCACTGTTCCTAGGGCAATCTTCAGGAAAGTGTCCACCCTTGCATCCACACGCTCCACAATATGCTTCTATAGGTCTCGCATTCTTATCTGATTGAGGAAAGTCGTTTTTCCAATGGTCATTTGCTCCACAGTTATGACAATTTCCATTTTTTGGTTTGTTGACCATAGGTTGTCTTGCTCCCTGGTTTACAATAAAGTAAACAGGTGTTGGGTTCTTAACACACCGGCTCCATAGGGACTAGAGTAGGTTGATTATACCACTCTTATACTATCCCCATTGTTACTTAAATTGTTTCAGGGTATGGAGTAATGGGTACTAGTGCATGCTCATCCGCTTGTTACTTCAACAACACACACTTGATTGATATAGATCTATTCCTTGGGAGTGGCAATTTTTTGACCTAATATTGGTTGTGGTCTCTCCATATTCATGGGTGATCTTTGCATGGGCGCCACATTTGGTGGGTATCTATACATAGGTTGCCCTTGTGGCTTCATTGACACATACTAGACATTTTCATCATATTTAGGCTTGTAGTAGCACTTGTTTGTCTCATGATTTATCCATTTTCCTTCAATGGTGCACCATTTTAATTGACTTTGTTGTCCCATAGGTTGTCCTTGATTTGGTCCCTGCATTGGGCCTCTCATCGGCATCCTTTGCATGTTGATCATCATATTGTTCATGCATTTAACCATGTCCTCTCTAGTATTGGTAGGAGTTGCAACACCTGATCCTACTTGTGCTGGCACAATGGGTGTGGTTTGCTCACTCTGTAAATCTATAGCTTTTCTTTCCTCATTGAAGATCTTGCAATTATCACTCAAGTCGATCGCATCTAGACTGCACACTTCCCAAGTCATGTGTTTTTTGCTATGCAAAATAGCATGCAAATCTTTGTTTAATAGCCCTTCTAGAAACAGTGAGATAAGTCTTTCCTCGATTGGAATCTCCAACTCTGGGAATGTGTCTATTACTACCTCATTCAACTCACACTATCTCTGACAATTTCTCCTTGTTTTTGCTTGAAACTATAGATTTGTGCCACCGTATTATGCTTTATTCCTATTTTACAACAAGTAGCAACAAATCTCATTGCCAAAGTCAGTAAGTCAGTTATTGATCCAGGAGGTATGGTCTGGAACCAAGTCAAAGCTTTGCCCTCCAACGTCATCCCAAATCCCTCAAATTGTGTATGGAAATTGGTTATGCACTCAGCTCTCAAGACCTATCTGAAGCTGGCTAAATGGTCATACGGATCCCCTGACCCATTGTATTTTTAGACCCACTTTTGGAAATCTACCGGTCTGACTCTACGATTGTGTTCAACACCCGCACTGTCCCTTCTAGCCGAAGTTTCTTCCATTAATCCCTCAAACCAGCTGTTTGGTAAGTGTGACTCATGTGGACCTCTTCTTGTCCTCATGTCACTCATTCCCCCCCTATTAAAGGTGGTTTTTGCCTTTTTTACCCTAGTGGCATCATTGAGGTGGCTACTCCTTACTGCACTTCCTTTTTTATTAGCCATGTTATTGTAAGCTCTAGCATTTGGATCCACATTCCGATTAGTTTTCTGTATGGTTCCCACAATCACTTCACGGATTGAGTGTACCTGGTACTTAGTTTGTTCAATCTCTTTTGGAGTCATCATAACAAAATTGTTGTTGTAACAATCCCTAAAGAGATGAGAAGGAAGTTTTGCTAATCCCTTTTCCCTTATCTTGAGAATAGAGACAATTTTCAAGGGTGTCAATTGCCTTAATCTGGCATAAGTAGTCCATATCAAATCCGTATTATTGTTTTCTTCCCAGCAATAAACTCCAAGTCTTGGATTATTAGTGGGGATGTGTTTCAATGGTTTAGCAATGACAAAATTTCTTTTCTAGTGCGAGATTTATCTTCGGTGCACCCAACATAGATCTTCCCAATTTCAAGTTTCTTTTGTCAATTGTGACTTGGGTTGGTTTCTACAGGTGATTTCAAGCTTTTACCAAGTTTGGACAATATCATCGTGGTTTTATTACTCTTTTTAATCATGTAGTATGGTTTTCCAATGTTCCTAGTGTTTTTATCCTTGTATAGCTCCAAGTTTGATGAAACTTTCCTAGGAGCTATATTATGATCCAAATAAACCCTATGAGTTGAAAATTTGGTAAAGTTCCCTCTCTAGAGCGATTTTTATCTTCGGCGCGCCTAAGATAAATCTCTGCCAAATTTTGACCTTTTTTACGTTTTCTTCACAAAATGATTTTTCCACAAGTTTTAGGATTTATCCACGCCCTGGTTTCAAGTTTTAGCCTGATTTGACTTTTTCTCGTTGATTTTCTCTGAAGTCTGCAATTTTTTTCCAATTTTGGCTGACCAAAATTTTCTAATTTTGGGCTTGACCAAGTGTTTTAGTGATCCAAATGTTTCCAAAATCAAAGGGAGTAGTCTGCTAAAGTTGGTCTACCACCTTCTAAGTCAAGTTTTCCAGTATCAGTCTCAGAAACCCCCTGTCTATCTTTGGCGCACCTAAGATAGATTTGATAGTTTTTTTTTTTCTTCAATGCACCTTAGGTAAGATGCAATCATGATGGTTTTCTACTCACCCTACTCCTATTGAACATGAAAAAAGAGTGCAGAAAGTGGAAAATTCAACTTTCCATCTCAAATCCCTACTTTCTACTTAGGTGACACCCTTACCGACCACTAGCAAGTCTCAAGGAGCTTTCACCTAATCCGTCCTAATAAACTAGTGCTCCCAAGGTCCTTACCAAGTATCCCTACTCTCAAGAACCTCTCAGTCGTGATAAGGTCAAAAATGTGTTACTCTAGCAGAAACTAGAGGAAGTAATAAAAATCTCAAGTGAATGTTTTGGGTTTTTCTCTAGTCTGCATTGCCTCGTCCCAGCAATGGCACCAAAATGTCGGCTGGCTTCCAAGCCTCACCATATTGATGCTAGCAAAGCAAGAACCACAGACATAAAAATTGTCAATCCGTGGGATGTCGCTGACTTGACTAGTGCATACGGGCTACAAGAGATAGCTAATCTCTATAAAAACCCAAGTCTAAGCCACTCCTACTTAACTCGGTCTCAAATGTGTGTCACACATCAAAAGTTACTTTTCTGATTTTGCAATCTGGATCCGATGAATTTATATAGCTACGAGACTCCGAATGCAAAAAAACTTAATGCATAGCATGAGTAGAGTGACAAAATTGTGCATAAGATAAACAGCCTATTTTAGGTCAGTTAGTTTTGTCATTTGAAGCACTCTATGGCTTCCTCTAGACATGCATTATCTAATCCTAAGGTCAAAAACCAATTTTGGTGCATTTATTGTGTGTAGGAAGCAAAAGCAGCTCGCAAATGGGCACAACTAAAAACACACTTTCATCGTGAGAAAATTACGTTACATGGATGATCTTTCACCTACAAATGCGTTGGTATGCTCAGAATAGCAATGCAACATCGTATGAAAGAGACACAAGGAATTGAAGAAACAGTAGACTCATGTTGAGCTTCTACAACAAAAGTTTACATTCATTATCCAAAACTTAGGTTTATTATTACAAAAGTTGGCTTTTATACCTTAGCTAAGGTTCAAAGAATGGATTCCTAGCTATTTGGGGTCAATACAAGACTTAAAAACTGCATAAGATTACAAACTTGGAGGCCCTTGGCCCCTTTAGACTCATTAGAAATCAATAATATTACAATGATTTTGGACTTTGTGAGATTTTGCATTAATACGAAGTGGTTTAATATAATCAATTGGCTTTAAAAATGGGTGGTGTCCCTTTTGATGCTCTTTCTTTGGCTCTTGTTAGCTGAGCAACTAACAGGTCCACTTTAGTTATGAGTGGATCATATCACTTATTGCATGACCGTCTTAGGGTGAGTTCTCACTATCCTATTTACAAAGCAATCATAATGCTTATTGATAAAAGATCTAGAACACTGTTCAAACATAAAATGATCGAGGAATTTATTTATTGTCGACTCCTACTCAACTCCCAGAACTGCAATCTACAAGTCATGAACTCACTGTTAGTAAAAAAATATAAAAAGACAACACAATAATTACCCATTACTCTCCAACTATCTCAATTGTAGTTAACCACGTATAACAGGAGGGTGCCCAGTCTCATAACATCCCTCCCTCCAGGGATAGCAGCTGTCCTCAGTTGCTTAATAGAGAATATACTTACCGTGAGTGATGAAATGTGTGGAGAAGATCTAGGAAGTTTCAGAAAAAAATCCAGGCATCCATTTAGCATCTTCTCTAGGGTGGCCTTTAAAAGTCAAAATATAACGATTATAAACCATGCTAGTGCATGTAGTGGCCGTCTCATGATCAACCTTTTGATTAGGAATGAGTTTCGTTTATTGATCTACAAGTATAATTGGTTCATTATATGATGTGTAGGTAAGGGTCCTCAAAAGATTCTAAAAGCTTATGTGGAATGGATTGTGACTGTGCCTAGCATATCTTGCATTACAATCCATAGAAAGTGGCACATAGAGTGTTGGCCACAAGTTTGAATATATGAAGAGAAAACTTCACCAAAAATTTAGTACCTCATGGGGCTAGTAGCCCGATGTTACAATTACAATGTAGAGAATTGGAAAATAGCAATACCGTATTTTCTTGGTGATTTGCACTTCTTAGGGAAATACTTACATGTAAATAGTGGTGTATTGCATTAGGTACACAGGTTTTTGTCTCTATTCTCAAATTGAGTTAGCATATTAGAAGTAAATAAATTAGTGATACAATTCTAGTAGAAACTACATAATATGGCATTTGGCTTTTTCTCCAATAAGAGTTCAAACAACTGGAAATTTGATACTTATGTTGAGTTTGTTGATTTGAAAGTTTAGAATGCTCGACTCATTTTGCACTAAAGAGAGATTGCTTTTGGGATTTGTCAACATTAGAACTAAAAGTGGCCTTTGTGCCTTGATTAGTAGCATGAAGATTGATTGTCAAGAACAAATTAAAATTTCCACGCAAGTAGCTAGTGATCAATCTAGCTACAATCTAACAGCTTATCAATTGTTTAGCTTTCAAAGATAAAGGGAGAGAAATGGTACGGGTAATGGTAAGGAGATGCTTAGATTTTTTACAAAAAAAACTATAAATTGATAACCCTTGTAAATTTTAAAGCAGGTCTTTGAAAAAATTTCAAAGCTAGAATAAACACTTATCAATTTATTTGATATGTAGACTCATGCTGAGATAATCCTTGGCGTGGCATGATCAAACTTGGTGGCCATGTTCAAAGAAGATCCACAGAGTTGTTCATTAGCTTCAATTGGCGGAGTGGAATGTATTGTACCTGTCAAAAATAGCTCAAAACATGACTGCTTGTCTTGATTGGCAGTTATACAAAGTCTCAATGTTGAACCATAATCAATAAGGGACAATTTTAAATAGTATCTTAGATGTGATGGATGAATGTTCCATATCCATGAACCTTTATTTAATAATTATGAATTTAAGGATCAATGCATTCCAAAGTAAATTTGAAGTGTCTAGTAAGTGACCATAGCTGCTAGAAATAGAGTCACTACAGTATAAAGCATTAATGGGTATTATTGCCTAGAAGACATCTTGGAAGGAAACACGTGATACAAGGATATAACAGCATAAAATGTGAAATAATATTGTTCTAATGTGTTAGAAAGAGAGTGAGAGACGTACCCAATTTAACATTCACATGTGAAGCCAGACATTTAATATACCATGTAGTTAATATGTGTCCCATTTGGTTTGGCTCTTGTGTGGAAATCTTGAGGGTAATCCATATTGTGACATAAACATAAATTTAAAATTATAGTCTATGGAATAGTTGAGCTTGATGATACTTATCTATAGTATTTGAGGAAGGTTTTTGTCAACTTAGCCTTCAATGGTTGAAAGTTCAGAAGAAATAAAAAAAATTTGAATCCAACTCCTTGTGAGAATTGTTTGTGAATAAGGTTGTCTTTTTGGTGAAAATTTTCAAATTTGTAGGGATTTCTTTGGATCTAGGTTCAAACGAACCTAAAAGCTATATCAATTCTCCTCCTCAAAAGGTAGTTAGGTGGCTATTGCTAGATGTCCTAGGGCCAAGGAAATTTGACCAGTTGTCCTTGAGGTCAGGTGGCCAAGGCATTCACAATTGAGGGTGGTTGTTCAGATTATAGTGGAGCAGCCAAGGTTGTGGAGATTGGATGACCAATAGTAGTAAGGACATGAGAGGGCTTTAAATTGTGATGGTTGGGTGCTCAAAGAAGAGTTTAATGGCCCCTAGAGGTGAATAGTTTTGGTTTTTATGGGAGGAGCAAGGGAGGTAGAGTGTGGGTGGCCAAAAGGTTTGCAAGGGTTACTGAAATTTGGGTGCCCCAAGCAAGGTTTTGAAAGTGAGTGATTTTGTGATTTTTAAACTAAAACTAAAGGCTTTATTGGGCAGCCAAACAAGGGAGAGACTAGGCGGCCAAGCATTTGATGATGATGAACGGCCAAGGATCAAGAAATTTTATTTTTTCTAATTTTCTATTTTCTTCATGTGGTCGGTGGCCCACCAAGAATTGAGGTAATTTAGGGGTGATTGCACTCTTGAGGACTAAAAGTCTTTGAAAATGAACCAATGGCCAAACTTTGGGTACATGCAGTGGAGGACCAGTAAAGCCGCACTTTTTTTTGAGTTAAAACTGTGAAAAGAGGAGTCGATAGTGATCTAGGAGAGAAAATGATTGTGTTGGGCTTCTAACGGACAGCTAACCGGCAGCCTGCACTAGGTGAATGAAACCTTGAGCATAAGCAAAATTCCTTCCCAAGGGCTGTGTGATCAATTTGATGCATCTTGGATAGAGTTTGATCTCGGTGAAAGAGGGTGTATAAGTGATGATTCCCACCACTTGGAGCCGGCAATAATAGCCAACGGATAGAGTTTGATCTCGGTGAAAGAGGGTGCATAAGTGATGATTCCCACCACTTGGAGCCGGCAATAATAGCCAACGGTATGCAGGCTGCAAAATTGCAACCTACGAAGCTGGGGAGGAGGGTACCCACTGTAGAGGCTTTTTTGATGGCGACCAAGAAAGGAAAACTCTTCACAAGCCTTGGGATACCATGTTCATTGTAAGATGAAGCAATTTTGGTCATGTCGACACCTAGCAGAAGGCAGAGGGCGACAACTTGCAGTACTTCGTTCGTCGTGCATTTCGGGCCCAGTTGCAAACGGAAAAGAAACAGTAATGAGGGCAACGAAATCATGTTGTAATTGATTGGAGTGATTTTGAGCGAGCAACAATGCAAGATCTTGTGTGAAGAGGCTTGCTCCCATGACTCTGTAATCGGTTGAAGCTCTTGCCTCTTGGAGATTTAATTGAGTTCAAAACTTGTCAAGTTTGAGGTCTCTTGGAATCATCTTGAAAGCCCTTCAAAATTCCTCTCCTCTTCTCTTTTGTCTCCTTATTAGCTACCGCTGGCTACTTTCCACACAGATTCAAAGCTTGTGGAGCTTTATTGTCTCCTGTTCTTCTGTTCAATTTTGCAATCTCAATCTTTTATAATTTTTGAAACTCGTGGTGCCAATTGCTTCATCCAAGGCTCTAGTTTTGCAGCCATTGATGTGATTAGTAGAATTTTTATTAGCCAAATTAAATTTACCTTGACCTTCTTAGCATCAGCTTCTTGGTGCCAAGATTGAGCCTTCATGTTCGCACAATTACTCCTCGTAAAAAACAAAGCAAGGGTGGGCTTCCACCCTTGGCAATCATTGACCTGGCCATGATGGAGAAGGGAAAAGAGAGAGATAGAAGGGTTGATGTTGACATAGAAAGAAGGAATGGAGATGTTGACATATCTACACATAATAGCACACAAAAAAAAAGAAGGAAGGGGACAACCCCTTACACACTCTTACACAAGAAGGTGACAGAGAGAACTCCATAGCACAAGACATAGGTTAAAAGAGGGAAAAGGGAAAATTGAGAGCATCTACACAAGAATGGTATAAAGATTGTAGCACCAAACTCCACGGCACCTCTTGTGGAGTTTGGTATCTAAATATTTGATATTAATTGTTGGTGCCAAAAATTGGAGACCCCTCTTTTACACTTAGTCCACTTTAGTTATGAGTGGAGCATATCACTTATCGCATGACCCTCTTAGGGTGAGTTCTCACTATCCTGTTTAGAAAGCAATGATAGTGGCTTATTGATAAAAGATCTAAAACACTATGCAAATATAAATTGGTCGAGGAATTTATTTATTGCCGACTCCTTCTTTTCAATTCCCATAATTCCAATCTACAAGTCATCAACTCACTTTTACTAAAAAATATAGAAAGACAGCACAGTAATCACCCATTACACACCAGTTATCCCAATTGTAGTTAACCACATACAACAAGAGGGTGCCCAGTCTCATAATAGTAATTGAGTTGTTTCACTCACATCTTCTAGTATTGATATGTAATTGTATAGCATGAACCGTAACTGTTGATTTAATATTGTAATTCTTTTTGGAGAATTCATGATTTGGGAGGGTGGCTTGTGTCTTCCTGTCCTTTTGCTATGTTCGAAGCATAATTTTCCCAAATGTACACATTGACTGCTAATTTAATATTGCAATTCTTTTTGGTGAAATTCACGATTTAAGAGGGTGTCTTGTGTCTTACTGTTCTTTTGTTGTGTCCGAAGCATAATTTTTTTAAATGTACATGCTAGTTTGAAGGTTCTATTGGAATGTGAAATAACAAAAAAAGCTCCCTCCAGCAAGCTCTCTCTAGCCAGGGCGTGGAAAGATTTTTCCCTGCAAACACTCCCAGTGGAAGGCTTAGAAAAAGCTCCCTCCAAAAGCTCTCTCCATTCCCATCCCCCCTTTGAAATATTTTTGCAATTGAACTTGAAATAATTTATGGGTGATTCTTGAAAAAACTTATGAGTCATTGATCATTTAATCATCAATTGGTCGTAGACCAGAGTAGGCTACAATATTATAGCTAGCATTGTGGACTCCATTCATACAAAGTGGTAAATCCCATTCTTTTGGCCTATTTAAGGGATTCCTCTATTTCCCTTGGATGATATTTTGTAATACTTTGCACAAAAATCTTGCTTTTCACATTTAGGAGGCTATGGAATACACAAAATCAAGCATCTAAGAATCCAACATAAACTTATGAATCAGAGGCTTTAGTGAAGGAGGGGATTTGTGCTAATGTGTTTAGTAATTATCCATGGATAATCCCTTTCTTGCTATGCTCTTGATTCTGGGCTTAGCTACATCAAGCGAGGAAATGTCTTTGGTAATAGCAATAGTGCTTGATCCCCAATCAGCAATGCTAGCATACACACTCTTGGTGCCAAAGTGTATCACTATGTTACGAGCATGCAGATCATTGTGTAAACAGTCATGGCTATGAAAAAATTTTAGCGTCTATAAGAGGGCATAAGTAATTGATAAGATATTTTGAATAAACAACTCCAAAGATCCAAAGGTGCATTAGAACTCTCTTATAGCTAGCTGGCTCCCATCATGGTGGCATGCTTGTATCCAGTGCTTGAGGTGACCACAGTTCAAAACTTTGAAGATAAGCATTGGCTTCACACTATGACACATATAGGCTTTTGCAAGGATCATACCATGATGTTGAATAGTCATCGCGTTGCCCTCTTCTAGTGCCATCTCGATAGGATATTTTTTGTGCAGCATGATCTTGTAAATCTTGGCCGTGTACATTGCATCCTTGAATTCTAGATGTGTCACTTTGACTTGCTTCACAACAGCAAAGCTCCCTTCACCGAGTTGGGGAGCTTTTAGGTGAAAAACTGAAATTTTACCAAGCAAGTGAAGCATTGGGGGGAGGAGGGGGGGGGGCTTTAATCTAGAGCAATTGCCTCTATGATAGAGGGACATGTAGAAGATGTGACTGCTCCTAGAGTTGGACTATAGATTCAACAAAAGTTTCATGAGCAATTGGACCTTCCTCTTGAGTCCTTGGACATTTGGAGGAGTCTTCTTGTTTTCTTTTGACCTTAAGCTCTAAATGCAGCTATGAAATTAGTCGCATTTGATCTAGAATCATTTGATCTCACGATGTTGAATCCTCTCAAACATCCTGACAATCTGTCCTAAGAGTTTTTTATTGTTACATGCATGACTCCATTCATCAGCATGATCGGATCAAATTGCATCGAAGAAAATGAAGCTTTGAGCTTGGTGAAATAATGTCTCACAAGCTCTACAACGAAGTCCTCAAACTTTGATGCAAGCATATTAAATGCTCATCATAGATGATCCTCTGTAATATGATAGATAGAGTACAAGAGCATCAATAACGACTTTATGACGAGCACATGACAACTTTGTCTCTACCATGGTTGTAATTTTGAAAAGCATGTTAGAGAAGTAAATCTAGATGTTAATGCATGAAAATGTCATAATAACTTGCATGAAAATGTTGTGAACATAAATGACATCAAAACATAAATAAAAAGACCTAAATTGATGTAAGTAATTCAAAATGAGAACTTGAAAAAATTAAAATACAAAACCCTCCCTACAGTGCAACGTGGAGGTCTGCACATTCAAGGACAAGGTGCATATTTAAATAACGGTCTTCCCTAAAATGGATGTGGTGGTCTACACAGTAAAAGATAAGACGAACATATACACCTATTTGGACTATGAAGTACATCATGTGACCTTGTCCAAAATGATCGATTACAAACTCGGTCAGAAATAGAAGATGTCCACAAATGGCACACAACTTATATTTCTCAATGATGTTGTAATGAATGGTTTTGGATAAGATTGGTTACTTCAATGTATGCAAATAAGTTTCATCCCTAAGTCCTCTTTACGATGTGACACAGTGGTTTACACAGCCAAAGATAGAGCGTTTGTATTTAAGCCCTCCCTGTAGTGCGACACATTGGTCTATACAATCAGAGATAAGACATTTTGTTATATGAACTATGTAGTATTTCACTTGTGTAGAATGAACAACTACAAATTCAATGAGAAATAGAAAACGTGCACAATTGTCACATCTATCAGATTTGAATACACACATAAACATGCTTAAAGGGCACAACTCGCTATGCAAGCATTAAAGCAGATGTGTGTGCGTAAATATGGTAGATGTGATGATAGTGAATGCTTTTATTTCTCATTGAATTTTTAATGATTTGTACTAAACAAGTGATCAACTACTTCATTGTAGATAAGTGTATCTCTAAAAAAGTTCAAAGAGGGAGGAAAGAACATCTCTATCCTTACCTACAATGGCACCTTTGGTGCTACGGACAAAGTCTTGGCCTTTATCCAGCAATTCAATGCGGCGTTTGGAGATGAGGGCTTCACAGAGTCCTCTAAGCTATGTCATGTAGCTATGCATTTTCAAAAGTCCGTCAGGCAATGGTGGTCTAACCTACGAGCAAACGGTGAAGCTCCACAAACATGGAAAGCTTTAAAAACTTTCATCATGAAGCCGTTTTGGGCTACCGATGCCAAAGACAAAGTACTCACCAAATGGCAAAGCTTGAAGCTCTTTTCCTACGAATCCATTCACAAATATGTAGACAAGTTTTGGGATTTACATCTCAAAGCCACTGTCTTCAACGTCCAAAAGTCTCCCAAAGGCAACGCCAACAACAACAAAGCCAAGGATAAGGGAGTTTATAAAGGAAAAAATAAACTCTCTCCAAAAGAGCTAGAGCGTTATCGGAAAGATAACCGTTGTTTCAAGTGCGGGGAGCAAGGGCACGCTTATCGTGCTTGCCCCCACAAGAATACAAGTAATGACCTCCTAGAGCTAACTTTGTTGAATTTCAAGAAGAGGATGCTCATCGCAAAGGATCTCCTTTATGCCATGCTTGTGGAAAGGTAAGAGAACATGATTCTTTTATTCTCTTTGACCTTGGCTCTACTCACAATTTCATAGCCACAGAGTTGGCCACCAAGCTAGGCATCCAAGCCTATGAGATGGGAGATGTCCTACCTGACGATGGTGCTTTCAAGGGGCAAGAAGCCTCAGTCACTCCCTTAATTGGGAAATTGAGGCTCCATGTCCAAAGCTATGTGGACAAGGAGGATTTCTTCATCTCTCCTCTCAAGCATGAGGATGTAATCCTAGGGGCACCATGGTTTGGTCGCATGGCTACCAATGTTAAATTCCTTGAAAGGCAAATCTACTTTAGGTTCAGGTAAAAAGATATGTACATAGATGCTAAGGAGTTGGGTAGTACCATGCCTCTTGTACATAAGCAAGCTTTCAATAAGTCAATAAAGAGCTTTATTTCCGTGCACGTGATTTTTATTCAAGATTCTCAAAATAAACCTAATGCTTTAGCGAAAGAAAATATAAACAATCAAAAGGAATTTGAGTTATCCAATTTCCTCAAGGGGTTCCAAGATGTTTTTATTGACGACATCCCTTGTGAACTACTCCCAAACGAGGCAAATGACGACCATGCAATTGAACTTCTTTCAGGAAGTTCACCGCCTAATAAACCTCCTTATAGAGTTTCTCAAGCTCAACAAGAGGATATTATGCGGCAAGTGCATGAGTTACTTGAGAAAGGCATGGTTAGTCCTAGCTCATCTCCATTTTGTTCACCAGTGTTATTAGTGCAAAAGAAAGATGGCACATATCGTATGTGTGTCGACTATTAAGCACTAAATAGAATCACTATCAAGAATAAGTTTCCCGTTCCATGGATAGAAGACCTATTTGATAAGCTACAAGGGTCGGCCTCCTTTAGTAGGATTGACCTAAAAAGTGGCTATCTTCAAATAAGGATAGTTGATCAAGACATTGTAAAGACCGCATTTTGCACTATGTTTGGTCTTTATGAGTACATTGTCATGCCTTTTGGCTTGACCAATGCACTAGCCGCATTTAACCGCTTGATGGAGTAGCTATTCAGGTCTCACCAAACCTTTACTAGAGTGTTCTTTGATGATATAATCATCAACTTTAATTCATTAGACGAACACAAGCAACACCTCTCGGTAATATTTCAAGTTTTACGAGAGAATAAGCTTTATATAAACCGAAAGAAAAGTGAATTTTTCTTACAAGAGATTCAGTATTTAGGTCACATTATCTCTCAAGATGGCATCCAAATGGATCCATCAAAGTTAGAGGTAATAAAAGGATGGCCTAATCCCAGGAATCTGCATGAACTAAGAAGCTTTATAGGTATGTGTGCATACTATAGACACTTCATACAAAAGTTCTCAAAAATTTCATGACCATTACATGACCTAAGCAAGAAAAATGTTAGGTATATATGGTCCACCAAGGAGAACAATGCTTTCTAAAGCTTAAAGAGAAGCTTATCTCTCAACATGTTTTTATACTGCCGAATCTCTCAAAGACATTTGAGGTCCATGCGACGCTTGTGGTGATTGCCTTGGAGCTGTTTTGCTCCAAGAAGGGCATGCCATAGCCTATGAAAGTCAAAGGCTCGACCTTGTTGAGCAATCTCTAGGCATATATGAAAAGGAACTCTTAGCAGTTCTACATGCTCTAGATTCATGGAAGCACTATTTATTGGGGGCTCCTTTCAATTAGTGCAAACGGATCACCGAAGCCCTAAGTACTTCTTGACGCAAACCAAGCTCTCCGACAAACAAAAGAGGTGGGCAAATTTCCTTTCTCAATTTCATTTTCATATTGCTCACATTGCTGGCAAGCATAATCAAGTAGCCAATGCACTCTCAAGATGACAGAGAGTGAATGAGGTATCAATAGCAACTCACAATGATCTATCTTCTATGATAGATGAGTACACTATGGATCTCGAATTTAGAGATGTGATTTCAGCCCTTGCACTAGGGAAGAAGGAAGAACCATTTACCCTACAAGATGGTTATCTTCTCTATTGGCAATAGACCATGTGTTACTAACTCACTACGTGAGAAAGTAATGTATGAATCTCATGCTCCTCCTTATGCGGGGCATAGAGGGATTCACTCTACCCTAAAAGGGATAGAGACATATTTCTATTGGCCTGCCATGAAAGCAAACATACAAGAGTATGTTTCAAAATGTGTGGTATGCCAAAAGAGTAAGTTTGATAGAGGGAAGCAACATGGATTGCTTCAACCTTTGCCAATCCCTAATTCACTATGGGAGAGCATATCCATGGATTTTATCTTTGGATTTCCCAAGTCTATCCATGGGAATATAGGAATATGGATGATAGTAGACAGGTTTAGCAAACAAGCACATTTCATACCTGTCAAAAAGACTAATAAATCCCATCAAATGGCAACCCTCTTTATATCACAAATCTTCAAATACCATGGCTTGCCAATGTCTATAGTGTCGGATAGAGGTCCTAGAATGACCAGTAACTTCTGGAAGGGTCTCTTTGAGAATTTAGGTACAAGGCTAAACTTCTCTTCCACCTATCATCCCCAAACGGATGGCCAAAGTGAAATAGCTAACCTAACAATGCTTGATCTACTAAAAGCTTATGTCACAGAACTAGATCAAAAGTCCCAATGGGAGAATTACTTACCCTTAGTGGAGTATGCTTACAATAACACTATACATACTTCCACGAGAAAAGCACCTTTTGAGGTGATAGAGGGAAGATCAAAAAGTCCCTTGTTACTCAAGGTACATGGGAAGATCTTCGCTACAGATGAATATAGCCAAGACCTGCAAGAATCTTTCCAAAAGATTAAGGATGTTATATCCATCTCTCAGCAAAGGCAAAAGGTTGTTGCTGATAAGCACAGAAGAGCCCTAGCCTTTAAACAAAATGATTGGGTCTTGCTCAAGTTTCCCAAGGCTCGATTAAGGCACACAACGGGAAAGAATCCTATGGGACACCAAAAGTACTATGCTAAGTTAGCAAAAAGGTACTATGGTCCCTTTCAAATTCTTAGGTCAATCAATGAGATGGCCTATCAACTCAAGTTGCCCAGCCATTGGCTCATACACAATGCTTTCCAAGTGAGCCTACTAAAGCCTTGCAAAGGAGAGCCACCTCAAGAAGCAATTATTGAAGACCCACCAGAGATCGAGGACCAAGAAGAGATGATGCAGCCCGAGTCCATTCTCTAACATGAAGACAAGGTATTACGAGGTGGTAAGACTATTCGACAATAACTTATCAAGTTTAAAAATTATCCTTTTGGAGATGCTAGATGGATGCAAGGCATACAATTAAAGGATACCCTAAACCTTGTCAATGCTTACAATGATTTCCTAGAGTAAGCAAATGTAAATATGTATAAATGAACAAAGTTTTTTGTCTTATAACTCTCTTTTTCTTTATTGTGCGCACATGTTAATAAGCATGCATGCTTAGGATCTTGTTTGTGGAGACGACGTCTCCCGAACACCAAGTAGATCTTGTCACTCTACTACAGAAGATTAATACGGACTAATGTGCAGCATGCTTGCAGCCGCTAAGGCTCTCAAGCACCAAATGCACTAGTCATCCATTCTGGAACGGTGTCATAGGGTAAAATAGGGATCTCTACCCGCTAGCAAACAGACTAATGACTAGGCTTTATCTTCTCTACCTCATAGTCGAGGATGACTATAGTTTCAAGAGAGAGGTAATGTCATAAAAACTAATACTTAATTCTCCCAAATGAATTTCTCATGTTAAACTGATCATTTAATTTGGGGAAGTACCAGGGGAGTAAAAGCTAGAATATTGGTAAGGCTGCCAGACCGGTCTTTGCAAGGATCCAAAGGAGGAAAAATAGGGATCCAAAGGGGGACAGTCTGCAAAAGATCAATGTGCTTCAATGGGGCTCAAAAGACCTAAGGTTCAGCTCCATTAAGACTTCCATAGGCTAAGGTTCCTAATTTTAATTCAATAGTCCAAAGGCCAATGTAGGGGAAACTTCGATGGTCATGGAAAGACTAAAAAGTCTTTCCAGATCCCTATCAAGGGGGGGCGAGCCATAAGAGTAGGGGATGAGAGAGAAACACACACACACTCCAAAGCTCCCCCTTTACACAAAGGGAATACTGGACACATGTCACAGTCCTAGACAAGTTGCCTCCAAGCTTCCCTCAAATCCTATTGGATGGCCATAGAGGTGGACCAATGAGAATTAGGCTAGAGTAAATCTATTCTAATCGATTTGAAAATGCATTGGCTTGCCTGATTCCTATTGGCCAAAAGACTAAGAGGTCCAATGCGAGTTTAATTGAATTATTTATTTACCCAAAGCTCTCACAAAAGGGGAAAGGGAGACACTTGTCAAAAGGCTATCAATTATGCTTTTAACCAAGCTTTACAGGAGCCAATGGGATGCCAGCATGAGCAAATAGCAAGAGGGGTCAACCAAAATGAGAGAGAGGGCTGCATTTTACTCTAACTCATTGCTACACACTCACACAACTCATGTGTGCAAGAAGAACTCCACCTCCTTCTCCAAGCATTGAGAAGTAGAGGCCTACACCAGCAACTTTTGGCTATGGACTGCAAATCCAACCAAGAGCCAAGCTTCAATGGCATGCTCATCTCCTCTACCATGCTAATTACTAAGCTAAGCTTTGCTATTAGAGTGATTATGTGAGGAGAATACTTCTTTCTCGTAAGATACATCTTCTTCCTCTCAATCTACCCTCATTCCCTGCTAGCTCTCACCATTTTTGAAGCTCTATGAGGTCTTGGGACTGAGGCTAGGGACACTAGGTGTGTTTTTCAAGCATAATTTGGTGCATGAAGCTTTCCTCTTCATTGCACCAACGAGTTTTGTCAAGGAACACAAGAATTGTATTGTACAAAAGTATTTTTTTATGGGAGAAGCTTAATACAAAGCCTTTATGGAGGGGATGAAGCGAACCCTAAGGTCTTTATGCTCCATTGGTTACCCTTGCTCTTTGCTAGAGCATCTCTTATTTGGGCCCCTTTACCATTGGCCTCGTGTTGAGATAGATCTATAAGCACATGTCTATATCCTAACCCTTGTTCCTGTTTATTCTCCCACATTAAATGATTAGTTTAATATGAGAAAAGCATTTGGGTTGGTTAGATATTAGATTTTATGACAAATGACTAAGGCTTTATCTCTTCTACCTCATAGTCGAGGACGACTATGAGGTAGAAGAGGACGACTCTCTCTTGAAATCATAGTCGAGGACGACTATGATTTCAAGAGAGAGGTAATGTCATAAAATCTAATATCTAACCAACCCAAATGATTTTCTCATATTAAACTGATCATTTAATGTGGGAGAATAAACAGGAACAAGGGTTAGAATATAGACATGTGCTTATGGATCTATCTCAATACGGGGCCAAGGTTAAAGGGGTCCAAATGAGAGATGGTATGTCAAAGATCAAGGCTAGATAATGGAGCCTTAAGACCATAGGGTTAGCTTCATTAAGACCTCCAAAGGTTAGTGTTACAAAGTCCTTAGACCTTAGGCAAGCTAGGGCTATGATTGAGGTGGGAACCCGGCCCAAGCTTGAGGTGCTTGTCGTGCTTGCTGACTAAGGTGCTTGATGTGCTTATCGTGCTTGCTGACTAAGGTACTTGAGGTGCTTTATGACTAAGGTGCTTGAGGGGCTTAAGGTGTTCCCAAAGTCAACCACAATCCCTACTAGGGGGGGGGAGCCCTAATTGTAGGGGCAAGAGAGAGAACACACACACCCTCACACAAGGGGAGCCCAGTCTATAGAAGCAACAAGGAAACATGTCAAGTTCCTCTCCATGTTGTCCTCATAAGGTGCCTAAAGCCTAATTGGTTGGCCTCTCATGGGGTCCAATGATAATTTCGCTAATTAAATTAATTGTTTATGCATTTATCCAGTCATGTCTCTCAAAGGGGAAAGGGGGACACTTGTCCTAAGGCTAGCATGGCTGCTTGATATACACTATGCATGTGATTTTCTAGGCCTGTAGGGGTCCAATCAACTTCTAGCAATAGCTACAAGGGAGAGTCAATCAAAGAAAGCTGAAGGTGTGTTGGGAGGTATACGCTCTCTCACACACACTCACATGCTCATGCTTGCTTGGCGAAGTGCAAGAGCTCCATCTTCTTCTCTAAGCTTGTTGAGAAGTTGAGAGCCTACACCAACACTCTTGGCTATGGAATGCAAATCCAACCAAGAGCCATGCTTCAATGCTTAAGCTTGCCATCTTCTTCATCATCATTATTATGCTATTATCCTATGCTATGCAAGAAGAGTGATGATAAGTGAGGAACTATCTCTTTCTCATATGTTACTTCTTCTTCCTCTTCTCTACCCTCATTCCCCGCTAGCTCTCTCCACCTTCAAAGGTGTTTGAGGCCTTGGGACTGAGGTTGGGGATGGTTAATGCTTTTACAGTGTTTATGTTATGCTCGTGATGCATGAAGCTTTTCGTCTTCATTGCATCACCTAGGTCACAAGGAACAAAATATTGTATTGTACCAAGTCTCTCTTGATGGGAGAATCTATAATACAAAATCCTATTGGAGGGGGGACCGCCGGCTCCACCTAAATCCAGTCCTCAATTGTTGTCAAGTTCTCTAACTCTCTCTCTCTCTCTCTCTCTCTCTCTCTCTCTCTCTCTCTCTCTCTCTCTCTCTCTTGCAAAAGTATTGTTCATGCCAAGTTAATTAAGTATCATGATTATGTTGCTACAACTAATTAAGTTCACCCTTTATGTTTTCAAAGTAATCTCACAAAAATGTTCACTCTAATTATCTTAATTTTGCTATTCTCAAAGTTCATAGGCCCACCATGGATTACCAACATCCATTGTGTCAAATAGAGATTCTAGAATGACCGGTAATTTCTAGAAAGGTCTCTTTGAAAATCTAGGTACACGATTGAATTTCTCTTTGGCCTATCACCCACAAATGCATGGCCAAAGTGAGATAGCCAATCGTACGATTCTTGATCTACTAAAGACTTATGTTACAAAAGTAGATCAACGCTCACAATGCGAGAAGTACCTACCCCTTGTAGAGTATGTGTACACTAATAATGCCCATACTTCTACGGGAAGAGCACCTTTTGAAATCATGAAGGGAAGACCTAAAAGTCCCTTGCTACTTAAAGTACATGGAAAGATCTTTGTTGCCAATGAGTATAGCCGTGACCTACAAGAATCTTTTCAAAAGATTAAGGAGGCTATATCCATCTCTCAACAAAGACAAAAAGTTGATGTTGACAAGCACAGAAGGGCCTTGACATTCAAAGGAAAATATTGGGTCCTACTTAAGTTTCCTAAGGCTCGATTGAGGCAAACGACGGACAAAAATCCTACTAGCCATCAAAAGTATTATGCTAAACTAGCAAAAAGATACAATAGTCATTTTCAAATATTGAGGCCAATCAGTGAGATGGTTTATTAACTCAAGCTACCCAACCATTGGCTCATACACAATGCTTTTCATGTGAGCCTACTAAAGCCCATTAGGAGAAATATGAACCTTGCATGGGCCTTGTAAGGAATCCTAATTTTTAGGGATTAAGGCTAATGGTGTGTAGGGTTAAGGGGACAAGGGTATTCAAGAAGTTAGTTTTGAGTAGGCTTTTCTAGCCTTTTTTTGTAGACACATGTAGGATGTGGACCTAAGAGGTCACCTTCTCTCTCTAGCTTTTTGAAAGTGAAGGGAGTAAAGAGGTGTGGCCACATCATCAAAAATGTGGATCACTAAGAGCCAAAATTTGACTTTTTTAAAAAAAAGTTATTTTTACTTATTTTTGACTTAAAACTCCCCCCCAACATATATCCATATCAAAAAAGTATTTTTTGACATTTTTTTAAACTTACAAGCACTAAAAGTCTAATTTTTCAAAAAAAAAACTCCCCAAAAAAAAAAAAACCTTTCTTCTCTCTTCCTCCTCCCTCCTTTCTCCCTCTCCTCTCCCTCCCTGCCCCTTCTCTCCTCCTCCTCCCCTCTCTCCCTCTCTCCCATTGTCCCCTTCTCTCCTCCCATGTTCCTCCCTCTCCCTCCCTGCCCCCTTCTCTCCTCCTTCTCCACTCTCTCTCTCTCTCTCCCCCACTACCCCCTTGTCTTCTCCCATGTTCCTCTCTCTCCCTCCCCCCTCTCTCTTTTCATCCTTTGTTTCCTCATGCAACAACTACCATGGTGCTCAAGGACATCACAAATCGTATGCATACATATTTGCTTGTTCGCAACGTTTGCATCGAAGGCCGCACGTGAGGGTGAGCAGAGGTCATCCCAGGAACGTCGTAGCATCGGTGAGATGAATGTTGACGATTCTTCAATATCTTGCCAATACCATCACATATTTGAATAAAACACCCCTTTATGCAAGGTAACAATATACTTCTTACTTTTGATTGTGTTCTTCGTATCATAAACTTTGAAGTCTAAGGTGTTGCCTCTACTTGTTTTGTAGTGCTTGGCACAAAGGTTGCTTTTATGCACAAATAGTGAAAGGCTGCAGGTTAGAGAGGCCAAGTGTCACCACTTTTCCTCTAAAACAGTCTTCTTTGTTACATCTTGCAGGTAGGTGCTTCAAATCCATGCCTATTAGGGGTGGTAGTCTCATCCTAATGTATATTTTTATATTGTTTATTCCCAGCTAGATAGAAATACTTGCAAATTTGTACAACATATACTTAACAAGTGTCTTCATTATATAGCTTGCAAATGTTGAATTCATACATGTTTTTGTTCCAAGGTGACCTCTTGCTATGCTAGTTGAGTGGCGTTGTTTGCAAGAACGGCTCAAGGAACTGGCATAACATGAAGCTTTTACAGTGGCACAAAGCTCTCCTCAGCGGCAATGTGGCTCCCACTACACCAAAAATCATTATGCTGACATGAAGAGATCCCTAGTAGGACAATCCAAAAACTTTTCATCAGCAGCAACACACTCTTTCCTAACATGAGGGAACTCCTACCAAAGATATTTTTATGTGATAGGTCACCCCAGGAGCATACCATGTCATGGAATGGATGTAAGAACTATGACCACACTACTCCTTGTAAAGTGTTCACAGATGTATGTTTATCAAAGTTAATGAGAAGAAATTTGGACTTTTTTGTTTGTTGATGTGTAAGAGCACTCTAGGTCTACCATATTTTAGATTGTTTGATAAGTTAAATAAAATTTGTAGTCATTTAAAGTGTAAGTTTGTTTTTGTTTGGTAAGATTGTACATGAGAAGACATAATAAAGTATAAGAGATCTTGACGGAATAAGCCTCGATTAGATTCCTACCATGCACTTGTGACACCAGACCTCTCCTTGAACCTTTTGATTTCTATCATTGTGGGAAGTCTAAGGGTGGTCTATTTTCAAATTTTTAGCAATAACTTTTTTTTGAAGGAAATTTTGGTTATTTTAAAGTTTGTACACAGTCTAGGAGTTCATTCTGATTGTTTTCCTTCAGTTTCAATTTTTGATCGAGGGCACTCCTTGGAAGCCACTTTTGAAGGTGTTAGGGTGAGATTTTGAGAAAGTTTTGTATGTAGGAAATGCAGTCCTTAACACAATAAAAAACATTGGTTCTCTGAGTATTTTCAGATTCCATGGTTTTAATGCCCGTTCGAACCCGTAGATTAAGGAAAAAGTAAGAAATGTCTGTTTTACATCATTTTTTAAGAAATTGCCAACTTGCACGTTGATTTTTGGAAAATCCGAGTAGGATATGATTTTTTTGCATCACACGATAGTCGAAGAGCGCGACGAGATGAACAAATTTATGTGAGACAAGCCCAGACAGATTCAGAGCCAATTGAACACTAGAAGCTCTTGAAAAAAGCCTAAAAGTCCAACATTTATTTTTTAAAAAAAAACTTACCACTTGAATTATGACCATGCATAAAAATAAAGCCTCTACTTGTCATTTTAGGGCCCCAGGGACCCTCAACATGAGGGGCCACAAGGACGCGCAAATCAGCCATCCAAAATTTTTGGATGGCTGATTTGCGCGTCCTTGTGGCCCCTCATGTTGAGGGTCCCTGGGGCCCTAAAATGACAAGTACAGGCTTTTTTGATGCATAGCCATGAGATAGAATGGGCAAATTGATGTATTCATAGCAAAATCCCCCCCCCCACAATGGAAAATAGTTAAACATTGTATCATGCCATGCATAAAAATAAATCTTGTACTTGTCATTTTAGGGCCCCAGGGACCCTCAACATGAGGGGCCACAAGGGCGCGCAAATCAGCCATCCAAAATTTTTGGATGGCTGATTTGCGCGCCCTTGTGGCCCCTCATGTTGAGGGTCCCTGGGGCCCTAAAATGACAAGTACAGGCTTTTTTTGATGCATAGCCATGAGATAGAATTGGGCAAATTGATGTATTCATAGCAAACTCCCCCCCCCCCCCCCCCCCCCCCCCCCCACAATGGCAAATAGCTAAACATTGTATCATGCCATGCATAAAAATAAATCTTGTACTTGTCATTTTAGGGCCCCAGGGACCCTCAACATGAGGGGCCACAAGGGCGCGCAAATCAGCCATCCAAAAATTGAGGGGCCACAAGGGCGCGCAAATCAGCCATCCAAAATTTTTGGATGGCTGATTTGCGCGCCCTTGTGGCCCCTCATGTTGAGGGTCCCTGGGGCCCTAAAATGACAAGTATAGGCTTTTTTTTATGCATAGCCATGAGATAGAATTCAGCAAATTGATGTATTCATAGCGAACTCCCCCCCCCCAACAATGGCAAATAGCTAAACATTGTATCATGCCATGCATAAAAATAAATCTTGTACTTGTCATTTTAGGACCCCAAGGACCCTCAACATGAGGGGCCACAAGGGCGCGCAAATCAGCCATCCAAAATTTTTGGATGGCTGATTTGCGCGCCCTTGTGGCCCGTCATGTTGAGGGTCCCTGGGGCCTTAAAATGATAAGTACAGGCTTTTTTTGATGCATAGCCATGAGATAGAATTGGGCAAATTGATGTATTCATAGCAAACTCCCCCCCCCCCACAATGGCAAATAGCTAAACATTGTATCATGCCATGCATAAAAATAAATCTTGTACTTATCATTTTAGGGCCCCAGGGACCCTCAACATGAGGGGCCACAAGGGCGCACAAATCAGCCATCCAAAATTTGGCCACAAGGGCGCGCAAATCAGCCATCCAAAAATTTTGATGCATAGCCATGAGATAGAGTTGGGCAAATTGATGTATTCATAGCAAACTCCCCCCCCCCCCCCCCCCCCACAATGGCAAATAGCTAAACATTGTAGCATGCCATGCATTAAAAAAAGCTTGTACTTGTCATTTTAGGGGCCCAAGGACCCTCAACAAGAGGGGCCACAAGGGCGCGCAAACTGGCCATCCAAAATGCTTGTACTTGTGATTTTAGGGGCCCAGGGACCCTCAACAAGAGGGGCCACAAGGGCGCGCAAACTGGCCATCCAAAATTTTTGGATGGCCAGTTTGCGCGCCCTTGTGGCCCCTCTTGTTGAGGGTCCCTGGGCCCCTAAAATGACAAGTACAAGCTTTTTTTAATGCATGTCCATGAGATAGAACTGGGCTGTTTAATGTGTTCATAGCAACCCCTCCCCCCCCCAAATGGCAGATACCTAAACCTTGTATCATGCTTATCAACCATTTTTTACTTCCTTGTGTCCATCCCCTGTTCTTGGAAATATCTTGGTCCCTATTTGTGCCTGAATGGGCATTCTACGCGCCGTTGTGGTCCCTCTTGTTGAGGGTCTCTGGGGCTTCAAAATGACAAATAGGAGCTTTGTTTTAATGTATGGCCATGAGATAGAGTTGTAGTGTTTGATGTCCGGAGTATTCAATATGTCAAATTTTCCTATATCATGTCCGTTCACCACAATGGATTGAAAGTAGCCCTTATAGGCCTTACCTACACATGTTTCTGTAACTTTACAAGAATATAAATTCCCTTCTGCTGAACACATGTGCTATGTTACATATACTTTAGTGAACTCGCAAGGTCAAAGGCCTCACAAATTTTGTGCACTCAGAACATTTAGCACTAGAAATCAACCAAACAAGGAGCCAATTTTTACTTCCTTGTGTTCACCTCGTGTTCTTGGAAATGTTTTGGTTAAGCCATTTCTTTGGTATTTAAAACCACATGTGACCCCTATTGTTATAGTATCCGACCAAAGGTTTCTTGATTAGCAGTTATATAGGTTCGAGTGATACATATCTTCTATGTTAACAATGCATGTATCTATAATTTATGTTTACACTTTCTCTATCCAAATGAGCTACATAGTAAAAATCAAATCGGCAATTCAACAATTAAGTTCACAAGGTGATAGATATTGGTATGATCTTTAACAATACCAAATAAATAGCTACCAATAGCGAATGAATAGGGATATTTAAGAAGGTTTGATACCAAAAACTTGTCAACACTACTCAAAAAGGTGGAAACTCAAAGGCTTTATAATATATATGATGAAACAAGAATCAATAATAATTCACCCCTATATATCTACACCTCCATCTCAAGTTGTCATTTCTCTAAGTCAAGCTTGGCATAGGAATAGTATGGAAACAATAACATTTTGGAAAGCAAGAATTTAGCTTTCTCAACTTTTGAAATGTTGCTATTGATATATATTCAACATCCCCAAATGAGGACATCTTGACAAAGGTTATGATCCACTTAATACGAATAACCATTAGTGATTAAACTGAAATCAAAATATTGCATGAATTTCTTCATGGTGGAATGATTAAGACTTGAAACTTCAAACATCTTACAGACAAATCAGAATATCCAAAAAAATCAACAATATTTCTCAAATCTGTATGAAACTCCAGTAATCTAAATAAAATACTCTCACTCAGTGCGACACCATTTAACAAAAAGAAATATTTATATTGCATTTATAGAGGAATCCAGCCTCATAAAAATAGTTACAAATGGAAACAATGTTGTTGCTGTTAGGCTTCTCTTACAAGTATTTGTCTTTCTCATCTAGAGATTCATATACACGAGTATTTGTGTGTCTATGACACTAGGGAAGATAGTAGTACTATAGGGATGGCTTTTCTAAGAGCTCCTAGAGAGTACCTATTGGTTCAAGATTCTACAAAAATCCTACTATTCTTATCAAAATCTTTTAACACGGTAGTGAAAGGTTCCTCACGGAACAAAAATAGGGTGATTTCCATCTCTGCACATGGTTGCTTGCTCATGTCCTCTCAAAACAAGTTGACTCTGTAAGTAAACAACAGATTATGTGAGCACAAAGTTATAAAGTACAAAATGATATCATTCTAATAATCTAATGACAACTATACAAAGAATAAATTATAAGAAAAATCTTTGATGACTCTCCATAGATAACACAACTTACTTACATTGTGAGACTCAATCACATGCTACAAAACTATAGATGGCGCACCAAAGCCATCAACAAAATAGCACCACCCAATGTTATGAGGTGTGAAGCCTAAACATTGAAAGCCATAAAGAGGTTAATTCCCTCCAGCATAATAAACTTAAAGATGGAGATGATCTTAAGCTTTGAATGTAAGCTACAAGGGTAGTTTTCTCACCATTCTATCTTTATGTTGGAGATGAATCCTTGCAATGCCCATGCACTATTCACACCTCCTATTCCTGTGGTATGCAAGTCATGTGAGTTGATGCTTTTTCCACCTTCGGGAGTAGAGGTTTCCATGTAGTGCGAGTGAATGAAAGTAGAAGGAGGAGAATCTTGTTTCATGTTGTAATGGAGGTGAGAGAAGGGAGAGGAGCTAGCTTGGTGTGGAACTATGTGGTGGGCAAGGGGAAGAGATGGGGAAGAAGCTTGCTTGGTGCTACAATGGAGATGGGAGAAAGCTAGTAGAGAGATAATGTTGGACTATAGGGGGTGCATGTGGTTGTTGCAGCCATGGAGAGCTTGGAAAAGGGTTTGTAGAGAGAAAAAATCACTTTTAGCTATAGAATAGGTTTGGAAAGACTTTGGAGGGTGGAAAATGATGTTTTGAAATTTTTTGAAAAAAATTAATTTTTTAGAATTTTTTAGTGCACGTTTTTGCCTTTTGGAGGTCAAAAATACTTTTTTGACAATGAAATAAGTTAGGGGACCTTTTAAGGAGGGAAAACTTGAAATTTGAAATTTTTTGAAATTTTGAAATTTTTAGTGTATTTTTAAATCCGGGCCAAAAAGTGGGGGAAAAAAGGTCAAAGTGGTCCCCCCCCCCCCCCCCCCCCTCCCTTTCCCCTAGCCACCTCCCTTACCTTCTCATTAGGTAAGAGGCCATTAAGAGGTGTAAGGCTACCTTGTCCCCCTACTTTTTTGAGGGTATAGAGTGTGTCCACCACCCTCTTCCTATTGGCTGGCCTCTAATTAACCTTAATCCCAAAGGGCCCCTAGAGGGTTCATATTTTTCCTAATGCCTACAGGAGAGCCACCAGGTGAACCAATTATTAAAGACCCTCTAGAAATCACACAGCAAGAAGAGGTGCTACAACCCTAAACTATCCTTCGGCATGAAGACAAGATAGTACGACATGGTAAGATTATCCGACGGTATCTTATTAAGTTCAAAAACTATCCTTTTGAATATGCTAGGTGGATGCAAGGAATACACCTGAAGGATAGTATTATGAACCTTGTCAATGCTTACAATGCTACATTAGAGTAAGCAAATATACATGTTTCTTTTAAATGATCAATGCTTTTGTCTTATAATACTAATGCTTTGTTTTATTGTGCACAAATTTAAATAGTATGCATGCTTAGAATCATGTTTGTGATGACAATGTCTCTAAAACACCAAGTAGAATTTGTCACTCTACTTTTGGAGAATGAAATGGAATAAAGAACAGACATGCTTGCGGCAACTACATCTCCCAAGCACCAAATGGATTAGTCATCCATCTTTGAATGATGTTGTAGGGTAAAAAGAGATCCTCTACCCGCTAAGAAACATCTACTAATGACTAAGGCTTTATCTCCTCTACCTCATAGTCGAGGACGCCAATGATTTCAAGAGAGTGGTAATGTCATAAAATCTAATATCTAACCAACCCAAATGACTTTCTCATATTAAACTGGTCATATAATGTGGGAGAATAA
Source organism: Adiantum capillus-veneris (assembly GCF_014529385.1). NCBI lineage: Eukaryota > Viridiplantae > Streptophyta > Polypodiopsida > Polypodiales > Pteridaceae > Adiantum > Adiantum capillus-veneris. The sequence goes on from NC_140955.1 coordinate 14,367,445, forward strand.
ACAGGAACAAGGGTTTGGATATAGACATGTGCTTATGGATCTATCTCAACACAGGGCCAATGTAAAAGGGTCCAAATGAGAGATTGTCTGTCAAAGAGAAATGCTACCTAATGGAGCTTGAAGACCTTAGGGTTAGCTTCATTAACTACCTCCAAAGGTTAGTGTTGCAAAGTCCTTTGACCTTAGGCAAGCTAGGGTTGTGCTTGAGGTGGGAACCCAGCCCAAGCCTGAGGTGCTTGTCGTGTTTGATGACTAAGGTGCTTGTCATGCTTACTGACTAAGGTGCTTGAGGTGCTTATCGTGCTTGTTGACTAAGGTGTTTGAGGTGCTTAATGACTAAGGTGCTAAGGTGCTCCATGACGAAGGTGCTTTAGGGGCTTGAGGTGTTCCACAAATTCAAAACACATCCCTACACAAGGGGGGCGAGCCCTCATTGTAGGAGCTAGAGAGAGCACACACACACCCTCACAGAAGTCAAGCCTTGACTAATGAAGCAACAGGGACAAATGTCAAGTTCCTCTCCATGTTGCCCTCGTAAGGTGCCTAAAGTCTGTTGGTTGGCCTCTCAAGGGGTCCAATGATAAATTAGCTAATTCAATTAATTGTGTATGCATTTATCAAGTCCTCTCTCTCAAAGGGGAAAGGGGGACACTTGTCCCAAGGCTAGCATGCTTGCTTGATAGGCACTCTACATGTGATTGGCCAGGCTTGAAGGGGTCCAATGTGCTTCCATCATGACCTAGAAGAGCGGGTTGACCAAGGAATCTAGGGCATTGCTTGCAGGGTATATTCTCCCTCCCCCCCCACACACACACACTCTCTCTCATTGTGTGAAGTACAAAGTGCAAGAGCTCCATTTCCTTCTCCAAGCTTGTTGAGAAGTTGAGAGCCTACACCAACACTCTTGGCTATGGAATGCAAATCCAACCAAGAGACATGCTCCAATGCTTAATCTTGCCATCTTCTCCATCTTCATTACTATGCTATTATGTATGCTAAGCAAGAAGAGTGATGATAAGTGAGGAACTATTTATTCTCTATGAATGTTTCTTCTTTTTGTTCCCCACCCTCATTCCCTGCTAGCTCTCTCCACCTTTGAAGGTGTTTGAGGCCTTGGGACTGAGACCGGGGATGGTTAATGCTTTTTACAAAGTTTATGTTATGCTCGTGATGCATGAAGCTTTCCATCTTCAAAGCATCACCTAGGTCAGAAAGAACACAAAGATTGTAATGTACCAAGTCTCTCTTGATGGGAGAATCTATAATACAAAAGCCTGTTGGAGGGGGGACCGGCTCCACATAAATCCGGTCCTCAACTGTTGTCAAGTTCTCTAAATCTCTCTCTTGCAAAAGTATTGTTCATGCCAAGTTAATTAAGTATTATGGTTATGTTGCTACTGCTAATTAATTTCACTCTCTATGTTCTCAAAGTAGTCTCACAAAAATGTTCACTCTAATTCTCTTAATTCCACTATTCTCAAAGTTCATAGGCCATTTCCATTACATGGAAGAAAGACATCCATTTCCTTATTGGTTTGGTTTACTCTTTGACTCAACTCTTTCTCATCATTTTCTTCTTGTATGTGTCTCCCAATATCCTCTAGGCCATCATCCTCTCTGTAAGCTTCTGATATCATAGCATGGAGATCCTTAGATGCCTGATCTATGGTATTCATCACTACTCTGGGTTTTTCTTTTTTAGTTGTGGGATTCCCAATGTTCTCTTTAGTTTCATGCCTCGGTGAGATTATCAGGGTGGGATCTGGAACTTCGATCCAACTCTTTAGCTTACTTGCAGGTGGCTCTAGCAAATCTTGGGCAGTTTGGATCATTTTCCGATACATCTCCAACCTTTGCTTTTCTAACTCTCCATTTTTGTTCCTAGTTTTTCTTAGTCTGAAGTTGCGCTTCGTAGGCTTTCATGAGTGCGTCTAGAGGTTCATTCACTTTTTCAACTAGTACAGATCCTCCAGAACTTGCACGCTTTGGTCTCTTTTTCTCATTAGGCTCTCTGGTCTCAAGGATTTCCAACTCAAGGTTAGTTTGGTTCTCTAATCTATCCTTGGTTTGTTTTAAGTCCTCCTTTAGGTCTGTATGTTCACGTTCCTTTCTAGCTTTCATACGTGTCATCTTAGCTTTCTAGGTGTTTCGTTGACTTTTTTGTTCATAACCGAATGCATATGTTTCAGGTTTGTCAATTATCGGTTTTTCCCTTGCTTTTTGAGCTTGCACTCTTGTCACGAACTGTATGGGTATCATCGTTTCATTTTTTGAACCGCAACTTGATGGGATCACCCCCACTATGTTTAATGTAGTTTTCACTATTTTATTTGGGTTTTTCAAACAATCACTGATCAAATGAATAATGCTGCAATCTCGCCAATACACATTCACTCTCATGATCTCTACGTGAGGACAGTCTTTCATAAGGTGGTCACCTGCACACTTGTAGCACGGTCCTAAGGGTTGGCGAGGCGCTCCTGGATCTACTCTCTCTTGATAGGCAAGTCTTGGTATGTTAACCCACCGTTGGCTAAAAACAGCAATCTGCCTGCATTCAAACTATATGTACCTCTCTTGTAGCATGAGATGTTGTTGGTGGTCCAACATTCCCAATCATGCTCCAAGGTTCAGGTGCTTTTGGCTCTTTGGGTGGATAGTATGTTGAACTAGCCATGTATTCACTTGGCTCTTCATAATACACAGGCACATGCACTAAGGCTTGTTTCTCAAATTCCTCTATAGTGGTGTATATCTGATGTCCATTGGTCGCATTTCTAGCAGAGGTGGTTATTGCCCCAAAACTAGTTGTGGCAGTTCAACCGCTCCTGGTCCTGGCAAATTTCCTACCGCATACCTAGGCATTGATGGTACTTGAGGAGGTGTTACTTGTGCTGGTAGGGCATATTGTCCCTCTCTCACATATTCATCCATTTTTTCTCAATGGCACACCACTTAGGTTGCTTAGCCTACTTAGCAAACGTGCTTATCCTTTTGAGAACTTCCTGAACAAGTTTCTCTTGATTCATCGTTGCCTCTCTTTTTTGTGATGACTTTGTAGACTTAGCTCCGCTTTGCTGTGATGATGAGGCATCATCTAAGTCTTTGTAGTCCCCTTCCTGTAGACAACACAATTGTCTACTAGGTATAGAGCCTCCTTGGTCAACTCATTTAGAGTTGATCTCTTCTTCATATGCAAATCCTTCTAAAGATTTGCATTTCTCAGTCCTTAGATAAATATCAGTATGAGTTGGGACTGAGTTGGTAATTCTTCCACATGGAAAAATTTTATGTAGCGTTTCAACCTTAAGGCTGCCTTTCTAACGAATTCTCCCTCTTTCTGCTTGAACTTATGGATTTGTGAGACTATATTATGAGCTATCCCTCTTTGAGAGAATTCCTCAATAAACTCGTCAAATACCTCCTCCATTGATTCAAAGTCTCTACCTACAACACAGTCAAACCACGTGGCGGCATCCTCCTCTAGGATTAACCCAAATGTGAACTATGTGGAAAATTCCAGTACTTCCTCAGCCTTGATGACACACACAAAGGCTACCACGTGATCCCTTGGATCTCTATTTCCCAAATATTTATTGTTAACCCATTTTTGAACTTGAGAAGGTCTGATCCTCCGTGATCTACCATCCTAAACATAGGATCCTCCATTCCTCCTCTAAAGCTCCTTTTTGGCCTTGGATATATATATGTTCCTCTGCTAGGGGTACTCCTAATCCATAGTTCCTAACTGGTCTAGCAAGTGTTCGTTTTTTTGCTTGGCTTCTTTCTTCTTGTTCTTGTTGTGGTGCTTCCCTCCTAATAGGATTTAGTGCTCTTGTCCTACTCTCATCCACCTCAAAAACCACTCACACACCAACAAACACAACTAAATCAAACTAACTAAAATTGTCCACGAAAAAGACCCGGGCGAGACACGCACTCCTTAGAACGTCTCTAAAATCTTAAAGAGTCCTACTCTTGGGATCCTACAAAGAGTAAAATAACATGACTCCGGCTAACGAGAGGAACTCTCACCTCGTAGGACTAGTCTAAGGTCACCTACCTAGGGCTCTCGTCCTTGGCAGTGGCGCCAATGTTGTCGAGCAGATTTGTTGCTCGCAGTTGCTAGAAAAGTGAGAACTAGACCAACAAACAAAGTGTCAACCAAGGGTGGAGCTTGACCCGTAGGTGCATGGAAACAAACAGATGGGTGTTGATCATCTACTCAACCTTCTATGGAAAATCACTAACAAGGAAAACCACCTCAAAGCACACTATGTGTGCACAAAAGCTATCTTACCTACGACGGTTGCGCTGTCTGAAACAAGACCTAACGTTCTCGCTTGCTTACTAAAGTGGCTCACTTAATCCCAGTCAAGACAACCTTTACAGCTTCAGATATTGCTCGTCTGTTTGTGAAGGAGGTTTTCAAAATTCATGGTTTACCCAAGAGGATTGTTAGCGATCGTGATGCCAAGTTTACTTCAAAGTTTTGGGTATCATTGTTTCAAGCTATTGGAACCCAGTTATGTTTTAGTACTGCTTATCATCCTCAAACTGATGGCCAAATTGAAAGAGTTAATCAAGTAATTGAAGACATCCTTAGAGCCTACTGCAATAGAGAACCTCGCAAGTGGATTCAAAACCTACCCTTGGTAGAGTATGCATACAATTCCTCTACTCATAGAAGTATTGGAATGACACCTTTTAATGCTCTTTATGGTCAAGAATGTTTATCACCTCTTAACTTTTCTGACCCCACTATAAGGGTAGAAGCCTCAAAGAAAATGCTTGAAGAAATGGAAGCTCAAACCAAAGCTATTCGAAGGGATATTCAAGCGGCTCAAGATCGACAAAAGAAGTACGCCGACTTACAAAGATCTGATCGTATTTTCAAAGAAGGTGACAAAGTTTTCTTACAAATAAAGCCCAAAAAGAGCAATCTGTCTCTCGGAAGGTATAAGAAGCTTAGCTACCGATATTGTGGACCTTACGAAATAATCAAGGTTGTAAGTGATCAAGCTTATAGACTAAAACTCCCTTCTCATCTCAAAGTGCATGATGTATTTCATGTAAGTCTGTTAAAACCTTATGTATATAACCCTGACCATGTCCTTGATGATGAGCAAATCATTTTACCTGCTCAAGATGTTCTACAACTCCAACCTGATACTATCCTAGAAACTCGAGAGAGAAAGCTTAGGAATAGATCCATCAAAGAACATCTTATCTTATGGAAGGATTTCCCTATAGAAGATGCTACTTGGGAAGATGAGACATCCCTTCTTAAGGATTATCCTTCACTGTTCTTGAGATGAGGGCATCTCAAATTCTAAGTTGGGGAGTCTGTAAGGTCTCTACTTTCAAACTGCACACAAGTTCTATTACGCAAATTATTTTTTTTGAACCATCACTCCTTATTTAAGATATTCGAGTTCAAATTATGAATCGTAGGTTGAGAAAACCTAGAAATTAAAATTTACGCTACAAAATTCTGACATGTTTAGCTATATGAATCACTAACTAACTTATTGCAAGACTTATTTACTGATTGTAGAATTTTCTTTTACTACTGTAAAGTTAATATAATACTGTAAAGTTTAACTTAAAAATGTAAAGTAAATTATCATTAAGAAAATAAATAAAATAATTATAAAGACAAAAGAATACACAGGGATGACAAATGAAAACACATGGATCACATAGGAGGGGACAAAGTGGGACACACTGTCACATGAAAAAGGAGAGGCTACTCTTGACTAATCTTAATGACCGGGGACTTGTGTGGCCTTATCTTTTGATGATAATGACAAAGTGGTCAACCTCATGGGTACCAAAAACGCGGGTATGATTTTTGGAAAAAAATAAAAAAATATTTTTTATTAAAAATAATAATAATAATAATATTTTTTTGAAAAAAAAGTTGGACGTTTTTCTTTCTGCTATAAATAGAGCATCCATGCTCACACTTTAGACATAGAGATTGCTTCTATAGCGCTCACGAAGTGCTGCCACTTCCCTTACAGAGAAGGCGTCCACAAACCACTAAGAGAGCAAAAACTCTAGTGGACTAATAAAGTGCATATTAATGGAGCATTCAATTAGTTTTAAGAAGGATATGCTCTAATCTCTCTAATAGATTAGTAAGATTTAATTAGTTATGTGTGTGTGTGTGTGCTATCTATTACTCTAATCTCTAATGGAGTAGTAAGATTCAATTAGCTATGTGTGTGTGTGTACTATCTCTTACTCTAATCTCTCTAATAGATTAGTAAGATTCAATTAGTTATGTGTGTGTGTGTGCTATCTCTTACTCTAATCTCTCTAATAGATTAGTAAGATTCAATTAGTTATGTGTGTGTGTGTGCTATCTATTACTCTAATCTTCTAATAGATTAGTAAGATTCAATTAGCTTTAAGAAGGATATGTGTGTGTGTGTGTGTGTGTGTTATCTTTTACTCTAATCTCTCTAATAGATTGGTGAGATTCAATTAGCTTTAGAAAAGTACGTGTGTGTGTTCTCTTTTACTCTAGTCTCTCTAATAGATTGGTGAGATTCAATTAGCTTTAGAAAAGTATGTGTGTGTGTTCTCTTTTACTCTAGTCTCTCTAATAGATTGGTGAGATTCAATTAGCTTTAGAAAAGTATGTGTGTGTGTTCTCTTTTACTCTAATCTTTCTAATGGATAGTAAGATTCAATTAACTTTAGAAAAGATGTGTGTGTATGTTTTCTCTTACTCTAATCTCTCTAAGTATACCTACTCTCTCTAGTTAGTACATCTTCACTATTAGCTTATATATTGTTAATTGAAAGTTAATATATAAGAGAACTCATCATATTCTTATTATACATGATGAAATTTTCATTCACCAATGTTATTGTCAATTAGGTTAAATAGAATTTTGAATAATACTAAAAATTGATTTAGTTGAAGTATAGAATTGAAGTTAGAATTGGATTAGAAATGTCATGCATTCATAAACTTTCACTCGTAATTTACACACTTAATTTTTGATTAATTAAGATTAAAAAATATTTGATGTATAGAAATTAGATGTAGAACAACAACACTAAGTGTGAATCCGAGTTGGCGAGGGTTCAAATTACAGACTCTCTTTGGAAACAAGGAGACTACTAGGGAAATTGACCAATTTAAAGTTCTAAGTGTATAATATAAGTGTAGTACAAAAAAATGGCTCCAAAGCGTGCTCGAACACAAAGCGCTAATGATCATGAAGCCGGTACAAGTAACGGTGGAACTCCTGCGGAACATGCTATGTCTCCACTAATCAGACCAATCGGAGCTATGGTGCAGGTTAGTATTGCAGTTTCAAGTTATACATCATTGCATATGCGAGACCATAGGAATATATTATTTACCTTATGAAAAGAAAACACGGACCGAAACCATGGGGCTTAACCCCAAGAAACTCGTCATATGTTTGACAAGTAGGAAAGATTGTCTGGTTAAACTGGTTGCTATAGGAAAGAATGTTTGTCCAAAACCATCGGTATGGTTTCTCTCAAGTCTCTCTACTTATTAGCGCTGGTATTATGTGGCAGTTGCCGAGGCGTGAGATGACGCCCAGGATGGCACCGCTGATGCTGTGGTGAGAGTACACCCAGATTAGCCCAGCTGGATACTGCAGTTTTGATTTACCATGGCGTGAGGATGACGCCCAGATTGGCACCGTTCTGGCTGTGAAGGGAGTACGTCCAGATTAGCACAACGAGTACCTTTCGAGCGGTATGGGATGCTCAAGAGGACAAGGGTTTTTATAAATAATGTATATACCGATCGGACATAATAGCGCTAGTAGAGATTCTTGAGTGAACCTAATCCAAGGGTTGTTGGTTTGAAATTGGACGACTTCTTGTTTGACTATTGTTTGTAATATTGTTTGAAGGGCTATTTTAACGAACCAGTATCATAAATAAAGTAAAGGAACATGTATGTTAAAACAGTGTGGTAGTAATTAGATAACAAAAGAAGGGTGAGTGTGGTGTGAAAAGTGGGAGAATGATACCCCGATGGTATCATTCTATGGATGGGTGGACCCGATGAGTCGGGTAACTTTCCAACGCTATAATTTTTTTTTATTAGTCATAAATCTTAAAAGAGACAAACCTTGGCGGCTATGCTTCTGAAACATGGAGAAAAAAGCGCACAGGTTGGTCACTCTAAGATTTATACTTTTAGGTGTAATTGATTATAGATAGTTTTTAGATAGGGTTATAGTGGTCACGCTCCGCCATTGCGAGATAGGACCAATCCTTCACTAACGGTTCATGCCCGTGGCTACGTAGTAGCTAAGGCAATGTCTGTTGGTTTTTCCTTCTCAGGATTGGAAACCTATCAAAGGTACTCCGCTCCTCTCAAAAAGGGGCAGGGACCTCACACTGGTATTAGAGCCTAGGTTAAAGCTTGGGGAGATTTTTAGATTGATGTTTGGATGTTGAAGGATGCGAATGTTTGAAATAATAGAAGAACCTAGAAAAATTGTTTTGAGTTTTTATATGGTATTGAAGACTGAACTTTCCTGGTACAGGAAAATGTTCATTCAGCCTACCAGTAATTCCAGATGTTCACCATCATGTTTGAAAATGCATGCCAATCACCAAATTATCAGTTTCGAAAAAGGGTGATGATGATTTTGGATAGGGTGTTTGCACCACCTATTCCAAGGGTGCATAGAGGATGGGGCATCAACTGGAGTCCATCTGGAGGAATCTATACCATCGATGCTGACAAGATATGGTGCATGGATACCAATCTCAAGAAACTTCGTTGGGCAGAGGAGTTAAAAGTCATCGAAGTTTATCTTTTCATTGGTACTTAGAATCCGGATACTACCATTACCTTGGGAGGAGAAAAGATATCTCAGACTCAATGGGTCTATAACCAAGTTACAAAAGTTATCCATGGTGGTAGGATTCGACCCATATGTGTATCTCGTAGCTTTCAAGGGTCAAAGGAAACTTATTATTTTGATCCTTTAGCCTATCCTTTTGTAGTCACTAAACTCAAAATATAGAGACATTACAATCCTTGTACCTAAAGACTACCAACCTTGGTAGTAAATAATGTGTATATAAATAAAGTTTGGATTAATATTATCTTTTGTTTGTATTATTGTCTGATCAAGTCTTTTCTTAAAGTGGATTAAAGTTAGAGTATCCAATAAAGTTTCACTTAATCTATATTACACAGAGTGCGGTGTATACATCTCTTCAAGAGAAAAAGATACTTCTCAAGCAAGCTAAACTTCCCTCTTTCAAAGGGGAAGGAGCCCTAGTTGAGCGCGATGCAGAAGTGTGGCTCGAAGAGATGGAGGATTATTTTGTTGCTGCTGGTACTACTCCCGATAACCAAGCAATGTTGGCTATGTTTCGTCTTACGGGGGATGCCAAGCTTTGGTGGAAACAACACTGCAAAGATAATCAAGTAGCTCAAAACACTCAAACTTGGGAAGACATTAAGTATGCTGTCAAAGGATGTTATCTTCCACCTGCACACGAATCCCTTAAGATGAATGAATTCTTCAACTTACGTCAGTTTCATCTTACAGTGGAAGAATACTACTCCAAATTTGTAACTCTTAGGCGCTATGCTCCGCCACTGACCGCAGATCAACAAGTACCCCGTTTCTGCCAAGGGCTAAATTCTCCTTTAAATACTCGTCTAGAAGCCATGAGGCCTGTAAATTTGCAAGATGCTCTTTTAAGAGCTAAACCCTTAGCTAAAGAGATGTCAAACTCTCAAAGGGTACGAAATGGAAATTTAAGGAATGCTGGAAGGAGAGGACGGTCTATGATGTGGAACCAAAGGCAAGTTCACCCAGTTCACCAAACTTATCCAATAGTTGCATCTTCAGCAAATGGAGCTCAAAATGCAGATCTTAGATGCTATGAATGCAACAAGCTAGGACATTTCAGGAATGTATGTCCTAGGCGAGTCTCCGCAACAAATTCACCTAATCGAGCTAGAGGACAAGGCCACATAATAAATCGTGGAGGAAGAAATGGAGGACAAGGTCGAGGGCATGGAATGGCTGCTAGAGTCAATGCTATCATAGGAGAACCAACATTGGGAGAAGAACAAGAGGAAAGAGAACCTCTACATGCTGCAATTGATAACCCAAGAGCAAGACAACAATATGCTGTCATTCAAACACCTGCAAATCACCAAGGTGAAAAATTTGAGCTTCTTATTGATTGTGGTAGTACTCATTCTTTCTTGTCACCTAAATGTTTAAGGAGGTTAGGACTTAATCAACACCCTACAAGAAAGATGAGAGTTGAATTAGCCAATGGAAAGGAGGTGTTATCTCAGTACACTGTGGGAAAAATAGATTTCAAGTTGGGAGAATACTCTACTTCTGCTACTTTTCGAACCTTACCCATAGGAATCTATGACGGAATTCTTGGAATGGATTGGTTAGCCAGTCATAATGCCAATATCCATTGTGCCCAAGGAAGTGTTACTTTTGTGGACAACCTAGGTCAAGAAGTCACTATTCAAGGCCAGAATGGACGACCAAAAGCTTACTTGGTCAAAGCTAATCGTCTTTTGAAAGGGTTACGCAAGGGTCAACAAATTTTTGTAGTCAAGCTAAACAAAATAGAAAAATATTCTTCCAACCCTGAACCAATGTGGCTAGAAGAATTTTCGGATGTTTTTCCTGCTGAACTTTCTGAACTACCACCACCTAGGGAGGTAGACCATGAAATCAAAAAAATTCCAGGTAGTGAACCAATCTTAAGAGCGCCGTACAAGATGTCACTTCCAGAGGCTATAGAACTCAAGGAGCAGCTCAAACAATTGATGGAGCAAGGGTTTAACCGGCCTAGTACATCTCCATGGGGTGCACCTGTTCTCTTCCAAAAGAAAAAGGATGGCTCTCTTCGACTTTGCATAGATTATAGGGGCTTAAATCAGGTTACCATCAAGAATAAATATCCAATTCCTCGTATTGATAAGATGCTGGACAAATTACATGGAGCCAAAATATTCACGAAGATTGATCTTCGATCTGGCTATCATCAAATTCGAATCCAGGAGGCTGATATCTCCAAAACAGCTTTTAACACTCGTTATGGTCATTACGAATTTACAGTGATGGCTTTCGGACTTACAAATGCTCCTGCAACTTTCAATCGTCTGATGCACGATATCTTTAGAGAATTCTTGGATGATTTTTTCCTAGTATTCTTTGACGATATCTTAATTTATTCCAAATCAGAGGAAGAGCATGAAGGACATGTTAGGAAAGTGTTAGAGCTTTTACGCCGAAATAAGCTGTATGCAAAGAAAAGCAAATGTACCTTCTTTACCCCTAAGGTCTGTTACTTAGGGTTTATCATTTCACCTGAAGGAGTCTCTATTGACCCTCACAAAGTCAAAGATATTGTGGAATGGCCTCAACCCACTTCACAAACCGAAGTCAGAGGGTTCTTAGGTATCACACACTGGTACAGGATCTTTGTAAAGGACTATGCTCTTAAAGCTGCACCACTAACCGACTTGCTAAAGAAAGGAGCAACGATACTTTGGGAAGAAAAACATGAATCTTGCTTCAAACAGCTTAAGGAGTATCTTGCTTCAGAACCTCTCTTAAAACTTCGAGACTTCACCCAAGAATTCAAGGTGATCACAGATGCTAGTAACCTTGCATTAGGAGGAGTCCTTACTCAAGAAGGAAGGCCTGTAGCTTATACTTCTCGGAAGCTTAGGATTCATGAAGTGAATTATGCTACACATGATTTAGAATTGCTAGCAGTTATTCATGCTCTCAAGCTATGGAGACATTATCTATTGGGATGCAAATTCCAATTGGTAACAGATCACAAGAGTCTTAAGTGGATTTTTACCCAACCTAACCTTAATATGAGATAGAGGAGATGGATAGAGCTCATGCACGAATATGATTTTGATATTAAATTTAGACCAGGTAAGGATAATGTTGTGGCAGATTCCCTAAGCCGTAAAGCTTTTCTGGGGGCAATTTCCATGGCTAACAACCCTATTCTAGACAAGGTCTTGGATGCTGCTGTCAGAGATCCAGATTACCAGATGCTCGCTAGTATCCTATGTGAAGAGAGGGTATCATCAAATCAGCCTAAAACTCTATATTACTCCTTAGAAGATGGGAAAATTTACTATAGGAATCGATGATGCATACCTAAGGATTCTACCCTAAGGAATGCTATCCTATATAAAGCACATGATGGCCCAACTTCAGGACATCCAGGTTATGCCAAAACCATCAATGCAATTTGCAGAAGTTACTATTGGCAAGGTATGAAGGGTGATGTCCTTCGCTATGTCAAGCAGTGTTTGTTTTGTCAAAGGATTAAGGCAGAGAGACTAGAGATGCCAGGTAAATTACATCCTTTAGATATTCCCCAAATGAAATGGGAATGTATTAGCATGGACTTTATCACCGGGTTTCCTTCTGTACAAGCTGGATATGATTCAATCATGGTCATAGTCGACTTGCTTACTAAAGTGGCTCACTTAATCCCAGTCAAGACAACCTTTACAGCTTCAAATATTGCTCGTCTGTTTGTGAAGGAGGTTTTCAGAATTCATGGTTTACCCAAGAGGATTGCTAGCGATCCTGATGCCAAGTTTACTTCAAAGTTTTGGGTATCATTGTTTCAAGCTATTGGAACCCAGTTATGTTTTAGTACTGCTTATCATCCTCAAACTGATGGCCAAACTGAAAGAGTTAATCAAGTAATTGAAGACATCCTTAGAGCCTACTGCAATAGAGAACCTCGCAAGTGGATTCAAAACCTATCCTTGGTAGAGTATGCATACAAATCCTCTATTCATAGAAGTATTGGAATGACACCTTTTAATGCTCTTTATGGTCAAGAATGTTTATCACCTCTTAACTTTTCTGACCCCACTATAAGGGTAGAAGCCTCAAAGAAAATGCTTGAAGAAATGGAAGCTCAAACCAAAGCTATTCGAAGGGATATACAAGCGGCTCAAGATCGACAAAAGAAGTACGCCGACTTACAAAGATCTGATCGGATTTTCAAAGAAGGTGACAAAGTTTTCTTACGAATAAAGCCCAAAAAGAGCAATCTGTCTCTCGGAAGGTATAAGAAGCTTAGCTACCGATATTGTGGACCTTACGAAATAATCAAGGTTGTAAGTGATCAAGCTTATAGACTAAAACTCCCTTCTCATCTCAAAGTGCATGATGTATTTCATGTAAGTCTGTTAAAACCTTATGTATATAACCCTGACCATGTCCTTGATGATGAGCAAATCATTTTACCTGCTCAAGATGTTCTACAACTCCAACCTGATACTATCCTAGAAACTCGAGAGAGAAACCTTAGGAATAGATCCATCAAAGAATATCTTATCTTATGGAAGGATTTCCCTATAGAAGATGCTACTTGGGAAGATGAGACATCCCTTCTTAAGGATTATCCCTAACTGTTCTTGAGATGAGGGCATCTCAAATTCTAAGTTGGGGAGTCTGTAAGGTCTCTACTTTCAAATTCCACACAAGTTCTATTACACATTTGTATTTTTTTGAACCATCACTCCTTATTTAAGATATTCGAGTTCAAATTATGAATCGTAGGTTGAGAAAACCTAGAAATTAAAATTTACGCTACAAAATTCTGACATGTTTAGCTATATGAATCACTAACTAACTTATTGCAAGACTTATTTACTGATTATAGAATTTTCTTTTACTATTGTAAAGTTAATATAATACTGTAAAGTTTAACTTAAAAATGTAAAGTAAATTATCATTAAGGAAATAAATAAAATAATTATAAAGACAAAAGAATCCACAGGGATGACAAATGAAAACACATGGATCACATAGGAGGGGACAAAGTGGGACACACTGTCACATGAAAAAGGAGAGGCTACTCTTGACTAATCTTAATGACCGGGGGCTTGTGTGGCCTTATCTTTTGATGATAATGACAAAGTGGTCAAGCTCATGGGTACCAAAAACGCGGGTATGATTTTTGGAAAAAAATAAAAAAATATTTTTTTATTAAAAATAATAATAATAATAATATTTTTTTGAAAAAAAAGTTGAACGTTTTTCTTTCTGCTATAAATAGAGCATCCATGCTCACACTTTAGACATAGAGATTGCTTCTATAGCACTCACGAAGTGCTGCCACTTCCCTTACAGAGAAGGCGTCCACAAACCACTAAGAGAGCAAAAACTCTAGTGGACTAATAAAGTGCATATTAATGGAGCATTCAATTAGTTTTAAGAAGGATATGCTCTAATCTCTCTAATAGATTAGTAAGATTTAATTAGTTATGTGTGTGTGTGTGTGTGCTATCTATTACTCTAATCTCTAATGGAGTAGTAAGATTCAATTAGCTATGTGTGTGTGTGTACTATCTCTTACTCTAATCTCTCTAATAGATTAGTAAGATTCAATTAGTTATGTGTGTGTGTGTGCTATCTCTTACTCTAATCTCTCTAATAGATTAGTAAGATTCAATTAGTTATGTGTGTGTGTGTGCTATCTATTACTCTAATCTTCTAATAGATTAGTAAGATTCAATTAGCTTTAAGAAGGATATGTGTGTGTGTGTGTGTGTGTGTGTGTGTGTGTGTTATCTTTTACTCTAATCTCTCTAATAGATTGGTGAGATTCAATTAGCTTTAGAAAAGTATGTGTGTGTGTTCTCTTTTACTCTAGTCTCTCTAATAGATTGGTGAGATTCAATTAGCTTTAGAAAAGTATGTGTGTGTGTTCTCTTTTACTCTAGTCTCTCTAATAGATTGGTGAGATTCAATTAGCTTTAGAAAAGTATGTGTGTGTGTTCTCTTTTACTCTAATCTTTTTAATGGATAGTAAGATTCAATTAACTTTAGAAAAGATGTGTGTGTATGTTTTCTCTTACTCTAATCTCTCTAAGTATACCTACTCTCTCTAGTTAGTACATCTTCACTATTAACTTATATATTGTTAATTGAAAGTTAATACATAAGAGAACTCATCATATTCTTATTATACATGATGAAATTTTCATTCACCAATGTTATTGTCAATTAGGTTAAATAGAATTTTGAATAATACTAAAAATTGATTTAGTTGAAGTATAGAATTGAAGTTAGAATTGGATTAGAAATGTCATGCATAAAAGTAATGCATTCATAAACTTTCACTCGTAATTTACACACTTAATTTTTGATTAATTAAGATTAGAAAATATTTGATGTATAGAAATTAGATGTAGAACAACAACACTAAGTGTGAATCCGAGTTGGCGAGGGTTCAAATTACAGACTCTCTTTGGAAACAAAGGGACTACTAGGGAAATTGACCAATTTAAAGTTCTAAGTGTATAATATAAGTGTAGTACAAAAAAATGGCTCCAAAGCGTGCTCGAACACAAGGCGCTAATGATCATGAAGAAGGTACAAGTAACGGTGGAACTCCTGCGGAACATGCTATGTTTCCACCAATCAGACCAATCGGAGCTATGGTGCAGGTTAATATTGCAGTTTCAAGTTATACATCATTGCATATGCGAGAACATAAGAATATATTATTTACCTTATGAAAAGAAAACACGGACCGAAACCATGGGGCTTAACCCCAAGAAACTCGTCATATGTTTGACAAGTAGGAAAGATTGTCTGGTTAAACTGGTTGCTATAGGAAAGAATGTTTGTCCAAAACCTTCGGTATGGTTTCTCTCAAGTCTCTCTACTTATTAGCGCTGGTATTATGTGGCAGTTGCCGAGGCGTGAGATGACACCCAAGATGGCACCGCTAATGCTGTGGTGAGAGTACACCCAGATTAGCCCAGCTGGATACTGCAGTTTTGATTTGCCGTGGCATGAGGATGACGCCCAGATTGGCACCGTTGTTGCTGTGATGGGAGTATGTCCAGATCAGCACAATGAGTACTTGTCGAGCGGTATGGGACGCTCATGAGGACGAGGGTTTTTATAAATAATGGATATACCGATCGGACATAATAGCGCTAGTAGAGATTCTTGAGTGAACCTAATCCAAGGGTTGTTGGTTTAAAATTGGACGACTTCTTGTTTGACTATTGTTTGTAATACTATTTGAAGGGTTGTTTAAACGAACCAGTATCATAAATAAAGTAAAGGAACATGTATGTTTAAACAGTGTGGTAGTAATTAGATAACAAAAGAAGGGTGAGTGTGGTGTGGAAAGTGGGAGAATGATACCCCGATGGTATCATTCTATGGACGCGTGGAACCGATGAGTCGGGTAACCACAGGTTGGTCACTCTAAGATTTATACTTTTAGGTATAATTGATTATAGATAGTTTTTAGATAGGGTTATGGTGGTCACGCTCCGCCATAGCGAAATAGGACCAATCCTTCACTAAGAGTTCATGCCCGTGGCTACGTAGTAGCTAAGGCAATGTCCGTTGGTTTTTCCTTCTCAGGAGTGGAGACCTATCAAAGGTACTCCGCTCCTCTCAAAAAGGGGCAGGGACCTCACAGAGTCGATCTCTCTCTTTCTCTTTCGCTCTCTCTGCACCATCATGCTTCCATAGCCTCCATCCGCAACAGAAAGTCTACTGTTTCTTCAATTCCTTGTGTCTCTCTCGTACGGTGTTGCATCGCTATTCCAAGCATACCAATGCGTTCACCGGTGCATTAGGTGAAATTTGGACTCACAAAGGGGCCCTTTAAGGAGTTTGACTTTACCTCTCTCTACCAAAACGTGCGCATGGATAATTTTTTGCAAACAAACTCCAAAGTTGGTGGAGGTTTGACAGTTAGAATGTCCTCTTCAAGCTCTATCTACTAATATATAACACGCCATGAGATTCCTCATATTTTAGAAGATTTTTTTTTTTATTCACTTAGATTCCGTCACATCATAAGTGAATCAAAAAAAGAATCTTCTAAAATATGAGGAATCTCATGGCGTGCTATATATCAGTAGATACAGCTTGAAGAGGACATTCTAACTGTCAAACCTTCGCCAACTTTGGAGTTTTCTTGTAAAAATTTATCCATGCGCCCGTTTTGGTAGAGAGAGGTAAAGTCAAACTCCTTAAAGGGCCCCTTTGAGAGTCCAAATTTCACCTAATGAAAGCTCTTCCATTTAACGTAAGTGTCTTGCGATGAAAGTATGTTTTAGTCGTGCCCGTTTGCGTTTGCTTCCTACACATAATATACGCACCAAATTTGGTTTTTGACCTTAAGAATAGATAAGCATGTCTAGAGGAAGCCATAGAGTGCTTCGGATGGAAAAACTGACTAACCTAAAATAGGTTGTTTATCTTATGCGCGATTTTTTTTTAGTGTCAAAAATGACATTTGAGTACATGAAAGTTTTAAGGATACTCTGCTCATGCTAGGCATTGGGTTTTGTTGCATGTAGAGTCTTGTAGCTATACAAATTCATCAGATCAAGCTTGCAGTAAAAAAAGTAGCGTTTGATGCCTGACACGCATTTGAAACTGAGTTAGGTAGAAGCGGTTAGACTTGGGTTTTTTTTTTAGATTAGCTATGTCTTGTAGCCTTCATGTACTAGTCCGGTCAGCTACGTCCCACGGATTGACAATTTTTATATCTATGGTTCTCGCTTTGCTAGCATCGATATGGTGAGACTTGGCAAGCAGCAGACATGACTAACTGTAAAAGAGGGGCCTCCAATTTTTTGCACCAACAATTAATATCAAATATTAAATGCCAAACTCCACAAGAGGTGTCATGCATTCTTTTGTAGATGCTCTCAATTTTTCCCTTTCCCCTCTCTTAACCTATGTCTTGGACTATGGAGTTTTCTGTGTCACCTTTTTGTGTAAGAGTGTGTAAGGGGTTGTCCCCTTCCTTCTTTTCTATGTGTACTATTATGTGTAGATATGTCAACATCTCCATCCCTTCTTTCTATGTCAACATCAATCCTTCTATCTCTCTCTTTTCCCTTCTCCATCATGGCAAGGTCAATGATTGAATCTCATAGCCAAGGATGGAAGCCCACCGTTGCTCCCAACAATTACAATTTATTTATTTTTTGTACGACGACAATTGAACACACAAAGTAGATCCTCCTTTGTTAGCTTTTTCTGATAGATAAACATATTATGGTTTAATTCCAAGCCAAAGTAGCATAGGAAGATGAAGTAAATATGCTTGCAAGCCATGTAGGGTTTGCTTTGTGCCACTTGTTCTGCAAAGTCCCCACATTTACACATCGGACTACTTGCAATATGAACTTCATACCTCTCGGCCATGCACTTGTGAAGAAGATGTCTCCACCATGAATTTTTCATGCATGCATGTCTTCACGATAGTGAGTTGCACAATCCACCCTTCCATGGTTACTATCGATTTAATTATCTTGGAGGCTTGGATTGATAGTCCCGGCCAATAACGCGCATTGTTGGTTTCCTTGACTGTAGTCTTCTTTATTGTGAAGCCTCCAATGCAAGCAACTCTGGAGCAATTTGTTAGAAGCTGGACACACCCCACAGCATCTAACTACTCGGCGGACTATTATTTTCTGTAATTATTCATTCGTAAAAGAAAACCCGATTTTTCACCTTGTAAATATTAGAACTTACAGAAGTTTCCAGCTTGTATCCCAGTTTTGATAGTTAGATGGAGTAGATGGTTGATTGTGGAACTTTAGGGTTTGAGAAGTTGTAAGGTATATATACCACTTTTTGACCTTAATGAAAAACTTCTTGTCATTTTAAACAAGTTTTAAGTCTGTGAGTGAGCGTGATGTGTACGTGAGAGCTATGTGTGCTACGGTGGTCGAAATCGAGTGCAAAGAAGTGCAGCGTGTTGCCCCCGACTAGAGCTACAAGCCGATACCAACATTGCGCGCGTACGATCTAGCTTTGGGAGCTCCTTCTACGAGCTTCATCGGTTGTTTGGGTGAGCATATGTTATCTGATTTCGCATTGTAGCATATCCACGCATTCACATTGAGTTGAGCTACACATTAGGCACTTCATATTTCGGAAACGAAGACGTGCAGATTTCGGCCAGACATCCTACGTGTTTCTGCACCGGGTGTTTTGGGTCGTGATTTTGGTTCATAGACCTTAGGGAGAGCGGCCTATAGGTATTAGTAGGGTCTCCTTCAAGTTCTATGGTGTTTTGAAAGTGTTTGATGGGTGTTCGGCTCTAGCAAGCGTTGTAGGAAGAATCCTCTTTTGCACTTTTGAAGACTGTGACTTAGACAAGTGGTAGGGACCTCTGTAGGAATTAGTTAGGAGTCGGTCGAGTGTAGGTTGACACCTTATGCTTGCTTCCACGCGCCTGCGGGTCGAGCTTCGTCCTTAGCTGACATTACTTGTTAGGTGAGTTCTCGTTGTGCTGACGTCCGTCACGGTGTACCCGTCCAACATTGGCGCCGCTGCCGGGGACGAAAACCTTAGGTAGGTGACCGAGACTAATCCTTGAGGATTGGGATTTTCGGCTTGCCAAGAGTCTCGCTTTACAGTTAGATAGGATCAGAGGGTGGAGGACTCTCTAGGTCTTAGAGGGAGTCTAGGAAGCGTGTGTCTGGCCTAGATCCTTCAACTTAGGTAGAGGAGGTAGACTTAGGTAGTTTTAGGTAGTAGTCGAGTTCTAGAGTAGGAGTGGGAGTGGTAGAAGCGGTGAGAGGAGAGCTTGAGAGTCCGGAGAGGCCAAAAAGCAACCAAAAACACCATTATCACCATTTCTTCATGATAGGTAGGAGTAGAGTAAGTAGAACATCATGATTCAGATCTAGAGCATTTCATGCATGTACACTTGCTTGGTAGAATCATTACAAGTTTGTAAAAGACGCAAAAGTGTGGTTGAGAGCCTAATTGAAGTCCAAAAGTTACTGTGAGTGTTTCTGATAGGTCTACAGAGCATCAGGAGCATTCCTGTCAGAAAAAAATTTAATTTTAAGCCAGAAGACATCCTACACGTAGGATATCTACAGGCCAATCTGGGAGGAATTTTGGGATTTTGAGTTGACCAGTGTGTTCTGAAGGTAGGGTTTACCCTAATTTCAACTGGAAAGTGGAAATTTGGCCATCTCTTGACAGGATAAGGCCAAAAAGACTGAAATTGCTAGACATCCTACCCAATTAGTGCCAAAACATTAACTTGAAACCAAAACCATAAGAGGGCTGCATGAGTGTGTCTTGCATGATATATTGAGTGACTGAAAGGGGTTTCACCTCATTCAGGTAAGAAAATTTGGTTCAAAGTGGACTTTAGCACTTTAACAGCTGAAGTTTGGGACCTTTGACATCCAAATCAAAATCTAAGCATACCACTGGGATACTGACATCAAAGGGAAGCTCTGGAACCAATCTGGGGTCAAACAAGCCAAAAACACATCCTACGTGTAGGATGTCTTCTGAGTGATTTGGGACTCCAAACTGAAATCTGAGTATAGCAAGGTGATCAGCAGCTCAAGGAGAGCTTAAGTCTTGAGTTTAAAGCCATTCTGATGAAAAACACATCCTACGCGTAGGATGTCTAATGTAAGCAAATAAAGCCAGAATTTGACTTTGAGCAGTGTAAGGTGTTATATAGCCTAAGGCAAGCCTACTAGACAATTTTGGTCCAATTTGGAGTTGATTAGACTGATCAATACCATCAACAAGCAGTCGGAACAGATGTCTGACTCATTGACCAGTTTATAGAAGTCCAAATCAAAAAGTAAAAGCAGTTGTAAGCTCAGCACAACAAGGGGAAACAACAGTGCAAAAAATCCAGGCAAAATACAGCAGGAGACATCCTACGCGTAGGATGTCTATTGGGCCATACTGCAGAGAAAATTTGACATGGCCTAGACAGTGAGGGTCCATTTGGCTTAAGGGTTCCAGAACTTCTTCCAGAAGTGAATTTGGACCTTGGTAGCCCATTTGACAAAGCAAAGACTGAATTCAGACTTTTTCGCGTAAATTGGCCAACATCAGAGAAAAGTATTGTTTCACATTAGCAACCTAATCAGGAACATCAGCAGTGTATAAAATACAGTTGTGGTTGAGATTAACTCTCCAGTTATACCAATCATTACTAAGATAACCTCTAGCAGATAAATGCTTTGATTCAATTGCCGAAATTAAAACTCTTGTGTACAGGTATATTCAGCAACAAAGCAAGAAGTTGTGTAGAAACTGACCCATTGCCAGGTGAGTGGTTGGAATTGTGCTAAATTTCATTGATAAGTTTGATGAATTTATTTAAGATCAAGAAGATACATTGTTAGAGACCAGAAGGTGGCAGGTGACCAGGGTAGCTTAGTGTCCACCGAAGAGAGTGCAACTCAAGCAAGGTTAGATCCGCTAGCACCGATTATTGAGGAAGGTAGTGATACTGACACTTCGTCAGACAAATCTTTCTTCATGATGGATAGTCAACAGCCAGGAGGTTTCACCTATAATGGACCTATGCAAGGAGGAAGCACCTCCCAAAATCCTTTGAATGATTCCAGGCTTACGGTGATCTTCTTAGAGGGAACAAACTCAAGAGGAGCCCTAGTCTATTCTGACTATCGAGGCCGCAAGTGCATTTGTATCGAAGAGAGGCCAACACAAAGATTGGAGATAATCAGCGTGTATGATGATGGAGATAGATTCCAAGACGAAAAGGGGAACCACTATTTAATAGTTAGCAACCCTGAAGATTACAACAGATATGGAGATAACGTGGCTAAAGGGAAAATGGTTTCAGAAACTCAAGAGCCGCCACCAAACAATGATCGATATGGAGCTATTTTTATGTACGATAAGAGAACAATCAGGATTCCAACTTATAACAAGAATGTGGGAATCTACAAACACGAGAGCGAGGGTATTGTCTCTTACTTTCGCAGCAAAGAACCATACGTAAATGAACCAAGCAAAGACAAGGTTCTTTACTTATTCTCTTATGAAACTGCTACGGCGAAGGGCATAGTTTTTGTTGATAGATACGGGAGAGAATACCAACGTATTCTCCCAGAGGAAGTAGAAAGAGCAACAGGTTCAGGAGCATCAGCATATGCCCCTAAGGAAATGCCGAGAGACGTCCACACCCCAAGCAAGTCAACGAATCCATTTTCAGATGAGTATGACACTACATCACATTCCACCAGACAGCAAGTATTCAACAACCAAGACCAACCAGCAAACCAGCCATCATTGCAGGCATGGCTTTGACAGAGTGCAACAATGGAACCAGACCGAAACCGAGATGGTTATCAAGCCGCACGAGGGCTTAGGGATTTGCAAGAACCACCACACTATTCAAGGTATCAAACAGAGAGTAAGCCAAAGACAAAAGGGTCGACCGAGCTTGGAGGACCACCTATGGAACGAGTTCGAAGAGAAGAACCACCTCCAACGAGAACCGTTAGGAATTATGGCTTAGGAGCACCGTTGGGCAAGGAACCAGCCTATTACAGAAGGCCTGAGGAGGTGTATAGACTTGGACGGGGTGATCCAATGATGAGGTTTGTAGACCATTGCAGAATTAGACCTTCTCAAGTGCAAAAATGGGTAAACAAGAAATACACAGGAAACAGAGACCCAAGAGATCATGTAGCAGCCTTTGTGCGTGTAATAAGATCCAAAGAGGTGTTAGACTTTCCTACCCAATTTGCAAGGTTTGGACTAACCCTAGAGGATGATGCTGCAACTTGGTTTGACTCTATGGAGCGTAGAGACTTCGAGTCAATGGAGGAAGTGTTTGACGAGTTTATTGAGGAATTCTCTCAAAGGGGAATAGCTCATAATACTGTCTCACAAATCCATAAATTCAATCAAAAAGATGGAGAATCTGTACGAAAGGTAGCCCTAAGATTAAAAAGATATGTTAAGTTCTGTCCTGTCGAAGAACTTCCAACTCAGTCCAGACTTATGCTGATATTCATCCAAGGACTAAGGAATGCAGATCTCCAGAAAGACTTACATATGAAGAGGAGCACGACGTTGAATGAGTTGACCAAGGAGGCTCTGTACCTTGTGGAAAATTGTGCGGTCTACAAAGAAGGGGAGTTCAAGGACCTTGATGACGATTCATCTTCACAGCAAAGTGGGAGCAAGTCTTCCAAGACAACACTGAAAGGAGAAATAGCGGTAAACCAGGAGCAGCTTGTAGATGAAGTATTAAAAAAGATCAACTTGTACGCCAAACCCCAGGCTAAACAGCCCAAGTGGTGTGCTAATGAACAAAAATGGACAAACCATGGGACCGAGGAATGTTACTATAACAAGGGATATGGGAGGGAGAGACCTTACGCTCCCCAAGCTCCTGTAGCTTCCCCTCAAGTTCCACCGATGCCTAGATATCAAGCAGGCAACTTACCAGGACCTGTAGGTGTAGAAATACCACAACCGGTGTTGGGGCAACAACCACCCCTACCAGGTTTACGACCAGTTGGTATAAGATACACACCAACGGTAACTGAATCAGAAGAAAAGGCTTTGGTGCCTATGCATGCATATTATGAAGATCTCAATGGATATGCGGCAAACCCTGTCTATTATCCACCGGAAGAACCCGCGACACCAGAACCATGGAGCATAATAAGGAATCAAGGACCTCCAACTGCTGCACAGGCATCAGGAGAAGGAAGATATAGCTTAGATGAGCGAACATTGTTGTTCATAGCCAATGGAGGCATCGGCGGACAAAGACAGGCTTACCAGCAACGAGGGGCTCAAGGAGCACCTCAACAACCCAAGGGCCCCTGTTACAAGTGTGGCGGAGACCATTGGCTGAGAGACTTTCCTCATGATGAAATCATTAGAGTCAATGCATCCAGAATGTGGAATTACTCATTTGATTCCCGACTGCCCTAAAAACTCGAGCAAAGGAGCAAAAACCACCTTGAACCTGTTGGAAACAATATCTTCCAGTGGAGTATCGGAAAATGAAACAATCATACCTGTTCATGCGGTAACACGGGCCCAAGCCCAAAGAAGGACGAAAGAACCCATAATAGAAGAACCAAAAACAGATGCCCAAAGTTCAGAAACGAAAAATCAGAGAAGCACTTGGAAAGCAAGAAAGACGCGTAGGAAAGCCAGGAAAGAACGAGAGCAAACAGCCCTATCTGATGAGTTGAAACATACAAAGAACAGATTGAAGCGGTTAGAAGATCTAGCTAGCTTAAGCTCACACACCACAGCAGCCATAGCACCTAACGAAATAGCAGAGCCCAAAAGTGCAGGATCAGGAGGATTTGTACTGGCAGACAAGGTAAACGAGCAGTTGGATGCGCTTCTAAAAGCTTATGAAGCTCGACTTAAAAACAACCAAACCCAGGAGCAAAGGTGGATGATTTATCCCATATGCGGAAATAGAAAAACAAAGGTTGGATATGTGTAAAAAGATGATTGAGACGGCTTAATCATTGATGGAAGACCCGTTGGGTAAACCGGCAAATTGCCATGACGCACCAGCTCCAACCCCTATTCAACCAACATTAGAGAAACATGAAAAAACAAAGGAAAGACTCACTAATGATTATGAGTCCAAAAGAGAGCCTATCATAGTGCCAAATACCACCGATGAGGCAAGTGACGGGGTCCATCCTAAAATATTGGCAGAAATGGAAAAGGACGGTAACGGTTTAGATGATCTGTGGAAGCAAATCCGAGAGGCCAACGAGGCTAATACGATGAATGACCACATGAATAGCACGAGAAAATTAAAGAACGTGATCTTACCTCCTATTGAAGAATTTGAGGCAAGATCACAAATGAACTTTGAGATACATTCACAAGGGGGAGACCAAGGATCTATTAGTTCGAGGCACAGCCAACCAGACTCTTTGAGAACTTTACCCTCTTACCTAGGAGAATATGAATCTAAATCGGAAGTGAGAGCACTCCCATCTCAAAGACTTTCGTTACAACTCCTCTGAACAATTGAGAGTAAATGATGAGGCAGATAATGAGTGTTCAGACACCTCAAGTGAGCGTGGGAATGAAGCCGAGAATATCAAGTTTTATGATTTTGCTAATCAACACCCTAGACGCCAAGAACGCTATAGGAGGAAAAGAGCCGGAAGGCAAGCGAGAGAGAACCTGATGCCCAGGATAAAAGCTAAAACTCACTATTTGATGCTTGTAAAAGCAGAGGATTGTGTGAAAGATCAAATATCAGGGAAATTCTCAGAAAATCGAAAAGAACAAACACGAGAAGAAATAAAACAAGAAAGAAAAGCTAGAACCGAAACAAAATCACAAAAATCTAAAAAATCAGAAAAAGAACCAACAAAAGACCACGAGTGGACCAAACTGGAGCGTAAACAGAAATACCAAGAACTGAAAAGGTCTTTGAGAGAGATATGGACTACTGAAGAAGATAGTGATAGTAAAGAGGAGTCAGAACAGGGCAACATGAACATACCACCACACTATAGGAAATTTACTATCCAAGATAGAAAAATCATCATGACACCACTAATCAGGGAGAGAACCAACCAAGAATCTTACGATGGGCCTGAAAATGCAAAAAGAATAGATCTCGCAGAACCAGGTGAAAAGCCTCAGCCGGTCTATATAGCTAACGATTTACAGCCTGAGGAGGAAGTGCAGCTAACACAACTTCTCACGAAGTATAAGGATGTGTTCGCCTGGTCCTATAAAGACCTCAAAGGAGTTGATCCATTGATATGCCAACATATAATTCCTTTAAAATCAGATGCAAAACCTAGCAAACAACGTCCTTATACATATAATGATACATTTGCCAAACGAATCAAGGAAGAGATTGATAAACTGATGGAAGCAAAGTTTATCTATGAAATAGAACATACAGATTGGGTTTCACCCATTGTGGTAGTTCCCAAGAAGAACGGAAAACTGCGGGTGTGTGTAAACCTCAAAAAGGTGAATGCGGCAACCATAAGAGATAATTATCCCTTGCCAATTACAGAACATGTCCTTGAGCGAGTGGCCGGGAAACGGGCTTATTCCTTTCTGGATGGGCTTTCAGGATACAACCAACTGGCAATAGCAAGGGAGGATCAACACAAAACAGTGTTTGCAACAGAATGGGGGATTTATGCATATCGAGTTATGCCATTTGGCTTAACAAATGCACCAGCCACTTTCCAGAGGTTAATGACTCACGCTTTCAAGGATTACCTAAGGATATTCTTAGAAATTTACATGGATGACCTGTGTGTACACTCTCTTCTGCGAGAGGAACATATTGACCATCTGCAAAAGGTCTTTGAAAAGTGCAGAACATATCGAATCTGTCTAAACCCGGAAAAGTGTGTATTTATGGTTAAGCAAGGACGAATCTTAGGACACATTGTCTCAAGAAACGGCATAACCACAGACCTAGACAAAGTCAAAGTCATAGTAGACCTACCCAGGCCTACTAATGCGAAACAAGTGCAATCCTTCATGGGGCACTGCAGATATTATCGAAGATTCATATACATGTATGCGGTTATCGCACAACCTCTGTATCGTTTGCTAGTCAATTTCGAATGGACCAATGAGTGTGAAACTTCATTCCAAAGGCTGAAAGAAAACCTTATATCCGCACCTGTATTAAAGGCACCAGATTGGGAAAAGATATTTCATGTGCACATAGATGCTTCAGCATATGCCATTGGAAGTATTCTAGCTCAACCTGGAGACGGAACAATGGATTTTCCGGTCTGCTATGCAAGCCGATAGCTAAACAGTGCAGAAAAGAACTACACAACCACCGAGAGGGAAGGGTTAGGAATGATTTATGCTGTAAAGAAATTTCGGCATTATTTGCTTGCAAACAAATTTGTGTTCTTCACGGATCATCAAGCTCTTTTATACCTAGTAAATAAACCTTGCAATACAGGGAGAATCATACGCTGGTTTATTATATTGCTAGAATTTGACTTCACAGTGGTGGTCAAAAAGGATAAAACCCATCTGCGAGCTGATCATCTTTCAAGAATACACAGCGGGGAAGCTCCTCAAGGGGTAGATGATGACATAACACATGCTTATCTTTTCAACATTGAAATGGTACCCAAATGGTCTCAGGAAATAGTTAGCATTCTCTCCTTTGGAAGTGAGTTTGATAATACAGGATGTAAATCCAAACAGCAAACAATTCGATAAACAAAAAACTTTCAGTTGATAGCAGGATGGCTGTATCATCTTGAATCTGACTCAATCCTACGATTATGTATAAATCCGGAATAATTCGAGTGCTACCTTGAAGAGGCACTCGTCCAGGGATGTGCATTTCATTGTTCAACAGTGAAAACACACCAGAGACTGCAACAGTTAGGGGTTTATTGGCCAACTATGTATGCGGATACACATTCTTATGTTACCAATTGTACAGTATGTAGTGCCAAACGACCAGTGGATCACGCAACTTTGTTTCGGGCGAACATAGCACCTGCATGGAGTCAATATATCATTGACTTCCTAACCACTAGAACGTCACCCCCTGCATATCGCACCCATACCCAATATATCATTGTGGCTACGGACTATCTCACAAAATGGGTCGAGGCCAAAGCAACACAAAAAGATGATGCACGCACCACAGCTCAATTTTTGTATGAGAATGTTTTTGTACGTTACGGGTTACCAATAGAAATTGTCAGTGACCATGGAACACACTTCCTCAATGAAGTCATTGAATATCTACTAGAGGAATTCATGGTCATACATAGGAAATCAGCACCGTACCATCCACAGGCCAATGGGCAAGCGGAGGCCACGAATAAAACACTATGCACGGTTCTCACTAAAATAGTGTCAGAATCAAGAACCGATTGGGATCAGCAGCTACACTCAACACTATGGGCATACGGGGTAGCTTACAAAACCTCAATAGGAACAACACCATATAACATGGTGTTTGGGCTAAATGCTATACTACCCATAGAGTTTTTAATCCCAACTCTACGAGTAGCAACAAGCTTGGAATGGACAGGGCATGAACTCTCTTCAAGAATTAATGATCTTGAAAGGCTAGATGAACTACGCTTACGAGCTGTCACTTCAATCTATGCTACAGTCAAGGTGGGCAACAATCAAGTTGAATCAACAGCCTTGCTCGATTTGGGTGCTCAAGCAAATTTGATCTCTTACGGATTATACCAACAGCTCCAAGTCACAGATCAACTTCATCCTACTCAACAAGTGCTGGAAAGTAGCACATCACACGCATTGAAAACATTAGGATGGACTATATTGCATGTACAGCTACATCAATATATTTACCCACACAAATTCGATGTGGTGACAAATGAAAGCACACAACAACCAATGATGCTAGGGCAACCTTGGCAAAAAGCATACAATGTCCAGATAGACTGGAAAGCAGAGGCGGTCAAAATTCAGCACGAACATGAACAACAGGTAATAGCTTTTGCTCAGAATACCATCATGATCAACTGCAAGCCATGCAAACATTGGCAACAAAGACAAAAGAACAAATACCATCAAAGAACAACATGAAACCTGAGACCAACAACCAGGTAAAGGCCAACCATGCTAATCACAGACAGCTGAAGTCACCGGCTACACTGCAAAAATCTAGGCTACCAAAATAAGGTAAACAAGTATGGATGTGGAAGGATAGAAAGGCCATGGCGGGAAGGAAACAATGTAACAACCGGATTCCAACAAAGCAAACGGTGCAACCCAAAACCAAGGTAACCAAGCAGATATGGATCCCAAAGAAAATGCTTAGCCATAACCCAAATGTCACTCACGTTTGGATACCAAAGCAAAAGCCAAAGGAAATACTTACGGTACAAGCAACAATAGAAAGCAGACATCTGCAGGTCAACAAGGAGAATCGATATATGTGGATGCCGATGACAGACAAACCAGTGGCAAACAAGAAAGTGCCAAAACATCTACAAAAGTTGGCAGCACCAAACTACCAATGGAAAGCCAAGGCCATAAGGCCCATAGCTATCACATCCAGGCCATCTCTATCCTCAGATACAGATACGACTCCAACAACAGTGTCGGCAAAGCACTTGCCTCTTGCCAAAAAGACAATTAAATAGAGAGCAGTAGAATTACAGCTACTACTTGCAAAGAAATCAGGAAGCCTCGATGGCGAATGCCAATAAGCATCTTGCTTATTCCCTTCTCTTGCACAGCATTAATTTTTCCATGCATTGACCGAGTATGCATAAAATAGGGCCACATTAATTGGCCAGGCATTAGCACGACTTTTTCAACCTATGCACGGCACATACTCCGAGGCGAAACCTTGTCGTTCGGGAGGACTCCGACTAGGAGGAGGGGAGGCATTCTCAATGCGGAACCAATAACAGAAACAACAAAAAAAAGGGCATGATTTTTGACTATTTTAAGGGTTAACGTTTGATTGCGAAATTTTCTGGAGTAACCCAAGTATATATGCCCTTATACAGCATGAAGCTACAGGTATATGGAGCCAAACGCCAAATCAAGCCCCTAGGTGTGTGTATATAAGTAGAAATAGCCATTTTTTCAGGTAAAATATTGGTAAAACGGAGAAATCCGGCCATAAAAATTGCATTTGAGAGTATATAATGTGTTGCGGTGATGTTTGTGATCTATTATGAATTTTGGGGATTTTCTGGGTTTGATTTGCTATTTTCCTTTTAATTTTGCTAATTTTCGGCAGAAAAACTTCAAAAATACAAAAAATAGGTGGAAAACAGTCGTAATGAAAAACAAAAAATATGGGGATGACCAGTGACTAAAGAACAACCTATGGTACAGTGGGGGTGCAATTATGAGACTGGAGCGGAAAGCGTGTTTTAGCCAGGTTTTGACCAAAATGACAAATTTCTGGTAAATAGAGCAAATGGAGTCCAAATCAAGAAATTTTTGAGCCTAAACTGCATCTTGCAGAAAGATAGGAACACATGTCAAATTTCATGAAAAATGGTTCGGGGACTTCCATTATAAGAATTTTTCACCCCATTTTTAGCTCATTCTCACTATTGACTTTGTGGAGAGAGCTTCTGCCACCTAGAGCGGATCGACCTTCCAGCAGCTTCTACGACGCGCACGTCTACCCGACCAGCTCCAAACATGAGAGGTAGGCTCACCACCTTGAGCTTTTCGCGCATGTTTGTCATTCTGTCACGAAAGCTAGCGTAGAGGTCACATACAAAGCAAGCGGTAGAGACCTGCAAGTAGAAACGGCAGCCTAACGGCTAACCCGAAAGCAACAAGACTTCATCGGCAGCTTACCCTAGTCTAGGAGACCAGTCCTGGATAGCCAAAGGCAGTGGGAGACCATCAGGAAAAACCCTAATTCCCAGAAACCCGCAAGAGGCCACCAAATGGAAAATCAGTGAAACGGCGACCAAATGCTACCAAAATTTATGGGTAGGAGCATCTCGACATGCTCAACAAGTCCATATGACCCGCATGACCAAAAAGTGACCCAAAGCGGCACTAAACCTCAGAAACGGCATCAGACACACAAAGCGTCAAAATGCACTTGTGGCCAAACCGCAAGTCCGTTTGCCACCAAACTTCACGAGCGGCTTTCCTAGACCATCAACAACCAAGTCCTATGGTGGTAGACCACCACAAATCATCAAAGATATGTAAACGCCACCACGGGTGCTTTTAGAGCGACAAATTGCCAAATGGAGCTCCGGTGAAGCCAATGTCAACAAAAACCATACGGTAAGGATCCCCAAGGGATTGGGAAGCTATGGAGACCAACATCGAGGAATTTCATCGCCAAAAAGCACTCCAAAAGTCAAAAAACGGCTCAGAGGCTCTGAAGTCCACACAGGGAGTTATACTCTATCCATTTGACTTTTTTATTGAAATTAGGCTAAAAAGGGACTAAAGGGGGGCAAAGGGCAAGCACTGGGAGCACTAACACTGGAAAAATCATCAGGAGACATCCTACGCGTAGGATGTCTCAAGGGCATTTTTTGGCACAAAACCCAACAATTCTTGTCATGCACATGTTCTAAATGACAGTTACAAGCCCTACACCAAGTTTCATCACATTTGGATCAGATTTGACCTCATATGCATGGAAAAACGCAAAGTTAGGGCATAAAGGCACTAATGGGCCATTGACCTACCAAATCTTGTCCAAATCTCATGAAACCTGCACAACACGTTCACATACACATCAGCTAACTTTATGTGTGGTAAGGGAGTAAAAATGAGGAATAAGACATCCTACGCGTAGGATGTCCAATGGACCTTTTTGGCATGGAAGAAAAGTTTTGTCATTCCAAATTTGATTACCTCATCAGCAAGAGCCCATATGTCAAGTTTGAAGCCATTCTAATCACTTTTGACCCCCAACACCTTCAAGAAACACTTTTTGAGCCCAAAAACACCTTACAGAGCCCTACAGGCATCAAATCTTATCCAAACGCAAATCCAAGAACATGGCCATGCTCCATAGGCCAAGGACAACCCACATAACAAGTTTCATGCAATTCTGATGAAATAGACATCCTACGCGTAGGATGTCTTAAGCTTGAATTTAGCCTTCTGTGCAAGAAATGACATCATAGGAGCCAATACCATGATGCATTAAGCCCATACACCAAGTTTCAACCCATTTGGACATCAATTGCTACCCATGATAGACAATCTACCCAAACTGTGACCTAAAGCTTAAATCAGCCCAAAACCACTTTTTGACATTCAAATTCAAATCCAAGCTTATGACCATGTTCCATGAGCCTTACACTACCTACATGTCAAATATGAACCAATTCTGAAGAAAAAGACATCCTACGCGTAGGATGTCTAGATGGATTTTTTTGGCCAGATTTGCACTGTGAGCACATGCACAGCTTCACAAGTTCCTTTTAAGCTATAATTTCAATTTTCAAGATCTATGGCAGCCTCGAAGTCACCGGCAAAGAAGAAGAGAATGACAATCAAAGATTATATGGATGAGGTGGAACCTTTTGTCATTCCAGAGGGAACACTAAAGCCCACCAGCACTTAGATACAGGAAGATCTGTTAGAGTCAAACGACCTAAAGATCTACCAGGGGGTGTTCAAAGACAATGACAGCAATGTAATAGAGCTGCCAATGCTGCCAAGAGAGCTCAATGAATTTTTCCGAAGAAAAACGGCCGGCTACTTGGAGAAAATTGACCTCCATAACTATTTTGAAGCAATACCAGCAGGAGTGGACGTCAAAAGAGTATGGGAGTTTGTAACAAGCATCAAAGAGGATGGAGTGGCCAAAGTGACAGATTTGCACGGCAGACCCGATACAGAGATCATTATCACGGAGCGGGTTGTAGCCCATGCACTAGATCTTTCCAATCAGGGAGACAGTGTGACAAAGAGAAGGGATGAAGTCAAGGTGTCCAAAGAGAAAAAGGCTAATTACACCTTCGAAGACATCGCCAACCCAAAGGTGGCGATCATGAGCCAATTGTACAACCAGTACTTCCACATGTGCACGAAGAGGCCACAGAAGTACAGGATGCCGCCAGGTGCAATTGCCACAACGTTTACTTGGGCAATGACAAAAGGCACCCCAAAGATAATCAACTATGCGGCATACATACATGATAGCTTCGTAAAAATGGGAAACAAAAAGCCAACCTACATAGTGCCAGGAGAAATGATAACCAAGGTAATTTATGCAGCACTACACGCCAAGGGAAGGTGGCCTGACCCCCCATCTCAGAATGATTGGCTAAGGGTAAAGGAAGACAAAGAAGACGAGCCACAACGAGCACCAAGGGTGGCTACAAGGTTGAAGAGACGACTAGAGCCAGTGGCAGAGGAGCAACCTGAGCAGAAGAAAGGAAAAAAGGAATCTTCTCAAGTACCGGCCAAAGAGACAAGATCACAAAAAGCGGCTAGACTCGAGAGGCTGATGGAGAGTTTACGAGCAGAAAGAGCTCTCAAGGGTGATTTAAACGAATTATGGAAGCCATCTCTCGAGTCTATGTCCGGATCCTCCAAAAGAGTGCAGAGGGACCGCTTCGAAGACTATATCAAGAATTTCGAGATTCTTAATGCTGCAGCGGAAAACATTCCCCATGTCCCTTACACCGAGGAAGAAGTGGAGCAGATAAGGCAGACATTGCTAGATGAACAAGAAAACCAAGAAAGGGAAAGAAAAACGAAAGCAGATAGAGACTTTAAGGGCAAACCTGCAGCTTTACTAGATAGCCCTAAACCCAGCCCACAGCCATCACCACCTCCTAGCAGCCCTCCACCAGAAGATAGGGAGGCTGGGGACAATCAAGAAGAACACCAGGCTGAGCAGCAAGAGCAAAGGCCAGAACCTGAGCCCAAAGAAGAGACCAAGCCTGCGTCTGAACAAAAAGAGCTCGAGGAGGCATATTATGCATTTTTGGACCTGCTAGCTGCAGGTTATACAAGGGAAGAAGCCGCCAAAGTCGCATTTGACTTGGCGAGAACAAAGCATAAAGAACAGATGCCAGGCATTCGGCTAGTCGAGCTAAAGGAAATTGCTACCGACACGGTAGACCTGTACCTGCCCTCGAATGATTGGGACGTGGTGATGACAATGCTAGCTGGAATAAGAGCACAATCGGTGGCATCAGACGAAGAATTAATAACTCTAAAGGCCACCGAAGAAAAAACTAAGATGGAAAGAGATATTCTGCGGGCACAAAGCCAAGGACAAAAAGAAAGAGAAGCTGACCTCCAAGCCAGCTTGGCCACGGCTCTACAAAACTGCCAAGCAAAGGAAGAAGCAAATGAGGCAGCAGCAAAAAGATTGCAAGCAGCTGAAGAAGAGTGTCTGCAACTCAGCAAGTCATTGCGAGATGCCGAAAAAGAACGGGATAATCTGACACTCCAACTAGCAGAGGAAACTAAAGAAGTAGAGGCCATGAGGAATGCAAAGGAAAAGGCAGAGATAGAACAAGAAGCAAGCCTGGATGAAGTCCTTGAGCTCAAGGACCAATTAAAAGTCAAAGATCAAACCATCCAGAGGCTGCGAGCATCACCTATGAGAGTTAGAGCTACAAGCTCGACTCAAATCATTTCCGAGAGTCAAATATATGAGGAGCAGATGCAAGAACTCCAGAAGGAGTTGACTCTCGAGAAGAAGCAGAGGTTGATGATGGCTGAAGGTTCTATCGCAATGCAAACCAGACTGGAGGACAGCCGAAAAGCCCTACAAGAAGAATTGGAGATCATAAAGATAAAGCTTGAGGAGGCTGAAAAGGTAAATGCTGAACTCAATGACCTCCTCGTGACTATGGGCGGAGAAGCTGAAGCGGAAAAGCAGACACTCCTCAAGCAAATAGAGGAATTGAAAGGCCGGCAACAAGCAGAAGTAGAGAGCTCAGGGCCAGCTGCCAATGAGGGCATCGACCTCGACAATGTGGCAGATCGTGTGGACACACCCATGCCAGAGGAAAGCATAGCAGGCTCCTCTCAAGAGCTCCAGGATCTAACACAAGAAGAGGAGGAAAAATTGCGTAAAGCAATAGAGGCAGAGCTCAGAGAAAGCACAAAGGAAGCCTTGGAATGGGAACAGAGGGTTTTCAAATCTATGACAATTCAGAAAATCGACGCCAACAATCTCAGGCGTGAATGGCTTCAACAATCTCAGGCGTGAATGGCTTCAACCCTCTCTCCCATATCCATTGATGAAGTATGAGGCAGCAACAATAAACAGGCGAATCAGTGAAGAGCCAACGGTCCCTCTCTACAACGCAGACACCTCAAGGCCAGAAGGAGTAAAGCTAATAGTGGATTCTCAGCCAAAGTGGAAGAAGGCTTGGCTTACCAAGTACCTGCAATACCTAATACACTTGGTAGAGGCACCAAAACACATCAGAGATAACCTCAGCTTCTGTCCTCTACCAAGGGTTAGGACGTGGAAAGCACAAGAAATCTTACAAAGAAACCAACCCACTTGGCTAAACTACCCAAAGCTGCAAGGTGTGAAGGAAGGTGAGAGAATAAGTGTACAATACATGGTGAAAACCCTAACAAGCGCCATAAAGTTGTTCACTGGCTCACCTGACCTTACATGCATTATGATGAGAAAGATCTGCAGAACCATCCTAGCAGTGTTTGAGACCTTCAAACCAGGACAGGTGACTGACAACATATTCTTCTTCCAGGACACATACAGATGTGCTTATGATATGTCAGGTCAGCCTTCCAAGGAGGTGATATATGCGTTGTATCAAAGAATTATGTTTCTCCCATCCTATCACCTCCAGGCATTTGAATAAGCATTCTACACAGGGTTCTTCACCATGCATACAGATATCTTCGGCCCAACAATGCTAAATCTACATGCACGGTACGAATCACTGCTAAAGATGCGGGAGACTCTAAGATGAAGCAAAGGTTCAAGGCCATGTCGGGGATGACATGAACAAGGAGGGGGGGGATGTAAGAAGCTGGACACACCCCACAGCATCTAACTACTCGGTGGACTATTATTTTCTGTAATTATTCATTCGTTAAAGAAAACCCGATTTTTCACCTTGTAAATATTAGAACTTATAGAAGTTTCCAGCTTGTATCCCAGTTTTGATAGTTAGATGGAGTAGATGGTTGATTGTGGAACTTTAGGGTTTGAGAAGTTGTAAGGTATATATACCACTTTTTGACCTTAATGAAAAACTTCTTGTCATTTTAAACAAGTTTTAAGTGTGTGAGTGAGCGTGCTGTGTACGTGAGAGAGAGTGTGAGCTTCGTCTTGACGCTACGTGTGCTACGGTGGTCGGAATCGAGTGCGGAGAAGTGCAGCGTGTTGCCCCCGACTAGAGCTACAAGCCGATACCAACATTGCGCACGTACGGTTCGGCTTTGGGAGCTCCTTCTACGAGCTTCATCGGTTGTTTGGGTGAGCATATGTTATCTGATTTCGCATTGCAGCATATCCACGCGTTCACATTGAGTAGAGCTACACATTAGGCACTTCAGATTTCGGAAACGAAGACCTGCAGATTTCGGTCAGACATCCTACGTGTTTCTACACCGGGTGTTTTGGGTCGTGATTTTGGTTCATAGACCTTAGGGAGAGCGGCCTATAGGTATTAGTAGGGTCTCCTTCAAGTTCTATGGTGTTTCGAAAGTGTTTGATGGGTGTTCGGCTCTAGCAAGCGTTCTAGGAAGAATCCTCTTTTGCACTTTTGAAGACTGTGACTTAGACAAGTGGTAGGGACCTGTGTAGGAATTAGTTAGGAGTCGGTCGAGTGTAGGTTGACACCTTATGCTTGCTTCCACGCACTTGCGGGTCGAGCTTCGTCCTTAGCTGACATTACTTGTTAGGTGAGTTCTCGCTGTGCTGACGTTCGTCGCGGCGTACCCGTCCAACACAATTAGGTTTGTTACTTTTTCCACGGGTCATATAGTTGGGACTCTAGCAGGGCATTGAGTGTTGGCGTGTGCTTCATGTCGCTAACGTGTGCTTCTTGCTAGTATGCATAGATGGAAAACGTACCTCAGCTAGCTAACATACCACCCCAACACAATGATATTCCTTTTGAGCAAGATGATGCACCATCGTAGCTTGATCAAAATGTAAATGAAGGTCTATGCCTGAACCATGCTCTACACAACAAATCTACAAGGAAATCCCTGCCTGAACCATGATCTAGTACAACAAATTTACAAGGAAGAGGAGATTTGTATAGCTAAAGGCAATCTAAGTGGTTTGGCAAGATCCAATAGGATGAGTCGTACAATGAATGAGAGTCGCATAGCTACAACAAATGTAAGAAATTATGCCCAAATTATTTTGCAAAGCACACACTTTTAGAGCCTCTGTCAGTGCCAAGGGGTTTTCTCCTTTGAAGATTTTTGACCTACAACACACAATATTCGTGCAACACATGCATGCCAGATTCTTACAAGTGTACAGACAAAATCAAAACAACAACTTGATAGCCATCTACTTTGTGCACCAATGCTATTGTTATTATGTTTTGGGACGTGAAGTAGATTGGAATGATGGACCTAGCACATGAGGAGTTGGCAAGGGACGGTTGGTAGGATGTGTTCATGCTCAAGAGACAAATGAAGGAGAGACTCCGTCCAAGAAGGGCTTCACTTACCTCCTCAAAGATGCAACAATCCTTGAACAATTGGCTACCCAAGGCATAGAGCTCACCACCCAAGGAGAGACTACACAATCATTGCACTAGAAGTTGAGAATGTTGGATTAAAGCGGAAACTAGCAAGATACAAAGAAAGTATGGTCCCTTGGAAGAGGATATATCACAAGCAAGGACAAGCAGATCCATGGGAATATATGAGTTCCATTTGTCGGAGATCATGGGAGATTACACTCAAGATCTAGGCTAGATCTTCTGTTTGCATATCCCATCGTTTTTGTAATTGTTCTTTTTGTAGAAGCCCACCAAATAAATGAATTATTTTGTGTTAGAGAGAGAGAGAGCGAGGATTTTGACACTCAATGACTTTATATGATTAATAATGTCACTTATACATCATCTAGAGTGATAATGATAGGCACCAAATCGTCCACTTCCTGGGTGTATGCAAGATAGAGTGTACCCACTTCCCGCATTCTGTACCCAATCGTGACCTCTGCAAAATGGCTAACTCGGCGAGTTACCCTCGTGTCCGAAGCAGGAAATTGCAACGCGTGGCATACTTATAGAACTCGACAAGATACTGGTAAGAAGCTCCACGTAACTCGCCGAGTGATGTGGTCATGCCACAAAGGCGATGTGTTATTTCCACGTCGGCCACGTAACTCGTCGAGTAACGTGGCTATGCCAACATAGGTAAGCCATATAACTCAGGGAGTTACGTGGCAAAGCCTACTAGATTGCTACATAGGCAGCAACGTAACTTGACGAGTTTTGTGAATGCCTTCTTGTAAAAACTCTCAATAATGACGTGGTCCATGACTCGCTATGTTTCCTATTTGCTAGAGCAGTCATGTCATGGAGATCATGTCTCCAAAATTGTACATCGTCTTCCACCATAGAGGTAGAGTATGTGGCAATTTCTGATGTTAGCAACAAGGAAGCTGTATAGTTAGCTTGCCTAGTGGAAGATCTTGCCATTACTCAAACTCCAATGTTGCATTGTGATAATCAAAGTGCAATTGCATTAGCAAAGAACCCCGTGTTTCACTCTAAGTTAAAATACATAGAAGTCGGATATCATGTGATATGTGACATATTGGCTAGCAAGTGCATTGAGCTAGTCAAGGTTCGTATAGATGACAACCATGCAGATGCTCTCACGATGGGCCTATCGTTCAAGCGGTTTGTACATTGCATGGAGATAATGGGTGTACGGTGAAGCCATCAGATTGCTTAACGATTGTACACATGTACATGCATAGCCACTTGGGCCACGTTGGCCTTCAGATGGGAGATTTTTAGGGTTCAAGCCAACTAGCTGGACACCCTTCACACTGATCGTACTAACCTTATCTATTCTTTTGATCATATAGAACAATAAGGAGTAGTGAGGTAATTCAAAATCCTCACTAAGAGCTTCACCAACACTCTGTGTCTCCTCTTCTTCTCCCTCACACTTTGCATGCATTGCGCACTCTTCATTAAGCTCCTTGAGAGAGAGTTTATTGCTACCATAAACTCCCTTCTCCTTCTTATTATTGTTTTGTTGTCGTGGTTGTTGCTCTAGTTTTTGGTTTTGGAAACTGAGTTGGATTTTTCTCCTTCCTAAGGTTTATCTACCTTCTCAAGAAACTTGTAAGCATTTTCCCTAGAAGGAAGGAAGATCTAGAGGTAACCATATTGTGTTGAATGACATTTGATATGGTCTTGGAACTCTGTGCATTAACATATTTTTGCATATCCTCACAAGGTCCAACACAAAATTATTGCAATTGTTTTAAAAAATCTATTCTTTTGTAAACAGTGGCTTTGAGATGTATGTTCAATAACTTTCAAGTAGACTTACCTCCTTTCAACTTGGCACTTCTCCAAGCTATTGTTGGGATAAAACCACTATGGCCAAAAGATTGGGACCCCATCCCCTTACTAACACCCATCACTAACACATTATTCTTTACTCTCTAGATAATAGAGAATGAGGAGTTGCACGACTGTTGTGCCTATGCTCCACCAAATATCTATGTACTTCTCTCTCTCTCTCTCTCTCTCTCTCTCTCTCTCTCTCTCTCTCTCCCCTTCACATAATCAATCCTTTCAACTTATATGTGATTGTTATGACATTGTCGATGAAGCAGAGAGGTTTTGGATCCAGATACACAATTTTGTATATATCTCTCTTAGAACTATTTGGATAGACATGACTCAAGAGTCTACACTACAACAAAAAAAGGTGCCTTCGACGAAGATTTCGACGCCATACGTCGAAATATTCGTCCCTGTAAAACCGTCGAAATACGCGTCGATATGAGTGTCGAAAGGCATTATTTTTTACGCGTATTTCGACGTCCCTATCGACGAGTATTTCGACGACCATATCAGAAGAAAAAAAAATTTGGACAGAGGACAGGCAACCTGGCCTATGCCTAGTGAAAAGATGGACATAGCCACAACCAGACTGCATGTCCTCTGCCCAAGAAAGCGAGCAGCACCAAAATCAATTGTGCTCCTGCAGAAATTTCGGCAGAGTTCCCTTTGTTTTAACATAAACTTTAAAAAAAAACCATATGTATACGCCTCCTACATTATACCATGTAGGATCTCACATGAGATTTAAGGTAAATGAAAGAAATGAAACGAACTTTGTGCAAAACCATAACCAAATTAAAACCATAACCATAACCATATTGATCAAAACCATAATGATAACCATAACCATAAACAAAACAATAACCATAACCATATTGATCAAAACCATAATAATAACCATAACCATAAACAAAACAATAACCATAACCATAAAGTTAAACATAACCATAAACAAAACAATAACCATAACCATGTCTATACAAGAACAATAACCATAACTATGTCTATACAAGAACAATAACCATAACCATAACCATGTCTAAACAATAACCATAACCATGTCTATACAAAAAAGAGACACAGAGATGTGTCTCTGTCTCACAAAACATATATAGAAATCCACTGATGGCTCCGCGTCACAACCTACACATAAGAGCACAAATCACAAAATTAGTATTGATATTACTTCACATATACTTATTTAATTAAATCAACTCACACATATTTTCGTCTCACCTCAATCGATCATCGAGACTCTAAGGCCTGCCAGTCTACAGGCTCTCCTGTGGCAGCAAGATCATTCAATACTTCATAAATGCCTCTCTAATATCCATCTGTCTCCTCTTGCTGTGTCAGGGCTTGATGCATTGCAAGATTCTACGTTTATACAAAAACCAAAGTGATTAAGAATACATGATTCATCGCGTTTTAAAAAAAACGCCATAACTAGGGTTGGATTGAAAACTCACAAACTCATAGCGAAAGGTGTCGAAGCTTCCGCTGCCAAGATGAGATGTGCCCCTGGTCATCTGCCTGACGCTACTGTCTGAACCGCGTGTTCACTGTCTGCTCATCCTCCTTGATATGCTGCCACGTCTTGTGTGAGATGCCCGAAGGCTTCGGTAAGCCGGTCTTGAAAGCCCGATGAGCTGCAAGGGTAAGCCTCTAGTTGTTCGACTTCGCCTGAAATCGTGTCGCTCCCTATTGCGTCTCTCTTTCTCTTCTTCGTACATTTCAAGCCATTTTTGCATCGGCTCTGAATTCAGTATACAGAACTTCATGATCTTTTCTCGCATGGCATCGTTCATTTTCTTCGGCACCCCTTGCCCCTGCGGCTCCTCTCCCACCAATCTTGCATCCTCCTCATCGCTCCATAGTCGAGGCATTTGTGGGTCAGAAATGAAAAAAGAATGCAATCATTTGGACATGCATGAATCTTGTTGTAGTCCAAGCCAACTGAGGTCAATAGTCGCTTTGCGTCTGGCCTGAAGGGGGGCATTTCATTGCCAGCCTGGAGAAGTTGATCCCGCAACAACCTATTTATGCCACATTAAATTAAAAGCTCCCCAATCACATCATTGTTGCAATC
The DNA here is from genome assembly GCF_014529385.1 of Adiantum capillus-veneris. Lineage (NCBI taxonomy): Eukaryota > Viridiplantae > Streptophyta > Polypodiopsida > Polypodiales > Pteridaceae > Adiantum > Adiantum capillus-veneris. The sequence continues at coordinate 14,408,370 of NC_140955.1, forward strand.
GGAAAATCTCTTTTGTAAGTTACGTACCTAAACAAAGCAGTGATGCTTGCATCTAACCACCCATACACTGACCGCAGATTCAAAAATGTCAGACAAGTACGAAGCACATATATTTTGGCGCCTTTATAGATTGGTTGACGTGCCAACTTTCTCAACATGTCTTCAGGAGATAGGCGCATGGCTTCTGGTGCTACTTCGTTAGCGTTCTCCTCGCTTGTCTGGAAGAAGGCATCCAGCATCTCCTCCATGCCGTCATCTTCTGTATGTAAGCCCTTTTATGCTTCCATCCTTGGCTCTAGATTGGTCGGACGCATAATCCTTTTTCTCTCTCTCAGAGATGTAGGTGTTATGTCGCGAAAATCAATGCCCGTTCCGTAAGAGTCGTATCGTAGATTCTGTACAATTTCTCTAGCAAACTCTCCATAGTTGTGCACATGCTCATTACATATCCTACGCTTGCGCATGATTTGATACTTGCAGAACGTGCATGAGCATGCAATCTTTTCCTCCATGTTAGTTGATGACGTTGCCATCTACAATGATTATGAATGTTGTTTTAATATATATACTCCTCACAATGTAAGCTACCTCCCATTATCTAGCCTTGCTCGATCTCCGCACACCTCAGTCCAGAGGTGTACGGAGATCAGGACCACCGGGTCAAAATCTCGTCTTTATTGGTCAAATCCTATATGGGAAGACACATACATACTCTCCTAGGTGTACATGACAATGCATGTAGCGGGCAAAACCCCTTTGCCTCTTTTAGTTCCATAGTTTCTTCTAGAGGGAGAGAGAGAGATAGAGAGAGTTTCTGTCCTTTTCACACGATTGGTCAGCCAAGCTAACTCTTTCACGCCGGCTTTCTCTATCTACTACTATCTCTCTCTCTCTCTCTCTCTCTCTCTCTCTCTCTCTCTCTCTCTCTCTCTCTCTCTCTCTCTCTCTCTCCATCTCCGTAGCTATCTCTAGTTAATTCTCTCTCTTTTTCTACCTCTATCTCTGGCTCTCTCTCTCTCTCTCTATATATATCACTCTCTATCTCTCTATTTCTCTCTCTCTCTATGTACCCTATCTCTCTTTCTCTCTCTCGATCTCACTCTCGCTATCTCTCTTTCTCTTTCTCTTTCTCTCTCACTCTCTCTCTCTCTCTCTTATTTATTTATTTATTTTTATTTATTTATATTTATATATTTTTTTATTTTTATTTTTCCTATCTCTCTCTATTTCCCTCTCTCTCTCTCTATCTCTCTCTCTCTCTCTCTCTCTCTCTCTCTCTCTCTCTCTCTCTCTCTCTACGTCCCTCTCTCTCTCTACGCATGTTTTGGTCCCATGGGTCATATTTGACCTCCGAGGACGATAATGACATCTGTCTATCTATCTATCTCTCTCTCTCTCTCTCTCTCTCTCTCTCTCTCTCTCTCTCTATATATATATATATATATATATATATATATATATATATATATATATATATATATATATATATATATATATATATATATATATATATATATATATATATATATATATATCTTTAATTTCCCACACACACACACACACATTTTCTCTCTCTCTCTCTCTCTCTCTCTCTCTCTCTCTCTCTCTCTCTCTCTCTCTCTCTCTCTCTCTCTCTCTCTCCTACACACACACACACATGATGTAGCTTGTGAGAGAGAGGGGGGGGGGGGGGGGGGGGGGGGGGGGGGGGGGGGGGGACGGGGGGGAGGGGGGAGATCAATAATGCATGCGCTGCAAGTTTCCAAGGGCAGATCTGTGCGCACGCTCGCAGGCGAAAATGACCGCCTGCACGCGGATTTGGTTTTTTCCCCCCAAATTTTTACCATCGCAATACGCGTTAAAATACGCGTGGAAGTACGTGTAGAAATACGCGTGGAAACAGTTACCTTTTGACAGGCATTGCCACGCGCATTTCCACGCGTCTATCGACGTGTATATCAACAAGCAGCATGCCCGTCGAAAGGCGCGTGGAAAGGTACGGTGCGTCGAAAGCTGGGTATTATGTTGTAGTGGTAGTTTGGAGTTTTGGCATGTTCTGGATGCCTTAATGATATCAAAAAAATTTGCAACGAATTCGACACATAAGAGTTGTGTCAAATTGATGTTTATTCTATAGAGGAGTGCATATTGTAAGTGTTTAGACATGTATACCACTTGGGAATGATAATTGGAAGCTATTTAAGCTTGCATTTATAAGTACAAGTTCAGGTTTTGGTATGAATATTTCATCGACACAAATCAAATTACATTGAAGTAACCTGTTTATGCTTACAATTGCTATGCATACTTGATGTGTATACTTTGTACATGCTTCTGTTAGATGCTCGAGTGACTTGCCCAATGTGGGTGCTCACATGTACACACTGGTTTATGCATTTTGGATGCTTTGTTATTGATCTGGATATTGATCATGCTTTTATGCACTTATGGACACTCAGATTGAGATATGCATGGTTGATGTAGTTCATGGCAGTTTATGTGGTTTATGGTATTCTCGATGAGGACTTGACACTTGATGCCATATGGTTTGATGCCTCCCATGTATGATCACTCAAATTTTTTAGATTATGATTTATTGCACTTGCATATCTTTTGGTGCTTGTTTGTGTACCTATCCTACTCACGTTATTATTGATTACTTTACAATGTATATACGTCCTTGGAAGATGCTACCGAGTGCACTTGTTGTGGTGTCGATTTGGCATTTATTTAGCAGTTCAAGTCTTGAGTCTTTGCAGTCTTTTGTGAGAGACATGGTGAGGTTTTTTTAAGTTTAGCACTAAGGCGTTGAGTTACCCAATGTGAGGGGGATAAAGTATGATGGAGATCCCCTTTGTGACCTCACCATAAGATATGTATAGAGAGGACTAGGTGCATCGTACAACATATTTGCCACAATTTTGATCAACAAATTGGTAATTGATAATGCACTTGGTCAAATAGACACGCTCTATGTGCATGGTCATTGTATGAAAGTTTTTTGACTCTTTATTTATTGAAATTTTACTGTATTTATAGAGGAACTTTGCCAGATTTCTCTTAGTTTTCTTGCAATAAAATTTGCTCTTGGTTGTAGCTATGGTATCCTTTTCTAAGAAGGATATTTATAGTATCAGCAAGTTCAATGGTACAAACTTTTGCATATAGAAGGAGTAAATCCAAGTATTTTGATTTAGAAGAACTAGCTAGCACCATTGTTTGAATGCTAAGAGGGTGATGGCATGTCTAAGGTAGAGTGTAAGTCACTTGATGCAAAGGCAAACTTTACCATACTCTTTCATCTTGTAGAGTCGGTGTTCTTTAACATTGTTGGTGAGGCTACCACTTGTAATTTGTGGTAGAAACTATACAATTTTTATGAGAAGAAAACTAGGGTTACATTATACAAAAGCTCTATGAGCTATGCATAAAGGTGGCAATGTGTCATCACATTTGAATGAGTATATTGAGTGAGTTCAATATACTCTTTAGCTAGTTGACTTCACAAGGACATAACTTTGATGACAAAATTTAGTTTATTTTCTTGCTATGTTTTTTGCCTTCCTCATGGAATATGTTCTATACAACCATAAGTAATTAAACACCACAAGGCACATTGGTATTTAATTATTCATAGGCAGTTTGCTTATAGAGGAGATTCATATGAAATCTCTAGAGTCAAGCAAACCTCATGATGCTTATGTTGCTCATCCTCACAAGCAAAGAGGTCATACTTATGATTATGGTAAGTCAAAAAAGCATAAACACTCGCAATAAATCTCATGATTCTATGCGTGATGTTGAGTGTTACTATTGCCAAAACAAGGGACATATGAAGAGGAATTGTAATGCAACAAAGAGCGACAATAAGAAAAGATCCAATGATGACAAGAAGTCAACACTTTGTGATATAAGCACAACTAAGGTAGAGGAAATAAATGTGGTCATGATGATATTGCATACGGTGTTGGTGTGTGTGTTTCTAATATGTTGATTTTTACTTCAAATATTAGTATAGATGCTCTTGTTCCTCATTTGGCCAACTATGCAGAGAATTGAATGATAGATTCTAGTGCAAATTTCCATGTTACACCACATAGAGATTGGTTATCTACTTATCGTACTATACAATGTCAAACATGTTTCTAAGTTAGCAAAGAGCTTGGTTTCTATGAGGCAACTTGATGACTTGGGTTACATGACCATATTTGGAAATTAGTCTCTGACTATCAAAACGGGAAATTGGTTATTCTCAAGGGTTACAAGCAAGGTCTACTAGATTCAATGCACATGTCATATGAAAAAGAAAATGTTATTGCTATAGCTAAGCTATCATCTATTGAGTTGTGGCATTGCCGGCTAGGCCATATGAATCAAAAGGGAATGAAAGATCTTGAGTATTTTTGTTACTTACCTATCTTGAGTTTTAGTGGATTTTTTATTTGTGGACATTGTGTCTATGGCAAGTAAATTAGGAGTGTTCATTTTCCCTTTATTAAAAAGCAATTGCAACCTAGGTCTCGAACTTGTTCATAGTGATGCACGTGGTCCAATGCCTAGTAAGTCTCTAGGGGAGACTAATTACTTTGTAACATTTATTCTGACTCTATAAGGAAGGTGTGGGTTTATGCTTTGAAAAGTAAGGATGAGGTTTTCTCTACTTTCTAGAAGTTCTTTGCACTAGTTGAAAATTAATCGAGCAAAAATCTTAAGAGGCTGGAGGATTGATAATAGTGGGGAGTATCTCTTAGGAGTGATGGTTGACTTTTGTGCAAAGAGAGGAATTGAGCAGCAATTTACAACACCATACACACCATCCCAAAATGGCATTGCAAAATGGATGTAAATTGTACTATATAGGAACATGTTCTTGCTATGCGTTTGATGGAAAACCTTACACAACGCTTTTGGGTAGAGGTCCTTTTGACAATAGTGGGTAATATCAATAGGTCTCCTAGCATGCCATTCGAGTGCATGGTTTTTGAAGAGATGGGGTATGGCAAGAAGCCACATTATGATCACTTATGAGTCTTTGGTTGTGAGGCATATGCTCATGAGTTATAAGCACTTAGGTCAAAGCTTGATTCAAACTCACATAAATGCACCTTCATTTTGCAAGATTATCAAAAGTTATAATATGCTCTTTAATGAGTCAAAAATGCATAGACAACCTTTTAAGTAAATTAAGTACAAAGCAGTCACATTTGAGGATGTTACTTCTGAAACACTACAAACCTAAAATTCTAGTGATGCTCCTTCCACTAACAATGCTCATGATTGAGTAGAAAGTAGTAGTTAGGCATTAAGATGTTCTATAAGAGCCTCACATGCACTTGAGTAGTTTCAACTAGGTGTGGATTGTGTTATGTTGAATGACTACAATGAACCGTCTTGCTACCAAGTAGCTATGAAAATAGATGATAGGGAGCACTTGGTATGTAAATTGAAGAAGGCTCTTTATGGCTGGAGGCAAAGATTCAGACAATGGTATCAAATGTTTAATACATTCATTAAGTCTCATAGCTATAAGAGAAGTCAAGAGGATCATTGCTTATACCTAAGCAAATTTAGCGATGAGGCCTAGTTCCTCTCCCTTTTGTTCTCCAATCCTTTTAGTGCAAAAGAAAGATGGTACATACCATATGTGTGTGGACTATCAAGCACTAAACCATATCACTATCAAAAACAGATTTCCCGTGCCTCGGGTAGAAGATCGGTTTGATAAGCTACAAGGCTCTACCTACTTCAGTAGGATTGACCTTAAAAGTGGCTATCATCAAATAGGATAGTGGATGAAGATATCCTAAAGACCGCGTTTTGCACAACGTTTGGTCTTTATGATTATCTAGTCATGCCTTTTGGCTTGAATGCACCGGCTACATTCAATCATCTAATGGAGAAAATTTCTAGACCTTATCACAAATTCACTGAAGTGTTCTCCAAGTCTTTGGAGGAACATAAGCAACATCTCCAAGTGATTTTTCAGGCATTGAGGGAGAACAAGCTTTTTCTCAACCAAAAGAAAAGCAAGTTTTTCCTACAAGAGATTCAATACCTAGGTTCATTGCTTGTTATCATTTTGTTTATCAATGGGCATGATTATTGCTAGGAAATACACTCATGAGATTGCCAATTTAGAGCAAATCTTGGGTCAAAACTTTGGTAGGAAGGATTTCGGAGAATCTAGTCACTTTCTTGGTATGTGCATTAACTAAATGAGTCTAGAACTTATGTTATCTTAGAAAGCATACATATATAAGGTTTTGCTTTTTTCAATGTGGAGAGAGGAGAGGTATTGAGTATCCAATAGCTGAAATATGTAAACTTAGTAAAGAAGATTCTCCTGAGTTCTATGCTAAGAAGGAAGAGATGGAAAAGGTGCCATATTCCTCAGTACCTAGCAATCTTCTATATGTAATGGCGACAACGAGACCAATATTGCATTTGTAGTGGGAGTAGTGAGTTTCTATATGGAAAATCCTAGGAGGAAACATTGGGAAGCATTGAAGTATATCCTCGGATACTTGAAAGGTAAGGAAGCAAGTGCTTATGCTTTTGGGACACTGATACACCTATTGTTGGATAAACGGATGCAGATTATGTAGGCATTGTAGACAATACGAGGTCTACATCTAGCAATGCCTTCATTATCTGTTGAAGGATCTATTTGAAGATTGCACATCCTCTACCACTACAGAGTCTAAGTATGTTGTAGCATCATATGCCAATAAAGAAACAATATGTTTGGCACATTTAGTGAGAGGTTTGTACATCAAAGGTTAACCTTCAGTGCTACAATGTGATAGTCAGAGTCATTGCCTTAGCAAAGAAGCCTATGTTTTATACAAAAATGAAACACCTTGATGTGAGGTATCATTTCATTTGGGATGTTTTGACGGACAAGCGGATTGAATTAGTCAAATTTCATACCACCTACACACTTTCCTCTTCCAGCCTCCCCACAGTGTGGGCTCTCCATTGTGACTCTCATCACCGCAACTTTGGAGCATCAAGAGTCACTCCTCAGCCATACACATACTATATCGCATGTAACTTTGGTTGCATAGGTCATATTTGACCTCCGAGGATGATAATAAAATCTCTCTCTCTCTCTCTCTCTCTCTCTCTCTCTCTCTCTCTCCCCACAAAATTGATCCTTTCACAAGCAGTGAGGATGTCATCCTTGTGAGAAGTTGTGCCATGATAGCAACTCTACAGTCCTTCCAAGTCCTTCATGCTTCTCCTTGGGTTTTGAGACTACCCCACCATTGTTTTCTAGTCTTCTAGAGATACATAGCTATTGGCATAGCTTAGATCACATCCTGAAATTCTCTCCACCAAAAGCACCATCAAATTGTTCAAACGGACTCTCTTCCATGCAAGATGGGAATGGTTGTGTCCTCTCTTCCTTTTGCATTTAAAGACATGAAATACTCTCTTGAGGGAAGAATTCTCTAGTGAATCGGAAGAGGGAGAGGAGGATGAAGATGGTGTCCTTCGTCTTTTCCTTTTGGATGATCTTTTATGGCTTGACTCCTTTGGAGAAGAGGAAGAGCTGGAGCTAGAGTTAGTTCTCAACTTACATTTATTACTGGTTTCTCCTTCTCAAGTTTGTTGGCATGGTACTTGAGTTGGCATTGATGGTGTTTCCTTCTTTTTGACTCTCCATTTGTACTTGGGCATCAACGTGCTTGACTTTGCAGTTGGAGGTGTCTGCATTTGTTGAGGAAGTTGTCCGTGGTTAAGCTTGGGTATCCAAATATTGCCCTCATAAAAATCTTGTGCTTGAAGTAGCTTCATAGGGACCATCTATTATTGTCTTTGGATAACATTACACCCATTTGTTATACCCCTAACTAAAAGATTTATTTCCATTTTTTGTTGTCGGGAGTCTTACCATAGCCCGAGCGAGATTTCTCAAAGCGAACTAAAACTCGAGCAAATATCTAAATGGCATCTACCCATGTTGTGCTATATATGCTATGAATGTTGTGCTTACATTTTATTACATGTCTTGAACATGTATTTGATTCAAGCTTTGTAGAGAGGGTATGAATAAGAGCCATCGAAAATTTACCAAGGTTGCGTATGCAAGATGGATGATATCTTGAATATGATCCTCTATGAAAAGGTCCCAATGAGGCACAATAGTGGAAGTCAAGTGGTATGTATTAAAGAGAAAATTAAAAAAGATAAGATTATCAACCCATAAAATGGTCCTATGCCACCGTGAATGCACAAAGATCTATCAAAAAGTGCTTGTCATTTTCTCATTAATGGGGATCCAAGCCAAATGGCGCACACCCATTGTAAAGTCAACCATTATAGCAATGAAGTCCCCACAAATAGCCATGCATCAAGAATTATGCAAAGATATAAAATGCATTAGAGTCTCCACAAGTTAGATGAAGGAAAATCTCTTCCTAGCAATAACTATGCGAGGAGTTATTATTATCATGAAGCAAAATAGAATCAGATTATGGCATAGCAAGCGCATAACATGTCAATGAAACCTATGGAAAAGGTACTTGCAATTCATCAAGCATCAACCAAGAGAAATGTTGACAAAAGAGGGAGGCTAGGAGCTATCTCTAGCCCCTTGCACAAACATGAGGAAAACAGTATCTAGCTCAGAGCTTGTCTTGAAGAAAACTAGTAAAATTTTAAAATTTTTAGTATAAATACCATCAAATGCTTCCAATTTTACCTATGGACCGGAAGAATTATTAAGTGTGCCCATCATGTGTCTTTATTTTCTTTTGTTTAGGGAGGAGATGTAGACACCCTATGCAAGTCGGAAGTAATTTATCCCAAAGTTGTCCACACTTTGGTATACCATAGCGTGATGTGATTAAGAGTAATTCTTTCGGCATGTGATTTGGAGTAATTCTCCAAATCATGCAATCACGCATGATGTGGAGTAATTCTCCATAGTAATTACCACGTGGGGTTGCAGCTCATGCAATTTCAAAAATGCTCAATAACTTGATTCTAGTAACTGAGAATCATGAATTGCAGGCTCAATAGAGAGAGTATAATGATGACGGTACTAACGAGAGAGAGGATGATGATGAATGGAGCTGGAGGACCCTAAGGATGGGTTTCTCCCTTGCATCATCATCTGCATCTTGCGGTCACCTATCATCATTGACACGGGGTTGTCCACCCCTCTCGTGCTGGAATAAATAAATTAATTAATCCATCCTCATGTCTCGTGATACCCAAAGGCATGGCACCCCTTCAAATCACACCTTCTTGCATTCTATTTAAAGCACCCTAAGTAATCGAAATCAATCAATACAAACCCGTCTACCAACTAACTCTGAGCATCTCTCTCTCCTCTATCTCTTCTCTATTGGATATCTCTCTGTATGTGTGTACGACAACCTAATGTTTCTTCTATGTGTTTGTGTGGTGAGAGGCCACCCATCCTTTCACTTCCACATGGTATCATTTGTCAGGTAGCACCCCTGTTGTCCGGTACCATGGAGTAGGTTGTGATGGAATTGATGAAGAAGCAACCTACATTAGCAAGAAATTTCTTGCAAGCCTTGGCGAAGGTTCCTCTCTTACTATATCAGGCCCCTACAAACTATAAGGAGTCACGTGTGTAGATGAAAATAGAATCTGCAAAGCCCTGCAAGCCCCTCATGATACTTCCTTCAATGATGATGTGGCTGCTCCTATCCAAACACCCAGAAAGGCTTCATTCTTTTTGCTCGGGCCTTTACCCTTTGCCTTGCGGATGCTCTTGTTGCTCAGGAAAAGGTGCATGCAATGATCTATTTTTCAAACGACATGGAGTGAATGCACATGAAGCAACAATTGCCACTTCTTCTATTGTTAACCAACTAAGCAACATTCCTTATGTGGGTGCACCATTTTACTTAACCAATGGCTTCAAACCTCCCCTGATCATGGAACATGTGCCTTGTGAGGTAGGCCCTATGCCTTCGTGGACATTCTTGCTTCTTTAATTGGCACCACGGTGGTCTTGCCCCGTCCAAATGTTGTAGTGTTATCAAGAAAATCTTGAGGATGGAAAAATTATGGTTAACCTTTTGTCCTACCCACTTCTTAAGCCTCACAACACCCCTCCAACTGGAATTGATCGTACCCATGATGTCCTCGAGGTGTTTCTCTCTCTAAATCAAGCACTATTTTAAGTAGATTATGATGCCCACTCAGATGGCAGCCAAAATGATGCTGATGCTTTATTGAATAATTCCTTGTTGTACTTGTGGAACCCCGTAGTCCGCATCTAATTGCTGATGAAGCCATACCTATTCTTGCTTGTGAAGAGGAAGATGCCATTTTTTGGTGGTTTTGCCTGTCTTGTAGACCATCAACAATACTCAACCTATTCATAAAATCAAGGCTATACCCTCTCCAATGGCACTCCCTTGCCAATGTCTTATGTTGAACCAAGTCCAAATTTTTGTGGCAAATTTGTGTCTTCCCTACGCTTGGATTCTAACTTGCCTGTAGATGAACTAATTGAAAATTGTGTGCACAACCTTGACGACGACGCACTCTCAACAACCAACTCTGATGCTTCATCTCTATTTGCGCATGATCTTTTATGCTTCCGTGTGAAAGCTATTCATTACATCTCATGCTCTCCACCTAATAACTCTACAACGAGGACAGGTGAGCTAGCCGACGTCGAACACTACAAGGACAAGTGTAGCAACTCATTTCCTGCTGTAAGGACCGCAAGGACAAGCCTTCAAACTATTTGCACTAAAGCTCAACAATGAGCTGGATGGCTCCAAAATCTCCCTGCACCAAGGACCGTGCGCCGACATGCGATCACAAGTCCAATGTAAAACGTAGTTTTTTCCAAAAGGGAAAATACCAAATTTTGTGGAAATTCCCAAAATACCCCTCATATTTCAAAAATTCCCAAAATAATCTTTTAAGTATTTTGGTTGGATTGTTCAAGTTTTTCTAATCTTAATTCTTTTTGACAATTGATATCTATTTTTCAGTGCTTAGCATGTAATTTATCACAAATTACCTGGCAAAAAAAGGCTATTATGCTTAAAAATAATGAAGCAATTCATCTCCAAAACCTACATAGCTGACTTAAATTCTACTTCAACCATCCGTATAGATAGACAATTAGTCTTCTTATGAAAAGCTTTTAAAAAATATCTTTGGAGAAATTCAATCTCACAACTTGGGGTATTTTGGGAGTTTTGGAAAATTTGAAGGGCATTTTGGGAATTTATGACAAAATATTGGGGGTATTCTAGGAATCTTGGAAATCAAGGGATATTTTTGGAATTTCCACAAATTAAAGGGGTACTTTGGTAATTTTTCCTTTCCAAAAATTTGACAAACCTACGTATGAGGAATATTAAAGGAAAATTGACTAAATTTTAAGGTTTTTACACTATATTCGATCTGAGTTGGGCCCATTGTAGTGGGGGAAGTGAGGAAAAAATAAGAGCCTCGTCATGCCATAAGCTAAGGCACCATAAGTTAGCATTTAGCATACCCTTTCTACACCAACTTACAACTGCCTGTGGGAAACTCGGCTTAGCAACAATGCAAGATCTAAATTAGGTTACGTGATCTACCATAACCCATCCCCTACTCTGGCTCGGTGTGATGCGCAACAATAATTGCCTAAATGCGGAATTCTTCAAGGGCCTACAGTGCATGTTGCAGGCACTGTAAGTTCTAGAAGCGCTGAGCTTTTTGGTGTGTGAAAGCTCGTTAACAACGCTTATAGCCACTATAGTTGCCAGATCCCCTAGGTGGGACGAGGCTCCAAGATCCCAGGTCACACCTCCTCTCTTCTTTTCTAAGGGAGATTCGTAAGGGTTGAATAAGGGCCATGTGCCAACTTTTGATTTGAAGAGTGCATCCTACAAGTGAGGAGGGGAAAGCCCTCTCGAAAATATAACCTATTCCCTACCTTTTTTCATAGTGCTAGTAGGTGCAAAATTTCCATTCTAAATTCTTGCCATGCTTTTCTCCTTTTCTGCAATTAGAAGGTGGCCTCCCCTCACTCACCTTGGGTGCGACCTGGTCCTTACACTATATTTCTTCAAAATTTGTAGGTTTTCTCACCCTCAAATTTAAAATTTAGAGGTAAATCTTAAAATTTATAGGAGGGATTGCACTTAACCTAAGTTTTTTTAGCACTAAAGTGTGTATTTGAAGCAATGGCCCCAGTATGCAAGACCTTGCCCAGAGATGATTAAATCAATCATCTTCTACCTCCACTACCAGAAATTTGATCGATCTCACTCATTCCTGGATGGCATAAATGGATTTGCAAAGTTAAGAGATGAATAGGTCAAATATAGGGGAGAAAAATGTGAAGAAGAAGAAGCTAATATTTGTGGATGCAAGTGTGGTACTGGAGGAGAATAGCCATAGGCGTGAGTTTGTTATGATCATTGAACCCATTGGTGGGAGAGGGTATGCATTTGCACATAGGACTAAATAGAATATTGGTTGAAGGTAAAGGTTGAAAAGATATATGGACGATTAGAAAAATCGAACCAGGACATAAGATGACATGTCTAAGACTCTACAAAATTGAAGAGATAGATGTGGATGATTCCTTTATGTTGGCTCACATGATATTAAGCATGGGGTTGTAGCATCATGTTTTTGGGGTCAGAACAAATACATTGCATCTAGGTCAAACCCTGGGGGGTCATGAAGGGTTATGTTTGGTTTTGCAATATAAGCAACACGCACACTTGGAAAGATTGTTAAGGGGAAAGATCAAAGCTAACAAAACAATTTTAGATTAGAGTTGATTTGGGCAATTGCATTACAATTGAATTAATTAAAGAGGTTATTATTGTGTGCAATGAGACACATGTTTTCAGTTTGGCAAAGAGGGATCAAGGGCAAAGGGAGTTACATACTCTATGAAGTTCCAAGAGGTTGCCTTATGTGCCATGCAAGCATATCTACTATGTGTTTCTCCAAATTTTAGTTTTGAACTCGCAAGTCCATGAGGACATGCTCCAAGCACCCTTCACCAAGATGGAGCTCTTTCAAACCTTGGGTGGAGCACGACCAAATGTATAGCAATAATTTAAGTCTCTCAGGTAGTAAGAATTTTATTTTGTAGGGTATGTTGTTTTCGGCTATTATCGATCTGAGATGTGGCCTAAAGTGTTTATTGGAGTAAGCACAAGTTTTTTGAAGTTGGTTTTATAATGAGGTTCTTCGATTTAGTGTTACTGCTTGCTAGCACATTTTGCATATGTGTTTCTGACTATGTATCAAGGAGCATGTGGACACATTAAAGTAAGAGTATGGTTCTTTTGTTTGAGTCCATTTGAGAGGCAACATATTTACTTTGCTACACTATTCTCTACAGAGTAGCTATTGAGGTCTTGATCTAGTTTTTCTCATTGTATGTGCTCAGTCGCTTTCTTGTTCACTCAGAAGTACTCGCTCGAGGACTGAGACTCCTCTGTTGTTGGTATTTAAGAGTTTGGAACTTAAATTTGCTTAACCTTTTTTGTTGTTAATTGTGTACATAGTAGCATTCTTTTTGGACTTTACATTTGCTTTTGGTTTCCTCCTTTTAGTTGTTGCTTTTATGGCATATCCTTAAGGCATTTGACCTCATGATAAGTTGTATCCCTTTGTTGCTTTTGTGGAAACCCATATGTTCTTATTTCTATGGAAGTATCCTTGTGTTTGCAATGATTACCTTGACATGATCCATCTTGTGAGTCTATCTTCATGATGCAGTTGACTTGCTAATACCCAAAGTAGATCTACAACTTCTGAATATTATCCAAGGGAACCAACACTTGGTTCTTCTTTTTCTTCTCTACTTCTTTGAGGGACGAGCACTTTGGTTGATTGATTGGATTATTTATCGATACTTGTGGAGTGAACAGAGACATTGTAGGAGAGGTTGAGTTTGTTTCTATTGTGCTAGATTTTGTTGGGGAGATGTATATATAAACTTTTGGCAATGTTCTTGTTTCCACTTAGATTACTCTTAGTGTGGAAACTACAAGTGAAGGTGTTGGATCAACTTCTCCCCTTGGTGGAAAGACATCATAAATGTTTCCTTGCTCGTCAGTAGCTACATCTTCTCTACTTTCCAAGACATTATCAAAAGCTAAGTTGCATCCCATACGTTACACGGGGTACATATAATATGCTGTAATCAGACGTATTATACAACAACATCTATTAAATAGACATATAACACGGTGCCACATGAGCAAAATCACTATATCAATTAATTTCTTAGTAGTTCAATTGAAATATCAGTTGATCAAAATATATTTTGATCGAATTATATTCTAATTGAAATATATTGTTCTATATTAGCATGAACCACGAGCCTTTCTTCATTGTGAACGTCTTTATTTCACAAGTTGCCTAAAGTTCATCCTAGAGGTGAACTCTAAAACTCAAAACCAAAAGAAAAAAAATTGTTTTGATTAGGCTTTTAATTAGAAATTGATCTTATTTTAGTAAAAATACAAAATACAAAATTGAGTTTAAATTTGATATTTAGATACATTGATTAATATGTCTTTTGTAGAGTAAAATAGTTAGAGTGAATTTAGCGAATGCTTACCATGTGTGAAAAATTCACTCTTGGAAGTAATTTAATTTTATTTAAATTAGTAGTTACTTCTTTGTGTAGGCCATGCTCACACTTAAAAGTAACTTAGGTAGAGTTAATTAGTGATGCCTGCCAAGTGTAGAGCAGTGCTCACACCGAAGGTGATTTTTCAAGCAGAATGGTGATCGCTTGCCTTGTGTAAAGTTTGACTCACATTTGCAAGTGATTTAAGTAGAGTAACTAAAAATTTATCTCCCACGTGTAGAGATGGACTCACATGTGAAGGTCATTTAGGTAAATTTAGGAGATTGCATGTTATGTGTACAATTCACTCATACTTGAAGGCTATATAGATGTAAATTAAGCGATTCTTTGTCATGTGTAGAGTGAAATCTTGCACTAAAAAATAAGTTTGAAGATGTAAAAACAATACATTATGAAATGGTTATGCTTATGTTTCTGGACATTGTGAATGTTTATGCTATCCTTTTTCCATAGACCACATGTATATGGTAGTCTATATGTAAGTTCTATTCTAGTCTATATGGCCAGTTCTACGATCTTCTACATAGGGATACATATGGTCATCTATGGTTGATGCTATGATACTCTATATGGTCATCTATATGGTTTCTTATAGGATTGTCCCAAGCCCTTTTAAATGGTTCTTTGTATGGTTAACTAGATTAGATTATTTTCTATATCATCATCTTCATTATCGCATATATGGTCAACCAGATTGGTGTATACTTAGACAACTAGTTCATTGCCTATATGGACAACTAGATTTTCATCAACTAAAATAAAAAAAGATAACTCTCTCTCTCTCTCTCTCTCTCTCTCTCTCTCTCTCTCTCTCTCTCTCTCTCTCTCTCTCTCTCTATTTCTGTCACCAAGGGGATCCAAGGGGGGGCGGCGACAACTATTTAGCCCCGGAGTTCAGGGGAAGCGCCCCCAAAGGTTGGAAATAGATGTATTTTTGGATATGAATTTATATATAATTTTACAAAAAATGATATGATATTTATCATGTGCTAGAGAGACTCTTATACACATTGTATGAGGAGAGAGAGAGAGAGAAAGAGAGGGAAAAAGAGTCTCAATAGAGACAAGGAGTGACAGAGATTTGATCTAGACATTCTCTGAGCTAGACACTCGGTATGATTCTCGCCAAAAAAGTCTATGCACACATATGGGTCCATGTTGAGTCATCTTTGCAAGTCTTATCGAGTGCCACGTAACTCGTCGAGTTGCACGGAATGCAAATGGCTGGAGACGTGTCCACGTAACTCGTCGATTACGTGGACTTTTGACGTGTGATCTTCAAAGGTCCTTGTCGAATAAGTAATTTTAGCCTTCTGCAACCCTCTGATCATGGTACCGTTTATGAAGGATGCCCTCATATTATTATCATTTGGTGGTGCAGCCATCTGCCCAGCCAAGTCTTAAAGTTGGGGATGGATTTGGAGCGAGCTTGGTGAAGCAAGCTTTGGAGCGTGCTTTTTTTCTCCCCATTCCCACCGCTCACTTAACACCATATGACATCCATTGCTGCCTCTACAATCGGTGACAAGCAGCCCTTCCTTTGAACCACTGCAACCCCTCTCGCTCCTCCACATTGCACCACCAACTTCCAACCCTGTCCTCTCTCAACCTCCAACCTCTCTCTCTCTCTCTCTCTCTCTCTCTCTCTCTCTCTCTCTCTCTCTTCATATTTCTCAACCTTGAATCGTCTTCTCTCGCTCTCCCTATCGCTCTCCATCTCTTACACTATCTCTCTAAATTGATATATTTTCCCTCCCTCTTCTTTCTTTTTTCCTCCTCCTCCTCCTCCTCTCTCTCTCTTTCTCTCTCTCTCTCTCTCTCTTCCTTCTTTGGGCATTATATCTTCTTCATAATCATTTTAACGTCATCTATAGAAAGAACTTTTTGTTGGTTTAGTGCATTCACACAACTAATTTACTGGTCCCATTGATATGTGTCTATATGTGAGAAAATGTTACAAGTAAAAGTTTGAGTCAAATGCATAAAATGTTTTAATAAAACACGAGCTTTGACAAATGCATTATTCATAGTAGCTAAAATGATGAATTCACTTTCTCAACCTTGGTGGAGATCTTACAATAACTCAAATAATATTTTACTTGAACCTTTTGCTTTGCAACAACATGTTGAGCTCATGATCACTTAAACTAAATTGGTGGATAAACATATCATGATTTATGTTCATTTCAAATACTTGTATGCAAATGTATTGGGATGAGGTGAAGGAAGGATGAGAGGGATAAGAGAAGTAGAGGTTGGAGATATGTAGAGGGTATATAGAAGAGCAAAGAGAAAAAGAATATAGGGAGGACATAAGTAGATGGTAGAAGGTAGAGGGATGAAGAGTCAGAGGGTAGAGAGAGGAGAAAGGTAGAGTGTACAGATTTAGAGCGTGTATGAGGGGAGAGGTAGAGGGGATAGTGGTATAGTACACGTAGGGGTAAGAGAGGTCAGGAGAGTAGGATTGGTGTTGATAAGAGGGGGGAAAGGCAATGATAATAGAGGGATAAGAGATAGATGGTTAGGGGTCTCCCTTCCACTAGCGAAATTGTTGGTGCCCACCACATTTATTTATTTATTTTATTTTTTTTGCAGTAGCAAGCTCGCTAGTGGTGGTTTTGGGTCTCCTGTGGTTGCACCATAATCATAAATCCTCTTGATACCATTAGTAAAATATAGCCTTGAAAAGACAGTTGAAAATCCCTCACACACTTTTCATTATAAGTAGTTACAAAGGATTGAAAAACGACAATGTCCTCCTCAACAACTTACTTGTTGTTAGGGTTCGTGCCAATTGGCCAGACACCCATCACATTGACTGTACTAACCTTATCTATTCTTTTGATCATATAGAACAATAAGAAGTAGTGAGGCAATTCGAATCCTTTTTTAGAGCTCCACCCACATTGTGCTCGTGTCTACTCTTCTTCTCCCTTGCATTCCACACGTACCGTACACTCTCCAAGTGGTATCAGAGCTGGAGTGAAGGTCTTGCATCATTGTGGCATAATGCAAGGAATGCGGAATTTTCAACAATGTCTTGCAGTAGAAATTTGACCGAGCAAAATATCGATTTTTAGCTCGATTCTCCCTTAGTCCTTATTGAAAAAGTTGTGGTTCAGAGTTAGAGAAGCATTTGAATAGGGGAGGAGTTCTTAGCACCCGGCCTAGCATGGAGTTTAGGCCATGAGCGGGATTGCGTTCAGAGGCACCTAGCGACTAGTGCTACCTCTGAATGGGTGTTATCAATGAAAGCGTACTCAATAAAAATAACATTGTGGAGGGTGAATATATGTGTACACCGCATTGTAGGAGGGTAGGAGAGAGAGAGAGAGAGAGAGAGAGAGAGAGAGAGAGAGAGAGAGTGTAGTGGAGGGTGAAATAGAGTGCACAGAGACACATGAGAATGACAAAAGATAATCTTTAAATATCCCATCTAAATGAAACAGACAACCATATATTAATGCAATAACAAAATCTGGGTATACCATAACATCAAAAATATAAAATGACTAGCAGAGCATCGGACCCTGTGTAGGGATCAACCAGTCCACCCATCCACTTCCGCTCTACTACGGACAAAGAGAGCGAGCCATAACACCTCCAACCTACCTGAGCCAGACATAGGCTAAGGCCACTTTGCCTTCCTCCACGAACGCGAGCTCTAAAAGGATCCCAAATACGAGTAGGTGGTAGGGTGTCAACACCAACTATACTAATCTAGGCACAACGCCTCTTTGATGCTTAGCAACGAGTGTTTATGCAAAGCCAAGGTAAGATTCTCAATGCATTAGCCGTGTAGGTCATTCAACCCCAGACACACTAACCGTGTAGATGAGCCTAATTAAAAAAAAGACCTATGCAACACCTCCAATCCAGCAAATCCCCATGTCATCAACCCTTTTGTCTAAGGCTAAGCGATTTAGGTGATCCTAGTCTTGTAGCGACGCTGCCATGAGAAACATAGCACATGAATCCAATCACAATAGCATCTTCCATATGTACAAATGGTCTTTTCCAAGCAGTCGGACTCTACCCTTACACGTCCACCATAAACTATCAAAACAACTTCATGATCCAATCCAAAACCATAAATCATAATCCAATCACATCACATAGATGAGCAATCCACCCACTCAAGGTGATGCACATCCAATCTTGCAAAAACCACTTTAGCACATAACATGGCTGCAAAAATTTCAGCAGCACAACAATATCCCAAAAGAAGATGTAAGAGCCACATCGGCTTCCACAATCAAAATCACAACCATAATTCATGAGGGATCTCAACCCTTGACCATAAATCATATTCCATATTGAACCAACTCCCGCACTTGGAGTTTGATATATCCACTGCAATCAAACTGAGCCCACACACATGGCCCTTACGACATGAAATTTTTATGCATAACATAAGTCCGACCAACAACTAATCATGCTTTCAAATCAAATTTTGACAATGTCTAACCATGCATAAGTGATGCACTATGATCTCACCTCACCCCCTAGTACACAGAGCTAGTTTTGACCTAGAAAGGGTGGAAAGCAACGTACACATGCACATGAGAGTTCCACATCCATCGTGAGGTTCCATACATCATATGACATCATTCCATCAACATAATCATGATGCAAAAACAACCCCGTCACTTTGATCAACCATAAACCATATCATCACATTTATGCGAAACAACTTTTTCGGGCACATGCATAACACACAAGTGAATGTATTGACTTCAAACCAATGCATCGAGTTCGGCCCCACAATATATAATATCATTTTATCACATCACTTTGCCCATATGAGACTCGTGCAACAAACAGTAACACAAAAAGAAAGCCACCTTATTCATATTTGTCTGTATGGTTCGGGTTGACTAACCATATACCCCCATATAAGTTTATGGACATCCACTTTGAAATCAACTCCGCAGAACAAACCATAAAACGTATATGAAATCTCATCCAGCTCACGACGTCATATGATACTCCCCTTTGGTAGCACCCTTACACGTGTAGGTAAACCCGTACATGGAGTGGTTAATAACTTACACTCTAAGTGCTCTCAGAGATCTAAAATACATTTATCAACAAGTTTAATTAAGGTTTTGATTTGGCTAAGTGGGTTCGCTCATCCAATGAGTCTATATAGAGGTTCTCCAAGTAGCTTAGGGTCCAAAACTTTAACCAAGTGCAGAAGGCAACAAATTGTTTTTTGGCCATAATTCGTTTCACGTGTAGAATTTTCACGTCAACTCTTTCTATTTCCCTTCAATTTTTGCACTAAAAATTGATCAATTGGATAAAATCCCGACAATTAATGTTGTTGGGTTAAAAGCCTAAATAACCTCTTTTTGTACATTTTTATACTTTGTTCAGGTTCATATTGAACCTGGACACATTTTTTAAAAGTCACTTATAATAAAAGTGAGAAAACCCAAAACTCACTTATTGAGTTTTTCCCAAAAAGGTGAGCTCTCTCTCTCTCTCCCTTCTTCAATCCCTAGCGCTTCCTCTCTGCTGCACTTTGCCTCCTGCTTCTTGCCCCAATCCTGCACTACATCGCGACGCGCACCTACCGGTACCTTCTGCTTCGCGCTTTCAATTGGTATCAGAGCCCTAGGGTTTCAAAACAGCCTTGCGCAGTCTGCTGGATAGCGAGTTAAAATTGCTCTCCTGCGATCAATTTCACTTCCATCGCGAAGCCCCTTGCTTTTGGAGTCGAATAGGTCACCAAAACTGCCAAAACAACCCAAAACATGTTGTTTTTAGATCAAAACATGTGATTTACAGGTTATAACAGATCAAAACAGCAATACGCAGGTGTACCAAAGTTGTGGGATCACACGTATTGATGTTTGTCACAAAAAAATGAGTAAAAAGCCGAGTACGGGTGCTTGAAATTGCACTTTTTAGCTGAAATTTCAGATTTGGACAGTTTCATGTAAAGAAATTTTGATCTATCGTATGCAAAGTCTTGTGGTTGCTCCTATTTGCTGAAATTTTCAGCCTATTGCATCTCTCTTGTATACACACTTGTGGTTGGATTAAAATGGCTTCTTCCTCTTTCGCATATGACACTAAAAGTTTGATGGAAATCAAACAGTTCGATGGTCAAGGCTTCGACCTCTGGCAAGAACGCATGCAAGGTTATCCTTTTCTTAAAGGATTGTGAAGATGCACTGGAAGAGAATAAGCCACCAGGTTTGTCTGACGAAGAGTGGGCCAGGTTGAATAAGAAGGCTATGGCCTACATCAAAATGGCTATCAATGATGACATTTTGACGGACATCAAGCGTTTGGACTCTGCTTATGTAATATGGCAAAAGCTAAAGTCCAATTATGAAAACACCACGCCTGTGAATTAGGTGCATTTGATGCGAAAGTTGGTGAATATGCAGCTTGATGACTCGAAGTCAGTTTCTGAGCACTTGAGTGCTTTTACAAGTGTGTTGAGTCAGTTTTGCAGGACAGTGGGCTTCAACAATTTGATGATAAGTTGAAAGCTATTTTCTTGCTTATGCCATTGCCAGATACTTGGGAAACCTTGGTTGTCTCTTTGAGCAACAGTCCCACCCTCACGTATGACGGTGTGAGAGGGTCTATTCTCAATGAAGAGAACAAACGCAAGTCTAGTGGGGAAGGTGGCAGTTCTGCCTACAATGCAAGAGGTAGAAATCAAAAGCGTGATGCGGGCAATAGGACTCAAAGTAAAAGTAAGAGCAAGACAAAGGATAAGGATGTCACTTGTTATCAATGTAGCAGAAAGGGTCACAAGAAACCCGATATTTCAAGAAAGAGCAGGAAAGGAAGAAGAAAACGCAAGATAAGAAGAAGAAAGATGAGAAGAAAGGGGGAAAATCAGCAAGTGATTCCTCCAGGGATGTTGAGAATGCAAATGTATCCTCTAGTGTGGTCATTGAGGAGTTGTCAGACGTTGAGGAAATCTTGGTTGCGGCTTCATGCCCCTCAGATTTGGTGATAGCTAATGTAGGAGACATGCTTATCTCGAAGAAAGATGTCATTGATGCATTGCTCAATGCTAATGATGGCCTATCCCAGTCATGGATAGTGGATTCTGGTGCTTCATTCCATGTGACTCCACCTTTGGAGTGTTTTGCTACATATGCTGCAGGCAATTATGGAAAGGTGTACCTTGGTGATAATTTCGCTTGCAATATTGAGGAAATGGGTACTATGCGTTTGGCTCTTAACAATGGTCAAGAGCTTGTGTTGAATGATGTCAGGTTTGTACCAGGCATTAAGAAAAGTTTGCTATCTGTTGGCCAATTAGATGCACATGGTTATACTACCATCTTTGCTTAGGGTTCATGGAAGTTGCTTAAGGGCTCTATGCTTGTTGCAAAAGGGTCTAAAAGAGGTACTTTGTACTATCTTCGATGCAAAGCTTTGCCTATCAAGTTTCTTGCTGTTGCTGAAGTTGCTTCACACACGGAATTGTGGCATGAGAGACTTGGCCATATGAGCCAAAAGGGTTTTGATGTGCTTTCCTCTCTAAAGAAGGTTGATGTAAAAGGCAAAAACTTGGATTTTTGTAATGGTTGTCTTTATGGAAAGCAAAAGAAATCTTCTTATTACTCTGGTGTCTCTCGCAAAGCTAATCCTCTTGATCTTATTCACTCCGATGTATGCACTATGCCTGTTAAGTCTTTTGGTGGTGCATTGTATTTTGTTACATTCATTGATGACTGCACTAGGAAAGGATGGGTACATTTGTTGAAAAGTAAGAGTGAGAGTTTTAATGCTTTTAAGAAGTTTCATGCTTTTGTCACTACGCAAAAGAGTACTAAGCTTAAATGTCTCAGATGTGATAATGGAGGAGAGCATGTATCTGCTGACTTTCAGCGTTTTTTGTGATGAAAATGGGATTAAAAGGGAGTTGACAGCCCCTTATAATCCGTCTTCTAATGGTGTGGCTGAGAGGTATAATCGTACCTTATGCGAGAAAGTGTGTTGCATGTTGTCCACCGCTAATCTTTCCCAAGAGTTTTGGGGGGAGGCATTGAAAACTGCAGTTCATATTTGCAATCGCTCTCCTAATAGTACACTGAAAAATGACATTCTAGAGGAGGTTTGGTCTGGCAAACGTGCCTCTTATGATCATTTGAGAGTATTTGGTCGCGAAGCTTTTGTTCATGTACGCAATGACTTGAGAACAAAACTTGACATGAAGTCCATTAAAGGAGTGTTCCTAGGTTATGGGAAAGAAGGTGAAATGGGCTATACAGTGTGGTTACCACAGTTTAAAAAGGTAATACACAGCCGAGATGTAGTGTTCAATGAGGCAAAATTGCTTAAGAATGCTACAAAATCTGATGCTGACAAGAAAACAGTCAGATTTCAGCCTTCTGTGCCACCCATTGATGTTGAAAAAGAGCCTCATGATGCATTACCGCAAGCTGAAATTGATAATCAGCCAGTTAACCTTGAGCCAGAAGAGGTAGCACATGATTTTGATGCTCTTAATGAGGATGGACAGCCACTTGAATTGGTTGAAAATGATTTTCAGCAGCATGATAGAGCTGAAAATGAGTTGCCTTATGATGTAGAACCGTTGCCTGAGAATGTAGATCATTGGGTACGCAAGTCAACTCGTTTGAGAAGGCAACCGCAAAGATTTAACTCCTCTTTGGATCATGTAATGTTAACAGATGAGGGTGAACCTCTTACATATAAAGAGGCCAAATCATGTGAGTCAAGCAGTAAGTGGGAGCTTGTGATGCAAGAGGAAATGAAATCCTTGTATGCAAATGATACTTGGGATCTTATGCCATTGCCTAAAGGGAGAAAGGCTCTTTCTAACAAATGGGTATACGAGATTAAGATAGTGGATGAAAAACCCAAGTACAAGGCAAGATTGGTTGCAAAAGGATATGCACAGAAAGAAGGAATTGATTTTCAAGAAATCTTTTCTCCTGTTGTAAAGCTTACAACTTTACGTGCCCTTTTTGCTCTCGTTGCGGTGCTTGATTTGGAATTGAATCAAATGGATGTTAAGACAACGTTTTTGGATGGTGACATTGAAGAGGACATATACATGAAACAGCCTGAAGGTTTTGTAGTTCCTACACGCGAGGAACTTGTATGCAAACTGAAAAGGGCTCTGTATGGTTTGAGACAATTATCACGACAGTGGTATAAGAAGTTTGACACTTTTATGCTGTCTCAAGGCTTTAAATCGTGACTAAACTATGCTCCACCGTGATGCCCATACATAATTATGACTTTCCCGTACTGCTCGGACGTATTTACGTTGTTGCTTTTTACAAAAATAATTCTCGTAAAAATTTCGTTTAATCTCGTTTCTTCACCGGATGGTCGTTTTTAAACTCGACGGTGACTAAAAAAAGCACATTGCTTTTCAAAAACTTTGAAAAACACGAAAAGCTAAAAATAGTATAAGAAGAAAAAATATCTAAAATTAAACCACGGGTTTCGTTGTCCTCCGGAGAAAGAAAGAGGGGTCGCTTTTCACTAAAAAAACACAAAAAATCATGAAAAGCTAAAAATAGCGTGAACAACGTTTTAAAAGCATAATTTTACAAAAATGAACCAATGCTTCCTTGGGACTCGTAGATTAAAGTTCCGGCTCTGCTTTTTGCAAAAAAGCACCGAAAAGCACAAAAAGGATGAAAAGCTATAAAAAAGCACTTTTCCTCCCAAAATTGAACCATACATTAGTGTGGCCTACTGAAACATGAAAACGATCTTGTTTTTCACTTTAGAACCTTACAACACTGCCAAATAAGCATTTTAAACCAAAATTTCACGAAACGGATATCGAAATCATTTTTTCTTATTTTTAAAAGAGACCCAAAAATTGGGAATCTTACAACATGTGTTTGGGTGAGAGACATTTTCACATGTGCCTAAAGAGCTTAGAAAGAAGCTTGACCCGAAGTCACACAAATGCAACTTCATTGGCTATGGTACATATGGAGAGATGGGTTATCGTCTCTAGCATCCAGAATCTTGGAGAGTTATTCACAGCTCACAAGTGATCTTTAATGAATCAAAGATGCATAGATAGCTTGTGAAAGAGGTTGACTATCACAACATGAGATTCGAGGACATAGCTTCAAGTCTAGTTATGCAAACAAATCAGTCAACTAGCGATGTACCCACCACTAGTAGTGCTCCAGAGAGAGCTACTGATGCTACGAGAGCAGAGTCCAACAGTCAGGCAATAAGGAGATCTACACGTGTATCTCGTGCCCCTGAGTGTTTTTAGCCAGGTTTAGACTATTCGTTGGTTACTAACTGCGGAGAGTCTACCTGCTCTACCAAGAGGCTATTGAGATGGAAGATAGTGTGAAGTGGGAGCAGGCAATGCAATATGAGCATAACTCAATTATGGATGTTAATCTTGGGCATCTTGAGCCTGCTCGCATTTTGTGCCTTCGAAGCCTTCTCAACTCTTGCTCATTAGCTTGGTTTACCATCCCAAGAAGTAAAGAAAAGAGAGGGTCTAAGAGAATGATATTTTGCTAGATGGTGGCCTTTATCCTCTCCTGCAGGTTGGATCCACCGCTTGGGCTCTCGTAGGTAGCAGTCACTATCTTGGAGGTTTTACTGCTTTCAAGTTGGAGCCACACTACTCTCCACACATGGACAACATGAAAACCCTTTCCCTTATATCATATTATAGGTGTATAAAAGACAATGAATGGGGATCACAATGTGTGGCACACAAAAGTTTTGCCGTTTTTTATTTGGTTCCATTTCATTTGGCCAATCTTGCAGCTCTCTACTAGCCTTCAGGTACTTGGGTAAAGTGAGGTCACTCATGCAATGAGGCAATCAACTTTTTCTTTGTCTAATATATTATTTCATATTTTCCTAGAGAAAAACCTCAACCCCTCCATTAGTATCCAAGAAAAGCCTTGATCTCAAATAGACACAAAATCCTTTAAGCCTAGCAGGAGCTCTTTGATGGAATCTCAATATATGTTCTCTCTCTTACCCTCTCTTCGAGCTGTGTTTGTGTGTGTGTGTGTGTAACGCTTAGTGTGTCTCTCTAATCTATTTTTAGATGGGGTCGAATGGTATTCCACCATAAGACGCGCAAGCGGAGTGTCACCATCACCCCTTCTTCCCTGTCTTCACGTCACTGGGCACCAGGGCTTCTATTTCCCCAAGCTCTTAAGAGTCGCCAAGATAAGGCACACATAGGAGGAAGACTGTAGAATGGATTTCGGCAAAAATCATGGCAACTTGGGGATAGTCTAAGACCAAAGTGGGTTAATACATTAGGGCTCAACAAAGAGGAGGTAAAACGGCCAATGCAACAGGGTTGTGATAGGCCAACGATAGTGCAAAGCAAATAGCACACAAGGAGCAAGCTCATGGATGAGCAAGGCCAACACGGAGGGTTCTCCTCTCTCTCTCTCTCTCTCTCTCTCAATCTTGGTCAGGCTTCACGAGTTGTGACGTAGGAAAAGAGATCAGAAAGGTTTAGAGGGAATCTTTCGAGAAATCGATCGGTTTTATTTATTTTATTTATTTATTCCTATAAGTGAATTTTCCCACATATTAATTTGTACATTTAGCTATTACGTCTCCCCAATCTCATTCTCCTAACTGGCTGCTTTGAATTTTTAACAGGCAGGAGGCTAGCTGAGACTCCTGCATTATTCATTTATTAGTCGTTACAAATGATGTTTATGTCATAATTCATAGATTAATGAATCTGTGGTATCGCGAGATTCTCTGTAAGCTAGTGTGAGGTGTGCAAAGAGCCCAAAGGTGAGAAGTCACCATGACCCATGTCATCATTACACAAGCTGGTAAAGCAGAAGACGAGGGTGAGTACCACTCCGCCATTGATGAGAGAGAGAGAGAGAGAGAGAGAGCTCCCGCAGCTCATATCTACTAGCCTAGGCTCGCGAAATGGGAATGAGGAAAGCATAGGCGAGGAGTGCAGTCTCTCTCTCTCTCTCTCTCTCTCTCTATCTCTCTCTCTCTCTCTGTGGCCATCTAGTCTAGCCATTAGAATAATAGGTGCAAAAGCCGGCGTCGTCATCATCCCTCGCTCTTGAGCAGTGCCCTCCAGTGCAGAAAAGAGTAGCTTAGAGCATCCTTCTTTCTCGCCTACATGCCCACCAGCCTCTTTTGCTCTTTTCTTTGAGCTTTTCGCCTGCGAACAGCTTTCTCTTTTCATTCAATTCTCTGTTCTCCTTCTTTACTTAGGCTCTCGACGTGTCCTTTGGGTCCGGGCTCGCAGCTTTGTTTTGGAGTTCTCAGTTTTTCTCTGCTTCGGGTCTGGTCTCTGATCGCTTGGTGCACTTTAAAAGCCCTGAGTGGATCCCTGCTTATCTGCTCCCTCCCCTCTCTTCGACTTCTTCATCTCACCTAGACACACTATTGTCGCAAAAGTCATTCTGTTGCTCTTCCGCTCCTATTGGCGGCGACGGTGTGAGAACCTCGCAGAAGAATAGAGTTCGACCAGGTAGAAGAGACCTTGCTCTCCAGCTCAACCATGCAACAGCAGATTTCTCATGTCAACATCTTAGAAGAAATTGGGCCATGGAAAATGGAATGCCTGGATGAGGAACCTGCCGCTGCTTCTAATCTAGTCTCTCTGTTACTGGTAAAGTGAAAAGTTCACTTGGTATAGAGGCTCAACAACAGGGCTGAGCAAACACTGATGATTTCACGAGGGCTCTCTGGTGGGGGGAGTCCGGCTACTTCGGTACCTCGAGCGTTGGAATGGAAATTCTCACAAGTATTTGGAGAGCGTGTACCCGGCGAGGAAGTCCAAGAAGGTAGATGCTCTAGTCTATTATGTGAACTTAAGGTTACTTTTAGGATCGTGACAGCAGTGGCATTCTTCTCTGCTTACAGTTGAGAACTAAAGGTGAGTATGCTCGCTGTTCATTTAAATTTAATTGTTACTGGGGGACCATTGTGAAGTGGACTATGGGGCGCAGGCATACAAGAGCTGTTAATGTGAATGTCATTAAAAAGTTGGACCGTCAGGAGTGGGCATTCAAGAGCTCTGCTAATAAGCATGTAGCTCCTGCTTCAACTGGCCTTAGGTTCTGTACAGAAGGATCGAGCAGCTTAAATATTTTGTACTTCTTCATTCTGCCCAGCACAACAGTGCTAACCATCCAAAGCACTTGGCTACAAATTTCAAGAGTGGGCTTTTGTGTTGTATAGACCGATATCGCAAGAAACCCTGTAAATTGCTCAATGATCTATGATAAGTTTTGCAAGAGCAGCTAACCCTATGAGGATGAATGTGGGTTTATGGTCAGCTTTCAAATGAGAAGACATTTGTGCAGGCAATGAAGAGGTTTCTGAAATGTGGCGTCCACCTACTTTTATATAAGCAGTATGATTTTCATTAGTGTTGCAGGTATTTGTTGCTCTCACAATGAGAACTTGGACCTGTTGCACAATCTATGTTATCACACATATATCAGACAGAGTTTTACTGATGAGCTTAGTGTGCAAGCAATATAGGCGAATCATGTATGAGCTGAGGTGTCTTTTGTGAGAATTTTAATATATGTCAAGTAGACACTTACCTTGGAAGGCAGTAAGTTATCCACATGGTCTACTATTATCTTGTCTAGGATAGAGGGTGGCTTGGTTATGGCTGATCGAGAGATGCAGAGTATTCTTACCAAGCTAATTGTTCGAGGCTTTTTTTGGGCAATGAACCTTGGAAGATTTTGCTTCGGTCTACTCTGGCTTTAGTAGTACGTGGTTTGGAGATAGAGATATATACCCCTAAAAATTTACTGATGCTCTTGTATCACTGTCACAAGTGTTTCCTTAAATGCATTCTATTGAGATTATGTCAAGAAGACACTTACCTTGGAAGGCAGTAAGTTATCCTCACGGGTCAGATGATCTACTATCATCTTGCCTAGGATAGAGGGTGGCTTGGTCATTGCCGATCGAGAGATGTAGAGTAGAGAAATTCTTACCAAGCTAATTGTCCAAGGCTTTTTTTTCGGGCAATGAACCTTGGAAGATTCTGCTTCGGTCTTTACTGGCTTTATATTACGGTGGTTTGGAGATAGAGATATACACCCCTAAAAATTTATTGATGCTTTTGTATCACTGTCACATGTGTCTCCTTATATGCATTCCATTAAGAACTTGAGTTTATGTCAAGTAGTCACTTACCTTGGAGGCACGGTCTACTATCATCTTTCCTAGGATAGAGGGTGGCTTGGTTATCGTTGACCGAGAGATGCAAAGTAGAGCACTTCTTACGAAGCTAATTGTCTGAGGCTTTTTTTTGGGCAATGAACCTTAGAAGATTCTGCTACGGTCTACTGTGGCTTAGTAGTACTGTGGTATGGAGATAGAAATAATAAATATACACCCCTGGCAGTAGGGCATGATGTTCCCATTTCCTGATGCTCTTGTATCATTGTCACACTTGTCTCCTTATATGCATTCCACATAATTCAAATCTGGATTTCCATGAGGAGTAATTGATCAAGCTGTCACCCCGTTGCATGGAGGTGATAGAGAGACAATCCCTTGTGTGGATGTCTTCTTTGTTTATATTCTGAGCATATGGGGGAGTGGAAATTCGTTGAGTGGGCCATTTGGGATTTTGGACAAGCACACTCTATGCTTTCTTGGTGTAAGGCCAGACTCTTGCCAGATCATTAGATGGCATAGCAGTATGATATCAGAGCTAGAGGAGACTTGAGATAGAGGAGGCTATACTTGAGCATTGGGACTAGGATACTTCGAGGTGCTGTTACTGTGCTAGAGCATGTGGGTTGGTGGGCTTTCTTTGATGAGAAGCCCAAGGGATTACCATCTTAGTTAAGCACCTCCAACTAGTAGCTTCTTGACAAGACAAATTTGGTCATATCTACATCCTTTTTATTGAGGAGATACAAGGCCCCATACTTTAGCGTGGCTAGTCAACATGACGGATCTGGTCGTATTTGCTTCCTTTTCAATGAGGAGATCTCCTTGGTAGCTGGTCATAGTAGTTGGTGCCAAGGGGAAGGGACAGTGTGTAGACCCGATAAGAGGAGGCTTCATCGTGACGATTATGGATATGGGAGGGGAGACCTATCTCTCAGCTATTTTGGGACCTAGGGGAGTGACAGTGGCCTTCTACAAATCATGGTGGGCTTTGGAGTCTGGTGTCCTTTTTTGAGTAAACAGTAAGGATTGGCATAGTCAAGCAGCAAAGACACGGTCTACGTGGCTGCAAATATTGGTTATAACCTTTTGGGATGTGGGTTGCTTCCCTGGGACATGATATTACATGCATCATATTTGTACTTCAAATGTTCAGTCTCCAGCCACTGCTTATGGATCTTCCCCGCTTCGTGTCATTTGGAGAGTGTTTACACTTCTGTTCGGTAGAGTTGGTTTACTGTTTGGCTGTGCCACTTTGGGGTGCGGTATCTTGGCTCAAGGATCTCCTAGGAGAACAATTATTTTATGAGGGTTTTGACACGGATCCGATGTTCATGCTAACATCAGATGGATATTAGAGAGGAACTTTGAGCATGATCCCGACGATAGCTAGATAAGGTGATCCACAACACAATGACGATTTATTTTGCACGATAGTGAGCATCATCTTGAGGAACGTTTGGAAGGCTCGTTGCCACCATGTTCTCAGTGCGGTACCATCGGCCTTATAGGAGGTGCTCGCTAGCATTTGGCTTGACATTATCCACTCTCTTTGGAGTCACTAGGATATGAGGCAATCATAATCTACATCCGTGTACCTCACACACATGAGATGTTTGCAACAAAATCAGCAAAACAATCCATAAAGCTTGCATATATGGGTCTCTTTGAAGGAGTACATCACAATTTTAGGGCTGATTGCAGGAGGGGATTTGAATTCAACATCAACGCAAGGAGTTTTAGCAAGATAGGGATTGCTTGAGGACGGATAAAAGCGATCAATGCTACTCTACGAAAATGCTAATGCTAAATGCAATAACTCAGATGGAAATTGAAAGAGAGGGGGTGGCTTTTTGTTAGAGTTTGGCATCTCAAGTGAACTGCGGAATGTGATCCCATTACTTAGTATGGCTTTTAGGTATTTATTTTACTTATTTGTCAAAGTCTGGGTAGGGTAATTTACTGAGGTGGTATATATGTGACCCCTTGCCCCCCATTGTACATTGTATCAGTTATTCATTGCCACGGTTGATTGGTTCAGGAGACTCTCTCTCTCTCTCTCTCTCTCTCTCTCTCTCTCTCTCTCTCTCTCTGCGCAACAGAAACCCTAGCAGCTCGCCACCAAAGCCTTCCCTTGGGCGAGAGGCCTCCCTGTGGGGAGACGTTAGCCTTAGCGCAGCCTTGCCTGCAGCTGTAAACACCCCCTGTCTCTGGCGTAGCCTACACGGGCAAGCCCCACCTCTCTGGCGTAGCCTGTGCGACAACTTCAACTACTGTACTACGAACAAAAACCGATTGGCGTCCTGCTACTGTACTGCGCAGCAAAAACCGACGGGCGTCCTTGTTCAATGCCGGCAGCGTGTCAGCGTTCTCCTTTGCTCAACTGTTGGCAGCGACGCTAAAGAGGGAGCCCTTCACACAGTGAGCCTTGGCCACGTTCGTAAGGCTCGCTCATAACCCTAAGCCTCAAGTAAGGGGGCATTCTCACCTTCGTGGTAAGATGTCCTCTACACCAATCTCTCGCACCCGCAAGACGTTTCTTGCGGTGGCAGCGGCACCGAAGAAGGACCCTATTGCTCGCCAAGATGCGAGGATCATAGCCCTAGACATAGTTTTTTCATGCGGCAACCATGCGTCTCACTCGAGCGGGTATGGAAGCCCGATATAAGCCCGATTCAGACCCCCCGAAGATTCCATACGTGGAATACCATACGGCACTAAAAAATTAGTGTATATATATATATCTCATAACAAATAGCAATTAAAATTAAAACACTAAACTCTAGAGAGTAGCCCAAAGCCACATAATGCATTAAAACATCATAGAAACTTGAAAATGTAGAATCTAGCTAAATCAAGGAGTCGGGAGCCGAGAAACAGATCAAGATCTCTGATCAATAGATACATCAAATGATCAATGAATCATGATCATACTAGATGGCAAAATATGGAGCCTCCAAAACCAACAAGACTGTGTACTGAGTACTCCAAAATTCAAATGACAAAACATAAATAGAGCCTAGAGGGTGGAGTCCAGCCGCTCCATGCTAAATAGTGAATCCAAAACATAAGTAGACTGTAGAGCTAAGAGGAGTCAGGACCGAGGCTAGAGCAAAATGCAATGAGCTCTAACTCTCATCAAAGGCCACCTCCTCATCATCATCATCATCCTCATCATCACCCTCATCATCCTCATCCTCATCCCAAGCCTCATCCTCAGCAACAGAGCATGAAGTCCCAATATCACTGGGCATGCTAATCGGAAGAGACTCCATAACATCAGCAGTGCTCTGTGCAATAGCCTCCTGAATCTCCTGCAACTCAAGCAAGCGATCCTCATCCTTCTCTTTATTAAGCATCTCCAATGTCACCTCCATTCTCTCATAGCCGCGCTCTTTGATCTTGCATAAGAGCCTCAAGTTGGTGTGTATGTAGACAAGCTTCTCGGTATGAGCAGGAAGTAACCTATTTCTTCTCTTGGTGTGAATGAGAGAGAAGGTGCTCCAATTTCTCTCACATGGAGAGGCACATGTCCCTTGAGAAAGCACCTTAAGTGCAAGAGTCTGCAATGTGGGCGTGCAAGCCCCAAAAGTCTCCCACCATTTTACACCCTCTTGCATTCTCTTTGGATCCTTTGCAATAGGATGAGCAAATGACTTTCTTTCAGTGAGGAAAGTGTCCAACTCATCAATGAGGGTACCTTGCATGGTCAAATCACCCTTGGTATACCTGTCCAAAAATGTCATCCACCCGTCATGAACCTCACTATCATTGAATTGCCCTCTTCCTCGCCATATAGGATGCAACAAGTATCCCACAGCATGCAATGGTGTGTGCATCATATTCCATCTATCAACGCATAGGTCCTTGATCTCTTGCATCCTTGCCGCATCAATACCTTGCATGTTTTGAATTTGCTCAACCATGCGATCCGTAAGCTCATACACAAGCCCCATGGTGGCTCCTTCCCTATCAGCCAAACGAAGTATCTTAAAGATGGGAGCACAAATCTTCAAAATCAACTTGGCCTCTTGCCAAAAGGATGCATTAAACACAATGTCCGAGACCACTATGGCCTTTGCAGTCCTGGATGCCTTCATTTTCACAAATTTTGCATCAATCATAAGCCTACGCACACCTTGCATACATCTCTCATCCACAAGACTAGCCAACATGATGAAGTAGTAGGCAAATCGAGTGGCCGATGGCTTCAACAATTCCTTCTTGCTAAGCATTCGAAACAATGCCAAGACACTGGACTTCCTTGTGACAAATGTGACAACCTTTGTTGCATCTTCAAGAATTTTTGCAATCCAAGGGAGCTTCCCAATATCCTCAAACAAGAGGTCCAAGCAATGGCATGCACACCTCGTGAAAAAAATGTGTTTCCATTTCTCTTCCACAATTTGCCCGGCCCCAACACAATTAGTTGCATTGTCCATGCATACCTGCACAACATTGGAGGGTCCTACCCCAATAATCACATCCTTAAGCTGCTTGAAAATAAATTCTGATGTCTTTGTCTCCCCAGATGTGTCCACAGATTTCAAAAACACAGAACCATGTATAGAGCATGCAAGAAAGTTAATGATAGACCTGCGTCTAGTGTCAGACCATCCATCACATACAATTGTGCATCCATGTTTTTTCCATTTCTCGCGCACACCCATGATCTTATGACCAATGCATTTGACCTCATCATTTAACTCTGTGGTGCGCAAAGCATTGTATGTGGGAGGCACATACGATGGACCAACTTGTCCAATTGCCTTGACTATTTCCAAAAAGAAAGGACTCCGCACTTTCCATTCAGGAATGTCCTCTGCATAAAAAAACCTGCGCAAGGCTTGATCTGCTTGCTTGCGTGCTTGCAAGCTAAATGCACTTGCCAAGGGCCCTTGTGCAACCTTCCTCTTCTTGCTCGAGGACCCCACATTTGATTTGGAAGCCGAAGTCCCATTGGCACTTACATGAGCACTCCCTGATGCATGTGTACTCATTGAGCCTGAGGCAGAGGCATTAGCTCCCAAATCATCCACCAAGGCATCTACAAATGCATTTGGGTCCTTCCCATCATTCTGTACATCTACATGCAATCTTGTGACCACCTCTTTGACGTCCTCTGGCACCAGTCCACATGGGCCTACACCATAGCCAGAGAGGGACAATAAATGTGCACGAATACGGGAGGGACCGCCGTCCCAAGTATGCCCACAATACTTGCATTTACATGTAAATTGCCCTTTCTTTTGAGGCTTCAATTGTTCTACATACTGCCATTCGGGACGCTTCACTCGGCCCATATGGATTCTGCAAACTTGCAAGGTGCACACTGCAAAGTTGCAAACCTTGACAAAGTGGAGGCCTCACGAGTAACGGACGGCGTAGGTGAAGAATCAGCCGCGCGCGGGAGAGTGTATGGGCACTGGGTAGGGCTCCCGGCTCGCGGTCTCGAGTCCTCTCGGCTCTCAAGCTTTGATGGGGGCTCTCTCTGCACAAACGGGATGGCTGCAGGTTTTTCACAATTCGCGCAGAGGCGTTTTGGGCACATTTGACAAATCGGGGGTTTTTTTGCTAGCGCGTCAAAAATCCCCTGCTCGCGTCCGAAAAACTGAACCATGCGGCAACCATGCGCGCACGCGTGAGGAAGCCCGATTAAATCGGACGCGCCTGGAAAAAACTATGGCCCTAGAGGCGCAGATACAAGAGCTCATCGAGGAAAATGCTAAACTCAAGCAGCGTTTGTGCAAGCTTGAGGAAACAAAGGAAGTAGAGAGCCAAGCTCTACTTGTGAAAGCACACGAGGCCGAAAACGCTTTTGCTGAAATTGTCAAAGAAGCCCAGAAAGAAGTCCACGAAGCAACTTGTAAAAGATTCTCAACGAAGTTCAAGCAGCCTTACAAGAAAATCGGCTACAAGAATCTATTAGCCTCAAGGTCCGGATTGGAGGACTCCCCTCACCATGGTGCACAGACGAAGACACTCTTGAAGACGCAATCGCCAAGCTCAATGGCATTCTCCAACCAGTAAAATACACCGTCTCATGGATCAATGACACACATAGAAAGGTGCCACCCAAGCATTGTATCCTTACTCTCAAGGATAAAGAAGAGCGATGGAAAATACTATGCCAGTCTCATCTCCTAAAGGGAACAAAGCTATGGATCGCCGAAGAATTGACCTCGAACCAACTCAAGACCAAAGCAAGTGAACTCAAGAAGATGCACGAAGCTCGCAAACAAGGTAAATGGGCAGTCTATCAAGTGAATGTTGTGGCTGATGCATTGTCAAGAAAGCCACAAATTTCAGCTGTGTCAATTCCTTATGATCATGAGCTTGATGATATGAAGGATTAATATGCTAAAAATGAAGATTTTGCAAGGATCTTTGAACAATCGTTGAATGGACAACACCATGAGCACTATCTCTTTGGAATGGTTTTATGATGATGCATGACAAACTATGTGTCAATAGGCCATTGCGACATAAGGTTATGGTAGAAAGTCATGTCCCATCGTATGCAGGAAATCGTTGTGTAGATACGACAGTGAAAGCGGCCGAGACATTCTTTTAGTGGCCTACTTTGAGGAGAGATGTGGATGCCTTTGTGCGAGCATGCTTAATTTGCCAAAAG
Source organism: Adiantum capillus-veneris (assembly GCF_014529385.1). Classification (NCBI taxonomy): domain Eukaryota; kingdom Viridiplantae; phylum Streptophyta; class Polypodiopsida; order Polypodiales; family Pteridaceae; genus Adiantum; species Adiantum capillus-veneris. Next base: position 14,443,763 of record NC_140955.1, read on the forward strand.
GTCAAGTGACAGGCAAAAGGCACCAGGGTTGTTATAACCATTGCCTATTCCAGATAAGCCATGGGAAAGTATTGCAATGGATTTTATCTTTGATCTTTCGAGAATGTAGACATGAATGATGGTATATGAACCATTGTTTGCAGGTTCAACAAACATGCTCATTTTATTCCAGTTAGGAAGAAGAAAATAAAATCTGATCTGATGGCACGATTGTTGATGTAGGTACAATGTGTTTAAGTACCATGGTATGCCATAGTCAATTGTCAGCGATTGTGATCCTCACATGACAAGTTTGTTATGGAGAGGTTTGTTTGAAAACATGGGAAGAACGCTTAAGTTTTCATTCTCATTTTATTCACAAACTGATGGACAGTAAGAAGAGGCCTGTCATGTGCACATTTAACCCTATGTGTACGTTGACAAGTTACTTCATGACAAGGGTTCATTCCAGTTCAGTTAGCCTAGCTTAGGAAGTGTTCTGGCACTTTTGTGAGTCTGTTCGTAGATCGTGCATACCCAGGCACTTAGAGTAGATGCATATCCTCTGGTTGCACAGAGCATGATCATCATATTTCTATCAGAACCCATCAGGAGCATTTTTACGGTGCATAGAGCTATTTTCCCTATTTTAGTCATTTTTCACTTATTATTTTTAAGTGACTTTTGTTGAAAACTGGGTAGGGCAAATTCACTAAGCAAGTATGTATAGAAACCTAGCGCTAGCCCTTTCTGGCAGAAGAGGCAGCAAGGACCAGACATCCGACAGTGCCCCTTCTCAGCCCTAGCAAATACCATAGCGTTTTTGCTTCAAGACTTAGCCTGGCATTTTGCAATTGCAGACCAGCCCTGGCGACAACAAGACACATCAGATCCACTAGCGTTTTTCCATCAATTCACAAATCAGCCCTAGCGTTAGCAGAACAACAAAATCAGCCCTAGCGTTTTTACATCAGACAGTCAACCCAATGTTTTGCAGATTCTCCGTGATCGAACCAGCAGTTAGACCAGCGTTTTCAGTTTCAGCAGTCAGACTCCGCAGTAGAATCCCCAAACCTAGCAGATCTCACCTTCACGCAACAGATCCTCGCCGCACGGTCAGATCCACCGAAGCTTGCAGATTCAGCCCGGAAAACGCAGATTTCAGTATCTGCGTTTTCAGCGTATCGTCGTCATCGACATAGAGTCAGAATTCAGCAGATAAAGATTTGCAGATTTCAGCCATTAGCGTTTTCAGATTTCAGCCCGTCTCGTCGTTGTCTTCGTCGTCATCGTTGGCACTTTGTTTGTGATCATTTGCACTCTCTCACTAAAGGAACGGAAGGCTCTCTCTTCCGCAAGTAAAAGGAACCCTTGAGCATAGTTCGGAGCACTCATCTTGAGCAAAGTTCAACATTCACATCCGCTGCACCTTACATTGGTATCAGAGCTTTGGCAGTGTTCTGTATCACTAAAGGAAAGAACCACAATTTTTTTTTTGCTTGTTGCGGTCTCACGTAACCTAAGTTCTCTTGGGCGTGTCGATTCCTAATCGTGTTTTTGAAGAATGACAGGAAACCCAAGAAAGAAGGGCCTGTCCAGCCTTCTCTTGTTTCTCTTTTCACTCATTGAGAGCGGACCGTGCACTTAGTGGCCGGCCAATCGACGTGAGGTGGGAAAAAGCAAACTTGGTGTGAGCGCAAGACCGCCAAGGGGTGTGCCCGCGGAAAAGAGAAGAGCTCGGGTAAAGTGAAGATCCTTCTCTAACACAGATTGCAAGCTAAAGAAGAACCTCACGACCCTCAAAAATCTCCAGACCCTCAAGAACCTCAAGACTCAAGACCCCCAAGAACCCGAGAACCCAAGACCCACAAGAACCCAAGTTCCTCGTGAACTTAAGAACCCACGACTTTAGTGGATGGTCATCACCGAAAGTAGAATGGATACTTCGTATGGAGGTGGTGAGCATGGGAATGGCGAAGAAGAGTTTTCTCCACCAGGAGGTTTTTCCGACCCTCCCCCTTCCCCATCTACGCCCAGAATTGCACCAACTCCTATGGAGGTTTTTGACAAGATGATGATGGACAGGAAGTTAGAACGCGAAGCAAGAAGAGCAAAAAGGAAGGCAAAATTTGATCGTGAACACAAAGAAAGAATGGCAGCCATAGAGCGTGAGCGCGAGCAAGCACACTTGGAGGGCGCAGAAAGAAAAGCAGAATTAGATCGCGAACACAGAAAGAAAAGCGATGAGCGACCAACACATGAAAGAGTTGTTGCGACTCCTTTCTAATGTGCAGGCGCAACTTAAAGAGATTCGGGAGAAGGAGACTCTCTCACTCTTGTCTTCTCCAAAGCACGACACACAGGAATTGCATGATTATGATCAGCATGACGATGATAAGCATGATGATTTGCATGATCAAGATGTGATTATTCACGAGCATGATGGTTTACAGGATACAGATGTGATTATTCACGAGCATGAATATTTGCAGGATGATGATGTGATTGTTCACAAGGAAGATGGGCTAGTGGATACTTTGTCTAGTGAAGCTAACCTCATTACAGATTCGATCGATCATGAAGAACCGATCTTGGCTCTTGAGTCGAGGTCCAAAGAACCCCCACAGGAAGTATTATGTGTTCAAATGATTAGTCAGCACGCATTGTTCGAGTGTTTCATTCGTAATGCTTGCCTGTATTTTAGTCACCGTTCTTATGTGATCCCTTTTCACAGGCATGCCATATTGCATGATGAACACGATTCACTCATGAATGAGCACGGATGTATGTGGATCACTCAAAAAGATGAAATGTTTGCATTCAAGGAATTCACATTCCATTTCTCTTCCTTGGCATGACACAGTATCCGAATTGAGCCGTGGGTGTAGATACTTAAGAGCCGATTTTCAAAGGCTAAGAGGAGTGGCAACTAAGGTTTTGTATTGCCAAAGCATATACTAAGTATAAACATAAATTTTGTTAACATGGCTGACAATAATCAAGAGAGTAGAATGAACATTGATAGCTTTGATTTTGCACATGAAGGTGCTAATGATGATGCTCCCATGTTTGTGAATTATCTCGTCACTAGGTTGCAACAAGCTATGGGCATTCGACCCCATTGTTTGCGTGTGTTTGATGAACAGTTTGGCACTCCGTCTCTATGTTCATCTACATTGCATGTACAATCTTTTAGGAAGATTAGAATTTGTTTAGTCACTTTACATGGAATGGGTATGTTCATGTTTTTGTGCTGGAAGTGGTTTCAGGAATTTTCATCCTCGGAGATTCTTGAAGAAAGTAGCCGCATGACTATAGACGAAGTTGAAGAATTGAAGGAGCCCCAGATGACTTTGTGTCGCTTTCGGTGCAGCCCAAAGAAGCAAGCTTTGCAGACCTTTATGAAGTTCAAGTATTGCACGACCCACACATCAGAGTGGGCCGGCGAAGAGTCCTTTCCAGGATTCCGGACGCTGTTGGCAATCTCCCTCGACGCCATACAGTTCGGTACCAGTACCTCACTTTGAAAAGGAGGGGATGTCACGTGCACATCTAACCCTATGTGCACGTGGACAAGCTACTTCATGCCAAGGGTTCAGTCCAATTGAGTTAGCCTAGCTTAGGAAGTGTTCTGACACTTTTGTGAGTCTGTTCGTAGATCGTGCATGCCCAAGCACTGAGTAGATGCATATCCTTTGGTTGCACACAGTATGATCATCAAATTTCCGTCAGAAACCATCAGAAGCATTTGGGTCATCACTCTCAATTCTAGAGATTGAAGCCCTAGGGAGACCTTGTACTCTACTAGAAATAGTGTTGTGCAAAACAACTGGATTGATTTTAGGGATAGAAGGCGGATCTGAACGAGAACCTTTAGGAATCCAAATTCTTTTAAACTGACTTGAAGGGAGAACTAACTCGGGTTTGGGATGCCTTCGCCAAAGCATAGGTTTCTTATGGTAAATTGTCTTATTTTTACGTAAAGAAGACTTTCCTTCCAAGTTGAACCCTTTAGGGGAAAAAGTATGCAAAGTTCTCATCCAAAACATCTCTCGAGGCCATGTTGATTTATAGAACTCTTTAGAGTTTCTAAAATTACCTTCTATGTGCTCAATGGGAAAACAACGGAAAGACTCAAACCCATGTTTTGCTATTGCCGCATACAAGGGTTTCACACTTTCATGTACGGTGCTCTTACTTTGAACTTTTCTCGCTTCTCTTACATGTTCCTGAAAACGAACAAAAGCTGTTCGAAAGGTTTGGCCAACATACATCATAGAACTATCGTGAATATTATAAATAACATAAATAACTTGAGAGGTATGAACCGGACTTAGAGGACAATCTACCGCAAGATGTTTTTTCCTTAAACGCCTCAAACGATTGAGGGCTTTTATGGAAGAACTTGTGTAATGAGTACTAACTAAGACATTCTTAAAAGAAGCCCAATGAATAGGACCATCACCAAAAACATGCAAATTCTTCAAATTAGACTTAGTTAAAAACTTAAATCTTTCTTGATACAGACTATGACTACTTCTAGCCATAGAATTTTTGCTTATAGAGATTTCAAACGGAGATTGATTTACTTATCTAGCGCCATGGAATTGGGTTCTTTTTCTTATAAAATATTTGAAAGGTATAATATAAGGATCCTATTTAAGCTCTTGTATACCCTTGAGAACTACTCTTATGAAGATTTGGAGCTAAGAGAGTCTCATAGTACTCAACTTCGAGTACTGTTAGGCAAATTTCTGAAGTCCAAATGTCCTAGTCTGAAAAATCCCTTGGTTGGAAAGAAAGATTTGTTGATAACTATCTTTATCTCCCCTGACTTAGACAAGATTGGATTAAGCTCTATTTTGAGATCTCAAGAAGCTTTGGATGCTCTCCCTCCTTGTGTGAGAAAGGTATGGAACCATCCTGTCGTAGCTTTCAAATATGTGAAAACTTTAGGACAAAAAGCTTTCAACTATAGTGACATAGGACGTAATCTTAAAAAGCAAGAGAGGCTTGCAATCTCAAGTATTGATTGCCCTTGTAGTAAAACTGCCTTTTCTTCTTACGTAAATGGAGCTTTGGGTCATGTAGTTACTGCCGATTGTTCTATCCTTCCTTCGGATTCTTTGAAAGACCTTTTCTCAAGAGGTACTAAATATAGGCTCCCTTCCTCAAACGACTCTTGCCTTCTCAAAGCCATAGAAAAAGGAATTTCTAGTTTCGTAGTAAAGTTTGAGGAGTCTTTAGGAGTTCAAGGTATTTTTACCCATTGGAAGTCTGTAATCCTCAAGAAAGCTTCTTTGAAATTAGCATCTTGCTCTCGGAAAGTTTCTTCAAGAAGGAATAGCTTATCTTCTTCTGATCGTGATGCTCTTAGGAAATTTCATCGTGATTTTGTAATCTCTTATGTAGATAAGTGCTCTAATAACTTTGTTGTTACGTGCAAAAAGTTCTATTTAGAATGCTTGTTAGGTGAAGTAAATTCTCAGACTTACAGTGATTGTGATCTTTCAATGCAAGAGGTTATCTTGAAACATCAAGACTTTTGTAAGTCTTTTGGTTTTAAGTGCCAGCCTAAATTACCTTTTTTATATACCGTTTGGAAGTTCCACAAGAACCCTATAAAGCCTAGATTTATAGTTGCTTCTTGTAACACCTCTTTGACCGAGGTTTCCAAATGGCTTAGTTATTGTTTCAAAGCCATTTTACCTAGCGTAAATGAATTGTGGAATAATATGCTAAAGGAAGCAGACGTACCTACCGATTCAAGTTGGATTTTAAATGATTCAGTAGGTGTGATTCCTGTTTTAAAGTTTTTGAACTCTTCAAGAAGCCTTAAGGAGAAATCTTCTCCTTTATGTCTCCAAACTTTTGACTTTACAACGCTATACACGAAGCTAAATTTGGAGGACCTTAAATTTAGAGTCAAGTCTCTTATTTCAAAAGTTTTTGCGTACAAGCTTGAGAAGGATAGGTACAAGGCATTGCTAGTAGAAAAGTCAGCCTTGAACTTTGACTTCTTATGGCTGAAAAATAAGAATGTAGATGTAGACAAAGGAAGAAAGAGATTCACCAGGATTGTAGATGACATTGAAATCATATCTTGGTTAGATTTTCTTTTGGACAATTTATATATAACCATCGGCGACTCTTTTCAAGCAAACAATTGGTATCCCTATGGGTACCAATTGTGCTGTTTTTCTTGCTAATTTCTATCTTTTTACTTATGAGTTTGATTTTATGGAGCGTCTTGTCCTTGCTAACACTTGCCCAATATTTTTGCACAGGTTATGCAATGTAAGACGCTTTGTAGATGATCTTTTTGTCCCTGACGTTCCTTCTTTTCAAGATTTTATGTACTTGAATTCGAGTTCTGTAGGCGGAGGGATTTATCCCAAGGAGTTTTGTGAACTTAATTGTACCACAAATAGTGATTGTTGTGCCTTTTTAGACCTTAAGATTTTTCAGACTCCCTTGGGATTAGAAGCAGATATCTATGATAACCGCCTTGAACCAAAATATGCCAATCTAAAAATCATCCGCATGCCTCACATTTCTTCGAACATTTCTCTTTTAGCTAAGTACGGTGTCATTTGCTCTCAACTATTTAGATTTTCTCGTCTTTGTTCTAGTAAATCTACTTTTGTTGTTCAATCTTGCCATCTTATTTCTTTACTAGTTGAAAAAGGATACTCATTCAAAAGAATCATGAAAAAAGTTCGTTCATTTTTGCATCGTAGTAAGTTTATTTTTAGTGTTTCTTCCTTTGGAATGTTCAAGATAATCAGTAGTAAATTCAATAGAAGTGGGGAGCTAAAAAGCCGACTTATTGTTTGACTTAATAACACCTTATGTTGTTGTTTTGATCTTTAGCGTTTCTAGTATTTTCACTATAGCTTGACAATTGCTAGCCTTTATCATGGCTGAGTATGCCCATCACCTCCGGAGGGTGATAGAAACTCAGCTCGTTGGTTTTGTAGAGTACGTTCAAAGCATGAATGACCTCTATATAAACCTGCACCTACTCTTGGGCATTGACGACGTGAGTAGGGATGTCATAGCTGTTGTCCAAGCTATGCATGATAAAGGTGATAATCTTATTCTTCCTGTTTGGACAAGCAGTGAAGTTGAGATCTCATATTGTCAAGTTTGGTTCTTTGCTCTTCGTAGGTTTGTAGTAGTATTCATTTTTCGATTTCATATTTAGCTTACCTGAGGACTTGAGAATGTGTTCCGTTATAAGTTGTTGTGTGAAGTTTGATTTCTAGGATTAAGTTTTTAAGATGTCTTATCCTTTTTTTACTTAAAGTTGAGTACTTGTTTTAAGCCAAGTAAGTTGCGTCAACTTATTTTACACATGCCTTTTCTAAAAACATTTTTTAGTTAATAATGTTTTGTTTTATCTAGTTTTGTTTCGAAGCAAACAAAGTGATTTAGTTAGTTAGTTAGTTTGTTTTTGTTTTTCTTTTCTTTTCGTGTGTCCCTTGCTTTTATAGTTTTATGAGTGCTTTATTCCCTCTTATAATTCCTGAGTTCAGACTATTCTGAACTTATGAAGGTATATATTTTTACAGTGCATAGACCTATTTTCCCTATTCTAGTCATTTTCACTTATTAGATGTCACGTGCACATCTAACCCTATGTGTATGTGGACAAGCTACTTCATGACAAGGGTTCAGTCCAGTTCAGTTAGCCTAGCTTAAGAAGTGTTCTAGCACTTTTGTGAGTCTGTTCGCAAACCGTGCATGCCTAGGCACTTAGAGTAGATGCATATCCTCTGGTTGTACACAGCATGATCATCAGATTTCCATCAGAACCCATCAGGAGCATTTTTACAATGCATAGACCTATTTTCCCTATTTTAGCCGTTTTCACATATTATTATTAAGCGACTTTTGTTGTGAAACTGGGTAGGGCAATTTGACAAGCAAGTATACAAGAAAACCCAACGCTAGCACTTTCTGGCAGAAGAGGCAGCAACGACTAGACATCCGATAGTGCACCTTCTCAGCAAGACCCCCTCAAACAGATACCATAGCGTTTTTGCTTCAAGACTCAGCCTGGCGTTTTGCAGTTGCAGATCAGCCCTGGCGACAGTAAGACACATTAGATCCACTAGCGTTTTTCCATCAGTTCACAGATCATCCCTAGCGTTAGCAGAACAACAGAATCAGCCCTAGCGTTTTTGCATCAGGCAATCAACCCAACGTTTTGCAGATTCTCCGCGATGGAACGAGCAGTTAGACCAACGCTTTAAGTTTTCAGCAGTCTGACTCCCTAGTAGAACCCCCAAACCTCGCAGATCTCACCTTCCCGCAACTAATCTCGCCGCACGGTCAGATCCACCGAAGTTTGCAGATTCAGCCCGGAAAACACAGATTTCAGCATCTGCGTTTTCAGCGTGTCGTCGTCACATAGTCGTCGTCACCGACAGAGTTAGAATTCAGCAGATAAAGATTTGCAGATTTCAGCCATTAGTGTTTTCAGATTTCAGCCCGCCGTCTTGTCGTCGTCCTCATCGTTGTCGACATCGTCGGCAAGTCCAAAACCCAGTAGAGATTTGTGCAATCAATAGTAGACCGCTCTCGCCATAGAGAGTGGGGCCTTCGGAGGAGGGTTTGACAACATTCTGGTGTCATATTCTTCTCTCTCTATCTCTTAGTCTCACTACTTTCATTCACAGTGTTTACCACTTTGTTTGTGATCATTTGCACTATTTCACTAAAGGAACGGAAGGCTCTCTCTACTGTAAGTAAAAGGAACCCTTGAGCACAGTTTGGAGCACTCATCTTGAGGAAAGTTCAACAGTCACTTCCGTTGCACCTTACAAGGCCAATTTTACTGCCTTAGACCTACTTAAATGCTATGTATCAAAAAATAAAGTCAAGTGAGAACATTATTTACCTCCGCTTGAGTATGCATACAACAATACAGTGCATGAAATTGTTGAGGGTGGCAAAACGGTTTCTCTCATTTTGCACACAAAAGGCACGATTTTTGAAACAGATCAATATGTAGAAAATATGGATGAAATGCATAAGAAAATTAAGCTTGCCTTGGAGAAGACTCTGGCAAAGCAGAAAAGGGTTGCTGATCGTCATTGACGTGAACTCTTGTCTTCTCTTGGTGATTGGGTTCTATTGCAATTTGAAAAGGAAAGATTAAAGAAAATGAAGGGCAAGGAGAGATTGTTTTCCAAGCTCAATGTAATGTGCAACGGAAGTGTATGATGTGTATGGCTCAGGATGAGTGAACAGTAAGTGCTCAAGGTTCCTTTTACCTAGAGAAAGGGAGAGCCTTCCTCGACTTAATGAGAGTAAATGTGCAATGAACAAACATGAGAGTGGGAGGCAATTGTGAGTGAGTGCTCAAGAGAGTGCTAGTGTAACCGGTCTGTTCAATCCGAAAAAGGCGGTAGACTTTACTTTAAACCTTGATTTAGCTTTCACCCATTATTAGTCGTCTATTTTACCTGTACTTTCAAGACACAACAAAGGGGAGAGGGATACAGGCTGCTAGATCGCACTTGTATGAGTAGACGGACACCAGATTGGCCCCTAACTTAGGCGCCCCTTTCGGTATTTCTTTATTGTTCAAAAGAGGGAATAAATGCTGTGGTTCCCTACAAGCTGCCCCGCACAAACTCGGCTGAATTTCCACTGTTCCAGCCCGATTTCGGCAGCATAACTGTTCTAAACCCTTCACAGTCAGTATTCCCACGCATTGATTGACTTTCCCGACGCATACGGGCACTTTGCAAAACCTGGCGAGAATCTGCAGCACGCTGAATTCTCTGTTTTCAGCCCTGAAAATGCGCCAGATCACCTGTACAGCGGTCCCCATGCGTCCCCGAACCTCCTGGGGGTATTAGGGTCCGTTTAGGGCCAAAACCCTAAACCTGCAAAAATACACAGCAGGCTGTAATTTACTGCTTTGGGCTCCGTTTCGCGTGCCGGTTGCATCCGTAGCAAGTCCTCGAGCTCCCGCACCTGTAGGGCTACTTGCCCTTTGAATCGGACGAGATTTCTGGCGTGAAACCTCTCCGAATTCACTTGTACCTGCGGGGGGATTAGCCGCTAGCTAATCCAGTACCTGTGCAAGAGGCTCTTGCCTCGGCAATCGCGCATGAACCCACACAACTGTACATTGGTCAAATGAAGAGCCCACTAGTGGGGCATAACATACTGCCAAAGGGGAGAGAGAGGGCAGTGCGTAGCGTGCAGGGCATCACTCCTGGCACCGCACTGTGCATAAGAGGGAAAGCAAGCACTCCATAGCTCTTAACCTGTGACAAAAACTGAAAATGAGGCTCTCCCCCTCCTAAATTCAGCGCCACTTCTTGTTGCATGAGGCAAGTGCACCAGAAGGTGCCACTTGGCACATTTATAAGCATTTTCCCGTTTCGGGGTTGCCGTCTAAAAATATCCCAACCGGTTGCCCAGTTGACTTTACGACAGAGTAAGAAAATGTTCCCTTTGTCATTCCGGAGGTAATGACGTCAACACATTTTCAGGTCCCAAAATAGCAGTTCCCTAAATTTTAGGAGATGCTGCCATTGTATCTTTCTAGGTCATCCGACCCTCTTTGTACACTGCGGCCACATCCAGAACTGAAATGTAGCCTCTGTAGCAAAGGATTCCACTTTGGCTAGTCAATGATCCCACTTGGCTAACCATAGTCCTTGTCCAACCTTAGTGCTCTCTTGCCCTCAGGCCTGGACTCCCTCTGGACAGTTCCACACTAGCTATGCAATGCAGGGCCGTTAGATTTCCCGAGGGGTGTTTCCAAAAAGTGAAAGTAAATAGATAATAAGAAAGAAATCAACAAAAAGGGAAAAAGTGATTTAATCCCGTCGATGGAACCATGTAACCGGCCTGTTCAATCCGAAAAGGGCGGTAGACTTTAATTTAAACCTTGATTTAGCTTTCACCCATTATTAGTCGTCTATTTTACCTGTACTTTCAAGACACAACAAAGGGGAGAGGGATACAGACTGCTAGATCGCACCTGTATGAGTAGACGGACACCAGATTCTAACTTAGGCGCCCCTTTCGGTATTTCTTTATTGTTCAAAAGAGGGAATAAACGCTGTGGTTCCCTACAAGCTGCCCCGCACAAACTCGGCTGAATTTCCACTGTTCCAGCCCGATTTCGGCAGCATAACTATACTAGAACCCTTCACAGTCAGTATTCCCACGCATTGACTGACTTTCCCGACGCATACGGGCACTTTGCAAAACCTGGCGAGAATCTGCAGCATGCTGAATTCTCTGTTTTCAGCCCTGAAAATGCGCCAGATCATCTGTACAGCGGTCCCCTTGCGTCCCCGAACCTCCTGGGGGTATTAGGGTCCGTTTAGGGCCAAAACCCTAAACTTGCAAAAATACACAGCAGGCTGTAATTTACTGCTTGGGGCTCCGTTTCGCGTGCCGGTCGCATCCGTAGCAAGTCCTCGAGCTCCCGCACGTGTAGGGCTACTTGCCCTTTGAATCGGACGAGATTTCTGGCGTGAAACCTCTCCGAATTCACTTGTACCTGCGGGGGGATTAGCCGCTAGCTAATCCAGTACCTGTGCAAGAGGCTCTTGCCTCGGCAATCGCGCATGAACCCACACAACTGTACATTGGTCAAATGAAGAGCCCACTAGTGGGGCATAACATACTGCCAAAGGGGAGAGAGAGGGCAGTGCGTAGCGTGCAGGGCATCACTCCTGGCACCGCACTGTGCATAAGAGGGAAAGCAAGCACTCCATAGCTCTTAACCTGTGACAAAAACTGAAAATGAGGCTCTCCCCCTCCTAAATTCAGCGCCACTTCTTGTTGCATGAGGCAAGTGCACCAGAAGGTGCCACTTGGCACATTTATAAGCATTTTCCCGTTTCGGGGTTGCCGTCTAAAAATATCCCAACCGGTTGCCCAGTTGACTTTACGACAGAGTAAGAAAATGTTCCCTTTGTCATTCCGGAGGTAATGACGTCAACACATTTTCAGGTCCCAAAATAGCAGTTCCCTAAATTTTAGGAGATGCTGCCATTGTATCTTTCTAGGTCATCCGACCCTCTTTGTACACTGCGGCCACATCCAGAACTGAAATGTAGCCTCTGTAGCAAAGGATTCCACTTTGGCTAGTCAATGATCCCACTTGGCTAACCATAGTCCTTGTCCAACCTTAGTGCTCTCTTGCCCTCAGGCCTGGACTCCCTCTGGACAGTTCCACACTAGCTATGCAATGCAGGGCCGTTAGATTTCCCGAGGGGTGTTTCCAAAAAGTGAAAGTAAATAGATAATAAGAAAGAAATCAACAAAAAGGGAAAAAGTGATTTAATCCCGTCGATGGAACCATGTAACCGGCCTGTTCAATCCGAAAAGGGCGGTAGACTTTAATTTAAACCTTGATTTAGCTTTCACCCATTATTAGTCGTCTATTTTACCTGTACTTTCAAGACACAACAAAGGGGAGAGTGATACAGGCTGCTAGATCGCACCTGTATGAGTAGACGGACACCAGATTCTAACTTAGGCGCCCCTTTCGGTATTTCTTTATTGTTCAAAAGAGGGAATAAACGCTGTGGTTCCCTACAAGCTGCCCCGCACAAACTCGGCTGAATTTCCACTGTTCCAGCCCAATTTCGGCAGCATAACTATACTAGAACCCTTCACAGTCAGTATTCCCACGCATTGACTGACTTTCCCGACGCATACGGGCACTTTGCAAAACCTGGCGAGAATCTGCAGCATGCTGAATTCTCTGTTTTCAGCCCTGAAAATGCGCCAGATCATCTGTACAGCGGTCCCCTTGGGTCCCCGAACCTCCTGGGGGTGTTAGGGTCCGTTTAGGGCCAAAGCCCTAAACCTGCAAAAATACACAGCAGGCTGTAATTTACTGCTTGGGGCTCCGTTTCGCGTGCCGGTCGCATCCGTAGCAAGTCCTCGAGCTCCCGCACGTGTAGGCCTACTTGCTCTTTGAATCGGACGAGATTTCTGGCGTGAAACCTCTCCGAATTCACCTGTACCTGCGGGGGGATTAGCCGCTAGCTAATCCAGTATCTGTGCAAGAGGCTCTTGCCTCGGCAATCGCGCATGAACCCACACAACTGTACATTGGTCAAATGAAGAGCCCACTAGTGGGGCATAACATACTGCCAAAGGGGAGAGAGAGGGCAGTGCGTAGCGTGCAGGGCATCACTCCTGGCACCGCACTGTGCATAAGAGGGAAAGCAAGCACTCCATAGCTCTTAACCTGTGACAAAAATTGAAAATGAGGCTCTCCCTCTCCTAAATTCAGCGCCACTTCTTGTTGCATGAGGCAAGTGCACCAGAAGGTGCCACTTGGCACATTTATAAGCATTTTCCTGTTTCGGGGTTGCCGTCTAAAAATATCCCAACCGGTTGCCCAGTTGACTTTACGACAGAGTAAGAAAATGTTCCCTTTGTCATTCCGGAGGTAATGACGTCAACACATTTTCAGGTCCCAAAATAGCAGTTCCCTAAATTTTAGGAGATGCTGCCATTGTATCTTTCTAGGTCATCCGACCCTCTTTGTACACTGCGGCCACATCCAGAACTGAAATGTAGCCTCTGTAGCAAAGGATTCCACTTTGGCTAGTCAATGACCCCACTTGGCTAACCATAGTCCTTGTCCAACCTTAGTGCTCTCTTGCCCTCAGGCCTGGACTCCCTCTGGACAGTTCCACTCTAGCTATGCAATGCAGGGCAGTTAGATTTCCCGAGGGGTGTTTCCAAAAAGTGAAAGTAAATAGATAATAAGAAAGAAATCAACAAAAAGGATAGATAGTAGTCACACGCTGGTGACAGCTAGAGAGAGAGAAGAGACGACACCAGATGGGGTCCCAAACCCCCCTCCAAGGGCCCTCCCTCTCTATTGCTAGAGAGGTATTTGCTTTAGATTGCATAAAGTTTGGTACAATGCTTTTAGATGCTGTGGTACTTGATGATGACTATGTCGACGACGATGATGGAGACTATGACGATGGCAACGAAGGTGTTGTCGTCAAGATAGGGATTTGCGATGACGAAGCTAAATTTGGAGGACCTTAAATTTAGAGTCAAGTCTCTTATTTCAAAAGTTTTTGCGTACAAGCTTGAGAAGGATAGGTACAAGGCATTGCTAGTAGAAAAGGCAGCCTTGAACTTTGACTTCTTATGGCTGAAAAATAAGAATGTAGATGTAGACAAAGGAAGAAAGAGATTCACCAGGATTGTAGATGACATTGAAATCATATCTTTGTTAGATTTTCTTTTGGACAATTTATATATAACTATCGGCGACTCTCTTTTCAAGCAAACAATTGGTATCCCTATGGGCACCAATTGTGCTGTTTTTCTTGCTAATTTCTATCTTTTTACTTATGAGTTTGATTTTATGGAGCGTCTTGTCCTTGCTAACACTTGTCCAATATTTTTGCACAAGTTATGCAATGTAAGACGCTTTGTAGATGATCTTTTTGTCCCTGACGTTCCTTCTTTTCAAGATTTTATGTACTTGAATTCGAGTTCTGTAGGCGGAGGGATTTATCCCAAGGAGTTTTGTGAACTTAATTGTACCACAAATAGTGATTGTTGTGCCTTTTTAGACCTTAAGATTTTTCAGACTCCCTTGGGATTAGAAGTAGATATCTATGATAAGCGCCTTGAACCAGAATATGCCAATCTAAAAATCATCCGCATGCCTCACATTTCTTCGAACATTTCTCTTAGCTAAGTATGGTGTCATTTGCTCTCAACTATTTAGATTTTCTCGTCTTTGTTCTAGTAAATCTACTTTTGTTGTTCAATCTTGCCATCTTATTTCTTTACTAGTTGAAAAAGGATACTCATTCAAAAGAATCATGAAAAAAGTTCGTTTATTTTTGCATCGTAGTAAGTTTATTTTTAGTGTTTCTTCCTTTGGAATGTTCAAGATAATCAGTAGTAAATTCAATAGAAGTGGGGAGCTAAAAAGCCCACTTATTGTTTGACTTAATAACACCTTATGTTGTTGTTTTGATCTTTAGCGCTTCTAGTATTTTCACTATAGCTTGACAATTGCTAGCCTTTATCATGGCTGAGTATGCCCATCACCTCCGGAGGGTGATAGAAACTCAGCTCGTTGGTTTTGTAGAGTACGTTCAAAGCATGAATGACCTCTATATAAACTTGCACCTACTCTTGGGCACTGACGACGTGAGTAGGGATGTCATAGCTGTTGTCCAAGCTATGCATGATAAAGGTGATAATCTTATTCTTCCTGTCTGGACAAGCAGTGAAGTTGAGATCTCATATTGTCAAGTTTGGTTCTTTGCTCTTCGTAGGTTTGTAGTAGTATTCATTTTTCGATTTCATATTTAGCTTACCTGAGGACTTAAGAATGTGTTCCGTTATAAGTTGTTGTGTGAAGTTTGATTTCTAGGATTAAGTTTTTAAGATGTCTTATCCTTTTTTTGCTTAAAGTTGAGTACTTGTTTTAAGCCAAGTAAGTTGCGTCAACTTATTTTACACATGCCTTTTCTAAAAACAGTTTTTAGTTAATAATGTTTTGTTTTATCTAGTTTTGTTTCGAAGCAAACAAAGTGATTTAGTTAGTTAGTTTGTTTGTTTTTGTTTTTCTTTTCTTTTCTTTTTGTGTGTCCCTTGCATTTATAGTTTTATGAGTGCTTTATTCCCTCTTATAATTCATGAGTTCAGACTATTCTGAACTTATGAAGGTATATTTGCGATGACGATGTCGACGACGACGGCGTCAAGGTTGAAAACTAAAAACGCTAGATGCTCTACTGGGGATTTTCTACTGTGGGGGTACTGCGACCTGGATCTATAACCGCTTCGCTGGGCTAGGGCTGAAATGTAGAAACGTTGGCTGAAATCTGAAAACGCTAGGTTGATCTGGGTCTTGACTAGGAAATTGGCGAGGATGTGCAACCAAGTGGGTGTCACAAATTGCTCACATGTCAGCCATTGAAGAACGGAGCCAACCTTCAGATCCCGACCAAGGGGCCAAAACCCTAAGAAGAAGTAGAAGAAGAAGAAGTTTTACAGACTTACAAAGTCTTGAGGAGTGTCCTATTTTTAAAGAAGAGTTCCCACCAACTTATAGAACCCCGTCTGATGGGGCCCAAGTGACATAAGGCATTAAAAATAAAGCAAAACACACTCAGAAGACTTGGTACATCAAAATATGATGACGTGGCACCTGTACGGACGTTCTGTAATTTGCGGCGGATTTTTAAGAAAATCTCAAAATTTTAGGAAAGTGTTTTTTTGGATCAACTTTTTATATTTGATGCTTTTAGGCTTTAGGCCTTTAAATATGAGCCTTGGGGGCCCTCTCTTGCACTCTTCAACGCGTAGATTGTAGAGGAGGTGCTCCCCGACTGTTGTACTTTGCGAATTAGCAATAATAAAGAAATATCGAAAGGGGCGTCATCATTTGGGGCTAGTGCTCTCTTTGGGTGGAACTTAGCCGCGTCATGCATCTTTTTTAGTTCAGTTGTCATTTGAAGTGCTTAAAGTTTTTCGATCTATTCTTTTCTATTGGCAACGGTATCAAAGCATCAAGCGTGTGTTTTTATGAAAGCATACCGATTCTACCAAAGAGCAGACAGAGCAAGGTGGCGCTGCTAGAAATTGTATTGAAGAATCTTCGTGTCCCGAACCCGGACTTATTAGGCACTTGTGACAGTGGTATCAAAGCATCAAGCGTGTGTTTTTCTGAAAGCATACCGATTCTACCAAAGAGTAGACAGAGCAAGGTGGTGCTGCCAGAAATTGTATTGAAGAATCTTCGTGTCCCGAACCCGGACTTATTAGGCACTCCCACCCTACCAAAGAGCAGACAGAGCAAGGTGGCGCTGCCAGAAATTGTATTGAAGAATCTTCGTGTCCCGAACTCAGACTTATTAGGCACTCCCACCCTTACTTCATCGCGCATGGGACGTGCTCTTGTCTTCATCGCTCATGTCTTACAGGGCATAAGCCAAAAAGATCACTTGCAAGAGAAGGACCCAAGATTTGTTTGGAGTCACTGTTTTTCTAAAAGTAGTGCCATGCAGATGTTGATGTCTATAGCTACCAAGCCGCACACTCCAAGGACTTGGCAAGCTTTCAAGAAAATTTTTGCTCGAAGCTATATGGTTTCTGACATCTTCCTTCAGAGTGAAACTTCTGGCAGAGTGGGGTATCCTGAAATGCTTGCCATGGAAACCCTAGCAGATTATATCTTGAAATTTCGCGACATCTCTCAGTAGATGTCTCTTCTCGAGCTGATAACCTTGGAGGTCCGATGTGATTGCTATGTCTTGGGACTACCATCGCCGCTAGAAGAACATTGTCTGTCCAAGAACTAATGGACCATACTGTGGTCGGCTACGACCTTATGAAAGGAACCTAACCCTAAGTTTTGGTGCAGGCTTCAAGATGGAAAGTCAGTCGACTTTTTGAGCTCGACTGATGTCAAGATTGCTTTTTAAATTTGAGTTCTGCTTGAGAACTTGTTTGGTGATCCTGTTTGATATTTATTTGGAATGGATGGTATCTGTTTTGCACCTGTCTTGATGCAGATTTGAATTGTTTGACTCTGGTTTTCTACTGGTTTCATTGATTGGTGATTGTACTCCCGTGTGGAGAAGTGAGAAATATTGTTTTGGTATTATTTGAACCTCGAAACGACGTAGGCCGATGTCTGGGCAGCGTTGCGTTGTATGTTTAAAAACCTCGAAACGACGTAGGCGGTTGTCTGGGAGTGTTTCTTTGTGAATGAAAACCTCGGAACTACGCAGACTGATGTTTGGGGAGCGTTTCGTTGTATGCTAGAAAAACTTCCGAACGATGTAGGCCGATCTCCGGGGAGCGTTTGGTTGTATGCTTGAACCTCCAAGCGACGCAAACTGCGGTCTGGGGAGCATTTGGTTGCACAGTCCTTTGAGCTCATGGCCCGGACCTTTTTAGGTTATTTGCGGGGGAAGTGACGAGGTAGTCGTTGCGTAGCTTCATACTACAGACCGTTTGTCTTGGGGAGTGCTCAGCAACGCTGTTCGTTGTGTCTTGTAACATGCATATTGTGTTGCATTGTGATGTGCCAACCATTGAATATTCTTAATTGTATGAGATTGCTTGGGTATGTAATTGTAGTGCATCAAGACACCTGTGGAAGATCAATGCAGTCTGGGTGTGATGGCTAATTTTAGTACGCCGGAATATCAAGAGTTCCGATCTGGACGAAAGGAGAAGCCAACTCCTTGATCAATAGAGTCGAAAGGAGAAGCCAACTCCTTGATCAAAAGAGTCGAAAGGAGAAGCCAACTCCTTAACAAAAAAAGAGCAAACTGATTGTTCCTCAGATTGTCCCCCGGAACGACCCTCGGAAACTTTTGAGCTAACTTAAGTTGTTTTACAAATATGCTGTAATCACTGACAATCACTTGCTTTCAAGAAGGGGGGATGCCACAAACTGTTGACGTGTCAAGCCACTGAAGAACGGAGCCAACCTTCAAATCCCGGCCAAGGGGCCAAAACCCTAAGAAGGACCAGCAATAGAAGAAGAAGAAGAAGTTTTACAGACTTACGAAGTCTTGACGAGTGGCCTATTTTTAAAGAAGAGTTCCCACCAACATACGTGACCTGGTCCGATGGGGCCCAAGTGACATAAAGGCATAAAAAATAAAGCAAATTACACTTAGAAGACTTTGCACATCAAAATATGATGATGTGGCACCTGTACGGACGTTTCGCAATTTGCGGCGGATTTTAAAGAAAATCTCAAAATTTTAGGAAAGTGTTTTTTCTGGGGTCAGCTTTTCATATTTGATTCTTTTAGGCTTTAGGCTTTTAAATATGACCTTATGAAAGGAACCTAACCCTAAGTTTTGGTGCAGGCTCTCTGTCGTTCCCAGCATGTGGTGCATCAATTAGGTGGCCATGGTGATGCCTACGCGTGGCTCTTGCCCGATGGTACGCGGCCCTTGCCCGACCATGTAACATGGCTAATATTTGGAAGGGATAAGCACCTCCCCCTGTGGGCCCTCTGGTGTGTCGAAAAAAAAGAAGTTTTGGTGCAGGCTTCAAGATGGAAAGTCAGTCGACTTTTTGAGCTCGACTGATGTCAAGATTGCTTTTTAAATTTGAGTTCTGCTTGAGAACTTGTTTGGTGATCCTGTTTGATATTTGTTTGGAATGGATGGTATCTGTTTTGCATCTGTCTTGATGCAGATTTGAATTGTTTGACTCTGGTTTTCTACTGGTTTCATTGATTGGTGATTGTACTCCCGGGTGGAGAAGTGAGAAATATTGTTTTGGTATTATTTGACCTCGAAACGACGTAGGCCGATGTCTGGGCAACGTTGCGTTGTATGTTTAAAAACCTCGAAACGACGTAGGCGGGTTGTCTGGGAGCGTTTCTTTGTGAATGAAAACCTCGGAACTACGCAGGCTGATGTTTGGGGAGCGTTTCGTTGTATGCTAGAAAAACCTTCGAACGATGCAGGCCGATCTCCGGGGAGCGTTTGGTTTATGCTTGAACCTCCAAGCGACGCAAACTGCGGTCTGGGGAGCATTTGGTTGCACAGTCCTTTGAGCTCATGGCCCGGACCTTTTTAGGTTATTTGCGGGGGAAGTGACGAGGTAGTCGTTGCGTAGCTTCATACTACAGACCGTTTGTCTTGGGGAGTGCTCAGCAACGCTGTTCGTTGTGTCTTGTAACATGCATATTGTGTTGCATTGTGATGTGCCAACCATTGAATATTCTTAATTGTATGAGATTGCTTGGGTATGTAATTGTAGTGCATCAAGACACCTGTGGAAGATCAATGCAGTCTGGGTGTGATGGCTAATTTTAGTACGCCGGAATATCAAGAGTTCCGATCTGGACGAAAGGAGAAGCCAACTCCTTGATCAAAAGAGTCGAAAGGAGAAGCCAACTCCTTAACAAAAAAAGAGCAAACTGATTTTTCCTCAGATTGTCCCCCGGAACGACTCTCGGAAACTTTTGAGCTAACTTAAGTTGTTTTACAAATATGCTGTAATCATTGACAATTACTTTCTTTCAAGAAGGGGGGATGTCACAAACTACTGACGTGTCAAGCCATTGAAGAACGGAGCCAACCTTCAAATCCCGGCCAAGGGGCCAAAACCCTAAGAAGAACCAGCAACAGAAGAAGAAGTTTTACAGACTTACAAAGTCTTGACGAGTGGCCTATTTTTAAAGAAGAGTTCCCACCAACATACGTGACCTAGTCCGATGGGGCCCAAGTGACATAAAGGCATAAAAAATAAAGCAAATTACACTCAGAAGACTTTGCACATCAAAATATGATGACGTGGCACCTGTACGGACGTTTCGCAATTTGCGGCGGATTTTTAAGAAAATCTCAAAATTTTAGGAAAGTGTTTTTTCTGGGGTCAGCTTTTCATATTTGATTCTTTTAGGCTTTAGGATTTTAAATATGAGCCTTGGGGGTCCTCTCTGGCACTCTTCAACGCGTAGATTGCAGAGGAGATGCTCCCCGGTTGTTGTACTTTGTGAATCAGCAATAATAAAGAAATACCGAAAGGGGTGTCATCATTTGGGGCTAGTGCTCTCTTGGGGTGGAACTTCGCCACTCCCCGTCTCGTGTCGTGCATCTTTTTCAGTTCAGTTGTTATTTAAAGTGCTTAAAGTTGTTCAATCTGTTCTTTTCTATTGGCACGTGGTGCTCGTCTTGTGACAATGGGAGCGGGTTCTTGCAAGGCCAAGGGCTGAAAACTGAAAACGCTGGCTGAATTAGCTGAATTTGCAAACGCTAGGCTGATCTTGTGAGGAAACGCTGGGGCAAGCTATTTGGTTGCACTCTGCACTTGTGCACTGCGCTTGTCTTCTGTCTCTGCTTCTACTGAGTGCCTACTGGGTTTTTTTAAATGTTAAAGGTACAATGCTCACTTCTATGATAGACAGAAATGACAATAGTTTTTCCTTGCGGATACATGCAATGATAAATGGGTGCTAGTCACAATAAATCATTTGTGGCATGTATAACAGGCATGCAATCGAGGACGTTTGTGATTTCAAGAGGGGGTGTGTCACGAGATTGTGACAAACACTACCTTTATTTGTTGGTTTCCTTCCCTTGATTTTTACTTAATTTTTGGGACCCTCTTTTTGAAATCCCAAATGCTCGAATATTGCATGGCCAGTGAGTTTCACCCGTAGGAGTCAAGGCCAGGTAGCCACGAGATGGTTGGGCCTATCGTCACTGGAATCTAACTAGTAAAGAAGTGGCTAGGCTCAATTAAAAGTCTTTTAGGCCTCTCGGAGGACTTTATAAGTTGGGTGGGTACTAGGAAATTAAACCAAAAGGCGCAAACTAGACACAGTAGGAGAGCAACCTGCAAGCCAACACACACATCCAGAAGGCTCATCCTAGCTGGGGGGCGCTCAAAATTGAGAGAGGAAGCTCATAAGTGAGTATAATGTGTATGTGAGTAGTGGGGGTAGGTGATTACAGCTTTAATGGAAAGTTTGCGTTCTCCATTGTCTCATGCAGTGTGATGATTTGTTCTTGTGCATCTCTCTCCCCTCTTTGCACATATGGTAATGCCTCACTAGTTGGGCTTCTCAGATGACCATGTACAATTTTGTGGGTTTTATGTACATTTGCCAAGGCAAGAGCCTTTTGAACAGGAACCGGATTAGATAATTGCTAATCCCTCACAAGTACGCACAGTTTCATTGCGATGAATTGCAAAAACAGAGAGTTTTCTTGTGTGAAAACTCGTCCAAATCAAGGGGAAATTGTCCCATAGCGTGCGGGAGCTCTTGAGGCACGCGTAGACGTGTTTGCTATGCCCAAAACGACCCAAAACAAAGAAGTACAACTTGCTGTGTTATTTGCAGGTTTAGGGTTTCAAACCTAATCTGCAAGATAACACGAAGGGTGCCTCGGGGAAGTCTTGGGGTGCTTATATAGGGCTTTGGGCACTTGATAGTGACCGAACAGAAAATTACAGCACGCTAAAATTGAGTTGCAGCTCATCAGAAAGCTTCTAAAATGCAAGGGAAACCGTTCTAGACATGTACTTTTGACCTTCAGGGGTTGCAGCGTTGTTATGTTGCCGAAATTGGGTAAAAAACCTGCAATTTCAGCCCTTCACAAGTTTGGACAGCTTGGTGTAAGTGTTCGGGTTGTTTATTTGTCTTTGAATAAAGAAATACTGAAAGGGGCACCGGTCTCTGGGCCCTACAGGGTTTGTTGTCTATTGGGGAGCACTCTAGGTACCAGGTCGTGAATTGTTTTGAAGTGGTGAATTCCAGATGCAGGTTCTCTTGTGATGTTACTTTTTGTCATAAAGTGCAGGAAAAGTTACGGGTGAAAGCTAAGGTTTACTGCCTTCTAGTAAGGCTACAGGTCAGTTTCAGAGGGTCCCTCTTCTCGTAGTGCTCCCAAGCTTAGTTGCAGAGAGAGTACCTTGGCACTGTTTATGAAGAGTTATAGGGGGCCCTAAACTTGGGTGTCCCAAAAGCTTTTCACGTGCTCCAAAAGCTGTAGCAAACGGTTGTACAGCTCTGCCACGTGTTAGCACGTTTTATGGTGCAAATTGCGGGTGTCTGCATGACTACCACGTTAGCACTTAAATAACAAGATAAAAATAAATAAATAAACCCAATCTATGGGTCTTCACTTTGGCTTGACCTTCTAGAGACATTTTTAGTCCACTGAGTTGCCACACCATCACACTTGTGACAACACTCCTTTCATTGCTCGTAGCTTTTGGGTCCGGTTGTACCTTTGTGTAGTGTTTTGGAGCATGCCCATGGGTTTTTATTGATGGATGTCATGTCTAAGATGTAAGGTTATGGGCTTTGTCCTAGAGTCACTAGACTGTGAGTGAATGAGAGAATAGGGGAATTATCTCACATGTAAAGGCGTGAGGCTGTAGAGCTACTTAAAGCTCCTTGCATGAATAAACAATCATTCCAAGTTTGCATTACATGTCTCTCTTTGTCAATGGTGAGCTTGTGACGAGTTAGCAAACTACTCAAGATCGTGTTTATGAGTCCAAGTTAATTTATCTTGGAACCTAATTCGCTCGAGTAATAATCTAGCCTACACACATTCACTTGTGTGCACAATGTTTGTCTATCACTCACCTTAGCTAGCACGATCCCATTCCCATCAAGTGGTATTAGAGCTACGGTGGCTAGCTAAGTTTATTACTATGCATTTGTGTGTTAGTATAATTAGCATCTCTTAATCATTTCCCTACGCTAGGTCACATTAGCACTTCCCCTCTTGCTAATCGTGGTTGTTAATTAACCGCTCTTGCATTGCACATTAGACTGCACTAATCCCTTTTAGAGGTTTAATAACGACGGGATACGTACCCTCATTGAGGATGTGTCACTACCCGCATTGTTAGGCTAACGAAAAGAGATTAGCAGAAGTATTATATATATATATATATATATATATATATATATATATATATATATATATATATATATTTATATATATATATATATATATATATATATATATATAGATACGTATATATGTATATCTATATAGATACGTATATATGTATATCTATATAGATATAGATACGTATATATGTATATCTATATAGATACATATATACATACATACATATATAGATACATATACATATATAGATGTACTATATAGGTATGTATGTATGTATGTATATATATATATATATATATATATGTATATATATATATATATATATATATATATATATATATATATATATATATGTATATTCTCCATCAGACGATTGAACGTAGCTGGTGCATTAGTCAAGCCAAAAGGCATGACTAGATATTCATAAAGACCAAATGTTGTGCGAAACGCGGTCTTTAGGATATCTTCATCCACTATCCTTATTTGATGATAGCCACTCTTAAGGTCAATCCTACTGAAGTAGGTAGAGCCTTGTAGCTTATCAAACAGATCTTCTACCCGAGGTACGGGAAATCTGTTTTTGATAGTGATATGGTTTAGTACTCGATAGTCCACACACATACGGTATGTACCATCTTTCTTTTGCACTAAAAGGACTGGAGAACAAAAGGGAGAGGAACTAGGCCTCACCATCCCTTTGTCTACTAGCTCTTGTACTTGCCTCATGATCTCCTCTTGTTGAGCTTGTGAGACTCGATAAGGAGGCTTGTTAGGTGGTGAGCTTCTAGGAAGGAGCTCAATGCGATGGTCATCATCCCCTCGGTTTGGAGGTAAGTCCATGGGGATATCATCGATGAACACATCTTGGAATCCTTTTAGAAAATTAGACAAGTCTAACTCTTCTTGATTCCCTTCTCCTTGGACCGATTGTTGTTGTTGTTGGAATTGACTTGGGAAGTATTTTGAACATTGGTTTTCCCCTTTGCATCATTTTTGTCTTTGTTTTCCATGGGCTTGACATTACGTCTAGCCCCTTGATGGAAATTGATACGTGAAGCAACCATGGTGTGATGTATTACTTCGCTAATAGTACCAGGTCGTTGAGAGTTGATGTATTCGGCCATCTCTTCAGGTAATCCGGCACAGAATTGCTGCCTTTGCTCGACAAAGTCTATCTTTTGAAAGACAGTAGCCTTGAGATGTAAATCCCAAAACTTGTCTACATATTTGTGGATAGACTCATGGGAGAGGAGCTTCAAGCTGCGCCATTCGGTAAGCACTTTTTCCTTTGCATCGCTTGCAAGGAATTGCTTCATGATGGAAACTCGTAGAGTTTTCCATGTCTTTGGGGCTTCACCATTGCCACGAAGGCTAGCCCACCATTGACGAGCTGATTTTTGGAAGTGCATAGCTACATGGCGTAGCTTGGAGGACTCTGTGAAGCCCTCGTCTCCAAAGGCTGCATCAAATTGCTGGATGAAGGCCAACACTTTGTCGGTAGCACCAAAGGTGCCATCATAGGTGAGAAAAGAGATACTCTTTCCTCCTTCCTTGAACTTCTTTAGCTTTTGTGACCTTCGCCATGCAGGAAATGATTTGCGATGTCCTCCCCTCTTGTATTCTCTAGGAGAATAGCCATAACTTTCATCGGAAGAGGAGGAAGGTGAAGAAGAAGGAGAAGAGGGTGATCTCTTCCTAGTCCTTTTCTTCCTTTGTTTCCTCTCTTGCCATTCAGAGTGATGAGGAGAAGGACTATGTGTTGATCTTTTCCTCTTGGGAGGAGTGGGTGATCGTCTAGACCGCCGTCTTCGTGGAGCCACACACACACACATATATATATATATATATATATATATATATATATATATATATATATATATATATATATATATATATATATATATATATATATATATATATATATATATATATATATATATTGTTTAGTGTTGATCTCCTTTGTTCCAACTTCTTGTAGCCTCCTTAATTACTGTATTTGGGTTAAGTTTAGGCCCCTAATCACTTTGCTAAACTTAGGTGTGTATTTGTGTGTGACTTACTACAAACCCGGATCTAAGTTTCATATTTCAGAGCTCTTCCACAATGTGAGGCCGTGGCCCAAGTGATTAGGCTGCTGGGAATAGAGCATACACTTGCGAGGTTGTGGGATCAAGACTCCCAATTTTAGTAAGTGGGGGAACCTGGCCGAACTTGACCTTGGTGGTAAATTTCATCGCCTTGAAAAGATGGGTCCGTAGGCAACTGTGCACACCGTGTGCTATCTTTTGGTCGACATCAGTAAAGCTGTCACAAAGTGATGACGTGGCGGACAGCAGAAACCCTAAAATTCCTGCAAACCCTAATTTTTGCAAGAAACCCTAATTTCCGGAAATCGCGGAGGCGGATTATTAATTTTTTTTTTTTTTGGGAAAATGATGAGCGACGCGAATTTTGCTTTTGCTTTTTTTTATAAAAAAAAGAGAAAAGACTCTAAGAGAGAGAGAGAACTGATGCTTTTGATTTTAAAAGCTTTTGGGGCTCTGCTTTTGGGCATCCCTTGTAACCTTTAAATTAGTGGTGAGGGCCTCACTTCTCAGAGCATCTGGACGCAGAGTCTGAGAGTGAAACCCTAACCGCTCTCTTGTACTTTGATGATTGATTAATACAAAAAGAAATACCGAAAGGGACGCAAGTCTTTGGGGCCAATATCTCTAGGCACGGAACTCCGCCGGGCCAGTGCAAATCTATTGTGATCTGTGAATTGTTTTGAAGTGGTTATTTGGTGCTGTCGCGGTTGATTCTTGACTTGGAGTGTCCAAGTTTGTTACAGTGGTATCAGAGCATGGCCGATTTCTCTTTTACGAGAAATCCGATCCCCGAATTTTTTTTCCGCGGCACCTATGGCTTCAGGCAATGATCAGTCGACTCGTTCTGCATCTGGAGATGCGGGCTGGGATCACAACGAAGATTCAGGCAGAGAGTATGGCCCGCCTTGGCCTACTTAGGCGGAGCGGCGAGAGAGAGCAAAATATATGAACCAGACCTCTTTAGAAGAGGTACAGACGGAGTGGCAGAGAACCACAACACCACTCTCGAAACTCGCTCTCAAGAAACCTTTTGCCTCCAAGAAATATACGGAGAAGGAACTGGAGAACGTGGTTGATGCACGGATTGCTCAGCTTTTTGACACGCAAAAGAAAGCCAAAAAGCACGGCAAAAAGCAGAAGAAAGGCACTGACTTCCCTGGATATTTGGGTCGTCGGTCGACATTTGACAAGGCAAAGAAATTGAAGAAGCGCGTCAAGTTTGAAGACCTACCCAGTTCTTCTTCTTCTTCTTCTGACAGTTCTTCTAGCTCCTCGGATTCGAGCGAAGAAGACAGAAAAGGTAAAAAGCGAAGCAAGAAGCAACGCTTTGGAAAGGGCAAGAGAAAGGCAAAGAAGGCTAAATCTCGCCCAGAGATTGACAGTTCTACTGAGGACTCGTCTATAGACAGCTCAGATTCCGATGACGGAAAGTTTTATGCGAACAAGAAGAATTTTTACAAAGCCAACCAGTATGACTTTCTTGAAGATAAAAGCAAGAAAGTCCGAGAGTTTAAGGAAGGTGGCCTCTCGATCAAGTTTGATACTTTTCAGGATACTCAGATGCTTCGAAGGCTTTGTCTTTTATAGAGCAGTTTGACATCGCTTTCGCAGGAGGACGCTATTCAGAGCACTCCAAGATTCGGAGAGCTGCCTCTTACTTTAAGGGGAATGCTCGTACTTGGTGGTCCACGCTTCTATTAAGCAAGACTGTGCCAGTTACATGGCTGAAATTCAAGAGGCTTTTTATTCCTTCTTGGTTGACTCAAGAGTTTGAGCGAGATATACGAGCTGCTTGGAACCATCTCCGGATGACCAAGAGCGATACAGTGAATTCTTATTGTGAAAGATTCTGGAGCTCTTTTCTACCCGCCTCTTCATTCAAGAAGATCTCGTTCAGAGAACAGATTGAGCGGTTTACCTTGGGTCTACCTACAGAGATCCGAAATCACTGCTTGGAACAGAAGTCAGCTTCTGTTCAGGAGTTGATGAGTCATGCGAAGCGGGGCTTTGCCATTCACTCTGGCAGTCTGACCTACCCCACAGATGAGGCCATGACACAACGAGCCAAACAAACTTCTGGGAATGAAAGTAGAATGAAAAAGAGCAACCCGGAGAAAAAAAAGGATGCACGACCCAAGCTTACTCCCGAGGAGAGAGCTCGCTTCATCAGAGAGGGGAAGTGCTTTGGATGCGGGGAACATGGACATATCTGCGCGAAGTGCCCTAAAAAAGGCACAGAAAGAACAGAATGATAAAGACGACGACAAGCCTAAGAGTTTGAGAGCAGCTGAGGAATGTGGCAAAAAAGGCAGATAGAAAAGTAGAACTGGTATCACATGGCGTGGGACTTGCACCGAATCAAATGAATGAAAGTACAAACTTTGCCGCTTTTTTTTGGGGCAAAGTGAAGGATCAGGAAGCTCTTTTGAAGGAGCCAAGGCCAACTTCTTTTCACTTGGAATTGGCGGCTCGATTTGGAACTACGCCCGACAGACTGACGCCACAGACAGAGGTAGTTCAACTGGCACCCGGATGGGATGTTGCCATTACACCGAGCATTGGCAAACTTCGTTTGCAATGACAGGGGTGTTCAGGGCACGCGAGTGACGTTCTACTCGGGATCCCTTGGTACCACAAGAACTACGTCGTGGTTGACTACCGGGCCGAGAAAGCGACTTTGATAAATGAAGGGCTTAGAGATTGTACTTGATGAACTTCAGTTTTCTTACTCATTCTTTTGGGCGAACTGAACGATGGATAAAGGTTGAATATGTTTTGACCTGAAGAAAAGAACGCCAAGATTTTTTTCTCCACGCTCATGCCGATTGCTTTTGAGAGGGCCTGAAGATCATACCATTGATCTGATATCTGGAAGCACGCCACCGAATCGGCCACCTTATCGTGCGAGCCGAGTACAGAATGAAAAGATTATGAACTTAGTGAAAGACCTCTTGGAAAAGGGTCTTGTCCAGCCTAGTACTTCACCGTATTGCTCTCCAGTGTTGTTGGTTTTGAAGAAAGACGGATCTTGGAGAATGTGCTTTGATTATAGCACTCTCAACGAAATCACCATCAAGAACAGATTTCCGATTCCTAGGATCGATGATATACTCGACAGGTTACAGGGATCCTCGTGCTTTAGCAGGATTGACTTGAAGAGTGGATATCATCAGATCAGGATAGCGCCAGGAGATGTCTACAAGACAGCTTTTCGGACGACTTTCGGGTTATTTGAGTTTTTGATGATGCCTTTTGGCTGAACCAATGCTCCTGCGACATTTAACCGGATGATGGACAGGATTTTTCGAGAGTACAGGCTATTTGTTGGCACTTTCTTTGACGACATCATTGTTTTCTCCAAGAATGAGGCAGAACACAGAGATCATTTGCTTCAAGTCTTTCAGGAATTACGAGATCACACATTAGTGAGTAATGCTACGAAAAGTGAATTTTTTCTACCAGAGATACATTTTTTGGGACACATTGTGTCAACAGCAGGAGTGCAAATGAACCCGGCCAAGATAGAGACTATCCGTGATTGGCCCGATTTGAGAAATGTCCATGAAGTTAGAAGCTTCTTGGGACTGTGTTCGTACTACAGGCGGTTCATACGAAAGTTTGTAGAGGTTGCTTCCCCTTTGCATACCTTGACATAGAAAGGAGTACCTTTTTCGTGGGGACCCACAGAGGTGACTGCCTTTCGGACATTGAAAGAGAAATTGACTACGGGACCTATTTTGACTTTGCCGGACTTGCAGAAGTCATTTGAAGTATATTGTGATGCTTGTGGTCGTAGTCTGGGTGCGGTCTTGATGCAAGAAGGCCATGTCATAGCTTACGAGAGCCGTTTGTTCTCTAGGCCGGAGAACAACACAGATCTATGGGAAAGAGCTTTTGGCGGTTATCCACGCTCTTACTCAGTGGCGGCATTACCTACTCGGAGCGGATTTTATTGTCTTTACAGACCATCTGAGTTTGCGCTACTTCTTGTCACAGAAGCAGCTTTCGGAAAAGCAGATGCGGTGGGTGAACATCTTGTCACAGTTCCACTTCGAGATTGTCCATGTGCAGGGACAGAAGAATGTGGTGGCAGATGCTTTGTCTCGAAAACCGTTGGTTCTGGTTTCCGCGATACATCATAGGAGCTTCGAGGATATGGCCGATGAGTGTGCTAGAGATACAGATTTTGAAGATATTTTCACACGGATATGGGATGGGAAGACAGTAGCTGGATACTCCCTTCGAGAAGGCTACTTGATGAAAAAGACTATGTTGTGCGTTACACAGCCTTTGAGGGAAAAGGTTATGACTGATTGCCACTGTCCACCTTTTACGGGTCACTGCGGCATTGCTACCGCCATGAAAGGGGCAGAGAGAGATTTCTTTTGGCGGAGACTGAAGAAGGATGTGGAAGAGTTTGTGCGCAGTGGCTTAGTATGCCAGAAGGTCAAGTTTGATAGGCATAAGGCACAGGGATTGTTACAGCCTTTACCCATACCCACCCGCCCCTGGGAAAATATTGAAATGGATTTCATTTTTTTTTGATCTCCCGAGAATACAGAATGATCACGATGATTTTCCGATTACATGGCACGCCTGAGACGATTGTCTCCGACAGAGTCCCGAGATTTATGAGTTTGTTTTGGAAGGCAATTTGGGAGAACATTGGCACGCGGTTGCAGTTCTCGTCATCGTTCCACTTGCAGACTGACGGGCAATTTGAGATTGCCAATTCAGTGATTTTAGATTTATTGAAGTCTTGTATCTCGCATCAGAAGACTCAATGGGAAAAGAACTTATCTTTGGTGGAATTTGCCTACAATAACACGATACACTCTTCGACGGGGAAGACGCCATGAGAGATTGTTGAAACTGCTGCGAAGGTTCCATCCTTCCTGAGCACGAAAGATTAGAAATTTGAAGCGGATGAATATTCGCGAGATTTGGATACGGCTTTTGCCAAGGTTCGCGAGACTTTGCAGAAGTCTCAAGAACGACAGAAAAAGGCAGCGGATCGCCATCGTCGCGACTGGAAACTGAAGGAGGATGATTGGGTGCTCTTACTTTTGAGAAGGCACGCCTAAGAAAGAAAAAGGGAAAGGAGAGGCTTTTCCCAAAGCTTAGTATGTGATACTACGGACCTTTCCAGATCACTGACAAGATAAATGATGTCTCCTTCCGATTGGAACTGCCAGATACTTGGAGGATTCATAATGCATTGCATGTGAGTCTCTTGAAACCTATTAACGGTGATGTGCCTGATGATGGGGAGCCTGATGAGCAACCCAAAGTGGAAGAAAACGAGGAGATCCTTGTTCTTGAACAGATTTTGGCACATAATGATACGAAGAAAGGTAAAGTCCGAAGGCGGGTTCTTGGTTAAGTTCAAGAACTTTCCTGCATTTGATGCGAAGTGGATGGAGGAGGAGGACCTAGCAGATACTCCTCGGATTGTGAAACTTTACCTCGATGTTTTGGTTTAGCATAGTCTACTCCAAACGGAACCCAGAATTCAGCTTGGCCGGAGATCTGGTGCACTGGGATGCACAAGAGGGGAGTCACTCCACTCCTTTGTCAACAGATGCCTCGATTTTGATACTAAAGTCACTGATGTCTCTTTGAGCTTCAGGGATACTGAGAGCTGACAGTATTTCGGTGGATGACTTTATGAAATGGAATTCCTGATTATGATGCTGATTTGTTCTTGACTTCTTGTGAGTGCAGGAACTGATAGCCGAAATGACTGCAGCATTTTGGTCTACTTGATCTCGAATAGACATGGTTGTAATAGGGGTTAGTCAATCGGACATCGATGAGGTCCCGATTGGACCTAGATGTGATTGCTAGCTACATTGCCGATAAATCATGGTCTAAGATCCGAATGAATGTTGAATGTCATGTGATGTCTTGTGATGTCTGGTGATGTCCTGTGATGTCGTGTGATGTGATTGTCGATTTTGTACATGTGCTAGATGTGCGTTCCTAGTACGTAGGTACTAACAGTCAGTGTCTGCTAAGATGCTTTATGGCTTTTGTCAGTTTTGCAGGCGTAATCGCGGTCGATTACAATGCTTTCAAGAGGGGGGTATGTCACAAAGTGATGACGTGGCGGACAGCAGAAACCCTAAAATTCCTGCAAACCCTAATTTCTGCCAGAAACCCTAATTTCCGGAAATCGCGGAGGGGGATTATTATTATTTTTTTTTTTGGAAAATGATGAGCGACGCGAATTTTGCTTTTGCTTTTTTTTATAAAAAAAAAGAGAAAAGACTCTCTAAGAGAGAGAGAGAACTGATGCTTTTGATTTTAAAAGCTTTTGGGGCTCTGCTTTTGGGCATCCCTTGTAACCTTTAAATTAGTGGTGAGGGCCTCACTTCTCAGAGCATTTGGACGCAGAGTCTTTGAGTGAAACCCTAACCGCTCTCTTGTACTTTGATGATTGATTAATACAAAAAGAAATACCGAAAGGGGCGCCAGTCTTTGGGGCCAATATGTCTAGGCACGGAACTCCGTTGGGCCAGTGCAAATCTATTGTGATTTGTGAATTGTTTTGATGTGGTTATTTGGTGCTGTCGCGGTTGATTCTTGACTTGGAGTGTCCAAGTTTGTTACAAAAGCGACTTATAAAATCCACTTTGGAGCCCTTTCGGATCCGCAAGAAGCAGTTCCCTCGGCCAACCTCAAACTCCTTCGGGGGGGCAGTCCAGCGAGATTATTGCCTAAAGACTTCAAAGCCTCATATTTTCTACAAGAGGTCAGTCTCGCAGTCTCACTTGCAACAAAGCCAAAGGCATTAAAGAGACGCTCTCACCAAGAGGATCAAGCACTTCAAGGCTTGAAGGCAAAGTTGAGGATCTCACGAGCTTCGAGAGACGCATCTCCATGCCAAATATGCCAAGGTAAAACGAAACCGTTAAGGGTAGCTTCACTTGTGTGAAGAGGTACTTCACACAAATTCACAAAAGGGCAAAATTCTCGCTCTCTCTCTCTTGCATTTAAATTAAAATCTTGCAGCCAAACACAACAGTTTTGCAATGTATGATTTTTTATATCTATCACCAAGGATATGTGCAATTGTAAGGAGCTTAGGCACTGGCCTTGGAACAATTTCCAAGAGCAAAGACCACTCCAAAGCACTCCAAGGCATTGGGAATTGAGAAAAACCACTTCAAGGGGAGGAAATTTAAGTATGTTTTCACTTTTTTGCATCTTAGGATTTGCACTTGTTTTCAATAAAGCTCTAGAGAAGGCTCTGGTGACATTGACATCATTGGCACCACCAACATGGTGAGGATAGAAGACTCCAAGAATGAAATGAAGAAAAAGGGGGACGGATAGGCGTGTTTTAAGAATCGAAGACGAAGATTGTCACCTCTCTACTTCATGGAAAGTATTTTTTGTCATTCTGTCTATGTCATCCTTTGTGGATCTGTCATACTTAGTGGATATGTATTGACATCCTGTTTGCATTTCATGTCTCTCTTGTCTATGGTGTGCGTGTGATGGGTTAGCAAACTACTCAAAATCGTGTTTATGCGTCCAAGTTAATCTATCTTGGAACCTAATTCGCTTGCGTGATAATCTAGCCTACACACACTCACTTGTGTGCACAATGTTTGTCTATCACCCACCTTAGCTAGCATGATCCCATTCCCATCATAAGAGACTTATCAACACCACGAAAGGTCTAATTGGCTTATTTATTAGCAAGGTCCAATCTACATCATGGATGAACATAAAATACTAATTTGTGTACCATGTAGATGGTCTCTATTTCCAGTCCCTGTACATCCTACCACAAACATGCAATAAGTATGGTCAGATAGGATTCCTGGTTGCCACTGCTCATTCTGGGTTAGGATAAAGTGCATCAGAGGTGAGAACAATCAAAGGATGTGTGCTAAACATAGAGGGGGCTTATGGGATATGTTGATATAAAGTTGATCTGTGTCTCGGCCTGTTATGGATGAAATGCCTAATGTTCAAACTTCAGGAGTGTGTTTGTCAAGCAATCTATTTATGTCTCTTGTAAGATGTACAAGAATGTGTAGGCTCTATCTGGGGATGTCTCTGGGTGCCCTTCGGAGTGCATCGATG
Source organism: Adiantum capillus-veneris (assembly GCF_014529385.1). Lineage (NCBI taxonomy): Eukaryota > Viridiplantae > Streptophyta > Polypodiopsida > Polypodiales > Pteridaceae > Adiantum > Adiantum capillus-veneris. The sequence goes on from NC_140955.1 coordinate 14,477,316, forward strand.
GTGGAGAGATGGCTGTCCTCAGTGCTGTTGCAATTGAGAGATGACATTGATCCTACTCCCTCGTCTCCATATAAGTAGCTTGTATCATGATAGTGTGTGTTTGAAGCCATGAAGTTTGGGTCCTGATAAGAGGGCCATCAGCTAGCTGGAGTACTCGTGGCACCCTCAATGATAGAAGCTTTGATGGGTGCCATATATATGGGGCCCGAAAGCTTGTTGGTCATTCATGAATACGCCTCTGTAGTCACATTTAATGGGCTAGCTGTTTTGATCAGGTAGTTTTGCCATATTTGTTTTATGCATTTCAGATAAATTTCTGACCTAACCTTCTCTGTTGATTTGGCAGTGGATATTATTTCTGCCATCGAATTTGACAAGACAGGGGAGCATTTGGCTACAGGGGATCGGGGTGGCCGCGTTGTTCTTTTTCAAAAGACTGATGCAAAAGATGTAAGCTTTTTTCTATGGAGAATCGATCTTCATCTGACTTAATTTTAACTTTATTATCTTCTGAATGGTATGCAGCTTCGATCTCGAAAAGAGCTTGAAAGAGCAGATTCCACGACTGTGAAGCACCCAGAGTTTCACTACAAGACTGAGTTTCAAAGTCACGAACCTGAGGTATGGCAAATTTTCCTGAACAGTCAAGGTTGAAAAATATTATCATTATGTTAAGCATTAGTCCTTTATGCAAATTATATATGAAAAAGATTTCTAACCAGGATATTTTATTTGAATGCATGGTCAATCCTGAGAGCTGCTTGCAGATCAGATGTCAATGCTTATCTAGTCCTGATCAGTCACTGCTAATTTGTTATTCCTCCAGAGAGGAGGATCTATCTTTTACGTGCTACTTATGACTATATTTCATGTGTAATAACATACATTTTTGCATTGCTTGATTTTAGAACTTCTTATGTTTTTTGTAATCATCTATCTGAACCCTGTTGTTCGCAATCTCATTGTCTGTCTGGTTATATACATGTGGCAGTTTGATTATCTCAAAAGCCTGGAAATTGAGGAAAAAATTAACAAAGTCAGGTGGAGCAATACGGCTAACGGTGCTCTATTCATACTTTCAACAAATAACAAGACTATCAAATCATGGAAGGTGGAATTTTGTAAGCAAGCACCTCATTTTTTCTTGGATTTTGTCTGAAAGTAGGACTGTTCCAGTGAGCTGTATTGGTTAATTCGTTTTTACCATGTTCAAAATAAAAAGAGTTTTATGTCTCAAGTTTTGGGTTCCATTCATTGTGTTTGCAGCTACTTGCTGAAAATTGAGAGGTCTTGTGAATCCATTCTACATCAGGACTCCAGGTCCAAAATCTTGATAAGGGCTGACGTCCATTGTGAGGCTTGCTAGCTGGAATTAGAGAGAATCACGACTTGTTATTTCGTACTGAAGATTTATGAGATTGGCTAAATTTTAATTCTTGTGTCACCTTAGGTATGCTGCTTGGCTGCCTAATTCTTACTTGAAGATCGTGATCCAAGCTTTTGCTTGATTAGATTTCTTTTCCATTATGCAACGTGCCTGATGTTGATGATCTTATTCTGAAAGCTTTTGCTGAATGTACCATGCATATGGAACTTGATGTTTTCCTGTGTTTTGTAATACAAAAACAAGGTTTTTAAAAGTTTCACTTTTATTTTATTGAATTTTTCCTGCCCTCCTTTATCATGTACTCCATGTTCATGATCGACCATTTGACGATTCTGTTGCTGCTGACAAGGAAACTGTCGCTTTGTATCAGGTCTTGGAGAGGAAGGTCAAAAAGGTTAATGAGACAAACTTGGATCTGGCCACTAGGCTGAGCAATGGGAATTTAGCTGGAGGAAACCTTGTTACGAGTCCAAATGGACATGCATCATGGGGAATTAATGAGGACTCAGCTCTACGTAGAAGTGGCTCAATTAAAGATGATAACTATTTCCTCAACAGAACAAACCCTCTTCGCTTGCCCACGGTAGTTGTATCTTTTCCAGCAGCTTAAAGCCATTTCTATTGTATCTCATTGCCTCAGTTATATTGAAGCTGAAATGTATTGTTGAAGCCTATTAAACATGTATAAATAAAACTATGAAGCATTTTGTAACCATTTCCTCATCAAAGCAAAATCTAGTTTGGTGTAGTGGTTGTTAAAAAAGGAGGATACTTGCATAAATATCCACAGGCTGTTTTTCCACCTTTTCGTGCATTTCGTGTTAGCTATCATGCTGAGTCTGTTCAAAAGGTTGACACTGTTAGTTTGTATTGGCATTATTTTTGGTTTTAATTTGTATTTTATGACAGTCTCACTGTGACGGTTTTGCTACATGACAGCTATGCACCAATGAGGTAACATATGTGGCAAGATGCAGAAAAGTCTATGGACATGCTCATGATTATCACATAAACTCCATTTCAATTAACAGGTACCAGGATTGAGAAAATGCAAGAAGTATATCACATTTACAGCAGGCATTTCTAAGATAGAAAACATTTTGGACCTTGTGCTGCACAGAGATCTGCAATTGTTAGACACAGTCACATTCCTCTATTTATGTTTTGTCCATATTGAACGGTCTTAAGGTCAAGGAGTTTGAGGGCATCACAGTATAGTCATCCCATTCAGGCTGCATCTCTCCTGCAACAAATCAGGTTGATCTTGGTACTAGGATTGGGTTCTTGAGTGTAGATAAATTCCTCGTGTTGGAGTAGTGACATGTGAGGGGCATGTTTCTGCTGTCCACCATCCATTGCAAGATTCCTAGAAGTTTCTGTCTGCTGCTAATCTCAGATTGATTGATGTATTTGTCATGCTCAGCACCAACTCCTCCACTTTCGCTTGAGTTGAAAGAATAATAGAGGGGTTATTCTTTTGGTAGTTCAGCACTTAATAGTTTTGCCTGGACTCGTTTGCCTTTTGTATACGACTTTTTATTTATTGCTACCGGTTTGTGTGGCAGTGATGGTGAAACTTATATTTCTGCTGATGACCTGCGGATCAATCTGTGGAATTTTGAAGTAAGCAATCAAAGCTTTAATATTGTTGACATCAAGCCTACAAACATGGAAGATCTTGCAGGTAAATTGGCTTCTATGATGTAATTCAGTTGAATTGTAACTGGCTCGGCTGCTACAAATTGCTTGCCTGAACTATTAGTAAAATATTTGTGTCAAGCTTGAAGTTCTAGTGCATGTTTATACGTCCAAAAACATTAGTGAATACATTGTTTGGGATCCAGGAGAGTGGCAGGGACCTGTGTGTCAGGATCCAAAGGTTGCAGTGTCCTTCTTTGAGCTCACAGCAGTTGCATCCTCATTAAACAGAATCTCTTTCCTCAGGGCCGACAATGTTCATGGTATTGGGATGACCAGAAGCTCTCTTGCTTTTCTATCTCAGTTCTCGTCATGTATATGGAGGCCCAGGCTTAGCAGGCAGATTGCTTGGATGCGTGCACTTTAGGGACTGCCAGTAGGAATATCTGTTCTAAGACATATTCCGGCTAGATGCTCTAGTTGTTCTTCCAATGAAGCATTCTGAATATTTCGAGTCACTTGTGGGTCCACTAACCCAAATTTATGGAAAAAACCATTGGTTTTCTGAAGCTATATGCAGAAATAACCACTCTAGTGGCACGTCTTCCATTGACATCACTTTAGTTCTGCGTGTGCTAGGAGGCCTTATATTTCGCTTTGTAGTATCTAATTACCGGGCTAAAATTTTCCACTGAGAGACTTTTTAACCCCCTGCCATAGTTCCATAAATGTACCTCAATATATTGGCTACTTTAGTCTCATATTCTTGATGTTAATGACTTTACGATCGATTTTTTGTAATAAAAATAGAGGAACTTCATCTATTATCTTACCCGTCTCTTTTGTTTGATTCATTTTTTTGTTGAGTAGTAAATGTAATATAGTCCTTTTTTTTTTAATATAAGAACATTGTTTGAGTTTCCTGAACAAGCGTTGTATCTTTTCATCTTGTGACACTATCTACATAATTGAGAAGTTTCAAACAGAAGAATGGAACGTCTCAGAGAAAATTCTCATCACAGAACCAGTAGTTCACTTTCTCCTCTCCTTCTCTCTTCATAGACTGCAATTTACAAGGTAGAGCTTATTGACACCTTTATGCACCCTGAGTTTTCTGTATATGTGGAAACCCAAGCCTTCGAACAATTTTTGTCTGCCATTTTTACTCAATTAGTGCAAGTAGATCAATCCAACAAGTTCTTTGCAGAATATCTCCCAGACAAACACACGAGATGGAAAAGTTTAAGCCTTTCTCTGAGGACCAGGGCAAGGCTTAATAAATCAGGATCCTTAGAAGGCACGGCTTTGGCATAATCAACACAACAAACAACCAGGTGGAGTCAGATTGTCAGACTTGTCATCCAGTGTTTCATTTCTGTAGCTATTTGCTCATGTCACGTGTTTCAACACTTCTTCCGAACTTCTCGGTGATGAAGCTAGGTACCATAGATCATTAGCCTTGGTTAGAAGCATGGTTTTTGCAGCAAAACATTTCCATGCTTTCAAAATGTGCAGATTGGTGCTTGTGCTTGTGCATCCCATATCTGGGGCATTTTTATCGTGTCTTGAGTTTCCTTTCTGTTTGTCACACCAGTTAGTTTTAGCTAGTGCCTTCTGATCATTTCTGAGTTCCTTTTGCATCTTTCTGCATTCAATCTTAGCAAGTACCCAGCCATCCTAGCTAGGGGCTCATCCCACTCGGGTTCTTAATCCCTGTGCTGGGATTATAGTGCTGGTTGAGGTCCTCATGTCCTATTAGTGGTCAACCTGCCATCAAGTCCCTAGGCCTGTTGTTCTTTGATAATGTGAGCACCCCAAAGCCATTGACAGATGGCAGATGCCTGCACTTTGCGTGAAGCGAGTCGTATTTGTGTACGTAGAGGCCATTGTGCTGGCCCTTCAAGTGTATCACTACTCATAATATGGCTGAAGATGAAAATAACATTTACACTATGAGATTTCCCAAATGGTCTGTCTTATTTGATATATCATAAAGTAGGCTTGAAGGGGTTTAACTTTTTCCGCGTCTTTGTTTGTTGCCGTAGCAGTCCTTAGTAGAAAATCAACAAAACTACCAGTGGCATTTTGCATTTGAAGTTTTTTTTTTGAAAGGGCTGCCTTATCTCGTTGCATCATGATAGACTATTTCTCTCAGCCACCTTCCCTCGAAATTTTTACAAGCTGCTCAGAGGTCGGTTGATATGTTTGGAGTAGTGTACAAGCTAGGACCTCTGTTTATGTATGTTGGAAGTGCATAAGTAATAATGTCAGGAGAACTTCATCCTGGGCAATACAAGCTTGGGCCTTTCGTTTTTATTATTTGTGTATTTAACAATTGCAGAAGTAATAACGTCAGCAGAGTTTCATCCAGTTCAATGCAACACACTAGCTTATAGTAGCTCGAAAGGCACTATACGTCTTGTGGACATGCGTCAGTCAGCTCTCTGTGATAGGCACACAAAGATGTAAGTATGTCATTTTTAAAAAAAAGCTGAATACTGGTCAGAACTGACTGAAGACTAGCACATAGCTTACTGTGTGGATGTTCTCACCCTAATTTTTTGCAACAGATTTGAGGAAGTCCAGGCTCCTGGAACCAGTTCATTTTTCACAGAAATCATTGCATCCATTTCTGATATCAAGTTTCCTAAAGGTGGACGCTACATTTTGAGTCGTGACTATATGTCGCTAAAGGTATTAAAATCTGCAATCTTTAATTATACCACGGTTTATTTGATCTCTTTATATATGAAACAAGGCTAGGGTGGACATTGTTAGGAGATTCTGGGTTAACCAGTGCAAGCAGTATAAGGTGCTTGTGAACAAGATAAGACCTTAGCAGTTCTAGTGTCAAGCAAAGACCATTGCAGATAGGGATGACCCCGGGGTGTGGGGGGGGTGGGGTGGTGTGGGAGTGGTGTGCAGTAGGGATATGCGTTTACAACAACAACTTTCAGTGGCCAAGCAAAGAGATGAGATGAGTCTTTTCTGGAAATGAATGTAAATCTTTGGTCTCATAGGTCCATTTGGCATTTTGCACAACTTTCTCTCTCTTTTCATTTGAAGTGGATTTTTAGAGACTTGCCCACCTATCAGCACCTTCTTTACCACTGAGATGGTAAAGAGAGCCATTGACAGGATGAGGACCAGCAGGGCATATGATCATGATGATCTAGTGGCAAAGCACTTTATACATGCTAGAGATATGCTGGTAGAGGTTCTTGCAATGTTGTTCAATCGTGCCATGTGTGAGGGGTTACCTGAGACTTGGAAGTTGTCTACTATTGTGCCTATCTTCAAGGCAGGTCATCCTATAGAGCCTGGGAATTACCCCACTAATGGTTGGGCACACATTGGCACGGTTGTATGCATCCATTCTTGAGCAGCAGTTGAGTAATTGGGCAAAGGGTGAGGGTGTACGGACAAAGGGACAGGCCGGTTTTAGGAGGGGTTTCTCCACTCTTGATCATATTCTGACACTGAGAGCCATCATTGAGGAGGGTAGGTCACATGGGAGACGGATTTATTGTAGCTTTGTGGATTTCCGCAAAGCATTTGACATGGTACCAAGAGCTCGATTGTTGCAGGAGATGGGGATGCCCATAGTGTTGATTTGGGGGATTATGGCTCTATACAAATCAGTGATGGGACATGTACGCACCCCAGAGGGGATATCTGATTTAGTTCACTCAGACATTGGGGTGAAACAAGGTTGCCCATTGTCTCCTACTCTTTTTGGTATGTATGTTGATGATGTGTCTGATTACATTGACAGAGAGGGTGATAGAGGTGCCCAGCTGGCAGGGACGTGGATCCCATTGTTGTTATATGCTGATGATATCGTGTTGATCTCTGACTCACCAGAGCATATGCAGCCATAGTTGGATGCACTACACAATTTTGCAGAGGATAGTGGATTGTCTATAAATCTTGGTCAAACCAAGGTTATGGTGTTTTAACACCACACCACAGTGGTTCAAGAGATCAGCACCGACTTTCACATATGGTCAGGAGATTGTAGAGTATACAGATGCATACACTTACCTTGGGGTTGTCTTCACCGGGCCGAGGTTTTCTTTGGAGAGAGCAGTAGAGACTATGAAACCGGCGTGTTCAATCCAAAAAGGGCGGTAGACTTTACTTTAAACCTTGATTTAGCTTTCACCCATTATTAGTCGTCTATTTTACCTGTACTTTCAAGACACAACAAAGGGGAGAGGGATACAGGCTGCTAGATTGCACCTGTATGAGTAGACGGACACCAGATTGGCCCCTAACTTAGGCGCCCCTTTCGGTATTTCTTTATTGTTCAAAAGAGGGAATAAACGCTGTGGTTCCCTACAAGCTGCCCCGCACAAACGCGGCTGAATTTCCACTGTTCCAGCCCGATTTCGGCAGCATAACTGTACTAGAACCCTTCACAGTCAGTATTCCCACGCATTGACTGACTTTCCCGACGCATACGGGCACTTTGCAAAACCTGGCGAGAATCTGCAGCACGCTGAATTCTCTGTTTTCAGCCCTGAAAATGCGCCAGATCACCTGTACAGCGGTCCCCTTGCGTCCTCGAACCTCTTGGGGCTATTAGGGTCTGTTTAGGGCCAAAACCCTAAACCTGCAAAAATACACAGCAGGCTGTAATTCACTGTTTCGGGCTCCGTTTTGCGTGCCGGTCGCATCCGTAGCAAGTCCTCGAGCTCCCGCACCTGTAGGGCTACTTGCCCTTTGAATCAGACGAGATTTTTGGCGTGAAACCTCTCGGAATTCACCTGTACCTGTGGGGGATTAGCCGCTAGCTAATCCAGTACCTGTGCAAGAGGCTCTTGCCTCGGCAATCGTGCATGAATCCACACAAATGTACATTGGTCAAATGAAGAGCCCACTAGAGGGGCATAACATACTGCCAAAGGGGAGAAAGAGGGCAGTGCGTAGCGTGCAGGGTATCACTCCTGGCACCGCATTGTGCATAAGAGGGAAAGCAAGCACTCCATAGCTCTTAACCTGTGACAAAAACTGAAAATGAGGCTCTCCCCCTCCTAAATTTAGCGCCACTTCTTGTTGCATGAGGCAAGTGCACCAAAATGTGCCACTTGGCACATTTACAAGCATTTTCCCGTTTCGGGGTTGCCGCCTAAAAATCTCCCAACCGGTTGCCCAGTTGACTTCACGGTAGAGTAAGAAAATGTTCCCCTTGTCATTCCGGAGGTAATGACGCCAACACATTTTCAGGTCCCAAAATAGCAGTTCCCTAAATTTTAGGAGATGCTGCCATTGTATCTTTCTAGGTCATCCGACCCTCTTTGTACACTGCGGCCACATCCAGAACTGAAATGTAGCTTCTGTAGCAAAGGATTCCACTTTGGCTAGTCAATGACCCCACTTGGCTAACCATAGTCCTTGTCCAACCTTAGTGCTCTCTTGCCCTCAGGCATGGACTCCCTCTGGACAGTTCCACACTAGCTATGCAATGCAGGGCAGTTAGATTTCCTGAGGGGTGTTTCCAAAAAGTGAAAGTAAATAGATAATAAGAAAGAAATCAACAAAAAGGATAGATAGTAGTCACACGCTGGTGATAGACTAGATTGACTAGAGTTTATGCGGCCTTGGGAGGTTTGGAGAGGATGTGTTCGTAGGTTCAGTTCCAGGAACCTCTGACAAAGTTATGGCTCTCTGATCTTTAGCGGTCTCAGCTATGTTGTATGGGTGCAGATATGGGGACCTTCTGTCTGCCAGGATGGTTGGAGACGTATGGAGAGGCCCTTGGTATCTATGATCTCTCGATTGATCAGAGCCAAGGCCTCCGTACCCCACGCTATCATTCTAGCAGAGCTAGCTGCCTCCCCTATGGAGATTGAGGGGCTTACCAGATCAGTCTCCTTCGTGCACAACTTGTGGGATACTATTAGAGACAGGTATGCTATACTCGCCCTTGAGTCTTCCATACAATTAGCTCTTCAGGGGGACACTTCATGCTGATATGCACATATGACATCATGGTTTCATAATGGACAGGCTGCCCCCTTCCAATACTCTCTTCAGACACCCTCGATATCTCTTACACAGGTGGAGATTAATAGATTCATTTGTCAGGACCTGATCCAATTGGATACCAGGAGGACATGGATAGAGCCGTCACAGGAGTTGGGCACGAAGATGGCTTTCTATAGAGAGCATCTTCTCCACCTCACAGGAGATGGGTTTGTGATTCGACCCATCTACATGGATACACATATGTCTCATGGTTTGCGGTGTGCCATTGGTCAGATACGCACATCCTCACATCAACTTGAGATTGAGACTGGTAGATTTTGAGGGATACCAGCAGACAGCAGGATATGCCGCTTATGCCAGCTAGAGCCAGAGACAGAGCTACATTACACATGTCATTGCACAGTGTACTATGAGATTCGGAGCCGTTTCCACCGCTTATTTAGAGAGGGTTTCTGTCCTTTCTCTAGGGTCATGAGTTATGAGGATCAGAGATGTCTTCGGCTATATCTACTTGAGTTACACATATATAGAGACACTTTATTGGGGAGAGCTAGAAATGAAATGTTATATTAACGTCTTCAAAAGGCCACAATGACCTATGAGACCCGAAAGTTACAAAGTGGTGGATCTGATACAAAGTCAGAGTAACAAAATAACCTAACAACAGTACAAAACAAAGATATATACTATGGGGTCCTAGAGAGAGACAGTCCTAGAGACAGATTACATATTTCTTTTCACTAGATATGGGACAGCCAGAGAGTAGCAATCACTGCAGAAATCGGCCCACACTCATTCGACCACTATCGACACTCTCATCCACCGAGCACTCGAGCTACGGAGATCCAGACGGCCACGATTGAGGAGAGGGGCTACACAGCATCGACGGAGACTACAGTAGAGGATTTGAGCCATACTCTCTTGACATCCAGAGTACAGATGAGGATGGATTCTAGTAGTACTAGTATTTTTGTTTTGGTCTTTTTGTACCTAGACATGGTATCAGATTCACTATTTTGTAACAGATTGGTCTCATAGGTTATTTTGGCCTTTTGAAGACGTTAATATAACATTTCATTTCATCTCTCTCTTGCGGCTGTCCCGTGTTTGCTCTGAAGAAGTCTGTGATCCGTCTTTGAGACTGGCTAGCCTCGCCATTCATTAGGCTATCTCTGTGTCTGCGCAGCTCGAGCAAGAACGAACCCAGACATCTTTGATCTTCGTATCCCATGACTCTTGAGAGTGGTCCAAAACCTTCTCTGAACAAGCAATGGAAGCGGCCTCGTATCTCGTAGTAGACGGGGAAGCGACATGTATAGTGTAGCTCTGTCTCAGGTTCCATGTTACACAAGGGGTATGTCCCGTCCTCTGCTGGTACTCCGCTGTATCTCCCAGTCTCAATCCGCAATTGGTGAGACGATTTGCGTAACTGGCCAATAGCACCTCGTATCCCATGAGACAAGTGGGACCCCATAGTATATATCTTTGTTTTGTATTGTTGTTAGGTTATTTTGTTACTCTGACTATGTATCAGATCCACCACTTTGTAACTTTCGGGTCTCATAGGTCATTATGGCCTTTTGAAGACGTTAATATAACATTTCATTTCATTTAACATTTCATCTCTCTCTCTCTCTCTCTCTCTCTCTCTCTCTCTCTCTCTCTCTCTCTCTCTCTCTCACGCACATAGACGGTGTGAGACTTATGGGACCACACTCAAAGTTGCCGCTTGGAATTGTAATGGATCTATGCGTCTTGATGTGGGTGCTTTTGAGGATAGTTTTACTGGAAGAGACATCATCTTCTACTCTAAGACACATCAGGCCCCTGGGCAATCTATGCCTCACATTGGTGGATACAGATGGGAGACAGCTTACAGACAGGAGACGCGATCAAAGCACAAAGGACGAGGCTCAGGGGGAGTGACACAAAGGACGAGGCTCAGGGGGAGTGACAATGTTATTTAGAGAGGAGTTGCAGCCATTGATACATTTAGCCCGCAGGGATGAGCAGGCTAGGTACATGCGGGTGAGATTGAGAGCAGAGACAAGCAGATTTCTTTACATTGCTATTTGCTACTTTCCCCCGAGTACGTCAGTTGATGCATAGCCCAGAGGACAGTCCCCCTTTTCTATGTTGGATGATGACATATGGGAGTTCTCTGAAGATGGTGACATTATCATTCTAGGGGACTTAATGCTAGGCTTGTCTATCACCAGACAATATTTTATGATACTTGAGAGGAGATGCTGAGAGAGCTAGATGTTGTAGAGACGGGCCTGTCCAGACTATGACAGGATGTGGAATATACGGAGTATGGGCGACACTTGATAGACATGGGCACTGCACATGGACTGGCCATCTTGAATGGCCTCCGGAGATTTCCCGCTGCGGGAGGTTTCATATGCTTTCCACACAGACATGGAGCCAGCAGAGTGGATTATGTCATGGCACAGCCGAGTCTCATCTCTAGTATCCAGGATCTCACAGTTGGGCTCAGACCGGTTGCGGTGGCAATGGATCATGCTCTTGTGTCGTTGACTATTTCTTCCAGTTCAGTGTAGCACACAGGCCACGGGTAGCAGCCCCTACTCGCTACACCTTCACGCGGGAGACGTATTCTATATAAATAGACGGGATTTGCAGATGCCTATGCATTGAGGAGCCAGGGCGACCTCTGGAGGAGCTTACTACTATACTGGCACAGACATTACATGATGCAGCAGCAGAGGCATACCCACACACCCAACCTGAGCAGAGACGCCGTTCAGGGAGCATGCCTCAGAACAGTTGGTATGATGAGGAATGCCGGCAGACTAGAGCTAGACTTCAGAGGGAGGTGCTTTTGGGAGACATCACTCATAGACAATCACCGATTGACTTCCGACGCCTAGTGCGGCGGAAGAAGAGGGCATTTTTGGCTCGACTAGAGCAAGATCTATACTAGCTACTCTTGAGTCAGGACTCGCGTGAGGCGTGGCAACACTTTCATGAGCACTCCCCCCCCCCCCCCCCCCTCTCCCCATTACCTCTACATAGACCTAGGGTCAGTACGCGTCATCTTTGTACACAATACCTGGACAGCCGTCCCTTCCTGACCCCCCCCGATCCATGTCCACACACATGTGCTTTTTTCACCGCTGAGATGGTGAAGAAAGCCATTGACAGGATGAGGACTGGGAGAGCATATGATCATGATGGCTTAGTGGCTGAGCATTTCATGCATGCCACATATCTACTAGTAGAGCTTCTAGCAGTTATAATTAACTGTGCCATGTGTGAGGGCTTGCTTGATACTTGGAGCCTATCTACGATTGTACCTATCTTTAAGTCAGGAGACCCTATGGAGCCTGGGAATTATCGCACTATCATGATTGGACACACACTGACACGGTTGTACGCATCCATTCTTGAGCAACAGTTTTGAGTAGATGGGTAGCGAGGGAAGGAATGCGTGCAGTTGGGCAAGCAAGGTTCAGGAGAGGCTTTTCTACTCTTGAGCATATCTTGACACTCTGGGCCATCATTGAGGAGGGCATATCTCATGGGAGACGGATCTATTGTAGCTTTGTGGACCTCCGCAAAGCCTTTTGACACAGTACTCAGAGCTAGATTGATGCACAGATTACAGGAGATGGGAGTACCTAGAGAGCTCATTGGGAGGATCATGGCATTTACAGATCAATAGTAGGGCATGTACGCACCTCTGAGGGTCTATGTACACCGGTTCACTCCACTATTGGGGTGAAGCAGGGCTGCCCGCTCTCCTACTCTATTCGATATGTATGTGGATGAGGTTTCTGACTACATTGAGAGCGATGGTGATAGAGCTGCACAGCTGGTAGGGACATGGATTCCACTATTGTTATATATTGATGATATTGTGTTGATCTCCGACTCTCCGGAGGGGATGCAACGTCACTTGGATGCTTTGCATAGGTTTGCCCACGAAAGTGGTTTGTCTGTCAACCTTGGTTTAAACCAAGGTTATGGTGTTTAATACCACCCCACAGTCGATCAGGAGGGCAACACCTACATTCACATACGGCCAGGAGACTGTGGAGTATACAGATGCTTACACTTACCTTGGAGTGGTTTTTAGCGGAGCTGCATTTTCACTGAGGAGAGCAGCAGAGACTTGATTGACTAGAGCCATGCAACATTGGGTAGATTGAAGAGGACGTGTTCGCAGGTTCAGTTTCAGGAGCCTCGGACGAAGCTCCGGCTCTTTGACACGTTGGTGGTTTTTGCATTGCTCTATGGAGCTGAGATATGGGGACCTTCATTGGATCATCACGGGAGGTCGGCTCGCACTAATGGATTGGGGAGTATGGAGAAACCTCTGGTCTCTATGATCTCATGGCTCATTAGAGCCAAGGCTTCAGTACCACGTGCCATTATCCAAGCAGAGCTAGCGGCTCCCCCACTAGTGGTTGAGGCGCTCACGAGATCAGTCTCCATACACCGCATGTGGGAACTTCCCAGAGACAGATATGCCCGCCTTGCACTTGAGTCCTCTCGACAGTTAGCCATGCAAGGAGATAGAACATGCTGGTATGGGGAGATGACATCATGGTTTCAGGCGCATGGGTTCAGCATAGATACGTTGCCACCCTTCCAGTACTCACTGGATGCACCATCTCTCACCCTTACACAGTCCGAGATCACCAGGCTCATCCGCCAAGACTTGACTTAGCTAGACACCAGGAGGACATGGATACAGCTAGCACAGGAGCTGGGCATGAAGATGGCTTTCTACAGAGAGCATCTTCTCCATCTTACAAAGGACGGTTTTGTGACGAGACCCAGATACGTGGACACCTACCTATCTCATGGGATACGATGTGCTATTGGCAAGATACGCACATCTTCTCACCAGCTGCGGATTGAGACTTGGAGATACAACGGAGTACCAACAGAGGCCAGGACATGCTCCTTGTGTGACATGGAGCCTGAGACAGAGTTGCTTTACACAGTGCTGCCTCGGCTACTACGAGATACGGGGCCGCTTCCATTGCTTGTTTAGAGAGGGTTTTGGACCACTCTCCCGAGTCATGGGATACGAGGATCAGAAATGCCTGGGTTTGTTCTTGCTTGAGCTACGCAAACATAGAGATAGCTTGATGAGTGGAGAGGCTGGCCAGTCTCAAAGACGGATCACAGATTTCTTTAGAGCAGACATTGGACAGCCAGAGGAGCTATTCCCACAGCAGAGCTCACATTCGTCTCACACCAGAGGCATACTGATCGAGCGATTGAGATGGGGAGATCTAGGCGCCCACGACTGCAGTGGACTACAGAGCATCGATGGAGGTTACATCAGAAGATTCGGATCACTTTGGCCAGGCATGCACAAGCTCGGTCAGACTACTGACCATGGAGGAGATTGATGAGATTAGCCAGCGATTGATGCTGGATCTCCTGTGATTTAACTATTTAGCTATCCTAGCCAGCTGCTCACTTTGCTTAGTTCACATCGAGCAGCTTAGGATTCCATAGTATTTTTGTTTTGTTATGTTGTTATTTTGTTACTCTGATTTTGTATCGCATCCACCACATTGTAACTTTTTATAGGTCACTTTGGCCTTTTGAAGACGTTAATATAACATTTCATTTCATTTCATTTCATCTCTGTGTGTGTGTGTGTGTGTGTGTGTGTGTGTCGCGCTCTTGCTGCCCTACTGCCTCGTGCTCTCCCCCCCTCTGCATCCCCGTTTTGCCTCTCATTCTCCCCCTTTGCACCCCAGCTCCGTTGCGCTCCTGCTACCCTGCTGCCTCGCGCTCTTCCCCTTTGCACCCCAGCTTTGTCGCGCTCCCGCTGCGTCTCCCTCTTTCCCTCTCTCGCGCTCCCGCCGCCTCTCCTTCTCGTGCCCTCGCTTTCCTGCTCCTCGCGCTCTCCCCCTCTGCACCCTAGCTCCCCCCTCCCCCCCCCCCTCCCCTTCTCCCCCTTCCCCCTTTTCGTAGAGAGAAAAAACTGAGTGTTCAAGCGTAGAGAGAGAAAGTTGCCCGAGCGTAGAGAGAGAAAGTTGAGAATATTCAAGCGTAGGGAGAGAAAATTAAAGCGTAGAG
This sequence comes from Adiantum capillus-veneris, assembly GCF_014529385.1. NCBI lineage: Eukaryota > Viridiplantae > Streptophyta > Polypodiopsida > Polypodiales > Pteridaceae > Adiantum > Adiantum capillus-veneris. The sequence continues at coordinate 14,492,401 of NC_140955.1, forward strand.
AGAAAAAGCGTAAAGAGAGAAAACTTACGCGTGTAGAGAGAAAAAAAAGAAATTTTTTTTATTGATTTTCCTCCCTCTTCCACTTCTCCACTTCAGCCTCTCCTTCACTTCATTCTATCTCTCTCCCTCTCCTTTTGCGGCCTTCACTCATGAGGAAACAAAATGGCAAGGATGACCCTATGGAGGATGCCATTCAAAAATGCAAAGAAGAAATGAATGAGTCCATCAACAAGATTAATCGCCACCTCCTAGGTACTATTAAGACACTCGACGAGCGCATGTCGGCACAGGAAAGCACGATACATACACTTGAGGATCGTGTGAAGACCCAAGATGAGGAAATTGCACTACTCGAGAAAGAGCTTGCAGAGGTGCGATTGCAAAACGTCCTCTAGGAGAGAGAGCTTCAGCCCTCAGTAATCAAAGAGCTTAACACGATTAAAGAACAAGCGCGGGCCATCAAAGAAGGTGAGGAGCATTAGAAGAAATGACGACCTCGTGGGTAGATGTCATCACAAAGGCCCAACAAAAACCAGAAGAGAGCGAGAAATGGATCGAGATTGTCAAGAAAGGAAAGGGCAAGGAAATAACCACCACCCCCACACCAACCATCATTAACCTTACATTAGAAGAGGAGCAATGGAGACGTGTACGGGCCTTACACGTCTTTCACGTCTTCATCCACATTATCTTGGTCTCTGAGGCCACATATCCTTAAGAGGAGCAAAGGAGACGTGTATGGGCCTTACACGTAAGGATATGTGGCGTCAAAGACCAAGATGATGTGGATGAAGAGGCGAAAGAACTCATGACTCTGGTGACGATTAACGAGTAGACGCATACGAGGGCTTGGAGAGTGGGCAATAAGAAAAGTGGGAGCAATGGGAAAACCTCGAAGGGAAGGGCACTCATCCTCCGTTTCCCCTCCATGGAAGCGAAGGAGGACTTCTTGAAGAAGAGACCGACTCTAAAAAAGACATGCATCTTTCTTGGAGATGACCTCACCCTCTCGTAGATTGCTCATATGCAAGAGGTAATGCCGGAAATTAGAGCAGCAAGGGAGAAAGGGAAGATTGCGTTTTATGGGGATGGAAGGGTGGTGATACTGGAGCGACGCTCCGCATGACTGTGCGAGATCTATGGGACGACACTAGAGATGGCAGCCTGGAATTGTAATGGATCACTTTGTCTTGATGTAGGTGCCTTTGAGGATAGTTTCACTGGGAGAGACATCATTTTTTATTTTGAGACGCATTTTGGATAATGACCTATGGGACTTGTCCAAGGATGATGACATTGTCCCCGCCGACCCGATGTCGGCCCGCAGCCCGTGGTTGTCACCACGTTTTCGGCCCGTCTTCCTCGTTTTTTCACGTTTTCTCCGCGTTCTCGGCTCGTGTTGCCCCGTTTTGCCCCGTTTCACCACGTCCCTTGCGTGATTGCCCCTTTTTGCCCCGTTCCTTGCGTTTTCTCCACGTTCCCCACAGTTTTTCACCGTTTTGCCTCGTTTGACTCGCGTTTTACCCCGTTTTCACCGCGTTCTCCGCATTCTTGGCCCGTTTTGCCCCGTTTTGACGCGTCCCTCCACGTTCCCCATCGTTTTTCAACGTTTTACCTCGTTTTGCCCCGTCTTACACCGTTTGGGTCCGGTTTTCATCGTTTTTGAGCCATTTTTCGCGGTTTTCATCGTTTTGGACCACGTTTTGCGCTCTTTCACAGTTTTTCAACGTTTTCAAGCCGTTTTTCGCAGTTTTTCAGTTTTTTGATATTTTTGAATTTCCCTCGGCTCCGGCCACAAGAGCACCCCAATGGCGGGAAATCAAGAAGATGAAGAAGGATACAGGACTGAACCGGAACCGCATAGTGCCCCGAAGAAGAACAAAAAGAAGAAGCCGCGACAAGACCACCAAGAATCAATGGAAGAAAGACTGGAGGCACGCATCATGGCCTCCGTAGAACACCAAATCAACGTGATGTCCGCTAATCTGAGCGACCTGCTGCAAACACAGCTAGGCCAGCGACACGAAGATCGCCCGGGTCCTAGTAATGTCAACACGCGGCGAAACACACAAAGACGACCGCGGCCCGGAAGATTAGAGACAGTCGACGAAGATGAAGGCTACCTGGTTGACCGAAGTGAAGGGCGCTACTACAGCCCTGAGAGAACCCTAGAAGATGAAAACAGACTGGGCAAATTCAAACCCATCCTCCCAGAGAAATACAAAGGCCATCGCACCTCACTGGAACTCAACAAGTGGTTCAGTGAGGTAGAAGACTACATGCAGTGGAACAACATAGGCAGACGCAGATGGGTGCAAGTGGCCAAAACCTTCCTGGCCGACGACGCCTATGTACGGTTCCTCACTGAACAGCCATCGAAGCACTGGGAGGACTGGGAAGACTTACAAAGAGACATGCTCAGCTACTTTGTCCCAGAGAATGAAGGCAACAAAGTCAGAGATTCGTGGCGCGATCTACGCCAAGACGGCCACATATCAGATTACGTTGTCAAGTACCGCCGCCTGATGCTTCAACTTCCACTTATGCACACAGCAGACAGGCTACATGGATTCCTGTACGGCCTTAAGCCCTGGGCCCGTCGCGAGGTAGAGAAGCAAAACCCCAACACCTGGGAAGTGGCCGCCAACATGGCCGAAAAACTACGGGATACAAACTCAACCCCAGGTTTTCCCCCGAATAACCCTCGCCCCAACAATTTTGCCCCCAACAACTCAACTAACCCAACCGCCGGGCTAGGCCGCGGATTTGTACCCAATAACAAAAGCAACGAATCCCGCTCACCACCGCGCAGCTCTTTTGCGAGCAATTCCTACAGCACCACGTCCAGTAGTTTTGTCCCCAATACCTACAAGGGCAACAATAACAACCCGCGCCCCGATCGCGTCTGGTGCAGTGACTGCAGGATTGCTCATGGCCCCTACTACGCTTGTGTACGCAAGCGCAATCAAGCAGCCTCCTCATCTAGCAGGGTCAACACCCTCCAAATCGAAGAACCACCCTCCCCCCCGAATAAGCGTCGAAGAACTGGCTAGCCCTGTTGCTAACCAGCAACCCCGGATTGGAGCAGTTTCCCTCCACCCGCAATGCATGGCAGCGACAATAACGGACATTCAGAACTTATATGTCCAGGCAACAATTGGATCCCAGCAGCAATGGATCATGGTGGACTCAGGCGCCACACACAATTTTCTATCACTACAATGTGCCGCGCGCCTGGGCCTACGCCTCACCACCGTCAATGAAACGATAGTCAAGTTTGCCCAAGGAAAGGATAACAATGTATAGGCAGCCCGTCAAGTCAGGATCGAGATGGGTGAATTCACATGTCGCCTTGACTTCATAGTGGTCCCAATGGACGACTTTGAGGCAATCATTGGTCTCTCCTTCAACGACAAGTACCTCATTGCACTCCTAGGCATGAAGGTGGACCAATTACTGCTGAATAATCAAGGCAAAGCAGTGACAGTACAAGGCGCCAGACTCACAACAAAGCAAGCTTTCACCCGCCAGGCGCATCTTCAAACCAATCCCCCTCCCATCAACCGCCAAGACCCTGCTCAATTGGCAGCAATGAAAGGCAAACAAAAAGTCCCAGAGACATCTTCCCCCAAACTCAATCTTATGAGTGCAAAGCAAGCAGAGCGGGCTCTCAAGAAAGGAGCTTAAGTTCACCTCTGCATCATGCAAGCACAAGAGCAGCCCACAGCAAGGCTCAACTCCATCACCATCGAGCAAGCCAAAGTGGGTGATCCCTCCCTTACCCCCATCCTCCACAAATACAAGGATGTCATGCCTCCAGAACTCCCCCCGGCCTACCCCCTCCCCGTCAAATTCAACATGAAATTGACCTCATCCCAGGAAGCACACCCCCGACGAAGGCCCCCTACCGCATGAACGACACCGAGCTAAAAGAGCTCAAGAAGCAACTCCAGGAATTGGAGAATCAAGGTTTCATCCGACCCAGCAGCTCTCCTTTTGGGGCCCCAGTTCTGTTCGTCAAGAAGAAAGATGGCTCGATGCGGCTCTGTGTGGATTATCGGGCCCTCAACAAAATAACTATCAAAAACAAGTACCCAGTTCCGCTCATGGAAGACCTCTTGGACAGATTACAGGGTGCCAAGTACTTCACGCGCATCGATCTTCGCTCAGGCTATCACCAAGTCCGCATTGCCCTTAAAGACATTGCGAAGACCGCCTTCCGTACACGCTACGGCTCCTGGGAATAGCTTTTCCTGGGTTTCGGTCTCACCGGCGATCCTGGCACCTTTTGTAGAATCATCCACGACAGTTTCCGCGACATGATTGACGACTTTCTCATCACTTACGTCGATGATCTGCTCATTTACAGCAAGACCTCAGAAGAGCACCAGAAGCATGTCGCCGCAGTACTCCAGCGCCTCCGGAAACACTAACTTTATGCTGTGACGTCGTTAGGCTGTGACGGGAGGCTTTGCAGGTATGAAGTGAGCTTGCTTGGTGAAGTAGTCTACGACCACCATGATGGTAGTGTGGCCGTGGGAGGGGGGGAGGTCGACGATGAAGTCCATACTTACCATGTCCCAAGGCCTTGGGACATGGTAAGTATGGACTTCATCGTCGACCTCGGCCTTGGGACATGGTAAGTATGGACTTCATCGTCGACCTCCCCCCCTCCCACGGCCACACTACCATCATGGTGGTCGTAGACTACTTCACCAAGCAAGCTCACTTCATACCTGCAAAGCCTCCCGTCACAGCCTAACGACGTCACAGCATAAAGTTAGTGTTCCCGGAGGCGCTGGAGTACTGCGGCGACATGCTTCTGGTGCTCTTCTAAGGTCTTGCTGTAAATGAGCAGATCATCGATGTAAGTGATGAGAAAGTCGTCAATCATGTCGCGGAAACTGTCGTGGATGATTCTGCAAAAGGTGCCAGGACCGCCGATGAGACCGAAACCCAGGAAAAGCTATTCCCAGGAGCCGTAGCGTGTGCGGAAGGCGGTCTTCGCAATGTCTTTAAGGGCAATGCGGACTTGGTGATAGCCTGAGCGAAGATCGATGCGCGTGAAGTACTTGGCACCCTGTAATCTGTCCAAGAGGTCTTCCATGAGTGAAACTGGGTACTTGTTTTTGATAGTTATTTTGTTGAGGGCCCGATAATCCACACAGAGCCGCATCGAGCCATCTTTCTTCTTGACGAACAGAACTGGGGCCCCAAAAGGAGAGCTGCTGGGTCGGATGAAACCTTGATTCTCCAATTCCTGGAGTTGCTTCTTGAGCTCTTTTAGCTCGGTGTCGTTCATGCGGTAGGGGGCCTTCGTCGGGGGTGTGCTTCCTGGGATGAGGTCAATTTCATGTTGAATTTGACGGGGAGGGGGTAGGCCGGGGGAGTTCTGGAGGCATGACATCCTTGTATTTGTGGAGGATGGGGGTAAGGGAGGGATCACCCACTTTGGCTTGCTCGATGGTGATGGAGTTGAGCCTTGCTGTGGGCTGCTCTTGTGCTTGCATGATGCAGAGGTGAACTTAAGCTCCTTTCTTGAGAGCCCGCTCTGCTTGCTTTGCACTCATAAGATTGAGTTTGGGGGAAGATGTCTCTGGGACTTTTTGTTTGCCTTTCATTGCTGCCAATTGAGCAGGGTCTTGGCGGTTGATGGGAGGGGGATTGGTTTGAAGATGCGCCTGGCGGGTGAAAGCTTGCTTTGTTGTGAGTCTGGCGCCTTGTACTGTCACTGCTTTGCCTTGATTATTCAGCAGTAATTGGTCCACCTTCATGCCTAGGAGTGCAATGAGGTACTTGTCGTTGAAGGAGAGACCAATGATTGCCTCAAAGTCGTCCATTGGGACCACTATGAAGTCAAGGCGACATGTGAATTCACCCATCTCGATCCTGACTTGACGGGCTGCCTATACATTGTTATCCTTTCCTTGGGCAAACTTGACTATCGTTTCATTGACGGTGGTGAGGCGTAGGCCCAGGCGCGCGGCACATTGTAGTGATAGAAAATTGTGTGTGGCGCCTGAGTCCACCATGATCCATTGCTGCTGGGATCCAATTGTTGCCTGGACATATAAGTTCTGAATGTCCGTTATTGTCGCTGCCATGCATTGCGGGTGGAGGGAAACTGCTCCAATCCGGGGTTGCTGGTTAGCAACAGGGCTAGCCAGTTCTTCGACGCTTATTCGGGGGGGAGGGTGGTTCTTCGATTTGGAGGGTGTTGACCCTGCTAGATGAGGAGGCTGCTTGATTGCGCTTGCGTACACAAGCGTAGTAGGGGCCATGAGCAATCCTGCAGTCACTGCACCAGACGCGATCGGGGCGCGGGTTGTTATTGTTGCCCTTGTAGGTATTGGGGACAAAACTACTGGACGTGGTGCTGTAGGAATTGCTCGCAAAAGAGCTGCGCGGTGGTGAGCGGGATTCGTTGCTTTTGTTATTGGGTACAAATCCGCGGCCTAGCCCGGCGGTTGGGTTAGTTGAGTTGTTGGGGGCAAAATTGTTGGGGCGAGGGTTATTCGGGGGAAAACCTGGGGTTGAGTTTGTATCCCGTAGTTTTTCGGCCATGTTGGCGGCCACTTCCCAGGTGTTGGGGTTTTGCTTCTCTACCTCGCGACGGGCCCAGGGCTTAAGGCCGTACAGGAATCCATGTAGCCTGTCTGCTGTGTGCATAAGTGGAAGTTGAAGCATCAGGCGGCGGTACTTGACAACGTAATCTGATATGTGGCCGTCTTGGCGTAGATCGCGCCACGAATCTCTGACTTTGTTGCCTTCATTCTCTGGGACAAAGTAGCTGAGCATGTCTCTTTGTAAGTCTTCCCAGTCCTCCCAGTGCTTCGATGGCTGTTCAGTGAGGAACCGTACATAGGCGTCGTCGGCCAGGAAGGTTTTGGCCACTTGCACCCATCTGCGTCTGCCTATGTTGTTCCACTGCATGTAGTCTTCTACCTCACTGAACCACTTGTTGAGTTCCAGTGAGGTGCGATGGCCTTTGTATTTCTCTGGGAGGATGGGTTTGAATTTGCCCAGTCTGTTTTCATCTTCTAGGGTTCTCTCAGGGCTGTAGTAGCGCCCTTCACTTCGGTCAACCAGGTAGCCTTCATCTTCGTCGACTGTCTCTAATCTTCCGGGCCGCGGTCGTCTTTGTGTGTTTCGCCGCGTGTTGACATTACTAGGACCCGGGCGATCTTCGTGTCGCTGGCCTAGCTGTGTTTGCAGCAGGTCGCTCAGATTAGCGGACATCACGTTGATTTGGTGTTCTACGGAGGCCATGATGCGTGCCTCCAGTCTTTCTTCCATTGATTCTTGGTGGTCTTGTCGCGGCTTCTTCTTTTTGTTCTTCTTCGGGGCACTATGCGGTTCCGGTTCAGTCCTGTATCCTTCTTCATCTTCTTGATTTCCCGCCATTGGGGTGCTCTTGTGGCCGGAGCCGAGGGAAATTCAAAAATATCAAAAAACTGAAAAACTGCGAAAAACGGCTTGAAAACGTTGAAAAACTGTGAAAGAGCGCAAAACGTGGTCCAAAACGATGAAAACCGCGAAAAATGGCTCAAAAACGATGAAAACCGGACCCAAACGGTGTAAGACGGGGCAAAACGAGGTAAAACGTTGAAAAACGATGGGGAACGTGGAGGGACGCGTCAAAACGGGGCAAAACGGGCCAAGAATGCGGAGAACGCGGTGAAAACGGGGCAAAACGCGAGTCAAACGAGGCAAAACGGTGAAAAACTGTGGGGAACGTGGAGAAAACGCAAGGAACGGGGCAAAACGGGGCAATCACGCAAGGGACGTGGTGAAACGGGGCAAAACGGGGCAACACGGGCCGAGAACGCGGAGAAAACGTGGAAAAACGAGGCAGACGGGCCGAAAATGTGGTGACAACCACGGGCCGCGGTCCGACGTCGGGTCGGCGGGGACAATGTCATCATCCTTGGGTGATGACGCTTTTTGGATAATGATCTATGGGACTTTTCCAAGGATGGTGACATTGTCATACTAGGGGACTTCAATGCTAGGACTGCCCATCATTAGACAATATTTTATGATACTTCTGAGGAGATGCTTAGGGAGCTGGACGTTACAGAGATGGGCCTATCCAGACTATCACAAGATGAGGAGTACACTGAGTATGGCAGATACTTGATATATATGGAAACTGCACATAGATTGGCCATATGAATGGCCTACAAAGATTTTCGACAATTGGAGGTTTTACATGCTTTCCACATCGACATGGTGCTAGTATAGTGGATTATGCTATGGCCCAGCCAGGTCTCATTCCATTCTTTCAAGATTTCATGGTAGGCACTAGGCCAGTTGGAGTAGCAATTGATCATGCTATCTTGTCTTTCACTCTTACGTTTCAGTTCAGCACAACTCCATTAGGAGAGGTTCCCACGCACGCTCGGTATACCTTCATGAGGGAGACAGATTCTGTGTATATGGATGAGATATACAGGCAGTTATGCACTCAGCAGCCGGGACGGCCACTAGATGAACTCAGATACTGGCAGAGACGCTCCATGATGCAGCATCAGAGGCATACCCCCACAACCAACCTACACGGAGATGATCTGGAGCATGCCCGAGAACAGTTGGTATGATGAGGAGTGTAGAGAGATGAGGATCAAATTATAGAGGGAAGTGCTCATGGGTATTACCACACAGAAAGTCACGGATTATCTTCTGCCGCCTAGTGCGACGAAAGAAAAGGGCTAATGTATCTCAGCTAGAGCGGGATCTGTATCAGCTATTTATGAGTCAAGACTCACGCGAAGCATGGAGGCTATTCCACGAGCATTCACCACCACCAACGATCACCTCCACAGAGTCATGGGGGGAATATGCCACATTTCTCTACACAGCATCAGGGCAACCACCTTTGCCGAACCCACTAGAGACATGCCCTAAGACATGTACTTTCTTTATTGCCGAGAGGGTAAAGAAAGCCATTGACAAGATGAAGACAAGGAGAGCACATGATCATGATCGTATGATAGGAGAGCAGCTTCACCCATGCTAGAGATATGCTTGTAGAGCTTCTTGCTATGATGTTTAATCGAGCCATGGATGAAGGCTTTCCTGAGACTTGGAGTATGTCTATGATTGTGCCTATTTTCAAGTCAGGAGATCCCATGATTCTCGGAAATTATAGCACCATCATGGTTGGTCACACATTGGCTAGGTTGTATGCATTCGTTCTTGAGGAGGAGCTGAGTAGATGGGCAGAGCTAGAAGCCATACGAGCACCAGGGCAGGTAGGATTCAGAAGAGGTTTCTCCACTCCTGACCAAATTCTGACACTGAGAGCTATTATTGAGGAGGGTAGACACCATGGCAAGAGGATCTATTGTAGCTTTGTGGATTTCTGCAAAGCTTTTGACATAGTGCCGAGAGCCAGACTTATACGCAGACTACAAGACATGGGTGTGCCTATAGAGCTGATATGGGGTATTCTGGCTTTATACAGGACAGTGATGGGGTAGATACGCACTATTGAGGGAATGTCTGACATGGTCCACTCCGCTATTGGAGTGAAGTAGGGATGCCCCCTATCTCCCACTCTCTTTGGGATGTATGTAAATGAGTTTTCAGACTATGTAGAACGTCAGGGAGACAGAGGGGCTTAGCGAGCAGGAACATGGATTCCGTTGTTACTATATGCTAATGATATTGTGTTGATTTCTAACTCTCCAGAGGGGATGCAACGTCATTCAGATGCTTTGCATATATTTGCTAGCGACAGTGGATCGTCGGTCAACCTTGGGAAAACCAAGGTCATGGTGTTCAACACCACACCACAGTGGGTGAGGAGGTCAACACCCACATGCACCCACATTTACGTATGGCGAGGAGAATGTGGAGTACACAGATGCATATACTTATCTTGGGGTAGTTTTCGGTGGACCGGTGTTTTCAATGAGGCGAGCATCAGAAACTAGACTGATGAGAGTATATGCAGCCTTGGGAGGATTGGAGAGGTGTTCGTAGGTTCAGTTCCAAGAACCGCGAACAAAGCTTTGGCTTTTTTTGACACTCTAGTGACTTTAGCTATGCTCTACGGAGTTCAGGTATGGGGACCCTCAGTAGACCATCATGGGAGATCTGGCAACACAGATCCATGGAGATGTATGGAGAGGCCTTTGGTCTCTATGATCGCTCGGATGATTCGGGCCAAGGCCTCAGTGCCGCATGAGATTATCCGAGCCGAGCTAGCTGCTCAGTAGACCATCATGGGAGATCTGGCAACGCAGATGGATGGAGATGTATGGAGAGGCCTTTGGTCTCTATGATTGCTCGGATGATTCGGGCCGAGGCGGATTGGAGAGGATGTTCGTAGGTTCAGTTCCAGGAACCGCGAACAAAGCTCTGGCTTTTTTTGACACTCTAGTGACTTTAGCTATGCTCTACGGAGTTCAGGTATGGGGACCCTCAATAGACCATCATGGGAGATCTGGCAACACAGATGGATGGAGATGTATGGAGAGGCCTTTGGTCTCTATGATCGCTCGGATGATTCGGGCCAAGGCCTCAGTGCCGCATGAGATTATCCGAGCCGAGCTAGCTGCTCAGTAGACCATCATGGGAGATGTGGCAACATAGATGGATGGAGATGTATGGAGAGGCCTTTGGTCTCTATGATCGCTCGGGTGATTCGGGCCAAGGTCTCAGTGTCGCATGAGATTATCCGAGGCCCCCCCCCCCCCCCCCCCCCCCCCCCCCCCCCCACTCTCTTTGGGATGTATGTATATGAGTTTTCAGACTATGTAGAACGTCAAGGAGACAGAGGGGCTTAGCGAGCAGGAACATGGATTCCGTTGTTACTATATGCTAATGATATTGTGTTGATTTCTAATTCTCCAGAGGCGATACAACTTCATTCAGATGCTTTGCATATATTTGCTAGCGACAGTGGATTGTCGGTCAACCTTGGGAAAGCCAAGGTCATGGTGTTCAACACCACACCACAGTGGGTCAGGAGGTCAACACCCACATGCACCCACATTTACGTATGGCGAGGAGAATGTGGAGTACGGAGATGCATATACTAATTTTGGGGTAGTTTTTGGTGGACCGGTGTTTTCAATGAGGAGAGCATCAGAAACTAGACTGATGAGAGTATATGCAGCCTTGGGAGGATTGGAGAGGATGTTCGTAGGTTCAGTTCCAGGAACCGCGAACAAAGCTCTGGCTTTTTTTGACACTCTCGTGACTCTAGCTATGCTCTATGGAGTTCAGGTATGGGGACCCTCAGTAGACCATCATGGGAGATTCGACAACACAGATGGATGGAGAGGCCTTTGGTCTCTATGATCGCTCGGAGGATTCGGGCCAAGGCCTCAGTGCCGCATGAGATTATCCGAGCCGAGCTAGCTGCTCAGTAGACCATCATGGGAGATCTGGCAACACAGATGGATGGAGATATATGGAGAGGCCTTTGGTCTCTATGATCGCTCGGGTGATTCGGGCCAAGGTCTCAGTGTCGCATGAGATTATTCGAGCCCCCCCCCCCCCCCCCCCCCCCCCCCCCCCCACTCTCTTTGGGATGTATGTAAATGAGTTTTCAGACTATGTAGAACGTCAGGGAGACAGAGGGGCTTAGCGAGCAGGAACATGGATTCCGTTGTTACTATATGCTAATGATATTGTGTTGATTTCTAACTCTCCAGAGGGGATGCAACGTCATTCAGATGCTTTGCATATATTTGCTAGCGACAGTGGATTGTCGGTCAACCTTGGGAAAACCAAGGTCATGGTGTTCAACACCACACCACAGTGGGTGAGGAGGTCAGCACCCACATGCACCCACATTTACGTATGGCGAGGAGAATGTGGAGTACACAGATGCATATACTTATCTTGGGGTAGTTTTCGGTGGACCGGTGTTTTCAATGAGGCGAGCATCAGAAACTAGACTGATGAGAGTATATGCAGCCTTGGGAGGATTGGAGAGGATGCTCGTAGGTTCAGTTCCAGGAACCGCGAACAAAGCTCTGGCTTTTTTTGACACTCTAGTGACTTTAGCTATGCTCTACGGAGTTCAGGTATGGGGACCCTCAGTAGACCATCATGGGAGATCTGGCAACACAGATGTATGGAGAGGCCTTTGGTCTCTATGATCGCTCGGATGATTCGGGCCAAGGCCTCAGTGCCGCATGAGATTATTCGAGCCGAGCTAGCTGCTCAGTAGACCATCATGGGAGATCTGGCAACACAGATGGATGGAGATGTATGGAGAGGCCTTTGGTCTCTATGATCGCTCGGATGATTCGGGCCAAGGCCTCAGTGTCGCATGAGATTATCCGAGCCCCCCCCCCCCCCCCCCCCCCCCTTCCCCCGTGGTTGAGGCACTGACTAGATCAGTATCCTTTATACACAGTTTATGGGACCTCCCCAGGGACATATATGCTCGGCTTGCCTTGGAGTCATCTCGACAACTAGCGCTGCAAGGCGATACAGCATGTTGGTATGGATAGATGACAGCATGGTTTCAGTCACATGGTTTCAGCATGGATAGATTGCCTCCGTTTCAATACTCTCTGGATGCACCCTCGTTGTCTCTCACACGAACAGAGATCACCAGACTCATACGCTAGGATCTGATTCAGCTAGATACCAGGAGCAAATGGATATAGCTGACACTGGAGTTGGACACGAAGATGGCCTGCTACAGAGAGCATGTTCTCCAACTCACGGAGGACGGTTTTGTGACTATGCTTGTATACATGGATACGCACTTATCCCATGGGATACGATGCGCTATTGGGCAGATCCGCACATCCTCACAGTAGCTCCAGATCGAGACAGACCGATTTCGAGGGCTACCAGCAAGGGCCAGCATATGGTACCTATGTCTCTTAGAGCCAGAGACAGAGCTGCACTACACATGTCATTGCCCGACGTACTATGAGATACACGGCCGCTTCCAGTGTCTGTTCAGAGAGGGTTTCAGACCATTTTCTAGAGTCATGAGATATGAGGATCAGAGATGTCTCGGATTGTTCTTGCTAGAGCTGCGGAGAATTAAGGAGAGCTTGATGAGGACATCAGGGGAGAGAGAGTCTCAGAGACGAATCACAGATTTCTTTACACCAGCCAGGGGAGAGCCAGAGGAGCGGTGATCACAACAAATCTCAGAACCCACATACACAAGAGGTACATTGATTGACCGAGCTAGGTAGATCCAGACGCCCACAACTTCGAGGGGTCTCCCACCATACACTAGAGGTACGTTGATTGATTGAGCCATTGAGCTAGGCAGATCCAAACGCCCACGACCTCGAGGGGTCTCCCACCATCGATGAAGGCCGCAACAGAAGATACAAATCACTCTAGCTCGACATGCAAGACGCCCAACCAGAATACTGACCATGGAGGATGTTGATGAGATTTGACAGCGACCAATGAGAGATTTCATTTGAACCCACAAACACCCCCCCCCCCCCCCCCCCCCCCAAATCCCGTGAATCAGCTTCAGATTCATCCCCTCAGTGTTTTATTGTTAGTTAGTTAGATCGTTGTACTTTTCATACTCAGACATGGTATCAGATTCACCTATTGTAACTTTTTGGTCTCATAGGTCATTTTGGCCTTTCGAAGACGTTAATATAACATTTCATTTCTCTCTCTCTCTCTCTCTCTCTCTCACTTGGATGCTTTGCATAGGTTGTCCATGAAAGTGGTTTGTCTGTCAACCTTGGTAAACCAAGGTCATGGTATTTAATACCACCCCACAGTGGATCAGGAGGTCCCGCGGGCATTCACATACGGCCGGGAGACAATGGAGTATACAAATGCTTACACTTACCTTGGAGTGGTTTTTAGTGGACCAGCATTTTCATTGAGGAGAGCAGCAGAGACTAGATTGACGAGAGCTCATTCGGCATTGGGTAGATTGGAGAGGATGTCTTCACAGGTTCAATTTCAGGAACCTCGAATGAAGCTCTGGCTCTTTGACACGTTCGTGGCTTCTGCATTGCTCTATGGAGCTGAGATATGGGGGCCTTCATTGGATCATCACGGGAGGACAAGTCGCACTGATGGATGGGGGGACATGGAGAAGCCTCTAGTCTCTATGATTTTGCGGCTCATTAGAGCCAAGGCTTCAGTACCACTTGCCATTATCCAAGCAGAGTTAGCTGCCCTCCCACTAGTGGTTGAGGCGCTCACTAAATCTATCTCCTTCATACACCGCATGTGGGAACTTCCCAGAGATAGATACGTCCGCCTTGCACTTGAGTCCTCTCGATAGTTAGCCATGCAAGGAGATAGAGCATGTTGGTATGGGGAGATGACCATGGTTTCAGGCGCATGGGTTCAGCATAGACAGATTGCCCCCCTTCCAGTACTCACTGGATGCCCCCTCTCTGACTCTTACACAGTTCGAGATCACCAGGCTCATCCGCCAGGACCTGACTCAGCTTGACACTAGGAGGACATGGATACAGCCAGCACATGAGCTGGGTAGGAAGATGGCTTTCTATGGAGAGCATCTTCTCCAGCTTACGAGGATGCTTTTGTGACGAGGCCCGGATACATGGACACCCACTTGTCTCATGGGATACGGTGTGCTATTGGCCAGTTACGCACATCTTCACACCGGTTGTGGATCGAGACTGGGAGATACAACGGAGTACCAGCAGAGGCCAGGACATGCTCCCTGTGTGACATGGAGCTTGAGACAGAGTTGCACTACACATGCCACTGAAAGCGCGAAGCAGAGGGTACCAATAGGTGCGTGTCGCGATGTAGTGCAGGATTGGGGCAAGAAGCAGGAGGCAGAGTGCAGCAGAGAGGAAGCGCTAGGGATCGAAGCAGGGGGAGAGAGAGAGAGAGCTCACTTTTTTGGAAAAAACTCAATAAGGGAGTTTTGGGTTTTCCCACTTTTATTATAAGTGACTTTAAAAAAATGTGTCCATGTTCAATGTGAACCTGGACAAAGTTTAAAAATGTACAAAACGGGGTTATTTAGGCCTTTAACCCAACAACTTCCCACTTAAAGGCATAAATGACGGCTTTAAGTTAACTAACTCTCACCAGCTGTATGCAATGCTCATGTTGAGCCTTAGCAAGACTCTTGGTGAGAACATCTGCAGGGTTATCATGTGTATGGATCTTAGTCAAGGTGACTAGACAATCCTCCAATACTTGACGTATGAAGTGGTACGCGCATGAAACATGGAATTTTTGGCTAAATAGACAGCACTCTGGCTATCACAACCCAACACGGGTGTATGAGCAGGCATGCCAAGTTCTTTTGCAAGTCTGTCCAACCAAATGGCCTCCTTTGAAGCCTCTGTGGCTGAAATATATTCAGCCTCAATAGTACTCAATGCCACAATTTTTGCAACCTAGAACACCAAGAGATTGCACCACCAACAATGGCAAATACATGTCCACTGGTAGATTTCATGGTATCCATGTCACCTACCATGTCTGCATCACAATATCCGTTTTCCTTAACAAAGATACTTTGATTGTGTACCTTTCAAATATCTCAAAATGCATTTGACAGCTTCCCAATGCGCTTTGCCAAGATTGGACATGTATCGACTAACAACTCCCACTGCATAAGCAATGTCGGGACGAGTGGCAACCATAGCATACATAAGAGAACCACAAGTTGATGCATATGGGATTCCCTTCATTGCTTTCAATGCCACCTCATCCTTTGGGCAATCTGCTTTGCTAAGCTTAGTGTATGGAGGTAAAGGTACTCCAAGAGGCTTAGCATCAGCCATATTAAACCTGTCAAGTACTTTTGCAATGTACCTTTCTTGAGATAAAAACAACAATTTCAGCTTTCTATCTCTTTTAATACGCATGCCCAAAATATGTTCTGCATCACCCAAATCCTTCATAGCAAATGCTGAATTTAGCTTACGTTTCAAAGCATCAAAACTATATGTTTCTCGGCAAGTAGCATGTCATCAACATAGAGAACAAGTATGATGGGACTACCATCTTCATCCCTTTTCGTATACAAACAATGATCTGCATGGTTGCGTTTAAAGCCTTGAGACAACATAAAAGTGTTAAACTTCTTATACCACTACCGTGATGATTGTCTCAAACCACACAGAGCCCTTTTCAGTTTGCATACAAGTTCCTCGCATGTAGGAACTACAAAACCCTCAGGTTGTTTCATGTATATTTCCTCTTCAATGTCACCATGCAAAAACAATGTTTTTACATCCATTTGATTCAATTCCAAATGAAGCACCGCAACAAGAGCAAAAAGGACACGTAATGTTGTAATTACAAGAGGAGAAAAGATTTCTTGAAAATCAATTCCTTCTTTCTGTGCATATTTTTTTGCAACCAATCTTGCCTTGTACTTGGGCTTTTCATCCACAATCTTAATTTTGTATACCCATTTGTTAGGAAGAGCCTTTCTCCTTTTAGGCAATGGCACAAGATCCCAAGTATCATTTGCATACAAGGATTTCATTTCCTCTTGCATGGCAAGCTTCCACTTACTGCTTGACTCACATGTCTTAGCCTCTTTATAAGTGAGATGCTCCCCTTCATTTGTCAGCATAATATAATGCAAAGAGGGATCATATCTACTCACCTTCCGCCTTGGACGAGTAGAACGCCTCACCCAATGATCCACATTATTTGGAAATGGGTCTACAACAGGTGGAACAATGATATCATCAACAAAGGGCTGTTGTACATCATTTTCAGCCCTGTTTTCAGCATTGTTATGTGGCTGCACATGCCCTTCAGGAGCCTCATTTTGTTGTCCAACATCATCTGGCTCAAACACCACTGGTTCATCAACATTTTTAGCCATATGTGGTGCATCCCGAGGGTCAAAATTAGGCCTAATAGGTGGCTGTATATGCTGAAATTCGATCTTGTTATGGTCACCATTAGGGGCACAATTGTTTTTAAGCAGCCTTGCCTCATTAAAAACAACATCCCGGCTGCGTACAACCTTTTTGAGCTGAGGTAACCAAATTATGTAGCCCATTTCACCTTCTTCATCGTATCTTATGAAGAGGCCTTTAATGGACTTTGCATCCAGCTTACTCCTCAACTCAGGTCTTACATGCACAAACGCTTCTCAACCAAAGACGCGTAAGTGATCATATGAAGCAGATTTATCAGACCAAACCTCTTCAGGGTTGTCACCTTTCAAAGACATGTGAGGGGATCGATTACATATATGCACTGCCGTTTTTAGAGCTTCTCCCCAACATCCACGATGGAGATTAGCTGGGACAACATGCATCTCACCCTCTCACATAAAGTCCTATTGTATCTTTCAGCCACACCATTAGAAGAGGGGTTGTATGGAACAGTAAGCTCCCTCTTAATGCCCAAATTTTCACAAAATTTGTAAAATTCACCACTAGTGAACTCACCCCCATTATTCGTATGTAAGCATTTCAGCTTTTTACATGTCTGGGTGGTCACAAATGCATGAAATTTTTTAAACGCAGCAAAGGCTTCATCCTTAGATTTGAGCAAATGAACCCAGATTTTTCTAGAATGATCATCAACGAAAGAGACAAAATAATGTGGACCCCCCATAGATTTAGTGGGCATGCTACAAACATCAGAATGTACAAGATCAAGCACATTAGATTTGCGAGAGACACGGGAGTAATAAGAACATTTCACTTGCTTGCCATATTGACATTCATTACAAAAATCATTCTTTGTGCCTTTAGCATCAAGCTTGTTCAAATTACAAAGCTTAGTAAGGCCTTTTTGGCTCATATGGCCAAGCCTCTTATGCCACAACTCCATATGTGAGTTAATTTCAGCCAAAGCAATAAATTTGCCCAACAAGGCCTTTCCACGCAAGCAGTAAAGTGTCCCTTTCTTTGTACCTTTTACAATCAGCCTTGAACCTTTTGTGATCTTCCATGATCCTCTCTCAAACAAAATGCTGTAACCATGCATATCCATTTGAACAACAGAAAGCAGACTCTTCTTGATTCTTGGCACATATCTAACATCTTGTAAGACAAGCTCATTTGTGCCATCTATAGAAAGATGCACGGTGCCAATACCCTCAATGGAACATGCATTATTGTTTCCAAGGTAAACATGGCCATGGCTGCCTGCAACAAAAGTAGAAAAGCACTCCTTGATAGGAGTCACATGAAATGAAGCACCGGAATCAACTATCCAAGTCTGGGAGAATGTATCATTAACAGTCAATAAAGCATCAATTAGATCACTCTTGGTGATTTGCATAACTTGTGTATGAACATTGAGAGAGGCATCAAACTTTTTTTTCGAGAAAAAGATCCTTCTATTAGTTACTGAAACTGCCCATGGGGCTACAACCACCTCTTCAGGAGAGGGCTACAACAACCATGATGGGAGATATAACAAACTGCTGACGTGTCAAAGCCTAAAGAATGGAAACCCTAAATTCTGCCAGGAACCCTAATTGTTGAAACCCTAATTTTGGAAACCCTAACCCTAAAAACTACAGAAACCCTAATTCTAACCCTAAGGACAGCGTAGCAAATTTTTGAAAATTGCGTTGGCATGATGACGTGGCAGGCTGTACTGATTTCCGTGATTTACGTTGACAGCTTTTTGGCTTTGCTTTTGGACGAGAAGCTTTTAAGTTTGAAGGCTTTTTACTGTAAACTGCTTTTTAAGCCAAGGGCCTTTAAATATGAGGTTAGGGCTCACTCTCTGGCATGCTTCAATACGAAGGTGCAGAGTCTGGAGTACCGGCTTGTATTGTGTTGATGCAATATAAAGAAATACCGAGAGGGGCGCCAAGGTTTGGGGCCAATACTCTTTGGGGTGGAATTGCGCCACTCCGTGTCGCGTGTCGTCTCTCTCTCTCTCTCTCTCTTAGTTCTGTTGTTATTGAAGTGCTAAAAGTCTGTTGAGTCTGTTCTTTTCTATTGGCACGTGGTGCCCGTCTTGTGACAGTGGTATCAGAGCATCAGGCGTGTGCTTTTCTGAAAGCATACCGGTCCTACAAAAGAGCAGACAGAGCTATTGGAATTATTATGTGAGGTATCTTCGCCCAGCTATTGGAATTATTATGTGAGGTATCTTCGCGCTCCAACCCATACTTCATCGCGCATCGAGCGCGCTCCCGTCTTCACCACAGTGTCTTACAGGGTATAAGCCAATTAAGGTCACTTGCAAGAGAAGGATCCAGATTTGTTTCAAGTCACTGTTTTTCTCAGAAGCAGTGCCATGCAGATGTTGATGTCTACAGCTACCAAGCAGCATACTCCAAGTACTTGGCAAGCTTTCAAGAAAAAAATAAAAATTTGCCCGAAGTTATATGGTTTCTGACATCTTCCTTCGGAGTGCAACTTCTGGCAGAGTGGGGTATCGTGAAATGCTTGCCATGGAAACCCTAGCAGATTATAACTCGAAGTTTCTCGACATCTCCCAGTAGATGTCTCTTCACGAGTAGATGACCTTGGAGGTCCAGTGCGATTGCTATTTTGGGACTACCATTGCCGTCAAAGAAACATTGTTTGTCCAAGAGCTGATGGACCATGCTGTGCTCGGCTACGACCTTATTGAACGAACCTAACCCTAATTTTTGGTGCAGGTTTGAGGATGGAAAGTCAATCGACTTTTCGAGCTCGACTGATGCCGAGATTACTTTTTAAGTTTGAGTTATGTTTGATCTTGTTTGGTGATCCTGTTTGGAATTTGTTTGAAATGGATGGTATCTGTTTTGCACTTGTTTTGGTGCCGATTTGAATTGTTTGACTCTGGTTTCAATACTGGTTTCATTGATTGGTGATTTTTACTCCCGAGTGGAGGAGTGAGAAATACTGTCTTGATATTGTTTGAACCTTAGAACGACGCAAGCCGATGCCTGGGGAGCATTTCATTGTATGCTAGAAAACCTCGGAACGACGCAGGCCGATGTCTAGGGAGCATTTGGTTGTATGCTTGAACCTCCGAGCGACGCAGACTGCGGTCTGGGGAGCGTTTGGTTGTACAGTCCTATGAGCTCATGGCCCGAACCTTTTTAGGTTATTTGCGGGGGGAGTGACGAGGTAGTCGTTGAGTAGCTTCATACCGTAGACCGTTTGTCTCGGGGGAGCGCTCAGCGGCGTTGTTTGTTGTGTCTTGTAACATGCATATGTGAGCATTTGTGTTGCATTGTGATGTGTCAATTACTGAATATTCCTAATTGGATGAGATTGCCTGGGTATTTAATTTTAGTGCATCAAGACACCCGTGGAAGATCAGTACAGTCTGGGTTTGATGGCTAATTTTACTACGCCGGAATATCAAGAGTTCCGATATGGACGAATGGAGAAGCAAACTCCTTGATCAAAACAACCGAAAGGAGAAGCTAACTCCTTGATCAAAAGAGCAGAAAGGAGAAGCTAACTCCTTGATCAAAACAACCGAAAGGAGAAGCTAACTCCTTGATAAAAAGAGCCAATTGATGTCCCTCAGAATGTCCCTCGGAATGACCCTCGGAAATTTTTGAGCTAACTTGAGTCGTTTTGCAGATATGCTGTAATCGCGGACGATTACTCTCTTTCAAGAAGGGGAGATATAACAAACTGCTGACGTGTCAAAGCCTAAAGAATGGAAACCCTAAATTCTGCCAGAAACCCTAACTGCTGAAACCCTAATCCTAAAAGCTACAAACCCTAATTCTGAAAACTGCAGAAACCCTAATTCTAACCTAAGGGCAGCGTAGCAGATTTTCGAAAATTGCGTTGGCATGATGACGTGGCAGGCTGTACGGATTTGCATGATTTACGTTGACAGCTTTTTGGCTTTGCTTTTGGACCAGAAGCTTTTAAGTTTGAAGGCTTTTTACTGTAAATTGCTTTTTAGGCCAAGGGCCTTTAAATATGAGGTTAGGGCTCACTCTCTGGCATGCTTCAGTACGAAGGTGCAGAGTCTGGAGTACCGGCTTGTACTGTGTTGATGCAATATAAAGAAATACCGAAAGGGGCGCCAAGGTTTGGGGCCAATACTCTCTGGGGTGGAATTCCGCCACTCCGTGTCGCGTGTCGTCTCTCTCTCTCTCTCTCTCTCTCTCTCTTAGTTCTGTTGTTATTGAAGTGCTAAAAGTCTGTTCAGTCTGTTCTTTTCTATTGGCACGTGGTGCCTGTATGGTGATAGTGGTATCAGAGCATCAGGCGTGTGCTTTTCTGAAAGCATACCGTTCCTACAAAAGAGCAGACATAGCTATTGGAATTATTATGTGAGGTATCTTCGCGCTCCAACCCATACTTCATCGCGCATCGGGCGCACTCCCGTCTTCCCAAAGACAGTGGCGCTGACTCTCCATAAGATGGTCACAAGCTGCACATGCGGCCGAAAGACCACTATGCACTAGCCAGCTCGACTGCTATAGCTCTGTGTGCGACCAGCCACTGAAACAAGGTGACTCGCCTTGGCTGTCTGGAGTCCCACAACCTCTCCCAAAATGTTGCCAAGAACTCAGTTGTGAGACCCTCCTCCTGCCAATGAGGTGCTGCAGCGGGGCTGGCCTCTTTCTGTGCTGCTAGTATATGACGTCCTAGTCGAACAGTGTACTGAAAGAACGGGACTCCCGAGTGGTCTGCAGAAGAGATGGGGTCCCTCCAGAGCCACTCACCAGGATCCCACTGTACTCGTGCCAGTGGACAACACTCTCAAGCCCACAGCCTCCAGTGTCCAGTCTCAAGAGTTGCTGGGTCAGGATCTATGACACAAGTCCTCCCACAGATGCCCACTACTCGGATCCTCTGAAAACAGCACTCTGCCACCTGCGGGGCCTCTACTGCAACTCGTTGAAGGCGTCCCCCACCCTGAAGCTCGAAGAAAAGGGATTGAACAGTCTTTGAGCAGGCCTTGACTGAGATGAGAACCTCCAGTCGTGTAAAGGCTCCCATCCACCTGGGTCCTACTGGCTCGAGAGGCGTGAGCCACTCAGCTGGAACTGACTCTGAGATGTCCTGGCACATGCTCTGCACCCCTCTCATGCCCTGTAGCTGGAAACCCTGCACCTCCTCTGACAAACCTGTGAACTCTAACCAGTCACTGCAAGAGCTCCCAAGATCGAAGCAAACTCACAACGAAGCGGGCCTCCAGTCTCCTGCTCAAACCAACTCTGCGCATCTCTGTAAAGATCCATCTGGTCGAAGGTTGCCAAGGGCCTCCTACCTGAGGCACCCTAGCACGAAGCCGTTGTAGCAAGAACTCCTTCCAGGGCTCCTCACTTGGAAGAGGCTCCTCACTTGGAAGAAGTCCTTTGACGATGAGCTTCCCAAGAAGGGCTCTGCTGTGCTGTGCTGGGTCGATGATCCCAAGCCCTCCCTGTGAACAAGGAAGAGTGATGACCTACGAACCCACTTTGGCTCGGGCTATCTGAGTGTCATGTCCTGACCAAAGGAAGTTCCTGATGAGACTCTCTACTTGGCTGATACAAGAACTTGAGAAGATCCAGCAAGAAGTGATGTACCACATAGTCGCCAACAACACCTGTTTGGCAACTACTACTCTGCCAGCCAAAGAAAGTCGTGCTGAGCTCCAATGTAACAACTTTCTCCTGATAGACAGGAGAAGGGGAGCAATCTGCTGCTCGGGAGACAAGTCCAAACCAACCTGACAGCCCACGTACCGAACTGCAGTCCCTGGGGGAATCCACCTAAAACCCTCTCCTGGCATCCAATCGGGCATAAGAGCACTACCAACGGAGAAAGCCACTGTCTTTCTCCAGTTGATCAGTGCGCCCTATGCACAACAGAAGGTCTCCAGAGCCTGCTCACACCTGTGAAGGTTGGCCTCCTGGCCATCTAAGTATGAGGCTGAGTCGTCGGCAAACTCAGCGTCCAGTAGCTCATCTCCCCGAATAGGGAGTGCTAAGCCCCGTAGACCAACCTGCTGTGACACCAAAAACCTACTCATCGCCTCCGCATAGAATAGAAAGAGGAAGGGGGCAAGAGGACAGCCCTGTCTGACCGAACGTGTGAGCAGGAAGCGATCACCTCTACCTCCTGCCAAAAGTACCTGACTGTGAGCTATTCTGTACAAAGCTGACACCCCTCTGATCCAAGCATTTGAGAAGCCCATCCTGCGTAGATTGCCCTCTAGAAAGTCCTAGTCAACTCTGTCGTATGCCTTCTCAAAATCGAGAAGAAGAATCACTAGGTCCTCACCACGGAGCCGTGCCAGGGCAGAAGCCTCCCAGAAAGTAAAGATGTTGTCAAGGATACTGCGTTGCTTGACAAAACCTGTCTGAGTCCCATGTATAAGGCTCTCTAGAAGTGGCTGAATCCTCAAACTCAGAGCCTTGGCAAGAATTTTGTAGGCTGAGTTGAGGATGGTGATGGGTCGCCACTGTCGAATCTCATCCAAGGAGCCACCCTCCTTGGGAATGAGGTAGATCAGGCCCTCACTCATGTTGTCAAGCATCACTCTTGTGTGCAAATGTACTGAAAAGCACTACAGAGATCTGGGCCAAGCAGGTCCCAGTACTCCAAGAAAAAACTTGGAGTCAGTCCATCCTCACCTGGACAGCTACCACGGGGGAGGGTCCTGAGAGCTGTGTGCAGCTCCTCAAGGTGAAGTGGTAGCTCAAGCCTCTGACGCATCTCCTCAGTCACAAGACAAGGCATCTGTGCCCAAACCTGCTCCGTGCATGCATCCTGACGCTCTGACTGGGATTCTGTAGATAGTAACTCACGGTAAAAGCAAAGTTACCCGGAACGGGAACGGGGTCTCCGGAACGTTTCCGGAACAGGGGCCCCCGGAAAAAGCGGAACGGGAACGGGGGCCGGAACGGTAAAATCGAATTATGCTTAAATTAGGGTGCATTCAACCTATATGTTAGTAGAGAGCCACACACACTCATTACTCCAAGTAGAATCCTATTTAGGCATGCTTTGCAATGATGCTTAAGTCTTAAGGTGCGGTCATGACTCATGACACGAATGCACCATTCACATGACACAGAAGCATCTTGATTCTTCATAGAAAGGACATTAACTTAACTTAAAATTAAAAGAGTCCAGACTCCACACAAAAGCTTGGAGCAAAACAATGATACTAGATAGATCATGACGATGGCTTACAAGGCCAGCCAAGGCGCTACAAAAAGATATAAGGAGCAATCAGTCATGACTCATGAGTCATGCTTGAGAAGAGCCTCCTGCCTCCCAATCTGTAGTGGTGTCCTGGATGTCATTAATATCATCCCAATCCTCCTGCATAGGCTCATCCTCATGTGTAGATGCTGCCGCCTCTCCAAGCACCTCTGTCTCTGCCTCCATCTCCCACTGTAGAAAAGGGTCTGTCACTTTAGATGCTGACTTGCAAAGCATTCGTAAGTTTGAACTGACAAAAACAAGGTCATTGCTTTCTCCACTTCAAGTCGGTTCCTCTTTCTAGATGCAATGTGGCTGTAAACACTCCACAATTGCTCCAAGCAAGAGGAGCTAACCGCTTGGCTGAGAATGCGGATATCAAGTCGTTGAAGATCGGGACCATCTGAACCATTTTCTTGCCACCACAAGACCGAGGAAATCTTGGCGCGATCAATTTGGGCATCGGCAGTCCCAAATGATCCTCGCATATCCCTGTAAAATGCAAGCTGATCCTTGATTTTGCGCTGCATGTCTCTATCAGGGTGAAGCCTCTTCAAAATAGTGTTCCAATGTGTATTTACCTCTGAATCATGCTCCTGTCCTGCACCTTGGAACTCTGGATCCAACACAAAAGCTGCACCATGAAGAGGTGAACTATAGGAGTTCCACCTGCTGCTGCATAGGTCTTTGATTTCTTCAAGCCTATCTGGGTCCTTCTCAAGATCTCCAAGCGCCTCCACCATGCGATCCATTGCTTCATAAACCTTGCCAACACAAGGTTGCATACCATCTATCACTCTAAGCAAGTGAATCACTGGTTTTACCATTTTGTCAAGAGTCTTGAGAGACTCCCAGAACTCTGGATCCTCTACCTTCTCTGTACAAATGATCCCTGTTGCTGTACGTGCAGGGGAAGTCTCAGCAAACTCTGTACTGATGAAGAGCTGCCGCACTGCACTCTGACACTCCACAAATCGGCTTACGATAAGAAAGTTGTAGGCAAAGCGGGTCTCACAATACTTGAGAAGAACTTTCCCCCCCGACCGCTTCAAGAACTCTGCTCGAAGGACGTTGTGGTTGTTGACAAAAGAAACCACTTTGGCTGTAGATGCAAAGAGAGGCTCTATCCAAGGTAGTTTGCCGAAATCCTTCAGGAGGTTGTTAAGGCAATGTGCCATACAAAAGGACACCGTGATGTGGGGGTATGTGCCTTCTAAAATAGCCCCGGCTGCCCTGTTCGATGCCTCCCCATCAGTGACTAGCCCTATCACAAGTTCGGACCCAATGGTCTCTATGGCGGAGGCCCACTCTCCTGCAAGGACATCGGCTGATTTTCCTGTTTCTGTAGCATCATGGGAGTGGGCAAAATACATTTCCCCTTTGGAATAGGCAACAATGCCATGAATGGATCTCCTCCTAGTGTCGCTCCATCCATCCGCAATGAGGGTCACTCCATACTTGGTCCATTGCCTCTTCATGTTAAGGGTTGCCATCTCCACAACGGCCTTCTCTCTATCGAGTAGAGTAGTGCGGAGGGCCTCGGAAGAGGGTGGCACATATCGTGCCCCATACTCTCCTATCCTTGTGCACATAGTCTTGAAGTACTCCGACCTACACATAAGAGGTAACACATAGGTATTAGGATTCAAAATTAAATTAATAAATTGGTCAATATATCTAAATCCAAAAATGGAGGAATGTCTTACCGAGCCTTTATGAAGGGAATGTGGTCATGATAGAAGAAGCGTGCAACACTTGCATCCACATCCTCCTTCCTTTTCGGATCCCAAGTGGCATGTAGAGTGCGTTGGTGCGGCTTGGGAGTGGAGACCTGCGTAGTATTAGGGGTTGAGAATGCCGATCGAAATGATGTCGCCCCCGTCTCCGCCGTCGCCGCATTACTATTACCACCGATGGATGAAGAAGGTGTAGAAGAGGGAAAGAGCAAATCGTTGGGGTCGATTGCGGGGCGCTTCGGCTTGGCCGCATTCTTCTCTTCCTTGTTGGCTTTGATGGCGGCATCCTTGGCTTGAAAGACGTTCAACAAATGCTCGTTGACCTCCTTGCATATTGCCACTTGTTGTCCCTCTAGCTTAAGGAGGTGAGCGCGGACTTTGGTTGTGCGGGATTGCCTCTCGAAGCCGCATAGTTTGCACTTCCATGCACGGGCACCACCGGACTTTCCCAACACTCAGGAATGCACTTCGTCCCACCATGATACTTCCTCCTTCTTCTTCTTCGCACCCAAGGGCACACGTTCACTTGATGCGGAAGCTTGCGCCATGTGAGACTCGAGAGAGGGAGGGAGCTTGAGAGAGAAAGGGAGAGGGACTCGAGAGAGATAGGGAGAGGGAGAGGGAGAGATAGAGTGATAGGGAGAGGGAGATGAGGGAGATATGTATTATGGAGAGATGGCGAGCCGTGAGAGAGAGAGGAAAAGGGAGAGATGGAGAGAGGGAGAGTGAGCTTTCACTTGAGCCTTGAGGCCCAAGGGAGAAGGACAGAGAACTTGAGGCCTTGAAGGTTGAGCCTTGAGGAACTTGGAAGAGGCTAGAGCCGACGTAGAGAGCTTGAGAGCTTGAGCCTTGAGGGAAGGATGAGGCTATGAGCTCTCAACCTTACCCTTGAGGCATTATATAGGACTTAGAGAGCTCTACCCCTCCCCCAAACGTTCAAAAACGGTCCCTAAACGCCCCCTGTTTTTTTAAAAAGACGGTCTTTTTTTTCAAAATTTGAAATCGGCTGTTCCCGTTCTGTTCCGCTCACGCGTTCCCGTTTCGGTTCGGCCGTTCCCTGCCCGTTCCGCCTAGCCGTTTCGGTTACACCCGGGAACGGAACGCCGTTCCGTTCCCGTTTCCGTTTCGGGGACCCAACCTGGCCGGGAACGTGTTCCGAGAACGGGAGGGGTCCGTTCCGCCCGTTCCCTGTTATTCTGGGTAAAAGTCAGTAGCAACTGCACGCATATCCTCGGGCTTAGAAGCAACTGACCCGTCGGGCCTCCTGAACTGACTGACCTTGGCATGCGAATGCCGAGGTCTCACTACCTCAAAGAAAGCACCAGTCACTCTGTCGCCCACTTGGGTCCACTGAGATGTCTGTCGGTGGAAAGCAAACTCATGTCGCCTCTCCTCTGTGCCAACAAGCTCCTGTCGAGCCTACTGTAGGTGCTCCTCCAACATAGGACTATCTAGATGCTGCTCCTGCATCCTCTGTAACGAAGCAATGCCCTGTCTGAGACGCTGCTCCTCCTCTCTCGCTGCAGCCCGGCGAGTCAGAGACTCCTGGAGAAAAAAAACGGCTAATCTGAGCTAGGCCTGAGGCCACTCTGTCAACAGGAGAATCTTTCCTTTCCAAGCTCTCTGTCCAGAGAGCCTCTACCCGCTCTCTGAGTGCCGAGTCCAACAAGACCCTCTCTGGGATGCAAAGCATCGTGCTCCCACTCCTCTGCCTGTCTGCCACTGTGAGGATCACTGGTGCATGGTCCGAGAAGGAAGTCCTTGCCAAAATGCCCAGTGTCCCTCCCAAGTCACTGAAATGGTCACTAGTGTAGAAGTGATCTATGCGCGATAGATTCACTCCTCCCACTCTGCGGTCCGAATGAGAGAAGGCAAGGCTGTCTGGGGGAGAGGCATCACTCTTATGAGCATCATCAGTTGACAAAGTGGCACATAAGATGTTGACATCTGACAGCTCCTCAATAACAACACTAGAGACCACATTGGCCTTTTCTTTGTCCTTTGGACTGTCCTGTGCATCTGTCTTGATCTCCTTCTCTTTCTTTTTGTCTCCACCGTTCTTCTTCCTTTCCAATTCTGCCGTATAGTACCTGCAATCAGGTTTCTTGTGACCTTTCCTGCCACATTGATAGCATGTCATATCACCCTTGCCTTTGCTGGCATTTCCCCTTTCTCTACTCTTACTCTTACTTCTCTGTGCATAGGCATTCTTCTTCTCTGTCTTGCCTCTAACCATGTTGGCTGAGCCACCTCCTTCTCCACTTGCTTTCCTCCTGATTTCTTCATTCAATATTGAGCCCCTAACTCCATCAAAAGTCAAGTTGGGATTATTTGACAGTGAGACCACCAATGTTTCCCAAGAATCAGGTAGAGTCATCAGCAAGAAGAACTGAGATAGAGTATGAAACCGGCCCGTAGGGCGGTAGGCGTTGGCTTTCACCCGAAAATCTTTACTTAAACACACACACAGAGCACTTTGCAAAGGAGACCTGTAACGAGAATTAACACTTCATCACACACACGGCTCGGAAGCTAGAATGCTCCGAGCAGACGCCGACAACCTGTAGGCCCCAAAATTGGCGCCCCTTTCGGTATTTCTTTATTCTTTAGGAGGGTAAATTACAAGGTAAGGTCCTGGGAATCCTTCACGTGTATCCACCTAGATACCATTTGATTTGGCCAAATTTCGGTAGCATAACAGCCCCAAAACTTGCGCGAAACCAATTCCCCTGCTGGAACTCGCTTGCACTGTCGTATACCCTCTGATTCCTGTCCAAAAACAGTAAATTCAGCACGCTGTATTTACTGGTTTTTGCCCTGTTTTCAGCCCCAAACGTCCGCTAACTGTCCTCTGCCAGTGGGGCACGATTCCCAATGATCCTAGCGTCCGTATGGCTGAAAAACAGTCAAATTACAGCGCATACACAACGCTGATTTTGCACCTGTACGGTGAGGTTATGACCCTCACCAGTGCCTGCTTTGGAGCAGCAGTTAGCTACCCCTGTTCCTGCTCAAGGAGGCTCTTGCCTCAGCACAAAAGCATGAACCCACACAACTGTACATCAGTCAAATGAGTAGCCCTCTTGTGGGGCATCACATAACTGCACGTAGGGGAGAAAGAGAGCAATATGTAGCGTGCGGGGCATCACTCCCGTCACCATACTGTACATAGAGGGAAAGAAAGCACTCCATAGCTCTTAACCTGTGACAGGCTCTCAATGAAGCATCCTCCCAGCATAAATCGAGTGCCCTCTCTTCTGCCCTTGACCTGTAATGCATCTGTGAACAAATAGATGCAAAAAGGAGAAGATTTCCATGGCTGCCAAAACCTGCGTATCGCTGAAAACGCAGCAAAACAGCCCTGTAAACACGCATCTGATGCCTTCCAATGCTGAAAATGAGCTCCTTGGACCTAGGCAAAGTCATGGGAAGCTCAAAAATGGAGAGAAATGGCTAAAAATCCAAGTTAACAGCCTCCAAAACTGCTCCAGAAAGTCAGTTACGGGTTCTGTTCTCCCAAACTTGGTAAATTGACCACAAAGTGCCACTTGGCACTCATACATGCAATTTCCCCGCATTGGGTTTCCTGCTTAAAAATCTCTCAACTCGTGCATCAGTTGACTTTGCAGCAAAGTACTAAAATGTTCCCTTGGTCATACCGAAGGTAATGACGCGAACACATTTCACGGCCCAAAATAGCAGTTCCCTAATTTTTAGGAGATGCTTCCGTCGAGCTCCCGCTGGTCTTCTGACCATCTATCCTCATTGGGACCGCATCCAAAAGTGCAATGTGGCCAAACTGTCGGATACTTTCTGTTGGTGATCCCACCTTGACTTTATGCCTTTATTGAGTTCACTTCCTAGTATCCACCAACTTGCTAAGTGCGACGGGGGGAACGTGTATGATCTTGCTCTGAGCCTAGACATCCTCTTACTGTACGAATTCCAGTGCCGACCAACTTCCCGTCTGCGGGTGAAACTACCGTTCACATTGGCCATACAATGTCCGACCATTTGCAACTTCAAAAAGAGGGTCTCAAAAATAAAACAAAAATCATTGGAAAGAAACCAACAACTAAGGTTAGCAATTGCCACGTCCTCGTGACATACCCCCCTCTTGAAATCGCAAACGTCCTCGATTGCATACCATAAATACATGCCATAGATGATCTTGTGTTGTTAGCACTCTTTTATCATCGCATGTATCCGCAAGAAAGACTGTCAAAACATATGTACAAATGACTTAATGAGACCTTCATACTTTTGTCAAACTGTACACTGCTGTTGCACTGAATCCATGAGTACATTTGATGTGCTAGCTCTATCATTACCCCTCCTTTGCAAACATTGGGTTGGGGCATACGTAGGCTGTAACCCAAAGGCCTCAAGGTAAAGCTGCAATACATTTGGTGACTCTGACAATTCATGCTCTTCCATCCACTTTGCATCCATAGGTGGATAGTTCTTGAACTTCACCATAGCATCTTGCAACCTGTCCCTTAACTTTTACGTATGCAACAGGCTCTTGCCTCTACAAACGAGCATAATTCCACCAACACTGTGGCGTACTACCCACGACCAAGCAAGCTCAAATTTCAAGATGATTTACCAATGCGTCATAGAATCCAAGCAATCGCCTCAGAGAATCGGCAAGCAGCATGTCACCTGGCAGACCCACATCACTCCCGCAGGAGATCTAGTGGCCAATCTACCACCGTGAGACCTCTCCCTATCTCATCTTGGTTCATACTTGCAAACCCTAAAACGCAGCAGAAAATCAGCCCTAATTTGACCACTTTTTGGCAGGGCGAACATGCGGAATTTTTTGTCTGTCCTGGGAAGAGGAACCCTCTTCCATTATTCCATTCCCTTTGTCGGCCATAGTGTAATCCCGTATTCCTGCACTGTGTGTCTTTACCCTGAACAATCCAGACTTACTCTTTGAGGAAAAAGTGACTGATGTCCCGGCAACGGAACCATGAAACCGGCCCGTAGGGCGGTAGGCGTTGGCTTTCACCCGAAAATCTTTACTTAAACACACACACAGAGCACTTTGCAAAGGAGACCTGTAACGAGAATTAACACTTCATCACACACACGGCTCGGAAGCTAGAATGCTCCGAGCAGACGCCGACAACCTGTAGGCCCCAAAATTGGCGCCCCTTTCGGTATTTCTTTATTCTTTAGGAGGGTAAATTACAAGGTAAGGTCCTGGGAATCCTTCACGTGTATCCACCTAGATACCATTTGATTTGGCCAAATTTCGGCAGCATAACAGCCCCAAAACTTGCGCGAAACCAATTCCCCTGCTGGAACTCGCTTGCACTGTCGTATACCCTTTGATTCCTGTCCAAAAACAGTAAATTCAGCACGCTGTATTTACTGGTTTTTCCCCTGTTTTCAGCCCCAAACGTCCCCTAACTGTCCTCTGCCAGTGGGGCACGATTCCCAATGATCCTGGCGTCCGTATGGCTGAAAAACAGTCAAATTACAGCGCATACACAACGCTGATTTTGCACCTGTACGGTGAGGTTATGACCCTCACCAGTGCCTGCTTTGGAGCAGCAGTTAGCTACCCCTGTTCCTGCTCAAGGAGGCTCTTGCCTCAGCACAAAAGCATGAACCCACACAACTGTACATCAGTCAAATGAGTAGCCCTCTTGTGGGGCATCACATAACTGCACGTAGGGGAGAAAGAGAGCAGTATGTAGCGTGCGGGGCATCACTCCCGTCACCATACTGTACATAGAGGGAAAGAAAGCACTCCATAGCTCTTAACCTGTGACAGGCTCTCAATGAAGCATCCTCCCAGCATAAATCGAGCGCCCTCTCTTCTGCCCTTGACCTGTAATGCATCTGTGAACAAATAGATGCAAAAAGGAGAAGATTTCCATGGCTGCCAAAACCTGCGTATCGCTGAAAACGCAGCAAAACAGCCCTGTAAACACGCATCTGATGCCTTCCAATGCTGAAAATGAGCTCCTTGGACCTAGGCAAAGTCATGGGAAGCTCAAAAATGGAGAGAAATGGCTAAAAATCCAAGTTAACAGCCTCCAAAACTGCTCCAGAAAGTTAGTTACGGGTTCTGTTCTCCCAAACTTGGTAAATTGACCACAAAGTGCCACTTGGCACTCATACATGCAATTTCCCCGCATTGGGTTTCCTGCTTAAAAATCTCTCAACTCGTGCATCAGTTGACTTTGCAGCAGAGTACTAAAATGTTCCCTTGGTCATACCGAAGGTAATGACGCGAACACATTTCACGGCCCAAAATAGCAGTTCCCTAATTTTTAGGAGATGCTTCCGTCGAGCTCCCGCTGGTCTTCTGACCATCTATCCTCATTGGGACCGCATCCAAAAGTGCAATGTGGCCAAACTGTCGGATACTTTCTGTTGGTGATCCCACCTTGACTTTATGCCTTTATTGAGTTCACTTCCTAGTATCCACCAACTTGCTAAGTGCGACGGGGGGAACCTGTATGATCTTGCTCTGAGCCTAGACATCCTCTTACTGTACGAATTCCAGTGCCGACCAACTTCCCGTCTGCGGGTGAAACTACCGTTCACATTGGCCATACAATGTCCGACCATTTGCAACTTCAAAAAGAGGGTCTCAAAAATAAAACAAAAATCATTGGAAAGAAACCAACAACTAAGGTTAGCAATTGCCACGTCCTCGTGACAGAGTACCTATAAACAATGACAAATGCTCTGCAGCGCTCTTGGACTCATCTAACTGCATGCCAACAAGTTTCCGCATCAAATGCACCTGATTAACTGGGGTCGTATTCTCATACGTTGCCTTCAATTTCTCCCACAACTCAAACGCATTGACAAGACCCTTGAGATCTACCAAGATCTCGTCAGAGACGGCCATTTTAATGTAGGTAATGGCCTTCTTGTTCAATGTAAGCCATGCTGCATTTGACATATCTTCTGGCTTCTCTGCTTCAAGTGCCCTGTCACAATCTTTAAGAAATAGGATTCCTGGAATCCTATCCTTCCAAAGATCAAAACCTGTTCCCTCAAACCACTTGATCTCGAAGAGATTCTTAACGTCAGAGGAAGTCGATGCCATAGTTGCACAAACAAGAGGGCTTAAATGCTGAAATTTTTGGGCAAAATGCACCAAAAACAGAATATAACCTCACCACAATGTGCACAACAGCTCCAAAGTGTCACCAAAATAATTTGAGCCAAAACTATGCAAGTTTAGGCAAGAATAGCAATTTCTGAATTTTTTGTGTAGAAAATTCAGCAAGCAAATTTTTGCCCAAAAACAACAAACGTTGTTGTTTCTAATCTCAAAGAGTGTACATAATGCAAAAACACAGCCTTTGGGAGCATGTATGGACCAAAGCCCCAATTTTTAGCATAGAAGTGCAGAAAATTGACTCGAAAAGGGCATTTTGCATCCAAAACTTGCTTAATGCTCGGGAATTACAGCATTTAATACTTTCCCCAATCCAAATACATCAAATGTACATTTGCATAAACTTGCGTAAATCTGTAATTTGCTGTAAAAACCTGTTTTAGAACCTGTTTTTCAGCAAATTGGTTGATTTAGGGTAGTAGGGACCAAGTACAAGTGTTCCCACAACTTAATACATCATGAGAGAACCTGTACTTTGCTGTATTAACCTGTTTTTGACCTAAAAACAGCTTGTTTTGGGCTGCTTTGGCACTCTAGGTATCCCGGTGACCTTGGAAGCAAGGAGGTTTGCGATAGAACTGGAGATTGTTGCAAGAAAACACCTTTTGCATGCTGTCCAGCCACCTGCGCAGGTCCTTCTAAAACCCTAGGGCTCTGATACCAGTTGAAAGCGCGAAGCAGAGGGTACTGGTAGGTGCGCGTCGCGATATAGTGCAGGATTGGGGCAAGAAGCAAGAGGCAGAGTGCAGTAGAGAGGAAGCGCTAGCGATCCAAGCAGGGAGAGAGAGAGAGAGCTCACGTTTTGGTAGAAAACTCAATAAGTGAGTTTTGGGTTTTCCCACTTTTATTATAAGTGACTTTAAAAAAATGTGTCCAGGTTCACATTGTATAAAAATGTACAAAACGGGGTTATTTAGGCCTTTAACCCAACATGCCATTGCCCGTCTACTACGAGATACGAGGCCGCTTACATTGCTTGTTCAAAGAGGGCTTTGGACCACTCTTCAAAGTCATGAGGTACGAGGATCAGAGATGCCTGGGTTTGTTTTTGCTCGAGCTACGTAGACACAGAGAGAGCCAGATGAGAGGAGAGGCTAGCCAGTTTCAGAGACACATCACAGACTTCTTTAGAGTAGACATTGGACACTCGGAGGAGCTACTACCACAGCAGAGCTTGTCGCCTGACACCAGAGGCACAATGATCGACCGAGCGATTGAGCTAGGGAGATCCAGACGCCCACGACTGCGGAGGACTACACAGCATCGACGGAGGCTACATCAGAGGATTCGGATCACTTTGGTCCAACGTGCATGACGCCCGATCAAACTGTTGACCATGGAGGAGATTGATGAGATCCGCTAGTGATCGATGTTGGATCTCTTGTGACTTGTAATTTAGCTATCCCATCTAGCTTCTTAGTTCACACCTACCAGTTTAGGATTCCATAGTATTTTTTTTTTTTCCGAGAAAAAGATCCTTCTATTAGTTAATGAAACTGCCCATAGGGCTACAACCACCTCTACAAGAGAGGGCTACAACAATCATGATGGGGAGACTCTTCCAATGAAAAAAAACAGCATATGTACAATGAGGCTAAATCAAGAAATGGGAGGAGGGAAAAGCCACACATGTGGACGGTAATGCCATCTGAGTACACTCTGGACCATGGTGAAAAAAGGCCCAGGACACCAAAGTCGAAGGAAAGCCTCTCTGCGCTCCTTCATGCGGTCGGAGCTGCCGTGGAGTCTCTCGAGCTGTCCTTTGAGAGTATGGATCAGCTCTAGCCAAAGATCGCGAATAGTTTGTGCCGGTGATACAAGGCGAGCCTCGAAGATGCGGAAGCAGCGGGCCCGCCAGATGAACCAAAGTGTCACTCCTGTGGAGTAAGCTCTGTGGCAGGCTTGAGTGTAGGTCGACCCCCCTGCATCACTATCATCCTACTGGTGGAAGATAGCTCAAACTGAAGTGCCGGGCCCGTGAGAGTGGACCAAGCAGCTGCCTCCTAAGTGTACTGCCGAGTTGTGGAGAGAGCTCGCATCAACCGAAGAACCTGAAGCCACACCTGTTGTGCCAAAGGACAGTCCCAAAGACAGTGGCGCTGACTCTCCACAAGATGTTCACAAGCTGCACATGCTGCCGAGAGACCACTATGTACCAGCCGGCTCCCAACTGCTGTAGCTCTGTGTGCAACCAGCCACTGGAACAAAGTGACTCATTTCGGCTGTATCGAGTCCCACAACCTCTCCCAGAAAGATGCCAAGAACTCAGCTGTGAGACCCTCCTCCTGCCAACGAGGTGTTGCAGTAGGACGAGCCTCTCTTTGTGCTGCCAGTATGTGACATCCCAGTCGGACAGTGTACTGAAAGAAACAGAATCCTAGGTGGTCTGCAGAGGAGAAAGGGTCCCTCGAAAGCCACTCTCCACGATCCCACTGTACGAGTGCCAGTGAACAGCTCTCCCAAGCCCACAGTCTCCAGTGGCCAGACTCGAGAGTTGCTGGGTGGGGATCTATGACACAAATCCTCCCATAGATGCCAACCACTTGGATCCTCTGAAATCGGCACTCTGGCACCTGCGGAGCCTCTACTGCAACTCGATGTAAGCGTCCTTCACCCTGTAGCTTGAAAAACAGGGAGGGTACAGTCTTTGAGCAAGCCCGAACTGAGATGAGAACCTCCAATCGCATGAAGGCTCCCATCTTTCTGGGCGCTGCTGATTCGAGAGGTGTGAGCCACTCTGCTGGTATTACCTCTGAGATGTCGTGATAATGCTTTGCACCCCTCTCATGCCTTGTAGCTGACAGCCTTGAAGCTCCTCTGACAAGCTTGAAAACTGTAACCAGTCACCTAAAGAGCGTGTTGGACCCTCTGGCATAGGACCTCAGGAAACATGAGGCCGACTACCAACCAAGTGGCCTCTCTAAGTGCTAACCATGGGGTTCCAAACAAGGGGTTGTCTCAAGCGCTCCTCCGTGCAAGTAGGCTGACGTTGCTCTAGGCCTTGCCGCAGTTGCTCCCAAGATCGGAACAAACTCACAGTGAAGTGATCCTCTAGTCTCCTGCTCAAGCCAACTCTATGCATCTCTG
The DNA here is from genome assembly GCF_014529385.1 of Adiantum capillus-veneris. Classification (NCBI taxonomy): domain Eukaryota; kingdom Viridiplantae; phylum Streptophyta; class Polypodiopsida; order Polypodiales; family Pteridaceae; genus Adiantum; species Adiantum capillus-veneris. Next base: position 14,528,421 of record NC_140955.1, read on the forward strand.
TGAAAATCCATCTAGTCGATGGTCGCCAGGGGCCTCCAGCCTAAGGCACCCTAGCAGTAAGCCGCTGAAGCAAGAACTCCTTCCAAGGCTCCTCACCAGGAAGAAGTCCTCTGACGATGAACTTCCCAAGAAGGGCTCTGCTCTGCTGTGCTGGGTCTAGCCCTCCCTGAGAGCAAGGAAGAGTGATGACTTGCCATGCCACTCTGGCCCGGGCTATCTGAGTGTCACGCCCTGACCAAAGGAAGTTCTTGATGAGCCTCTCTACCTGGCTGATACAAGAACTCGAGAAGATCCAGCAAGAGGTGATGTACCACATAGTAGCCAACAACACTTGGTTCGCCACTATAACTCTGTCTGCCAGAGAAAGTCGTGTGGAGCTCCAATGTAACAACTTTCTCCTGATAGATAGGAGGACGGGAGCAATCTGCTGCTCGGGAGACAAGTCCAAACCAACCTGACAGCCCAAGTACCGAACTGTAGTCCTTGGGGGAATCCACCTGAAACCCTCACCTGGCATCCAATCGGGCATAGGAGCACTAGCAACCGAGAAAGCCATTGTCTTTCTCCAGTTGATCAATGCTCCAGATGCACAACAGAAAGTCTCAAGAGCTTGCTCACACCTGTGAAGGTTGGCCTCCTGGCCATCCAAGTACAAGGCTGAGTTGTCAGCAAACTTAGCGGCTAGTAGCTCATCTCCTTGAATAGGCAGTGCTAAGCCACGTAAACCAACATGCTGTGAAACCAAAAACCTGCTCATCGCCTCAGCACAAAACAGAAAGAGGAAGGGGGCAAGAGGGCAGCCCTGTCTGATCGAACGTGTGAGCATGAAGTGATCACCTCTACCTCCTGACAAAAGTACTTGATTGTGTGCCCTCAGTCACAAGACAAGGCATCTGTGCACACACTTGCTCTCTGCATGCATCCTGATGCTTTGACTGAGGCTCTGCAGATAGTAGATCACGGTAGAGATCAGTGGCAACTGCACGCATGTACTCTGGCTCTGAAGCAACTGACCTGTCGGGCCTTCTCAACTGAATTACCTTGGCATGCGAATGTCGACGTCCCTCTGCCTCAAAGAAAGCGCCTGTCACTCTGCCACCCATCTGGGTCCACTGAGGTGCCTGTCGATGGAAAGCAAACTCATGTCGCCTCTCCTCTGTGCTGACTAGCTCCTGGCGAGCTTGCTGTAGAACTTCTTCGCCAACCAAGGACTATCTGGATGCTGCTCCTACACCCTCTGGAAGGAAGCAACGCCCCGTCCGAGCCGCTGCTCCTCCTCTCTGGCTTCAGCCAGGCTAGCCGAAGACTCCTGAAGAAAGAGTCGACTAAGCTGAGCAAGGCCTGAGGCCACTCTGTGAGAACAAGAATCTTGCATGTCTAAGCTCTCTGTCTAGAGAGGCTCCACTCGCTCTCTAAGCGCCGAGTCCAACAAGACCCTCTCTGGGATGCGAAGCATCGTGCTCTCCCTCCTCTGTCTATCAGTCACTGTAAGGATCTCTGGAGCATGGTCTGAACTATCCCACCCAAGTCACAGAAGTGGTCACTAGTGTAGAAGCGATCTATCCGAGATAGATTCACGTCTCCCACTCTGCAGTCCGAGCGAGAGAAGGCCAGGCTGTCTGGGGGCACAAAACTGGAATGCTGCCACACATCTGTAACCCGTAGAGTCATACAAAACCTCTCCCAAGCTGCCAGCTCAACTTCATGCATAGTAGTATGGCTACCACTGTCACAAAGTGATGACGTGGCGGACAGCAAAAACCCTAATTTCTGCCAAAAACCCTAAAATTCCTGCAAACCCTAATTTTTGCCAAAAACCCTAAATTCCGGAAATCGCGGAGGCAGATTATTTATTAAAAAAAAAAATTCAAAAAAATTTGGAAAATGATGAGCGACGCGAATTTTGCTTTTGCTTTTTTTTTTAAATAAAAAAAAGAGAAAAGACTCTCTAAGAGAGAGAGAGAGAACTGATGCTTTTGATTTGAAAAGCTTTTGGGGCTCTGCTTTTGGGCATCCCTTGTAACTTTTAAATTAGTGGTGAGGGCCTCACTTCTTAGAGCATCTGGACGCAGAGTCTGAGAGTGAAACCCTAACCGCTCTCTTGTACTTTGAAGATTGATTAATACAAAAAGAAATACCGAAAGGGACGCCAGTCTTTGGGGCCAATATCTCTAGGCACGGAACTCCGCCGGGCCAGTGCAAACCTATTGTGATCTGTGAATTGTTTTGAAGTGGTTATTTGGTGCTGTCGCGGTTGATTCTTGACTTGGAGTGTCCAAGTTTGTTACAGTGGTATCAGAGCCCGGCCGATTTCTCTTCTACGGGAAATCCGATCCCTGATTTTTTTTTCCGCGGCACCTATGGCTTCAGGCAATGATCAGTCGACTCCCTCTGCATCTGGAGATGCGGGCTGGGATCACAACGAAGATTCAGACAGAGAGTATGGCCCACCTCGGCCTACTCAGGCGGAGCAAAGAGAGATGGAGCGTCGTCAATTGATTGGCGATGCAACAAAGATGATGCTCAATTTTGCCAAGGACCCGAAGATGGCAAAATATATGAACCAGACCTCTTTGGAAGAGGTACAGAGGGAGTGGCAGAGACCACAACACCACTCCCGAAACCCGCTCTCAAGAAACCTTTTGCCTCCAAGAAATATACGGAGAAGGAACTAGAGAACGTGGTTGATGCACATATTGCTCAACTTTTCGACGTGCAAAAGAAAGGCAAAAAGCACGGCAAAAAGCAGAACAAAGGTACTGACTTCCCGGGATATTTGGGTCGTCAGTCGACATTCGACAAAGCAAAGAAACTGAAGAAGCGCGTCAAGTTTGAAGGCCTACCTAGTTCTTCTTCTTCTTCTGACATTTCTACTAGCTCTTCAGACTCGAGCGAAGAAGACAGGAAAAGCAAAAAGTGAAGCAAGAAACAACGCTTCGGAAAGGGCAAGAAAAAGGCAAGGAAATCTAGGTCTCGCCCAATGAGTGACACTTCTACAGAGGACTCGTCTACGGACAGTTCAGACTCTGACAACGGAAACTTTTATGCAAACAAGAGGAATTTTTACAAAGCCAACCAGTATGACTTTCTCGAAGATAAAAGCAAGAAAGTCCGAGAGTTTAAGGAAGGTGGCCAAGCACTTAAGTTTGATACTTTTTCGGGATACTCAGATGCTTCGAAGGCTTTGTCTTTTATTCAGTAGTTTGACATTGCTTTCGCGGGAGGCCGCTATTCAGAGCACTCCAAGATTCGGAGAGCTGCCTCTTATTTTAAGGGGAATGCTCGCACTTGGTGGTCCACGCTTCTATTAAGCAAGACTGTGCCAATTACATGGCTACAAGTTAGTGATTAATGCAAAGAAAAGTGAATTTTTCCTACCAGAGATACACTTTTTGGGACACATTGTGTCAGCCGCAGGAGTGTAAATGGATCCGGCCAAGATAGAGACTATCCGTAATTGGCACGACTTGAAGAATGTCCATGAAGTTAAAAGCTTCTTGGGACTGTGTTCGTACTACATTCGGTTCATACGAAAGTTTGTAGAGGTTGCTTCCCCTTTGCATATCTTGACACAGAAAGGAGTACCTTTTTCGTGGGGACCCCCAGAGGTGACTGCCTTTCAGACGTTGAAAGAGAAATTGACTACGGGACCTATTTTGACTTTGCCGGACTTGCAGAAGTCATTTGAAGTATTTTGTGATGCTTGTGGTCGTAGTCTGGGTGCGGTCTTGATGGAAGAAGGCCATGTCATAGCTTACGAGAGCCGTTTGTTCTCTAGGCCGGAGATGACAGCACAGATCTATGGGAAAGAGCTTTTGGCGGTTATCCACGCTCTTACTCAGTGGCAGCATTACCTACTCGGAGCGGATTTTATTGTCTTTACAGACCATCTGAGTTTGCGCTACTTCTTGTCACAGAAGCAGCTTTCGGAAAAGCAGATGCGGTGGGTGAACATCTTGTCACAGTTCCACTTCGAGATTGTCCATGTGCAGGGACAGAAGAATGTGGTGGCAGATGCTTTGTCTCGAAAACCGTTGGTTCTGGTTTCCGCGATACATCATAGGAGCTTCGAGGATATGGCCGATGAGTGTGCTAGAGATACAGATTTTGAAGATATTTTCACACGGATATGGGATGGGAAGACAGTAGCTGGATACTCCCTTCGAGAAGGCTACTTGATGAAAAAGACTATGTTGTGCGTTACACAGCCTTTGAGGGAAAAGGTTATGACTGATTGCCACTGTCCACCTTTTACGGGTCACTGCGGCATTGCTACCGCCATGAAAGGGGCAGAGAGAGATTTCTTTTGGCGGAGACTGAAGAAGGATGTGGAAGAGTTTGTGCGCAGTTGCTTGGTATGCCAGAAGGTCAAGTTTGATAGGCATAAGGCACAGGGATTGTTACAGCCTTTACCCATACCCACCCGCCCCTGGGAAAATATTGAAATGGATTTCATTTTTTTTTGATCTCCCGAGAATACAGAATGATCACGATGATTTTCCGATTACATGGCACGCCTGAGACGATTGTCTCCGACAGAGTCCCGAGATTTATGAGTTTGTTTTGGAAGGCAATTTGGGAGAACATTGGCACGCGGTTGCAGTTCTCGTCATCGTTCCACTTGCAGACTGACGGGCAATTTGAGATTGCCAATTCAGTGATTTTAGATTTATTGAAGTCTTGTATCTCGCATCAGAAGACTCAATGGGAAAAGAACTTACCTTTGGTGGAATTTGCCTACAATAACACGATACACTCTTCGACGGGGAAGACGCCATGTGAGATTGTTGAAAGTGCTGTGAAGGTTCCATCCTTCCTGAGCACGAAAGATTGAAAATTTGAAGCGGATGAATATTCGCGAGATTTGGATACGGCTTTTGCCAAGGTTCGCGAGACTTTGCAGGAGTCTCAAGAACGATGGAAAAAGGTAGCGGATCGCCATCGTCGCGACTGGAAATTGAAGGAGGATGATTGGGTGCTCTTACTTTTGAGAAGGCATGCCTAAGAAAGAAAAAGGGAAAGGAGAGGCTTTTTCCAAAGCTTAGTATGTGATAGTACGGACCTTTCCAGATTACTGACAAGATAAATGATGTCTCCTTCCGATTGGAACTGCCAGATACTTGGAGGATTCGTAATGCATTGCATGTGAGTCTCTTGTACCCTGTTAAAGGTGATGTGCTTGATGATGGGGAGCCTGATGAGCAACCCGAAGTGGAAGAAAACGAGGAGATCCTTGTTCCTGAACAGATTTTGGCACATAATGATACGAAGAAAGGTAAAGTCCGAAGGCGGTTCTTGGTTAAGTTCAAGAACTTTCCTGCATTTGATGCGAAGTGGATGGAGAAGGAGGACCTAGCAGATACTCCTCGGATTGTGAAACTTTACCTCGATGTTTTGGTTTAGCATAGTCTACTCCAAACGGAACCCAGAACTCAGCTTGGCCGAAGATCTGGTGCAGTGGGATGCACAAGAGGGGAGTTACTCCGCTCCCTTGTCAACAGATGCCTCGATTTTGATACTAAAGTCACTGATGTCTCTTTGAGCTTCAGGGATACTGAGAGCTGACAGTATTTTGCTGGATGACTTTATGAAATGGAATTCCTGATTATGATACTGATTTGTTCTTGACTTCTTGTGAGTGCAGGAACTGATAACCGAAATGACTGCAGCATTTTGGTCTGATTGATCTCGAATAGACATGGTTGCAATAGGGGTTAGTCAATCGGACATCGATGAGGTCCCGATTGGACCTAGATGTGATTGCTAGCTACATTGCCGATAAATCATGGTCTAAGATCCGAATGAATGTTGAATGTCATGTGATGTCCTGTGATGTCTGGTGATGTCCTGTGATGTCGTGTGATGTGATTGTCGATTTTGTACATGTGCTAGATGTGCGTTCCTAGTACGTAGGTACTAAAAGTCAGTGTCTGCTAAGATGGTTTATGGCTTTTGTCAGTTTTGCAGGCGTAATCGCGGTCGATTACAATGCTTTCAAGAGGGGGGTATGTCACAAAGTGATGACGTGGCGGACAGCAGAAACCCTAATTTCTGCCAAAAACCCTAAAATTCCTGCAAACCCTAATTTTTGCCAAAAACCCTAAATTCCAGAAATGGCAGAGGCAAATTATTTATTAAAAAAAAAAAAATTTTTTTTTTTGGGAAAATGATGAGCGACGCGAATTTTGCTTTTGTTTTTTTTTATAAAAAAAAGAGAAAAGACTCTCTAAGAGAGAGAGAGAGAACTGATGCTTTTGATTTTAAAAGCTTTTGGGGCTCTGCTTTTACGCATCCCTTGTAACCTTTAAATTAGTGGTGAGGGCCTCACTTCTTAGAGCATCTGGACGCAGAGTCTGAGAGTGAAACCCTAACCGCTCTCTTGTACTTTGATGATTGATTAATACAAAAAGAAATACCGAAAGGGGCGCCAGTCTTTGGGGCCGATATCTCTAGGCACGGAACTCCGCCGAGCCAGTGCAAATTTATTGTGATCTGTAAATTGTTTTGAAGTGGTTATTTGGTGCTGTCGCGGTTGATTCTTGACTTGGAGTGTCCAAGTCTGTTACAACCACCAATCTTGTCAGAGGGTTCCTCCAACATGTCGAAGTCACCCCCTTTGCATCATTTCTCTGCCTGCGGCAAAGACTCAACAATCTGAGACTAAAACTCTCCACGTGCACTCGCCACATTGGGCGCATAAATGTTCAGGAAGCCCACGAGACAACCCTGAACCTGCATAGTGATCCACTGAGCCTTGCCTGGCACAATAATCCCTTTGCCCACAATGGCCTGCCGCAAAGAATCCGCAATAGTCATACATACCCCGCCCTGGATGCCTCCAGGTCCAAATGCAGCTGACCAAAAACTCTCATACCATCCACGCAAAAGCTGACCACAACGTCTAATGCGGCTCTCACACAGATGATGCTCCTGTAGCATAAGAAGGTCAATCTCTCCTCCCACGAGGCATCGCTGAAGCTCCTGATGTAGTCGGCCCCTCTGACGCTGAAACTGGGGCCCACCTAGTCCCTGTACATTCCATGAGACGATCCTCATGGGGAGCGAGAGAGAATTGATGCTGCCGCAACAGCTAACCGTTCTATCTTCGAGGCATGCTTAGATGGGGAGTAATCCGCGTCCGAGCGTCCTCGAGATAGGCGTGACTGCAAAGAAAGTCCAACCCAAGCCCAAGAAGACTGAGCCGTGCGTAAAGCAGTCTCCTCTGTCCAGGAGTCCTCATGTATGTGTACATAGCATGGCGGGCTTTGCGTGTCAGCAAAAAAGTGAACCACAATGTGTCTACATCCTGTTGTGTCTGGAGGTGTCACAACAAACTTGGCCAATGGCCAAAGAGTCTGAAGCATGTCTGTAACTCCTAGGTCTCCCATGTGATGAGAGAACTCTAGGGCCTGTGTCTGCAGCCACTCCAACACTGAGTCTATAGTCCACTCAGCTTGGTCCGTGCCCCGCAGAGGGGGAAGGAGAAGCCAACCGTTGAGTCCAAGGCCTCTATCCCCCTAGCTACAAGGAACAATGCATGAACTCTGAAGCAGGCTGCCTCAAGGTCTGGAGAAGGGTCGCCGAGAAAACGTGTAAAGTCGTAGACTAAGAAATCCCAACGACGACGAATGTCGAAGCTCGTCAGACCACGAGGAACTGCTACAAAGGGAGACATCTACACTAGAAGAGGAGGTCGCAAGAAAGGCTGTCCCTCTCTCGCCAAACGGCTCGTGGCAAAGGCGCTGCCAAGAGATCTCCTAGCAGTTGAAGAAGACCCTGCCCCTTGGGGTGGTTGTGAGACTGGAGCGGGAGGAGGTGAGGGAGCAGGGGGAGAAGGGGGGGAGGGGAGGGTAAGGGGAATCGACGGAGGATGGAGGGCGAGGTGGAGGGGCAGAGGGAGGAGGGGGAGGGGGGGGGAGCGGGAGCAAGGGGCAGGGAGGATATATGTTGAGGGTGCGGTTGAGGTGGAGGATATATGTTGAGGTGGAGAAGGGACCTCGTCCTGCTGAAGAGGGTCAAATCGGTTCCCCGTGGGAACCCACTGCTACTGGGAGGAGCCTGAGGACCATCTGAGTGCCAGGCTGGCGCGGTGGCCCCTGCCTATGCCGACCACGAACCTGCTGCCAGCCCTCCTCTGCTTGACCCCTAGGCTTGCAGGGTGGCTGCGCCTGTGTACTTTGTGGCTCTGCCTGCTGCTGCTGGCCAGCCTTTGAGGGCTGGGGCTGGGCTTGTGGTGCAGGTCGGGGCCTCCTCCGTGGACAGGCCTTTGCAAGATGGCCCATTTGTCGACAAATGAAGCATTGATTCGGGAGGCCCGAATACTCCACGCTTTGTCGGAACCAACCACCACTCACCCGAAAAAGTAAGATGACTTTCGGGAGAGTGTGGGTGTTCCTAACCAGAACATGTACCGAGGGAATGCCGGCCGCCTTGGCAGCTACTGAGGTTGCCATGCGAGGTGTCTCCAAGACATTCCCAATCGCAGAGCCTTTCCTGGACAAAAGTGGTAGGTACTCCCTCCTCAAACTAGGAAAGCAGACGAAGATGGGCAGGTTTGCCTCCTCTACAAGAACATCTGAAGCTGGGTCAAAACCATGTCTCCACTGTCGAAAGTGGGCTCGAACTGCTCGGATGGTCAAGGGGCTCATGGCGATGACCTTGGACGCCATCTCAAGACCCGGAGGTCTCAAACTTGATCTGATAGTAGCCTCGTCCGAGGAACCGAACGTCCAAGATCTTGCCCACCTCTGCAAGAAGGCGGGCCTGGAGAAGATCACGCAGCTCTCCTCTGCTAGGTCTGGTGCCAAGAATCTTGCAAATGATAGAAGTCGCCTAGAGGCGCTCTACCTCTGCGGCTAGGCTCGCTTGCTCTGTCGGTGAAAGAGCAAGTCAAATGGTGGGCTCAGCGGGGTCGGGCGAGGGCACTTCACTGGAGTTCCTCTGTGGCGGAGCTTGAGCCTCCATCTGTGTCTGCTGCTATGTAGAAGAGGCGGAGAAGGACGACGAGGGGGAAACTCCCGTTGGACCAAGCACGCCGAATGTGCTGGCGTGGCCTGACAAGTAGGAGAGGCTATGTTGATGGACGGACAGGGAAGCGGCAAGGGGATGGGCGGGTAGCGGGCGGGGAAGTGAAGTGGGCAGCGGGCGGGGGAAGAGCAGTGGGCTGCAGCCGGGGGAAGAGCAGAGGGCAGCGGGCGGGGACTGCGCAATGGGCAGCGGGCGGGGGGCTGCGCAGTGGGTAGCGGGATGGGCAGCAGTGAGGTCAGCTGCGCACAACAGCAGACAGGGAAAGGGGCGCAGGGGGAGAGCAACGCGAGGGCAGCGATGGCGGGGGGGGGGGGGGGGGGGGGGGGGGGGGGGGGTTTGCGTGCAGCAGCAGGGAGCCTTTCCTGAAATTTTTTGATTCCATAGTATTTTTATTTTGTCATTTTGTTACTCTGACTTTGTATCAGATTCACCACATTGTAACGCTCTGGTCTCATAGGTCACTTTGGCCTTTTGAAGACTTTAATCTAACATTACATCTCTCTATATATGGTATACATATACATATACACTCTCTCTCTCTCTCTCTCTCTCTCTATATATATATATATATATATATATATATATATATATATATATATATACGTCGTATATATACACGTGTATATATACGTATATATATATATATAGCTATATACACGTGTGTGTGTGTGTGTGTGTGTGTGTGTGTGTGTGTGTGTGTATATATATATATATATATATATATATATATATATATATATATATATATATGTATGTATGTATGTATGTATGTATGTACGTATACGTATACGTGTATACATATACACACACACACACACACACACACACACACACACACACATATATATATATATATATATATATATATATAACTCATCAAGATTGTACCGGTTTGGTCTCATAGTTCATTTTGGCCTTTTGAAGACGTTTAATATAACATTTCATTTCCTTTCATGTATCCCCCTTCTTTGTACCACCACATACTACACCCGCCCACTCCTTAGGATGGTTACATCATGCTTATACATCTAAACCAAAGAGTGATAAAGCATGCATTGAACTCGGGTAGACACTGATTACCCGTGGTGCCCACTAAGGCTAGGTTCAGACTGCACGATGGCAGATGCCATGGAAGATGTGGAGCAGAACTGTTGGCTGTAGAAAAAGATGGTGACTTCCAAGTCCTCCTGATACACCCTTGAAAGAAGAAAGTACCAATGAAGATGATAGACGATTAGTTTTTACGTGAGGGTCACTTATTTGCAACAGTTTCTTATGTTTTTTGTGACAAATACACAGGATTGAGATAAATGGCTTAATTAATTTTCTAATAAATGTCAAGTTGGTTGTTTCAGCTTTGGGACATGAACATGGAGTCCGCACCAATTTCCACTTTCAAAGTACATGAGTATCTTCGGCCCAAGGTGCAAGCTAGTACTGCTTTGGTTAAAGTCCTTACCCTATTTATTTCTACCATACAAGCTTGGGTCAGCCTGATGAATGTTGCATTATGTTTGCTCAACATTGAATGAAGAGTAAGTCAATAAATTCTTAGAAGGTGAACCTGATAAGCATAGTCAACATGGATTGAGCGAGTCCATGAACTTACAGCCTACAAGAAGTCAATCATGATGATGAAAATGGGTGTTTGTGGTAGCTCCCATATCAGTTTTACTTTGATGGAGATTTGTAGAATCTCTCTCTCTCTCTCTCTCTCTCTCTCTCTCTCTCTCTCTCTCTCTCTCTCTGAGAGGATCCAGGTCACTTTGGCTCGACATGCACAACACTTGGTCAGATTACTGACCATGGAGGAGATTGATGAGATCCGCAAGCGACCGATGCTGGATCTCCTATGATCTACCTATCCCAGCTAGCTGTTTTAGTTGTTTAGTCCACACCCAGCAGTCTAGGATTCCATAATATTTTATTTTGTCATCTTGTTACTCTGACTTTGTATCAGATCCACCACATTGTAACTTTCTGGTCTCATAGGTCACTTTGGCCTTTTGAAGACGTTAATATAACATTTCATTTCATTTCTCTCTCTCTCTCTCTCTCTCTCTCTCTCCCCACATGATTTGGGCATTGTGAGAGACTATGGTATATTGGAGATGGGAGCAGCACATGGATTGGCCATTCCTAATTCTCTAGAAAAATGTCTAGGGTTTTGGGGGCTATTATCCTTGGCAACTTGAAGACGGGGGAGCACAATGGACTATATTTTTGCCGGTTTTGAGGTGCTTACGCGAATTGGTGGCTTTGACATATCACCTAGACCAATTGAAGCAGTTGCTGATCACTCATATCTGTCATTCACATTGGACAGGGGTGCAATGCCAAAATTTTACTACCCTTCCCAGGGTCATCTAATTTCCCAACAAACAATGAAAACAAGGCAAAGAGGCAGCTGATGGAAACGAATAAGAAAAAAACCAAAGGCACAAGGGATACATGAACGAGAGAAGGAATGTAATGAAAGTGAGGTAGGATGCTACCAGTCTTTTGGAAGTGTTAGATTTGTGGATGATGATAAAGAAGATGAAGGCACACACAAAGCCATTACTCTTTTAGTAAAAGTCATTGGGCAAGAGCTACAATTGGGTGACCTTTAGGAGCTATATGTTGCTTTCCTCTATTTATCCATCAATACAAACACTTTTCCTTTACAATTGCCAACTATGCAAAATTTCTGCTCGTAAGTATACATCTCAAATGTGAGGTAAGATGCTCTGGCAATTAAAAACAAATTGTGGTGTGCACATTCAAAGACTAAGAATTACAAGGACTGCGTTGCAAATTACTCAAGGAGTTACAAAAATCTGTACAATAATTAGGGCTTCATTACATGGTATGCCATCAAGTGCATCGACTTGATGTACGCCCATGCCTTGCATTTAGACCGCCTTGTATGTTTGTGAGGAGACCATCACCCTTGTTCATTGGTGATGTCTAACCACGGTGGACGGATTTGCCCTGATCAACAAATCAGGCACCGGTTGTGTATTTTCACTTTTTAGATCAAACAACTGAAGTTCCTTGTGCTATGTCCCTCCAATACCAAAATTAGTCCTGTACGTATGGCCATCAATTACAAACAAAACGGCTACTGCCAGGTAGTGATAAGCAATATCAGTTAATGGCAAACTTTGTGTAAGGTATCCAACATGAGTCAAGCTATGAGCAGATAACTTGTGTGTGAGGTGATAATCTGGACATGATGGGTATGGTACGACAGAAATACCTGTAACTAAGAGCGAGAACACCATTGTCCACCTATACTTTACTGGATGGCACTCCACGGGTTGTTTGGGAACAGCTATTCTAACTATTTTAAATAAGGAGGGGTCCATTCGCAGACTAGTATCAATGCTGCTGAATCTGTTTTCTTTTATTCCTTGCCTGCAGCTCTGTGATTTATATGAAAACGACTCGATTTTTGACAAATTTGACTGCTGCACAAGTGGGGATGGCCTGAGAGTTGCCACTGGATCTTACAGGTAATCGATCGTGCCTGAATATGTTTTTTGTTTGCGTTTTTGTCAATGTCCTGCACTGTATTAGAAGATATTATAGTGAGAGAAAAAGGAGGCATCACTCCAGTATGAAATAAGCTTTGTAACTTGTTTACCAGTGTCAAAGTAAAACCTTGTCATGTTCAAGAGCAGTCTGTGTGCTGAATTTGCGAGGCATATGCACTGCTATACATTTCCCTGCATTCAGGCCGTTTTTGAAATATGAATACGAAGTGACATTGAACTCAAGGCTTAAGCACTGACTATGTTACTGGTGGATGCAGTAACTTGTTTCGGGTGTTTGGGGTCACACCAGGTAGTGATGAAGCTACCACACTGGAAGCGAATAAACATCCGACAAAGTGAGTGATTGATCTGAATTATGAGTTTGACTGAGTTGTCTAGCATATTTTAATTATACCTTCGGGGGCTGTTTGCGAAGGCGTTTCTCACAAACTGTCGCAAAGACTTCCAGGAGTCTTCCTAGTTTTGGACGCCGTGGAAAGAAAGGTTGGTGCAAGATCTGTCTTTCTTGTGTATTGTATCATCTCTATCGATGTTGGTGGTTATTTTTTTGTCTCAGAACCTAGTTTAGGTTTGTTAATCTGTCACTTAATGCTTGCGAGTTTAGATCTTCCCGAGCTAAAGAACTTGTATCTCAATTTTCATGTGTTATACCAGCTAATGAGAGTTCTGCAACCGACACCCAAGTTGGTGACCAGGATTTCAAGTCAAAGCTTCTGCATATGGCTTGGCACCCTCAATCGAATTTGATTGCTTGTGCGGCATTGAACAGCTTGTACATGTACCACGCATAGGATCCTCTGTATTCAATTGAAAGGTGATTCATGGGGGCAATGCAGCCAGCCTGCGAGTCCTGTTATTCAAGTCTCATAAAAATCGGCCTGTGAGTTTCTCTCTCGGAAATATTGGTGATGAGGTGGCACTCACAAAGAAAAGCTCCTCAGTCACCGATAAATTGGAGTATAGCATTGCCAGCCTCGCTTACAGTGCCTCAATGAGGCATCAAAGAGGAGAGCTGCGGCCTATTGTTGTAATTGTGTTCCAGTGATATATGAGATGAAAATTTGTCAAGGTGTTTCAGCTGTGATTCATCGTTTGTTAAGAACTTCAAGGTATATAACTGTTACAGAGACCGATTCAGATAACACCATTAACAACTTTTCTGGATCTGCATTTGTGTTGGGCAAATTTGTGCTCCTGAAGCAGTTTCATTTATTCCAATCTCAGGTATCGAAACTGTTTGACTTAAGAGTTGGAACTTGGAAACTCACAGGCTGACCTCCAGCCTTAACAAGCATAAGCTATCATTGTAACGTTTTTGAGTGTGCCATATCTAAAGTTAATGAAAAGTGATGTTCATCCTGTCATGCGAAGTGGACGAGACCTATGCTTTATATTCTACCAAACACACCACTATGATTGTGGTAAATATATGATTGATCTACATCATTTTTTTGCAATTGTCATGGGATTAGAACCTCTCAGCGAAACTTTGTGCATCAGGTTTGCAATGGGCTTTTGCTTGGTACTTACGCAACGAGCTTGTACAATGTGCGCAGCCATCATGTGTCCTGACTCTTATTGCAGTCACCAAATTCATTTGGTAGGCAGAGCTAATAGTGCCAGTTTCATGAATTAATGTGCATATGCTTGGCCGAGCACAGAACAGAGCCCGAGTTTGGTTTTTTTGGGACGTTTTGCACCAGGTTAGTGCGTTTAAAGCCAACTGTCTGTTGGCCGTTTGTGAAATATGGTGGATAAAAGTCATTGCAAAGCATAATTAACTAGAACTGAAGAAAGAACAAAACAGTGAGTTACTGGAAATCAAAAGATAGCTAAATTGCTTGATAATGACTCGTGTTTCATGGGTTGCATTGCGTTGTATGAGAACTTTTTGGCAATATTCCCTTTTAGAGGACTCGCCCCCCTCCCCTTCTTCAGGACTATTTGACAGCCACATTTTTGGTGATGAGTTTAAATGGTGTCCACATTTTTAAGTGGGATCAACAGACCGTGCACGATCTTTGGTTGATGCGGACAGTCCGCTTAATCGCTAAAAAATAAAATAGTCCGATGGGGTTGTGCCCCCACTCAAGCTTTCATGAAGCTGCATATAGATGTGGGCAAGCTCATCTGCAATGACTGTCGCTTTTGGTTTTGTTTCTTCAAGCCTTCTCCAAGCAGCTCATAAGATAGTAGTAAATCTAGTCCCGATTCAATATCTATTCTATTTTTTATTAAGTCATTTGTGAAGTCTAAAATATTTTTTATATCTGCAAAAAGCTTATCTATGTAGCAATGAATATGAATGTAAGGTTTGTATTCACTTTCAGTTTCCTCTGATGTTGTATATTCATTGTTCGTCTTTGCTTCTGTTTTTGTGTGATGTTTATTTGTTTTTGCTCATCTTCTCTTTGGTATACTTTGAAGAGCCTTTTTCATGCTTTTGCGGGATGTTTTATCTGTTTTTGCTTTTATATTAAGAGTCTTCTTTCATGCTTCTATATGTTTTGTTTTCTCTCTCTCTCTCTCTCTCTCTCTCTCTCTCTCTCTCTCTCTCTCTGGTAGTGGATCATGCTCTTGTGTCGTTGACCATCTCTTTCTAGTTCAGTGTGCTACATTGGCCACGGGTAGCAGCTCCTACTCGCTACACCTTCACGCGAGAGACATATTTTGTATACATAGATGGGATCTACAGACGCCTATGCAGTGAGGAGCCAGAGTGACCTTTGGAGGAGCTTACTACTATACTGACACAGCCATTACAGGATGCAATAGTAGAGGCATACCCACACACCTAGCCTGACCAGAGACGCCGTTCTGGGAGCATGCCTCAGAACAGCTGGTATGATGAGGAATGCCGCCAGACTAGAGCTAGACTTCAGAGGGAGGTGCTTTTGGGGGACATCACTCATAGACACTCATAGATTGACTTCCAATGCCTAGTGCGGCGGATTGGCTCGACTAGAGTAGGATCTATACCAGCTATTCTTGAGTCGGGACTTGCGTGAGGCATGGCGGCTCCCCCCCCCCCCCCCCCCCCCCCGGCTCGGCCATTACCCCTAAAGAGACTTGGGATTAGTACGCATCATCTTTGTACATAGTTTTTGGATAGCTGCTCCTTCTCGACCCCCCGATCCATGCCTACACACATTCTTTTTTCACCATTGAGATGGTGAAGAAGGCCATTGACAGGATGGGCAGAGAGGGAGGGAATGTGTGCAGCGGGGCAGGTAGGGTTCATGAGAGGTTTTTCTACTCTTGGCCATATCTTGACACTCATCGCCATCATTGAGGAGGGCAAATCCCAAGGGAGATGGATCTATTGTAACTTTGTGGACTTCCGCGAAGCATTTGACACAGTACCCCGAGCTAGATTGATGTGCAGATTACAGGAGACGGGAGTACCCACAAAGCTCATTTGGGGGATCATGGCATTGTACAGATCCGTAATAGGGCATGTACGCACCTCAGAGGGTCTATCTACACCGGTTTACTCCACTATTGGGGCCCGCTCTCTTTTATTCTATTTGGTATGTATGTGGATGAGGTTTCTGACTACATTGAGAGAGATGGTGATAGATGTGCACCGCTAGTAGGGACATGGATTCCGCTATTGTTATATGCTGATGATATTGTGTTGATCTCCGACTCTTCGAAGGGGGTGCAATGTCACTTGAATGCTTTGCATAGGTTTGCCCATGAAAGTGGTTTGTCTGTTAACCTTGGTAAAATCAAGGTTGTGGTATTTAATACAACCCCATAGTGGATTAGGAGGTCATCGCCCGCATTCACATACGGCCAGGAGACATTGGAGTATACAGATGCTTACACTTACCTTGGAGTGGTTTTTAGTGGACCAGTATTTTCATTGAGGAGAGCAGCAGAGACTAGATTGACCAGAGCCCATGTGGCATTGGGTAGATTAGAGAGGATGTGTTCACATGTTCAGTGTCAGGAGCCTCGGATGAAGCTCTGGCTCTTTGACACTCTGGTGGATTTTGCATTGCTCTATGGAGCTGAGATATGGGGGCCTTGATTGGATCATGGGAGGACAATTTGCAATGATGGATGGGGGGACATGGAGAAGCCTCTGGTCTCTATGATTTTGCAGCTCATTAAAGACAAGGCTTCAGTACCTTGTGCCATTATCCGAGTAGAGCTAGTTGCCCCTCCACTAGTGGTTGAGGCGCTCATCAGATTTGTCTCCTTCATACACATGCATGTGGGAACTTCCCAGAGACAAATACGCCTGCCTTGCACTTGAGTCTTCTCGACAATTAGCCATGTAGGGAGATACAACATGTTGGTATGGGGAGATGACATCATGGTTTCAGGCGCATGGGTTCAACATACATAGATTGCCCTCCTTCCAGGACTCAGTGGATGCACCCTGTTTGACTTTTACACAGTCGGAGATCACTAGGCTCATCCGCCAAGACCTGACTAAGCTAGACACCAGGAGGACATGGATACAACCAGCACAGGAGCTGGGCACGAAGATGGCTTTCTATGGAGAGCATCTTCTCCAGCTTACGGAGGACACTTTTGTGAAGAGGCCTAGATACATGGACACCCACTTGTCTCATGTGATACACTGTGCTATTGGCCAAATAGCACATCTTCACACTAGGTGCAGATCGACACTAGGAGATACAGCAGAGTACCAACAGAGGCCAGGACATACCCCTTGTGTGACATGGAGCCTAAGAGAGAGTTGCACTACACATGCCATTGCCCCGTCTACTACGAGATACAAGGCCGCTTCCACTGTTTGTTCAGGGAGGGCTTTGGACCACGCTCCAAAGTCATGAGGTACGAGGGTCAGAGATTCGTGGGTTTGTTTCTACTCGAGCTGCGTAGGCTTAGAGAGAGACTGATGAGAGGAGAGGCTAGCCAGTGTCATAGACACATCACAAACTCCTTTACAGCAGACATTGGACAACCTAAGGAGCTACTACCACAACAAAGCTTGTCGTCTCACATCAGAGGCACACAGATCGATTGAGCGAGTGAGCTGGGGAGATCTTGACACCCACGACTACGGAGGACTACACAGTATCGACGTAGGCTACATCATAGGATTTGGATCACTTTGGCACACATGCATGACTCCCGGTTAGACTGCTGACCATGGAGGAGATTGATGAGATTCGCCCGCGATGACTGCTGGATCTATTGTGATTTAGCTATCCCAGCTAGCTGTTTAGTTCACACCTAGTACCAGTTTAGGATTCCATAATATGTTTATTTTATCATTTTGTCATCTTGTTACTCTGACTTCGTATTAAATCCACCACATTGTAACATTCTGATATTATAGGTCATTAAGGCCTTTCGAAGACGCTAATATCACATTTCATTTCATCTCTCTCTCTCTCTCTCTCTCTCTCTCTCTCTCTCTCTCTTTCTAGTACTTAGTTCGCATTTAAAAGTGATGTTACGAGCTCAATAATTTTTGTCACAAATCAAAATAACAAATTCACTTTTTTTGTGAGACTATAAAGTGATTTGGAACAAACTGCAACACTAGAATACACAATCATCTAACATTCTTGTCTAGATTATTTTATATATAAAGGAGAGGTTCATTTACGTTGTATTTA
Source organism: Adiantum capillus-veneris (assembly GCF_014529385.1). Taxonomy (NCBI): domain Eukaryota; kingdom Viridiplantae; phylum Streptophyta; class Polypodiopsida; order Polypodiales; family Pteridaceae; genus Adiantum; species Adiantum capillus-veneris. Next base: position 14,546,590 of record NC_140955.1, read on the forward strand.
TAGAATGTTGATCTCTATTTCAGTGGAAAAGCTATACTCAATTTGTTTGTGTATAAAGTGAAGTTTTTTTTTTCTCTTTACTTCTTGTTGTTCAATGAACGCTACTATTATGCTTGCAACATTGCTTTTAAACTTTCTAGTGCAAAAAATAGAAGCAAGAACCTTTCTTATGGCGATGACGCTTTTGGAGTAGACTTGCAAAAAGGCTTTTCTAAACGTAACACATCATCGACTAAACTGCCATTTAAGTGTAGTTTGAGTTAGATGTGATTTGTTTCTTGTTTTCAAAGAGATTGACCACCTCTTGTAGCCTCTATGCACTTTTTCATTATTTTGATCTTCATTGAAGCGTTGGGATTTGAATTTTCTTAGTGAAATTTTCACATGCAACGCGATATAAATTGCATGTAGTCTTATATATTTTGTTAGATTGATATTTTTGTAAGCATGTTTGAGCAAAACACTGTTTATATTTGTGAATTGCAAGACGCCAAAAACTTGTAAGAAATTATTCATGTCAAACCAATTACAGTACGTTTATATGCAGTGTTGTAAGCTTGTACCCACATCTTGACCATATCCAAGGTATTTTGTTTGTCTATTCTATGTTTCAAGCAATTCACGATGGAGTCAATTACTTTGAAATGGCAACACGGTAGTCAAATCTAAAATAGACAGGATATCTCCTTTTTCATAGAAAAATCTAATAATTCTTGCCACACGCATAACAAATGGAGCTTTTGTAACAACTGTGATGGTGTGTGAGTCGTGTGAATTTGCAATGTCCACTTTGATATATTTGTAGTTGAATAACATGTTTATCTTTTGTGTACCGTAGTTGTTCAACTCATATCCTTCTATAGCAATTTTTTGAAATTTAAGTTTGCTGAGGAAAAGGTTTATAAGTGGAGCTATGTAAATCTACAATGTCCACTTTGAAATATTCATTACTGAATGACTCGTTAATCTTGTGTGCACTGTAGTTGTTCAACATATATCCTTCTATAGCAAATCAAGATGTCATACCACAAAGATCAGTAATGTGAAGCAATGTAAGCAAAATTTCTTTTGAGGGACTGCTTGATATGCGATGACTTTGTCATCATCATTATTATCCTCATCAAGATTGATCAGATCTATGTTTTGAGGTCTGGAGATTATATTCTCAAGAAGATATTCCCTTTGTGCACGCTTGATATCTTGATTACTGCATTATTATATGATATTTTTGAACCGTCACATATTAACGAGAAGTAGTAAGGGAGATGTAGAAATGATGCTCACTGCGAGATTGTTCTGTGTTCTTTGGAAATGAAGATTCATCATCGAAAGCATGTTCATTTTTTTACAGCTCTTTTTTGTCCCTTCGTAAGGAAGCTTACAGATGTTTTGCTAAGCTCGATCGGAGTGCTCTCTCTCTCTCTCTCTCTCTCTCTCTCTTTGAATGTACACATTTTACTTTTAGCAGAATAGCACTACATTGTGCTTGATTTCTTTTGCTTGGCTCTATGAGATGAATGGAGATTAAAATTTCATTGTATATTAGGCGAGAACAAACAAATATATATAGCATTGAAAACAATAAAACAAAATAACATCAATGTCTATATTTTTTGCATCATTAGAATGAAAAGCCATGTCGAAAGCTATGTCCTATTCTTCTCTAATATGTCTACTGAAGTGAGATATGATTTGATAAAAAATGATGAAGAAGACACATCCATTGCAAAGATCTTTCAAAGCAAGAAGAAAAATAGATTATTTCAACTTTAGATAAAAACCATTTTAAGTTTACCAAAGTGTTTGGAGAGAGAGAGAGAGAGAGAGAGAGAGAGAGAGAGAGAGAGAGAGAGAGAAAGAGAGAGAGAGAATTTATTGCTATTACTTTGCAACAAATTTTAGCTAACGCTTATCTGCATCTGTCTTTGTTATTCTCTTCCTCTCAGTGGATCTCTCAATGAGTGCCTATATATTTTTATTTTCAATATTATTTATTGAGCAAATGGATGAATAGCTTGGTTATGTATTATTGGATCAGCATGTGTCTTGATTGTCTCATCAGTGAGATCTTCAAAGTAATAGTGAAAGAAGTAAAGTTATTTAAGTAATGTTTTTTACTGTACAATGTGATCATGTTCTCCTTTTGCATTTATCTCTCTCTAGATGGTTTTTTCAATCAATGTCTATGTATTTTAATTTATAGTGCCATTCATAGAGCGAATGATTGAATAGTTTGGTCATAATTTATTTTTGCCTTATTTCTACTATGTATTTTGAGTGTCTTACCAATGCACCCTTGAAATTCGTCATCCTACATTTTTTAATTTACAGTTATTTATCGAGCAAATGATTGAATAGCTGGGTCATAATTTATTTGGGTCTAATTTTCACTATGTATTTTGATTGACTTGGCAGTGCAATCTTGAAATTCGTCATAGTGAAATAATTAAAGTTATTTAAATAATATTTTTTTGGCTATACAATGTAGTCATGTCTTTTAAAAAGGTGCTTCTTATCATGCAATTGTTTGGAGTTTATAGAATCATATCCAATCTTGATTATCAATCTGTCATTAAATTGTGACCTCAATTAAAGTCAAAGGAGCACTGTTCAGAGTTCTAGCAATCATTTTAAGTTTCTTTTTAAGTGTATCGAGGCTATTTTTTGTTGTTGTGATCTTCCATGATATATTTTGATGATTTTAATTACCAAGCGAAGAATCATGTTGAAGGAAATCGCCGGACACATGGTATTAAACTATCTTGTGCTAAAAGAAATTTGAAATGGAACTTGCTTTCAATACATGTAAATATTTGAACTATAGCTCTGTCGGTTTTTGCAAATATTAAAATGACATGCAAATAACGATGATATTGTCAATATTAATTTTAAAAAAGATCTTAAAAGTTCAGAAAGGTAATTGAAAATTGCGATATCTTGTGTCAAGCATGTTTTTGAATATACTAAACCTTGCATCATGCAAATAATAATACATTGCCTTTAACAACTCATGGCATATGCACAAAAGAAGATTTCTTTTTTCAATCCTTGAAAATGTTAGATATTCAAGAAAATAGCAAAACTACAATTCTGAATAGCGATGCAGGTTTGAAGGTTAACACGAGATATAGAAGCTCCTACTTGTGAGCTAAACAACAATTATTTTTGGTGATGCATGAGACTCTTAAAGTTAGGTCTCAATTGATGAGAAGAGCAAACTACACAAAATTCAATACACACAAATTTTGCTTAAATAATTTTTGAACTATGCCAAAGCAAATTTTTGTCTTATAAAATTTTTATTGTAATTACAATACGACCTTAATCGTCAAAAGAAACATTACTCGAGGAAAATATCACTGAAGAAAATGCCTTTCGACCTATTTAATCGAACTATCCTTTTTTTTTCTTTTAAAATGGAATTTTTAATTTATGTAGGTTCCAGCTCAATTTCTTATTCTTAATATTATAGAGCAGTTGAACGGTGGATTTTTTGAAGAAACTGACGTTAGAGAAGATCTTTTAGCTTCTAAAGATTAAGCTTAATTTATAAAGTATGACGTTTTGTATCAACTATATTTCCAAATAAGAAAATATTTATCTGAAGCAAAGAAGTAATGATCTTAATTCATCACACCATGCAAGAACTATCGATTTAAGTTCATCATGCCATGCAAAACCCACATGATTCTACAACATAAAGATTGACAATACAACTTTTTTTTGGGAGTATGAAAATGAAAGCAAACATTTGCAAATGAATGAAGAAACAATGTATAATCATATTTTTCTCAATTTAACATTCTCACAATACACTTAATATTTAAGAATAAAGAAACCTCATAAAGTGAGAGCACAGGAGGGAAAGAGGAGAGTATGTTGATGCCGAAAACTTCTTGACAGTGAAAAGACTATACGTATGTACAAAAGATGAAGAAACTATGTACATGCATAAAAGATTATTTGATATTTGAAGAGTTCTTGATTTAAGTGAGATGTTATGCCATCTCAGAAGTCGGTCGTAGATACTTTTCATATTTCAAGTCAAACTTATGTAACGTCTCTAAAAATCAATGGCAATCTTTCTATTTTTTGGCACAATACATTTATACTATGTAGTCCATTCTTTATTGACTCTGGTATCTATTTTTACACGTCCATTCTATTTCACTTTATGAAAGTGTTTAAATTCATCACAAAAGATTGTGAACATTTTTATCAACCAAGCCAGAGCATACATATCGGTTGCTTTATTTCAAGGACAAGGAGAAGCAATATTTAGAATATCGGGAGCTCTCTATGGTCTTGCATCGTGGTCTTCTTTGCTATGATGTTAGTTGATCTCTGCTCAATCCCATCTCTCAAAGCCAAGCCCGAGTTGAATAGTCCTATTTGGCGCATTCCCTCTTTGGTGCATTCAAACCGAACGTTCCATATATGATGAACATTGTGAAGAACTCCTTCGCTATGTGTTGCATTCACCGTGTCTACCAATGCCGTGATAATAGATGGTGCATTATTTATCAAGCTAGTAATTATTTCAATTTCTTGACCTATAGTGGTAGAAAATCAAAGTATTATAGCATAGTGGACGTAATCTGATGACAAAAAATGACATCATCACAGGAAGATAAGTTCGTATGTAACGAGGACTTTATGCACAATGATTTGCCAATAAAAGATGATAGACTGAGTCATATGATATGATTAAATATCAAACGGAATAACAAATCACATCAGATCTAAGTTCTATCATTTCACCAATAATAGACCTTTTGGATTTCACGATCATTTGTTGAAATAAAATGACAAGAGCTCACTCGTCCACCATACAATTCAGATAACGACAAAGTCAACCGTAGTAACGACCATATGTCGAAGTCTTCTTGAAAGACGCATCAACAAAGTAAAAAGCTCCACCATTTCACCAACAATACACATGATCGATTTCACGATCACCTATCGAAGTAAAATGGCAAGAGCTCACCACATGTCTATCACACAATTCATATGACAATAGACTCAGCTATAGTAATGATTATCAATCAAAGTCTTTTTGAAAGATAGATCAATAGAGTAATGACAAACTCAGCCGTAGTAATGACTATCTGTTCACAGTCTTCTTGAAAGATGGATCAACAAAGTAAAACTCTCTACAATTTCACACACGATACAACCGATCGATTTCACCATCATCTATTGACGTGAAATGGCAAGAGATCACATGTCCACTGCATAGTTTTAGGTGACGATAGACTCAGCCGTAGCAACGACTATCTATCAAAGTTTTTCTGAGAGATGGGTCAACAAAGTAAAAAGTAAAAAGCTCTATCATTTCACCGATGACACACTTGATTGATTTCATGATCATCTGTCAAAGTGAAATGGCAAGAGATTACATGTCCATTGCATACTTTAGATAATGATAGACTCGGTAGTGACAACGACTATCTATCAAAGATGCATCAACAGAGTAAAGAAAATTACCACTCTTTGATTTGAATAATGATAGATCCGACCAAATTAACGATCATCTATCGAAGCTTGCTGTGAAGATATATCAACAAAGCGAGGAAGAGGATCCCTCTTGGGTTAAGAGGACACCAGACTGCATCCAAGTAATGATCATTTGTCGAAGCCTTCCCGAGAGATGGTCAATGTAACCAAAAAAATGATCATCGCATAGATTGAACGACGGCATGCATGGTTGAAGTGACGACCGTCTGCTGTCGAAGTCCCTTTGAAAGATGGATCAACATAATAACGCAATGACCAATGTACAGATGCAATGAACACAAATATGGTCGAAGTGACAGCCATTTGTCGAGGTGTTTCCCAAAGATGAGTCAATAAAACAAAAGAGGTGACCTAAAATATCACACTTGCTTCACTTCACTGATTTGTACGTTAACTTCACACTTACTTTTGAAAACAAACATCTAGAAAAGAGCATGAAGTCTCTCTCTCTCTCTCTCTCACACACACACACACACACACACACACACACACACACACACACACACACACACACACACACACATTTATGATTAAAGATACACTTTTCTAAGCCTTTTAATCCTTACTATTGGGCAACGATATTAGCACAAACGCAGTAACAACTTATCAAAAATACGATAGGTTATTGTCAAGAATAATCATAAGAGCTACTTTGGCCACTTATAATGAGTCCTTTGTTGTGCATATATAAGACCATCTTATGTTAAAAGAGATATGATATGAAAGCATATTTCTTAATCGGTATTTAGATTGCTCACTCTAGTAAACGTTCAAAATCAACTCATCCATACTTACTTTAACATTGCATGCTCTGCAAAAATATGTATGAAGCAAGAAGTACCTTCATTTCAAGATGCAAGTGCAAGAGTGTTTTATACTTCAAAACACAAAAAAATTATAGTTTTATCTATGCAATAACAATAGATCTTAGTACAATATATAAGGTCTTAACTTCAAAATCAACTTCAAAGTCAACTAAACAATATTAACACGTTTTAAATACACATAACCCAAGCCTATCCTTAATTTGAAGACACTACAAGAGAAGATAATTATTATGCATGTCACGTGTTGGCTTGATGAATCCCTAATCCATGAATGTTATATCGTTTTAGATATTGCTAGGGAAAAAATCTTTATTTAAATTCTAAAAGACAGCAACATACATATAAATAGAGTTTATAGAAATAAGACACTAATGGTTCTTAAACAAGTGCACATTGTGCAGTAATACAACACAGGGAATCATCAATTTCTCACTTTTTCCAATCACATGACTGCCATTAGATATGATTCTCAATCCAAGTCTTGCATATATGAGTTCGTTATCTAAACCATAAGCAGCAATGAAATCTTACTTCTATGTTTACCAAATGCAAATACAGAAAGGTGAATGGCGTCTTGAGTTCGATAAAGCAGAATAAACTATCGGAATTGATGCAAGTCTGTACTTGTAGTTAAGATCCATGGCTTGAATCGATATGTTCTGTTAATAGGTAAGTGATCTCCATCGTACGACCAGAGAACAAAAATTGAACAAAACAATCTACATCCAAAGATTAGGGAATGCAAAATGAACAAAGCAACAAATATCTTACATGCAAGAAGTTATGTAATTTGCCATGAGCTTGAAGAAAGGAAAGTGGTAAACTCCGAAGAAGTGTATGGTTGGAGCAGCTTATTCTTCGAGCACAACACTTACAAGTGTAAATCTCTCTTCCAAGAAGTTGGAAAACTTGCAGAGTTTTGACAGGGATCAAAGTAATGCCGAGATTCAGTTTCTCAAGAGTACATCGTTTGTCTTTCTTAACAGTAGAAGGCAGACAACTGTGCACATCAACAGACTGATCTTGAATCATCTACATAATATCTACAAGAAAATGATCCACTGCAGTTCGATACTGTGTCAGATAAGAAGGTGTACTGGTGCTGCAGCTTTCATCTACGACCGGTGGGACGTGTGACTCCATCTGCGTCACGGATGAGATTCTAGAATCAATATTGTTGGGTCATCGGGAGGCTGGTCGATATCCGTTATGTTTTCATTGCAAGAAGACTTCATGTGTACTTGTGATTTTCAAATGGTTGGAGATCGAGAAGTGCTGCTGATTTTCAAGGAAGAGTTGAACGAAGTCTTGGCTGCCTTTTTGAAGGTTGGAGGTGATTTGAAAGCGTTGATTTGTACACGATACCCTTGCACATCTTCAGCCAGTCGGTTGGTTGGAAGAGAGCTGATTCTGGACTGATGCACATTAGGATTGGGATGCCAAAAGTTGGTATAGGCATGGATTCATCTTCCAAGAAGTTGGAGAAACTTCCAGAGGTTAAACGATTTTAGAATCAACTTAGTATCATTAACCTTTCTTAACTCAGTTGTTTACCTTCTTCAAATGTACAAAGCAAACAATTGCACACATGTGAAATGTGACAATGGCTCTATGTGCCATGTGGATATGCTTCATCAACTTCTAGAGCCCATTTTTTAGTTTTGGAACCCTCTTAAGAGCATAAGTGGGTTGTATACGCGTTTTGGCAAATGTTATTACACTTTGATGGATATCTGGCATGAGGAGCATATAGGTCTAGATTAGAGTAACGTGTCGGTCCAATCGATTCGTCAAATGGTTCACCGAACAGTGAGTCGTCGCTTGTGTGCGCTCATTTGCACATTTTTCTCGACTTGACCTAAGTTTCCTGATGTGGCCAAAAGTCATATATAAGGAGCGCTTAGGCCAACGTTTTCACACAGAAGATCTGTAAGCACTAGTAGCAGCTTTTCTCTAGCGGCTTTGCAGCACCCACAACCTGCTAGCTTTTTGCTTCTAGATAAGCCCTAAAGTTTTTGAACCACATCAGCCTTGGCATTCCTACTCCACGGCGATAGATAAGCCATAGCGCTAGCCCCTACAGTGTTGGGTTAAAGGGTTAAAGGCCCAAATGGCCCCCTTTAATGTATATTTTAAAGGTTCCTAACCTTTGGCCAAGTTCACATTGAACTTGGCCACTAACTTTAAATTGGTCCTATACAAATCAATAAAGGGAATGTGAGTTTTTAACTTACTAACTTATTCCCCCCAAACTATCATGTAGCGTGCCCCTCTCTCTCTGTCCTATCGTTCTTCTAGCGCCCTCCTTCCTGTTTGCACTCGTCTCTCTCCAAGGGGCACACCTTGTACATTTTTCCGCATTCTCTTTCACTTGCACACACTGCTGTGCGCTCATCAACTGGTATCAGAGCCCAATTAGGGTTTGCTCCCAAACCTGCAAACGCTGATTTTCAGCCAAGGAGGTCAACTTTTACGGGAGATTTTGCAATTTCATCCAAAGGACTCGTCCCCGGATACTAGAGAGTTCCCAGCAAGTGAAATTGACCTAAAACAGGCTAAAAGTAGGTCAAAATCAGCAAATTACAGGTTATGACAACAAAATACAGGTTTTGCAAATGATGTATTAAGGTGTGGGAACATTTTTGCTAAGTCCTCGCTACCCGAAAACACTGAAACAGGTCCTAAAACAAGTGTTTTCAGCAGATTTCAGATTTATGCAGGTTTTTGCAAGTGTTTTTATGATACGACTACATTGGGGAAAGTGCTAATTGATGCAATCTACGCACAATTGACAAATTTTGGCTATGTATGACCATTTGTGGCTCAATTTTATGCAGTTTGATGCTACAAATTGGGGCTTTTGCTCTTACATGCTTCTAAAGGCTATGCATTAGCCTTATGTATGTTCTATGAGGCTAAAAACAACTAAATTTGTTGTTTTTGAGCACAAATTCACTCGCTGAATTTTCCTGCGCATAAATTTCAGAAATTGTTTTTTGTGCTCAAATCGACCTATTTTGCCCCAAATTGCTCCAGTGACCATTTGGAGCTGTAGTGCACACCTCTGTGAGGCTATACTCCGGTTTTTGTGCATTTTGCCCAAAATTCAGCATATTAGCCCTCTTATTTGTGCAACTATGGCCTCATCTTCTTCGGATGTGAAGAATCTCTTCGAGATTAGGAGGTTCGATGGAACAGGTTTCAACCTTTGGAAAGACAGGATTCAGGGAATCCTATTTCTTAAGGATTGTGAAGGGGCACTTGAACAGGTAAAGCCACAGAATATGACGGATGAAGCATGGGTTAGCCTGAACAGGAAGGCTGCTACATACATTAAAATGGCCATGACCGATGAGACAGTCATTGATGTCAAAGATCTCACAAGCACCTTTGATGTGTGGGAGAAGTTAAAGGGAATGTATGAGAATACAAAGCCTGTCAACCAAGTGCATTTGATGCGAAAACTTGTTGGCATGCAACTAGATGAGTCCAAGAGCATTGCAGAGCACTTGTCCTTGTTCGCAGGTACTTTGTCGCAGTTACAGGACTCAGGCTTGCCTCCTTTTGATGATAAGCTGAAAGCTATCTTCTTGCTTATGACCTTTCCTGAGTCATGGGAAACATTGGTGGTTTCATTATCCAATAACCCCAATTTGACCTTTGATGGTGTTAGGGATTCTATCTTGAATGAGGAAATCAGGAGGAACGCTTCTTGGTGGGATGTAAGAGTATCACATTGGGGTGGAAGGTTTTTGACTCAAGATGCATCTGGTGTCTTTGTGCCCTCGACTAATTTGGCCGAAACCAAACATGCTAGCATGCGAGCATCTGCTGGCTATAAAGATAAAATTAGTTTGTTTGAAGTAGTAGGGGCAGACATGTCAATGGCAGTGTTGCAGAGTGTGAAGTACAATGCTTACTTGAAGGAAGTAAGGACTTCAACCGGTCCAGGAATACAAGACCTTGCACAAAGATTCTACAATCAACAATCTACTTCATGTGCTGCAAAGAAGTTGGTTGATGTGGCAAATTCTTCAATGCTTGATATGGGTTTTAACACGCCTGAAATGAATAGAGGTCTTCCTAGAGAAAAGAGTGTGAGAAAAAAGAGACCAATATTTGTTGATGCAGATGAGCCACTTGAAGAGGATAGCCATAGACTTGAGTATGTTACTGTCTCATAACCTGTGCATGCTCAAAGAAACCAAGCTTCACTAGCCACTACCATGAAGGATTATTGGCCAGAAGTGAATGTTGTGAAGTCGGTATGGGCCATTCAAAGGGCAGAACAGGGTTGCAAGATGACTTGTTTTGGTGTGGTTGATGAGCAAGGTGCTAGATGCGGACGATATATAAATGATTTTGCTAAGGGATGTGGCAGTGGGGTTGCGGCACCATGCTTTTGGGGACGCGGAAAGTATCCCGGATTGTAGCAAGATTCAACACATAACGTCAATATCAATCATCAAAACCCAAAGACGCACTATCATTTGCTGATCTGTGTTCTTTTTCAAAATTCCCTGATGAAATTGCATATGGTTCCCTTAGTTTGTCAGAACCCTCAGATGTGCTACCATTAGATTCACCAAATCATGTGATTTGATTTCCCTGATTCATTCTCTTCACTGGAAGACTCTTGCCCTAATGAGGTGGATATTGTCCTGTTCGTAGGATAAGTCAATGGGCCAACATGCATCCCAAATCTTGATTAGCATGTCCCATAAGTCTATTCATATAGTCAGACCTTTGTTCTAGACAATACTTTGGAATCTCTTTTGGTAAACCACAACAAAAGTGCTCAATCTAGTCCCACAAAGTAATCTTTTGAAATGAAGACACTAGAAAATAAGTATCCCAAAACCTCTCGTAGTAGTCATCTAACGTATCTTTCTTAGTCATCCTCAGATGATGCCAATCCGTGATGACATCTCTTTCATTTGACATCCAAGTTGATGATAACATTTTCTTGAATTTGACTGCTTCTTTGCATAACAACAGAGTAGACCACAATGTATGTGCAGTTCCTTTCAAGTAAGATGCCGCTCTTTGCACCTTGGAGTGGTCTGTGAACTGATATCCAAACAAGGCGACATCAAATTGTTGTATAAACTCAAGGGCTCAGTGGGTGTCCTTGTAGCCTAAAAAACGTCTCAAACTTGACGGTGTGACCCCCTTCCTTGCACTCCTTGGTCTTCTTGCTCATCTAATCATTGTTAGAAGAAGAGGACAAGCTCTCCTCCTCTGAACTGCTAGATGGCCTCCCATGCCTCCTAGACTTTTTCCCAAATCTTCTTTTCTTGTTATTCTTGCTTTTTCTCTGCTTCTTTTGCCTTTTCTCATCCTCACTAGAACTAGAGGACGACGAACTATCAAAACCCTCTCAAGACAAAGAGAAATCTTGTCATCCTTGAAACAATTACGCTTCTTGGATCTGCTTGCCACCTCAAATTCAACTTCCAAACCAAATAATTGAGGAAATATTCTTGTGAGAGTGCTTCAAGACTTTCATTATCTAGTTCATCTTCTTGTCAAGAGCTCTCTCCAGCTCTATGAGTACAATTTTCACTTTTCTACTTGTCTCTCAACTTTCTTCCTGAATTGAGAGGAGAATCAATGGCCTCATGCCATCCTGAGTGAATCTCATCCATCGGGTAATTCTTCAGGTCTTTTGCAAAGTTCGGGTCTTTGGAGTACTTGATCAATCTTTCCACACTGTATGAACCTACAGCTGTCGTTTTTACTCCGTCTTTGGTAAACTTCCTTGTTAAATTTTTCCCAATTCTTCATTCTTTTCTTCACCCGCCAGGCTCCAACTATTCTTTGCCTTCCCAGTGAGAAGTGTTGTCTTTGTCAGATTCTCCGTGAGAACCCATGTGTGGTCTTGGGTTCTTTATGGCTTATGCCCCTTAAGAGAGAGTGATGCAGATGGGAGTGTGCCTGCCGAATCATGCTCGATGCACGATGGACTAAGGGTGGAAGTGGCTAATAAGTACGGGGCAGGGACACAAAGATTCTTTGACAAGAAAAATATTAACTACTCTTTTAGATTCTAATAAGACCAGGGCAAGGACACGAAGATTCTTTGAGAAACAAAATTTTCACTAATCTATCATATTCTCCTCAAGAACCTATGTGTGTTGTAGAAGGGATTGTATCCTCCGTAGAAGAAGACCCTTTCTAAGCTTGGATACCACTGAACAACACACACACTAAAAAAAATTGCCAAATCACTAAGAGAGAGAGAGAGAGAGAGAGAGTTGACAGGACATGGTGGAGTTCCATGCCAAGAATCACTAGCCCCATAGACTGGCACCCCTTATGGTATTTCTTTATTATTACGAGTTGTAAAGTACAACTCTTGAGGGTCCACTGCTCCAAACTCTGCATCTAGATGCTCTACAAAGTGAGGCCCAAGGTTCCTTTTAAACTTACAAGGGATGCCTAAAAGCAGAGCCCCAAAAGAATTAGATTCAAAAGCACTAGACTCCAAAATCATATGTTCCCAAAAGCTAGCATCAAAATCTACCCAAAACCTTCAGCATTATTTTGTAGCACTATTTTGCAAAATTTGTACAGCGTACCATATGGCTGCTGCGAGCACCAATGCATTTTGTAAAAAATCCATATAGTTGTTCCACATCATCATTTGTATGGACTACCACATAGCATGTCAGCACATTTTACAAAAATTAGCCTCAAACCTCAAGCTTTGGGATTTTTAGGGTTTGGCCATCGGCCGGTGCTCAAAAGTTTTTAAAGTTGGTTGGCTCAGTTTCTCTTACTCGGCCATTTCTCTTCCACTTGGTCATGCCATATCATCACTTTGTGACTGTGTGTGTGTTTTGGAAGTGCCATGGGCTAAACCAACATAGGGAAAGAAAAAAAAACAAAATACTTTTGCCTTGAGTAGGTTGTGGGGTCACTAGCGATGTGAGAGAGCCAAAAGCTGAGGATTGATTGGCGGTGACAAACTTGATGCTTGCATTTTCACAACCTGAGAGCTTGATTTGATGCTTGCATTTTCACATTCCAAGAGCCCTTGGTCTTTGTAATTCTGATGATTTAAATGGCCATCGAGTCTCCACTTGGGTAGTTGATGAGCATCCCAAGACAAGTTCTACAATGACTCTATTGGAAGGTTATTGCAACTGAATGTCTAACATGCCCATGGCTAGGGGAATTCCCAACTATCTAGCTAAAAAACCATATAGGTAGCGATCTCTCTCCTCTCTCTAGAAATCTATCGTCGATTGCCCCTCTTCACCTGCTATTATTGGGAGAAAAACATCGCCTCTCTTGCTATCTCTCTCCACTTGGGTAGTTGATGAGCACCCCAAGACAAGTTCTACAATGACTCTATTGGAAGGTTATTGCAACTGAATGTCTAACATGTCCTTGGCTAGGGGAATTCCCAACTATCTAGCTAAAAAACCATATAGGTAGCGATCTCTCTCCTCTCTCTAGAAATCTATCGTCGATTGCCCCTCTTCACCTGCTATTATTGGGAGAAAAACATTGCCTCTCTTGCTATCTTGGCAAGCCTTTGGAGCCTATGAAAGCAACAACAACACCCCCACTTCCACCAGTTAAGCTAGCGCTACTACAAGGAGGTTCTACTGAGATGAAGTTGCAAGTGGTCACAACAAGTTGGTGTACAGAGGTTGCTTTCTATGCTTGGAGCGACATGTATTGGTTGTGCATAAGATTTATGATTCTTTGCCATTGTGTTTGTGCTTTTTACAAATACTCGATCATGGAGAAGGAGCAAGGAGGATTTTGCTTACGCTCAGGGATTCCAAAAATGGAATCCAGATAGGTTTGCAGAGCTTCAATGCTCTTAGGAAAACCTGGAAAAAATCAAGATTGGGACTTGCTCACCCAAAAGAAACATGAGAAACCTGTAAAAAATCAAGATTGGGACTCGCTCACCCAAAAGAAACATGAGAAATTCACAGCCTATGTTGACAAGGATTGGTCAGTTCTTTTGAAGGTCGTCCCTTTCATGAAGATTTTTGATGAGGATAAGATGTGGAAGTAAGAATCAGGCCTTCAATTGTAGTTTTGAAAGAATATAAAGGTGTATTCACATGATACCCTTGAAAGGATGATGGAGTTGGCCATCATTGCTTCAAGACCTACACTCCACTGGTACCCCCAAAAGGATGGAACAAAGCATGTACTGTGCAAGACAAAGAAGCGTATATAATGATCATGGAAACCAACGCAGAAAGAATTCCCTTAAGGACCCTGATCAGCCTGAGAATCCATAGGGCACCTATAAGCGGCTTAAATATCATTCACACTATTGTGCAGCAATTGTAGGAAGAAGCATCTTTGAGGAAAGAACGAACAAAGAAGGAACCCACTTTACCAAGCTTAAATTCTATTTCTGATGTGTAAGGGAATACAAAAATAGAGAAGGGAAGCGTCCTTTTTAAAGGGTTGAAGATATTTGGATAACCAACAAGTATTGATCCTCTATGATCTAGAATAAACGAACAATTTCCTGTCACTTGATACTGCAACGCTCTTGAGCCTCACACCTGTTGAGCTAGGAACTTTGGTCACATCTAGATCAACACTTGAGGGTTGATCACCAATGAAACTACTGTGCAAGGACAACTCAATCTTTGGATTGGCAAGTACAAGGACCATGAATCATTTTTGATGCCACCTATCGGGAATGTAATATCATCTTGGGTATGCCATGGCACTTCTACATTCAACCAGTCCCACATTATGTGGAGAAGTCCCTCACCCTTGAGCATGAAGGCAAGAAAGTTTAAATTTTTTATGCTATTGGGGATTGGGTATTCCTTATTGTAAGCTATATCTTCATAAAAACTCTAAAGAGAGTTCTCTCTCGAATATTGAAATTAAGCATGATTTTCAATTTACTGAAAGGTACAATGACCACTGAAACTCTTCTTGATAAAATACCTTCAAAATGTCTAAAATATTACTGCATTGATCTCTTAACCAACCCCCTACATGGTAAGTCTTGCTCTACAAGAGGAAATTTTGAAGCAAGTCAATGTGCTTCTAGAGAAAATTCTAGTACGGTCAAGCAATTTACCCTAGTTCTCTCCAATTCTACTGATGTAGAAGAAAGATGACACATTTAAAGTGTGCATAGATTACCAATCTCTAAAAAAGCTCACAATCAAGAATTGTTGAATGATTCCTCAGATTTATGACATTCTTGATAAGTTACATGGTGCAAGCTTCTTTAGTCGCATAGACTTAAAAAGGGGGTATCATACGATACACATCATCCCTAAAGATTTTCACAAGATTTCTTTTTGCACCAATTTTGGACTTTATGAATTTTGGTGATGCCTTTGGCATAACCAGTACTCGTGCCACATTCAATCAAATGATGGATCGTATCTTCAGTCCAACCTTTACAAAAGTATCCTTTGACGGCATATTAATCTTCTCTAACTCAAAAGAGGAACATAAATAACACTTCGATATAATTTTGAAGAATTTTAAAAGCATGAGTTTCATATCAATGCAAAGAAAAGTGAATTCTATCTCATAGAGATACACTATTTAGGCCATATACTCTCTCACAATCAAGTGAGTATGGATCCATCAAAGATCCAAGTTGTACAAGACTGGACAAGTCCCACTATTGTACATGATATACATAGATTTTCGGGATTATGTGTTAGGTTTAATGGCCATGTGGCCGACCATGCATCACTAACTGCTACTAACCCTAAGTGTACAGCTATACACTTGTGTGATGCACCAACACTAAGTACAATGTGTATTGTGCCTTATTGCATAAGATAGAGAAGCAAGAAAGGGGACACATAGTGTGTGTCGGCTCTCCCCCTCCAGCCTGTGTGTGTGGCTATGGTGGTGTGTGTGTGAGTGTGCGTGTGTATTCTTCTTCCCTCTTCAGCTGTGCTCCCGATGTTAGGAAATAAGACGTAGCTAAATAGATAATTGAGTAGATTACTTAATGGAGAGAGACAGATTTATATACACGAGATTATAGAGTAGAGAGAGAGAGAGAGTACACACGATATACGTGGTTCACCCAATGTGGGCTACGTCCACGGGAAAGCAGCCACTCAATGGCTTTAGTACTTCAAAACAAGAAGTAGTTTACAAAGGGATTATACCCTTAATGGAGCTCCCGCCTTGCTTCACTCTCACCACCTCACACTCACCTTGTTGCATCAACTTCACACAGTGAAATGTGTGTAGAAATGGCCTCCTTTTATAGGCCAAAAGGGCTGCCCTCTCTTATGAGAGACAGCCATGTGTAGCCGCCCTTGTGCGAATAAGTCCAAATCGGACCCTCCAATTCGCCCATGTGTGGCCGCCCTTGAGAAGACAAGTCCGCTTTTGAATTTGGCCACCGGCCATTGACTTCCGACCACCGGCCATCGGCCATTGACTACCGGCCACCGGCCAACCGACCAGTTGTTTTCCGACCACTTTCCGGCCGCCGTCCGGCCATAATATTCCGGCGAAAAAGAATATTCCGGCCTTTAAAGTTGCCCCTGATTCTTGTCCGTGAAAATTTTGGTTTCCGGTGAGTGATTTTCCTTCACGCACGATGGCTTCTCCTCATAATGGGGGCCTTACAAATGTGCGCTTTTACCACAGAAAATTACAAGGGTAAATCAGGCTCCATACTTAACACCCGAATCCTCTCCTTCATTTGGTATTAGAGCGGTTTCATTCCCAAAATCGCTTCCACACGCGCACACACTTTCAAGAGTGCAAATAAGTTTCGAGTTTGGCATCAGTAAATTCAACTTTCTGAGAGCGTTTCCAGAAGGTGTCCTAATGCTTTACCCCCCCTTCAGAGCCATTCATGCCATCAAAAACCTCATTCGAGCTACGGTTCAGGAGTTGAATTTTCAGCCCTCTTTTGGTGGTTTGTGCTGCAAAGCTTGCATAGCCATTACAGGAACCATTGTTACAGTCTCTTCCATCTACAAGAGCCCACGGCTCATTCAGGAGTGTGTAGCCTCTTTCGGAGTGGCCTCATACACACACATAGAGTGGGAGTTTGACGGCATTGTCTTCTTTGACTACAGATATAGATACACGTACAGGTACATGTACAAGTACATAGAGCGGCTTGCTTAGCTTTCTCTGTGCTTCTCGGCCTCAATCTAGGCTTCGGCTACGACATCGGCATCAACTCACAAGCTACAAGTTTTAGTGCTTGCGATATTTTGGTTCCATTGGAGTAATTTTGTATGTGTACATGCATATGTTGGCACTTTTGACAGTGTTTGAGCTCTTTTGAGAGCAGTTTGACTCCCCGCAGGGATATTTCTTTGCATGCACATGATTTTGGTGCCTATTTGAGACTCGTGATAGACTTGTACTTCTTTGTGGATACTGCCATTGTACCCTTTTGTGGAGCCATCTTTTGGCCAGTACAGTCCCGGCCATTTCTGAGACTTGGTCCGGATGTTAGCCATTTTTGAGACTTGGTTATATGTTTTTCTGCATAACCTATGTTGTTGAGGGTCGATAACATGAGGTTTTCATTGAGCTGGGGTATTATCAAATGAAGATACCTTCGGTGATATAGGTAGCTGGAGCATCCCTTACGAGGCCTCGCCATAGGACATGTATAGAGTGGTATAGGTGCTTTTGACGCTGAGTTGAGAGTCTATCGTCAATTTGACAGTTTATGCGCCTCAGTTGGTCTCTGTACAGTGTGCTTTTGAGACGCATTGCCCTCTTTTATGCTTTGTGAGTGACATACTTGGTCATTTCGTCTCGTATTTTGGTTGGTATAGTCCCAAATACAAAGGAGACTCTGCCGAAATTTTCCCAAAATCTTTTGGTAGTTTTGTCAGCATGTCTACTAGCAAAGACCGTGACAATTTATGACATAAAGAAGTTTGATGACACTAATTTTTAGCTTTGGAAGAACCAAATGCATGATGTGCTTTTCCAAAAGAAGCAAAAGTTGCCTATTGCCTATGCGGCTAGAACTGAAGATATGCATATGACTCAGTTTCAGTGGGAGGAGCTTGATGAGCTATGTAGGTCTATGATTATAGACTACACCTTGGTGAGTCGGTGTACTTTTCAGTGTTAGAATGCAAGATTGCTCATGCTTTATGGTAGAAATTATGCGACACTTACGAAAAGGATATGGCTAGCTGATGTGACAACTTTTCAACCTTCGTATGAAGGAGTCAGCTAGCATTGCCAGCCATATCAATGAATTTGATTCTCTTTTTTTCCAAATTCGTGAACATCGCATGACCATTGATGATGAGATGAAAGCAATCTTTTTTCTTTGTTCGTTGCCACCCTCTTGGGATATCTTTTGCACAGCTGTTAGTAACTCGTTCCTAATGGTAAGCTAAAGTACGATGATGTTACTAGTGCACTTTTGTCAGAGGAGATGCGTCGAAAGACAATGACTAGCTCGCATCATGGCGAAGCTCATTATGTGCAAAGGGATGATAAGCAACATAAGGGCTGTTGTTCGCAATGTGAGTCCAAGAAAGAGGGCGATAGAGATGCATCAAAGGGTAGATCAAAGTCTCGTGGTCGCAGCAATGTTCAATGCCATTCTTGTGATAAGTTTGGTCACATAAAGAAGGATTGTTATGCTCGGAAGCGTGACAAAGAGAAGGGCAAAGGTAAAATCAAAGATCATGATGATAAAGAGGAGAAACCAAAGAGTTCTATTAATATTGAATAACTGAACATAGTTCAGGATGACAATGATGCACAAGACATTAATATGTTGACTGAAAATAATGATGTCTTTTATGATGCAAAGGAAACTCTATCTTTGCAGAGTTCTATGCCAGCTGAACTCCTTGTTAGTGGTGAAGTATCCCATACATGGACTCTTGATTTGGGTGCTTCATTGCATGTCACACCTCATAGGCATTGGTTTACTATGTACGAGGAAACCATTGACTCTATTACACCTGGTGACAGTTACTCTTGTGACATTGTTGGCGTAGGTGATATTGCCATGGTTATGGAAAATGGGGTGAAGTTTATCATCCATAATGTGTGTCATGTTCCAACCTTGACACACAATCTGATTTTGGTTGGACGTCTTGATGACTTGGGTTACAAAGTCACTTTTCATCAGCAGTCTTAGTGTGTTGCAAAGGGTCATCTTATTATAGCCCATGGTTCTAAAGTCGGTTCATTTTATCCTTTATGTATCTAATAAAACCAGTGTTGTTTCTGTAACGGAGCTACCAACCGTTGCTTTATGGCATAGCCGATTAGGACATATGTCAAAGAAGGGAATGGAGACACTCTCTTGCTTGGGCTACTTACCATCTTTGTCATTTTTTATTTTTCCTTTTGTGAGCATTGTCACTATGGAAAGCAAACATGGACACATCATACACATTATTTTGACAAAGAAAGAAAACCCTTAGAGCTTGTTGCACAGTGATTTATGTGGGACTATGCCTTCTAAATCCCATGATGGTGCATCCTATTATGTTACATTCATTGACAAGGCAACATGGCATGTTTGGATCTACGCCATGAAGTCTAAAGATGAGGAGACCTTTTCTTGCTTTAAGAAGTTCTTATCTAGTGTTGAAACTCAATCTAAACATAAGTTGAAAGCTTTGTGCTCAGACAATGGTGGAGAATATGTCTCCAAAGAGTTTACAGACTTCTGTTCAAGTAGGGGAATTAAGCGTGCGTTTACATATCCTTATACCCTTGCACAAAATGGTATTGCGGAACGAATGAATACGACCATCCAAGAGCGGATTATGTCTATGCTATCACTGGCTAATTTACCGCAAGCGTTTTGGGCTGAAGCATTATACACAACCGTGTACTTGATCAATAGATCACCACATGCTTCATTACAGTTTCGTGTACCTTTGGAGTTATGGTCAGGATATAAATTGTCTTATGAAAAACTTTGCACATTTGGTTGTGAAGTTTATGCATATGTACCCAAGGAGTTACGTGCTAAGCTAGATCCTAAGTCCAAGAAATGCATCTTCATTGGCTATGGTGTAGATGGTCAATTTGGCTATCATTTCTGGGATCCGGAAAGTCGATCATTGATTTGTAGCAGTGATGTGGTCTTTAATGAGACTAAGATGCATAGACAGCCAGTGAAAGAGGTTGAATTCTAGAAAGGGACATTTTCCAATGTATCACCTCCTATCTACACAACTCCTGAGTTACACATGCTAGTATGAGTTTTGATCAGCCGTGGAGATCTCAAAGAGTCTCACATCCGCCAGAATGTTTTCTCCCAGGTGTGGATTTTGTTTTATTGACAGATAGTGGTGAGCCTTCTTGTTACAAAGAGGCTATGCCAGCCAATGATAAGGTTCAGTGGGAACATGCTATGAAGAGGGAGCTGTCCAATATTTCAAAGAACAAAACATGGGAACTTGTTCCGTTGCCAAAAGGTAGGAAAGCATTGCCTTGTAAATGGGTTTACAAGAAGAAGATTGAAAATTACAAAGCTTGTTTAGTGGCCAAAGTTTTCAAGCAAGAATATGGTGTTGATTTCCAGGAAATCTTTTCTCTAGTGGTCAAGATGGCCACTAGAGAATGTTGCTTGCTTTGGTTGCCACTGAAGATATGGAGCTTGATCAAATGGATGTCATTACATCTTCCTTTCTTAGAAAGAGTATGTGCACAAGGTTCTTGATCGTTTCAACATGAATAAGGGGACGGCTTTGAGTACTCCATTGCCTGCATATTTAAAACTTAGCAAGAACAACTGTCCCAAATCTGCTGAGGAAAAAGCTGTGATGGCTTGCTTTGATGTACAGTCTTGAAGGATTGAGTGAGGCATGCAAAGAAGCTATTTGGCTTGCTTTCCTAGTGAAAGATCTTGAATTGGAGCCATGTACACCAGTTATTCATTGTGATAATTAGAGTGCTATTGCCTTGGCTAAAAATCCAATGTTTCATTCCAGAACAAACACATTGATGTGCATTATCACTTTTCTCGTGAATGCCTAGCAGACAAGGGCCTTGATTTAGTGAAGATTCCTACATCAGAGAACATAATGGATGCACTCACTAAAAGTCTCTCTAGCCATCAGTTTCAGCACTGTCGTGAGTTGATGAGCATTGGGTGAAGAGTGGTCCTCTTCCATTCTTGTGGTCTCCCACATTGGACATCAAATGGGAGAATGTTAGGTTTAATGGCCATGTGGCCGACCGCCCATCACTAATTGCTACTAACCCTAAGTGTATAGCTATACACTTGTGTGAGCCACTAACACTAAGTACAATGTGTATTGTGCCTTAGTGCATAAGATAGAGAAGAAAGAAAGGGGGACACACAGTGTGTGTTGGCTCTCCCCTCCAACCTGTGTGTGTGGCTATGGTGTGTATGTGAGTGTGTGTGTGTGTGTGTGTGTGTGTATTCTTTCCGTTTCCACTGTGCTCCCGGATCCTCTCCTTCATTATGCTCATATTATCAGAGGTTTATGAAGCACAACTACTCCCTCACCTAGCTAGGAAGAAAACCCCTTTCAAATGGGGGCACATGATAAGAAGCTAAAGTACTTACTGAATTATGTGTCTATTTTGATAATAGCACACTGAGGTTCACAAAGATGCTTCAGGTGATTGTGGTAGTGCAGTGCTTAACGAAGAAGCCCATGCAATGGCTTATAAAAGTAGACAACTTAAGGATGAAAAATTGCATGCCTCGATCTATGAGAAGAAACTAATGGTTGCGATTCATGCCTTGTCTACTTGGAAGCATTACCTTCTAGGAGTAGATTTTGTGATCAAAATTGACCATCAAAATCTACGATATTTCCTTACACAAACGGAAATTATCTGAGAAGTCCAAGGAGCTTCTGGCTTTAATTCACACCTTGTCTACCTGGAAGCTTTACCTTCTAGGAGCGGATTTTGTGATCAAAATTGTTCATAAAAGTCTGCAGTGTTTACTTACATAGAAATTATCTAAGAAGCAAATTACATGGGAAAACTTTATATCCATGGTTTATTTTCAAATCCTTCATACAATAGGAAGTAAGAATGTGGTGGCGGATGCACTGTCCAGATGGCCAAGGGTGAATGCAATCACTTATGTATATAACCAAGAACTGGAATCACTTCCTGACTTGTATCTGGACAACCCAAACTTCTCCTCCATTTGGATAAAGTTCTAGAATGGAGAGAATGAATATTTCTATTCAATTCAATATGGTTACCTCTACCACCACCAAGAAATTTGTGTTGCGACCACATTGACGAAGAAAATCATGGATGAAGCGCATGCTTCGCCATATGCAGATGACCAGGGTATTTTCCCTATGACCTTAGCATTGGAGCAATATTTCTTTTGGCCAAGCCTAAAATCAAACATCGATTAGTATCTCAAGGAATCCTTAGTTTGCCAAAAATTCAAGTACGATTGGCATAAGATGCCTACGTTAATCCACCCTTTTTTCATGCCCGATCAACCCTAAGAGAGTATTGCCATGGATTTTATTATGGATCTTCCAAAGACTCAGACTAGAAATGATGAAATTTGAACCATACTAGATACATTTAGCAAGCAATATCACTTTATTTCAATCAAGAAAACAATCAAAGCATATCATATGGCTAGGGATTTTTTAGCACATATTTTCAAGCATCATGGGATGCCCAAGTCCATTGTGAGTGATCAAGATCCTTGTATGATAGGAAATTTTTGACGCGCCTTGTTTGATAACCTTGATACGAAGCTGAAATTTTCCTCTTTATATCATCCTCAAAAAAATGGGCAGAGTGAGATTGCAAGTTGCATAGCATTGGATATGTTCAAGTTCATATGTCGGGCAGACAATCTAACTGGGAAAAGTATTTGCCTCTTTTCGAGTACACGAATAGCAATACCACACATTCGTCTATTGGGAAATATACTTTTGAGATTCTTTATGGTAAGCCATTCCTTCCACCGATCCTTTTAACTAAGCATAAGATGTTTGTAGTAGATGAGTTTTGTTTGAGATATGGACATTGCCTATGGGCAAGTTAAGAGAGTCACTGTTATACTCTCACGAAAAACATAAGAAAGCGACAAGCAAATAAGGAATTTAGACTTGATAGTTGTTCGATTGGTCTTACTCAAGTTTGAGCAGACAAGCTTAAAGAAACAAGTGACTGATAAGAGAAAGATGATAAAGCTTTTCAATCGTTACTAGGGTAAAAATATCGGTAGGGGATGCAAATCTGAGATCTAAAGATATATTTGGATTTGTCTTTTCAAGGCCCCTTTTTCAAGACAAACATTGATATATTTTAAAAATTTGTGCAAGTTGGTATTTCAAAATTTTAAAAATTGACTCTAAAGGGGCACTTCTGTTCCAAAAGAAGGTCACAAAAAGATAGGCTCTCAACCAATCACCTTTTATGATTTTTCAATTTTACTGGAACAAGGAGTTCTTACTAATGGACCTTGCACACTTGGCCATCATACATGCCTCCTTATTGGTATGCCTATCCTATGGACAATTTAAGATAATTGACTAAGTAAATGCGACGTTTCAATTGGTGCTACCGCCTATTTGGAGGATCCATAATGCTTTCCATGTTAGTTTACTTCAGCCATATGCTGAACTGCCTCCAAGTCAACCTATTGTTGAGGAAGCCCCTGAGATTCAGGAAAAATAAGAGATACTCCAAACAAAGAAGATTATTCATCAAATTAGGAGCGGCCACTAAAGTTCAAAAAGCCTACACATAAGTATTTGATAAAGTTCAAGCATTATTCCATTTTGGATGCTCAATGCATGACCGAGCAAGAATTAACACTTTACCTCAAGATTCTGGAAGCCTACATAGAAGTATCTGTTGAAGTTCAATCATATTGGATCGGACATCTCTAATGTGTCATATGATGGGTGACATTAAGCATCACAAAAATGTTATTTTGCAAGTTTGGTGGGAGAGATCGGGATACGTATATTCTTGATGCATTGTAGGATGGGTGGTGGGAGCATTGGGTAGGGAATATCCAACTGGTATGGGAGTGAATCCAAAAGGGTAAGAATTACGCGTAAAGATGCAAGCACATGAATAAAGATGGATTCTAAGAAGCTTTGAATAAAAAGCAAGAATGTTTTTGAGTGCCTCTTGAGAAAGCGGATGCTTTCCCACGAGAAAATTTTCATGTGTGCATGAGGTTGCATCCACGGACACTTGGGACACTTGGGGAGTGTTGTATAGCATCAGTTTTCAGCTTACAAGTTTTAGTGAGTTTTAATATAGGCTCACACTTATTTTAATAGGTAGCCTAGCTGCCCGAACAACCACTCATTAAAATATAAAGCAAACCCAAAAGAAGACTCCTCTAATCCGGCTAAAAGTAGCATATAGACAATGATCTCTCTCTCTCTCTCTCTCTCTCCCCCCTTATTTTTTGGTCCCCTCTCTTCACCTACTATTACTGAAAGAAAATCACTGGATCTTGCTATCTTTGCCAATCTCTGGAGCCTATAAAAGCAATAGGGGTGTCCCCATTTCCAACAATTAAGCTAGCACTACTGCAAGGAGGTTCTCACAAAACAAAGTTGCAAGTGATCGTGACAAGTTGATATACGGAGGTTTCTTTCATGCTCGGAGCGGTTGTGCATGTGATATACACTTCTTTGCCATTGTGTTTGTGCTTTTTGCAGGCACTCTATCACAAAGAAGGAACAAGGAGGCTTTGATCTATGCTTGGGGATTCTGAATACAAAATCCAGGATGGTTTGCAGAGATTTGACACTCTGAGTATAAATATGAAGGAATTCAAATTAAGATCTAGTCTCTCAAGTCCCGATACGAGAACCCATAGGCAAATTGACAAGTGGAAATGGAAAGTGAACAAGCTTGTTTTTGAAGTTTGTTTCTGTTTTTTTATCCCAAAAATTCGAACGGACTTCCAAAACTGCTTTCCCTCTTACCATTTTTGCTTTCTGCTTTACATATGGCATACCCACTTGTCTTTTGATCATTTGGGCAACCCATATTCAAAGCGAAAAGCAAAAATGATAAGTGGACAGTCCATTGTTGAAGTTTTTTTGCGTGTTTCACTCCAAAAACGCAAACATATAGAGCTTTCACACTCGTCATTTTTGCTTGCCGCTTTGCATACGACTTGCCTTTGTACCTGTTTATGGTTTGGATAAGCTATATGCAAAGCGACAAACCCAGATGGCAAGTGTGTAAGCCGTTTTTGAAATTTGCTTACATTTTTTGTCCTGAAATTGCAAACGTACTTGAGAAAAGATTTCTCGGTTGTCATTTTTCTTTCCGCTTCGTATATGGTTTGCCCACTTGGCCTTAGGCTTAAAAATGCTATATCTTGAGCTAGAGACGTCAGATTTCAGCGGTTTAATGTGCTATCCTAATTTTTTTGGATGTTTCGGATGCATTTGTGGTATTCTTTTTGTATTTTAAAAACATCTCTTATGTGTTTTCTCTTATCGTACATCACATCACTCATTAAGATTCACAAACATGGATTTTTGTGTACACTTAAGTTGGGCTCTCGAAAAGCATTTTATATGAGCATGCATTTAAGTGATCGAGCAAACTTTTACATGTGTACTATGTGAAATAGAATTCCAAAAAACTACTTTTGTATTTTTGAAAATTACCTCTCTCAATGCTAAGTTGGCATTTCTTACAAGGCCCAAAATTGAGTCCAAGTGTCTCCTAATGCCAACTTGTCTTGACCACTTGCATCTTTATCTTGGTAGAACCTCCTTGTAGTAGCGCTAGCTTAACATGTGGAAGTGGGGGTGTTCTTACTACTTTTATAAACTCCAGAGGCTTCCCAAGATAGCAAGAGAGGTGATGCTTTTCTCCCAATAATAGCAGGTGAAGAGAGGTGATGCTTTTCTCCCAATAATAGCAGGTAAAGAGGGGAGCCCGATGATAGATTTCTAGAAGATCGTTGCCTATATGTTTTTTTAGCTACATTGTTGGGATTGCCCTAGCCATGGAGTGTTATGGGAATACCTTCTCTCTCTATGAAATGATGACTATACATGCCCATGAGGCTTACATGGTATCATGCTTTCATCACCCATGTGACTCCATTATTCTAGAACACCACGATTCTCTCTCCCTAAGCACATGAACATTGAATGAAAGTCAATGTACTTACACCTCACCAACCACTGCATCAGCAAATGCTTCAACCTAGTGCTATATAGGCACACACTCCTCATTCTACAATCACCTTGCCTTCTACTAGTCCAATTTAGTCTGTGCATCAACTACATTGTATCCTTGTTTCATTAGCATTGGATTAACTTAACATGAATGCCGCTAACTTTTAACCTCCATAGCCTAATCCTAACCTAATCTAACCACAGCCATAGCTAGACCTAGTAATCTCAATAACTGGTATCAGAGAAAATAGATTACGAGGGCATCATCTTTTCTCTCTACTTATCTTGAATTAATTAGTATTAGGTGGTGGCAATAAAGTAGGAGGAGTAAGGAAATAGATAGAGAATCAAGAAGGGAGCATGGATTCCTAATTGGGTGCAAGATGAGTTTTCTTCTAAGAGCTCTGGAGATGGCCAAGTATAACCTCCCCAAGGCAGCTATCCTTGCAGCTTCTTAATTTGCAGAGCAACCACCCTAAGAAACATTCAATCAAGGGATGGCATGTTAGACATTGAGTTGGAATAACCTTCCAATAGAGTCATTGTAGAGCTTGTCTTGTGGTGCTCATCAACTACCCAAGTGTCCATTTAAATCATTAGAATTGCAAAGATCAAGGGCTCTTGGGTTGTGAAAATGCAAGCATCAAATCAAGCTCTCAGGTTATGAAAACTCAAGCATCAAGTTTGTTACCGCCAATCAATCCTTAGCTTTTGGCTCTCTCACATGGCTACCGACCTCACAACCTACTCAAGACAAAAGTACACTATTCTTTTTTCTTTCCCTATGCTGGTTTAGCCCATGGCGTGCGCGCGCACACACACACACACACACACACACACACACACACACACACACACACACACACACACACACACACACACACATGCGTGCGGGTCACAAAGTGATGATGTGGCATGACCAAGTGGAAGAGAAATGAATGAGTAAGAGAAACTGAGTTGACCAACTTTAAAAACTTTTGAGCACCGGTCGATGGGCCAAACCCTAAAAATCCCTAAGCTTGAGGTATGAGGATGAAGTTTATAAAATGCTGCCATGATGATGTGGCACAACTATACATACTTTTTACAAAATGCATTGGTGATGGCAACAGTGATGTGGCAGGCTGTACAATTTTTTCCAAAATAGCATTGGCTATTTTGGGTAGATTTCGGTGCCAGCTTTTGGGAACAGATGCTTTTGGAGTGTAGGGATTTTGAATCTTATGCTTTTGGGCATCCCTTGTAAGTTTAAAAGGACCCTTGGGGCCTCACTTTGCAGAGCATATGGACACAGAGTCTGGAGTAGTGGACCCTCGAGAGTTGTACTTTGAGACTCGTAATAATAAAGAAATACCAGAAGGGGTGCCAGTCTTTAGGCTAGTGCTTCTGGGCATGAAACTCCACCGTGTTGTACGACTCTCTCTCTCTCTCTCTCTTAAAGTTAAGTGATTTTGCAATTTTTGTTAGTGTGTTGCTGTTGATTTCTTGCTTGGAGTGTCCGAGCCTGTAACAATAGTATCCGAGCTTAGAAAGAGTCTTCTTCTACAGAGGATCCAATCCCTTCTACAACACACAAGGAGAATATGATAGATTAGAGAAAATTTGTTTGTCAAAGAATCTTTGTGTCCCTACCCTGGTCTTATTAGAATCTAACAGAGGAGTGAATATTTTTCTTGCCAAAGAGTCTTTGTGTCCCTGCCCCAGACTTATCGGCCACTTCCACCCTTAGTCCATCACGCATCAAGCGTGAGTCAGCGGGCACACTCCCATATGGACTGCTCTCTCTTAAGGGGAATAATCCATAAAGAACCCAAGACCACACATGGGTTCTCACGGAGAATCTGACGGAGATAACACTTCTCACTGGGAAGGAGAAGAAAAGTTGGAACCTAGCAAGGGTATTGAAGAAAAGAATTAAGAATTGGGAAAAATTTTAACAAGGAAGTTTAC